>NW_016107353.1:5339541-5555799 GCF_001604975.1 Cebus imitator | reverse complement strand
CAAGAGAATCACTTGAACCCGGGAGATGGAGGCTGCAGTGAGCCAAGATCATGCCATTGCACTCCTGCCTGGGCAACAGGGCAACACTGTCTCAAAAAAAAAAGAAAAAAAAAATATATATATATATATACATATATCTACTATTCATTTTTGTGCTATAAATTAGCCTCTCCTATAAAAGTCTACTTTCAAGTTGTCTGCATATTCTCACAGAGCTACCTTGATTGAGAAATCTTCTGGGGACAGAGCTGCAACTCTGAGAGCACAGTGAGACACATTAGGAAAATCGAGTTGATTTCTCATGGTAGCTTGTGAAAGGCCTTTACTCTCTGAAGGAATGTGAAGAATCAGCAAGCCCAGGAGGAACGTGGGTGTGATGTATGGTCAGGGAGACCACACACCAAGTCAGGTCTTATTCCGGGCTGCCCAGCTTGCCCTGTGGAGGAGTCTGACTCAGTCCTCTCAGAATGCCTTGCGGAGACCGTGGGGAGGGGGGATCCTGGGAAGGTCCATGAAAGGAACACACTGGGACCCTGGCCACATATTTCCATATTGGGATTAGGACTTTTGGGAGATTCCCAGTGGAGGATGCATGCTATAAATACATCTGCCCATATGGTTAAGAATAACCAGTGACCAGGCCAGATTTATGGAGAGGAAATAGAGAAAGCGGGAAAGGAAAAATGGAGGGCGGTCAAAGACAAAGAAGGGAGAGGATACAAGAAGAAAGAGAAACCAGATGGAAGAGCCCATGGCAGCCATCTGCCCAGCTCAGGGTTCAGCAACTTCACAGAGTTCCTACTATGGCCTAGGCCCAGAAGATACAATGATGAACAAAATAGACTTAGTTGCTGTTCTGTCCAAGTTCACCATGGTGAGGGTAACAGACATGGAATCGGTGCAATAAAGCTTGCAAGGGAGATGGCAGTCATGAGGATAAAATTGTAGAGCTAAAGGTATTGAGGCCACTTCACCAGCAGAGCAGGGCGTGGCTTGTAGCCCTTCTGCAAGGGGATGTGGCGGGGGAAATGCATCCCTGGCCTTCCCCACACCAAACCTGAGCCCTGGCTTTGGGCCACAGCCCACGAGTCTCGTGTCAACTGCTGCCCTGCTCGCAGACCCACCTCTCTCTTGGCCTCTCACTGTGCTGTCCATCTCTCAGGGCCTGGGTGTTCCTTATCTTGTCCTTACCTCTTCCTCCGTCCATTCGAACTCTTTGGAAATGTCAAGGATATGACAAAAAGCCAACAGCTGGTGTTTGCCATGGGTTTGGAAAAGAACAGTATCCTCTGTCATCTAGTCTTGCCAGCAGAAAGAAGAAGGAGATATGTCCAACAGACCTGTATGTGGAAGATGTAGAGGGGCATTTGGCCTAAGATAGACTGAGACGCAGTGTCTGCTCCCACCTTACACATCTCTTAATGGCGCTGTCTCCCATTAAACCCTGGGGGCTGACTCTCTGGGCCAGCTGCAGGGAAGACTCTCAGCAAAGGAAGAAAATGGTAGCTGGGGAGTCTGTAGCTCCAAGGTGGGCATCCACCTCAAGCCTACCCAGAGAACCCTACCTGTCTTAGGTTGGTGAGCTCCTTCCCAGCCTGCAAGGAGGCCAGCTATCAGCTCCTCCCCCTCTGATACCCCAAAGTTCCGGCAAGGACCACTGAGGCAACTCTCCCTCCTTTCTTCCAGACTCAACCTACTTTTATGCATGAGAGTGTCTTCCTGATGTCTGCCCTAGATCCCTCCTGCTGTTATTTCTTTTTATAATTATAAGCAAAGAGCTCGAGTCTGTCAAATGTCACAGATTCTGGAAACTGCAGCACACTGCAGCCACGTGCCTGAGGGTGTCCACCAATCACACTGGTCAGCGGGGAGTAAGGCGTCTCAGGTAGGGCTGGGAAGGACAGAGGGGAACCAGGGTGTGGAGGGGTCCCCAGAGGCCCAGGTGCCTTGAGAGTCAGGGGATGTATCCCAGCAGATACATCTCCCACAGCCGAGCTCCAGTGACAGGTCTTGTGAATGCACTCCCAGATGAAAAGGAGTGTGCCCCACCCTGGGAAGATGCCCCCAGCCCCAGCCCCACTTGCACTCCCAGATGAAAAGGAGTGTGCCCCACCCTGGGAAGATGCCCCCAGCCCCAGCCCCACCAGTGGTTGACACGGAGCCCCTCTCCGGAGGCCTGGTGTTGTGACTTCTCTTGCCCACCCACTTCCACCCGGAGCATCAGTGTGCATGTGGAGTTGTATTTTAATTTTCTGCTTGGCTCGGTAGATTGCAGATGCTCTCTCCCCAGAGCTCTGCGCCTATGCACAGCTTCCATTTGCATGTGGCTGGGATGCTCCTTCTCCCCGCTTTTCCCTGCTCAGCGAGCACCAACCTCCAACCTCCCATCAAATGAGCTTCCAGACACTCAGAAGCTGTGTCTTCCCTACTCCTCTGCCCTCCTAATCCCAAGGCTCCCTCCTAAACCCCCAACCCTGAGACTCAGCAAGGGGACAGCTCCTCAATCCAAAAGGGGTGGAGAGGGAGAAAGCAGGGAGAGGCTGGGAAATCAAAGCCCTGGCCCTCTCCACATCCGCCACGGCAATCACAGCACCCTCCCACCCAGAGTTGACAAAAGCCCTTGTTAGAACCAGTGGCTCCAATGCCAGCCCAGGCTTTTGGAGCAAAGACAGCCATGTGCTATGTTTGCCTAATTCTGCAGCTGGGCTAATTACTGTGGTTCCCAAGCTTGGGGTCCAGCCCCAAACCAAACAAATCAGGACGAAAACCACAGGCTTCTTCATTCCCCTCATTCCCAGCCAGCAATTGCGGCAGGACCCCTGTAATTGATAACCATGCAGTAAAAAGCCCACCACCTGTCCTTTATCCCGAGGACTTGGCAGCCTGGCCGACAGCTCAGCACATCCTTCGGTGGCCACAGCCACATGGAATTTAGCACCACTGCATCCCTAGGTCGCCACATCACTCCAGTGACAACCTGAGACCTGTCGTATTCCAAGACGTGGCCCAGACTGGAAGAAGTACTGCAGCTGAATGACTGGATGGGCAGTCTAAGAGCAGGGAGGACCTGGGGCTAGAAGTGCCCACCGTGCTGGGCCAGCCAGTGGAGACTGAGCTGGTGCTGGTGCTGAGGACTGTGCAGCCAGCAGGTGCAGGGGCGTGGTGGAGAGAGCAGCAGGAGCTGGAAGCCCAGGCCCTCCAGATGCACCTGGGAGGAGGCCGCAAGAAGCATCACAGTGGCCGGGATCACCTCCCAGCAGGCTCTGTTCAGAAATGTGGGGAAGCAGGAGTTGGGTAGCAATCAAGTCTGGCCATCTGTGGAACCCTGCAGCACTCTGTTCAGGAGTAGAAATTAAAACAAAGATCCAGTGATGTGTGAGGTCTGGGTACAAGGGAGGACCCAGATACCTGGAAGAGAAAGAGGCAAGGAAAGAGGCCCAGTTAGGGACAGAGAACCAGACTTTGAGCCCAGGTGATGTGGACCTATTCTCCTCCAGCTGGAGTCTGAATTGAGAGGAAGCAGGTGCTTTGGCAGCTCTGGCCAGGAAACGGCAGGTACCCCACTGCCAATGCTGGACAAGAGGGACAGAGCAACAGCCCAAGGTCACCTCAGGATGCCAGGATTGGTCAAGACCAGTTAAAGGAAACAGAGAACATGTTGGAACTGGATCCAAAGTGAGAGTCCCACCATGGCGACAGGAACAGTTTTTCAGGAAGGTGCCGGAAGAGTTCACTTAAAGCAGTGGCACCAGGACCAACAGCATCGCATCACCCAGTAATGTTCTAGAAATGCAGATGATCAAGCCTCATCCCAGTCCACCTGAATCAAAAACGCAGGCTGGGCCAGCAATCTGTTTTAGCAGCATTCTAGGCGAGTCTGACTCTAAAGCTTGAAAACAAAGTGCCAGATCTCAAGGAAGGCATTCTTTTATTCAAGCAGTTGTTCTCAAACTCTGCCTGGAGGGTTTTCTAAAACCCAGATTGCAGATCCCAGCCCAATCCCTGATTCAGGGGGCCTGGGAATGGTGGGGGTGAGACTGAGAATTTGTATTTGTGACAAGTTCCCAGGTGAAGCTGATGCTGCTGGTCTGAGGACCACACTTGCCACCAATTTAAATATCTGGAAACAAGATCTAATCCTCAGGCTGAAAGACAGCCGATCTCAAACTAGATTTCTGGGCCCAGGGGGCAAGAGGAAGCCCAAGAAGGAACAACTCCAATGGGGCAGTTATCTTAGTCTCTTCTGGCTGCTATCACCGAATACCACAGCCTGCGTGGCTTAACAACAGAATTTATTCCTCACCGTTCTGGAGGCTGGGAAGTCCAAGAGCAAGATGTCAGCAGATTTGCTGTATGATGAGGGCCACTTCCTACTCCACTGTAACCTCACATGGCAGAAGGGATGAGGGAGCTCCTCTGGTCTCTTTTATAAGGACACTGATCCCATTCATGAAGGCTCTGCCCTCATGACCTAATCACCTCCCAAAGACCTCTGTTTTCTAATACTATCATACAGTATTCATCAACATATGAATTTGGGGGGGACACAAACATTCAATCTATAGATGTAGTGCTATGGACTAAAAGTTCATGTCCTTCCAAATATAATGTATTAAGAGGCAGGACCTGTGAGGAGGCAATAAAAGTTAAATTAGGTCATAAGATGTGGCCCTACTCCTATAGGGGCAATGCCTGTACAAGAAGAGAAAGAGATACCAGAGGTCTCTCTTTGCCACCTAAGGATACAGCAGGAAGGCTGCTGTCTGCCAGGCAAGAAGAGAGCCCTCGCCAGGAACCAGACAGGTTGACAGCTTGACCTTGGACTTCCCAGCCTTCAGAACTGTGAGAAATAAATTTCTGTTGTTTAAGCCACTTCAAGTCCGAGGTATTTTGTTGTTGCAGCCTATGCAAACTAAAACAGCAGACTCAGGGACCAAACAACCTGATTTAACAGTGAAATTAAAATAATAGTGTTAATAGAGAGGTCTTCATGTGTACCCCTCAAGGGGGCAACACAGATGATTCCCTTCTGGCCCCCAGCTCCTTCAGACCCACCCTCACTTTCTAACTGACCCTTCTTCGTTTTCATGCTCAGACAATCCTAATGAGGCTGCCTTGAAAATCTCTTTCTGATCCCTGCTCTTCTCTCTGTTTCTCCCACACAGCCCCGCCCAGCTCCATCACAGGCCTCCACCCCACACTCAGGTTACTGCCTGACCTCTCTGTTTCTCCCACACAGCCCCGCCCAGCTCCATCACAGGCCTCCACCTTATACCCAGTTTACTGCCTGAGCCTTTCAGCAGCCCACTCTCCCTCTGCATCCGTCTCCTCTCACCTCTGCCCTCAGCCCTGGCCTGGATTCGTCATCTTAAACCATAGTTAGGAGAAGCAGGGGTTGAGCAGATGAGGAGAGGATTGGCCCAGACAGTGAGTCCCTGCAGAGACAGCAGCCACAGGTCAGGGAGGCTCAAAGATTTATTGGCTACTAAACTAGGCCAGAGAGGGTGGGCTAAGAAGGCAGCGCATAATCAAAGTGATACTTTATGTTGCTTCATCTCTGGAAAATAATTGTTCCACTGGAACATCATTACACTATCATTTTTCTACTCCTGTGCCACTTACAGGGAAATAGAAACTCACTTTCTTCTTCATAATAAGCTGCAATTTCAATAACTCAAAAGGCCTTTTCTGAGATGGAGCCACTCTCCTACCCGCACCCTATCCTCTGATGATGCAGGGGAAGACAGGTGCCGCTTCCAGACTCAAGGCAGAGAGAAAAGACTCACTGGCTCCTGAGCACAGATGTCCCTTCTTAGTGTTCTTCCTGCCTGTCACTCATGTGACCAACAATCCCAGTTGTGTCCCAAGAGGCTGTACTTTTCAGTGCTAAAACCAGGTTAATACAGGGAAAACCAGGACAGTTGGTCACCTGATCTGCCACCAGCTGGGGACAAGGGAGCAGCCCATCATTGGTGCATTTAACAAGGATTTGTTAAATACCCACAATGTTCCAGGCATTTTCAGGTGCTAGGAGGTAGCAGGTTACAAAGCAGACCAAAACGTCACCATTGCTAGGTGTGGTGGTTCATGCCTTGTAATCCCAGTGCTTTGGGAGGCAGAGACAGGAGGATCACTTGAGTTCTAGAGTTCGGGACCAGCCTGGACAACGTAATGAGACCCCAGTCTCCAAAAAGATTTTTAAAAATTAGCCAGGCATAGTGGCTTGCACCTGTAGTCCCAGCTGATAGAAGTGGAAAGATCCCCTGAGACCAGGAAGTCTAGGCCACAGTGAGTTATGGTCATACCACCGTCATGCAGCCCTGGTGATAACATGAGACCCTGTCTCTAAAACAAAAAAAAAAAAAAAAGAAGAAGAAGAAAAAAAGAGATTTGCCCTCAGGGACCTTACATTCTAGTGGAGGGAGTAAACAATACACATGATAAATAAGCGCATCACATGATGTACTAGAAAATGACAAGTGCTGTGAAGAAACATGAAATGGACAAGGAATGTTGGTAATGAAGGGCAGGGGATGTAATTTTAAATAGGATGATCAGGATAGGCCTCACTAAGAAGGTGGCATTTGAGCAGAAGTGTGAGGGAGGAGAAGGAACAAGTGGTGAGGATACCTGGGCGAAGGGCATTCCAGCAGAGTCCTCCACCAGTGCCCGGGTTCAGAGGAAGAGCTTGACTTGCATATTCAAAGAGCCCCCTGACGCCCCCACACCAGGGAGGTCCATGGGGCTGGAACACAGTGAGCAAAGAGCAGGCAAAGGGGAGAAAAGTGGCAAAGTAGTCAGCGAGGCCACGTTGTATAGAGGCTCTCAGACCATTGTCGGGTCATTTGATGTTTTTTTTACCTGGAATGAGATGGAGAGAGGGACATGATCCAATTTATGTCCTAACGGGGTCACTGTGGCTGCTGTGTTCAGAATAGACGATGTGGGAAGAGAGGGAGAACACAGAGGCTGGAAGAGCAGCCATTAGCAAGGATGGCCCCACAGGCCAAGATGGTCACAGTGTAGGGAGAAGCGAAAGCTGGATCCTGGTAGAGCTGACCGGCTTTCCTGATGGTGTTTGGGTATAAGGCCTGAGAAAAATAAGAAGAATCAGCATGGCTTCCAGTACTTGAACCCAGAGAGGCCAGTGTTAAATGCTCAGAATAAATTACATCCATTTCTAAGGCCCATGCTGCCCCAAAGGACATGCACTTGAGATATTCCTGGATTTAAGTGAGAGACTAAGTTGCACTTCACACAGGATCATTAGGACTCTGGAGTGTGGCCTGTACATACAGAATAGATTTTCATTCATTCCTGAGCCTGGAGTGGGTGGATAACATGGCCACACAGGTCAGCTCTCTAGCCTGCTGACTCCAGACAGCCTATTAGTTAAGAAGGTCAAACCTGCGCTTAAACTCTATGGAACTCAGTTTTCTTATCCAGTGATTGGTGTGAGAATTAAACAGGATCCTACTCATCAAACACTCAGCACAGAGCCAAAACCTTAGAAAGCGCCACCTTCCTGGTGGAGATTACACAGCCACTGGTTATACTCTTAGAACGCAACGTGTTGAATCTGACAGTGACCAGCAGAGGGCACCATCAGCAGAAGCCGGTGGAGCTGCACTGCTGGGGAGACCGGCTTACCTGCCGGTCTTCACCCAGATGAGGGATTGGGATTCACGGTTTCCCTCCTCCCCTTTCTCCCCACTCCTTTTTTGCTGAATTTTAAATCTCCTCTGGATTCGCTCCCTCATTGCAGAGATCTTCTGCAATGCAAAATGGGTCTTCTGGTTTGAGGTTTCCCCGGCTCAAAACAGCCCCAAAGCCTTGACATTAGAGGAAAATAACGTAACTGTCTCCTGCATTGGTCAGCTCGTACATCTGCCCCAAAGCCCTGCAGGATACCCAGAGACTGGATGACTCTTCCAGTACCCTGGGCATGGAGGAATGGAGACAAGCGAAGATAAGGTTTGTCCAGTTTGTTCTGGTCCCGGGAAATTCTGCTTCTTATCTCTGTTCCCATTGCCAAAATTACCTCCATAATATATTTTTTAATTTAAGAATTCATTTTCACTTGAAGAAAGAGGAACACTGCAGCCAGATAAGAAACTCCATCTGTCTTCCAGAAAAAGGGTCGTGGATTTGCATGTCACGAATCCTGTAATATCTTAAATTAAGGTGCCACTTCTGAATGCTTTCTTCGTATTTATGAAATGATTATTCTACAGAGGTGCATTTAATATTGTTAAAATAATGATCATGCATGTTTAATACATCAATTTAAGTTATTATCTCCCATGCTATAAAATGCAGGATAATTTCATAAATAATTATAAAGCATTTACAAATGGTGTCTTAATGCAAAGCGTTCTTTCTAATCCTTTATCTTTCACAAACACAGAAATAACAATTAGATTCCTGGAATGAAAAAGGGAGGTTATGTTCTAGAATGTGTCACCTCCTCACTGAATGCAAATAAGAAGGCAAAAAAAAAAAAAAAAAAAAAAAAGAGAGAGAGAGAAAGACCTGCGTGGAAACAGTGTTTCTTTCCTCCTTCTTGACAGATGGAAGATGCCTATCCACGGTGTCATTATTCCAGGCCCAGGTCCCCTTCCTCTGCAGAGACTGGGGATAGAGCATTGACTCAGATAAGGAGAATTCTTTGAACTTCTGTTGTCTTTTGTGAAATAAAGAAGCTACAGTACAGAGGCCTGGCCATGTGGTTAGACTAAGAAACACTTTTCTCCAGGCACCTCCCATGCTCACAACACATACACAGGCAAAGGACGGGCAGCGTAACCCTAGATTCCTGGCAGCATGACCCAGATCTTCAACCCTCCCAGAAGATGAATGGACTTATAAGTCACTAGCAGTCAAAAAAGACTTTTTTAAAAAAGCACCATGCATATTCATCCTTCAGTCTGCCTGTAAATAACAGAATTAGAAAGACATGAGCTCACACTGTAGGTGGGGAGTCTGAATGTTCACATTCGAAACAGTTTGGTAATACTTACAGGACAGGATAGAACTGCAGTTAAATTAGCTGTTACGATTAGGCCGATGTAAAGTTCATCAAGAAAGGCTTCTTGGAAGAGGTCAAATGGAGCCAGGTCGGATCAATGAAATAAAATAGATCAAAGAGAAGCTGAAGATACTGAGACAATACACGGTTCCCTTCGCACACACACACAGGCATGCACACACGCACTCACACGCGGACACACAATGCACACATGCACACATGTACATATATGCGGTACCACCTGCTGTGTGCCTAAAGCAACTAGTGATTCCAGCAAAAGAGATTCCTAACAAGCTCATGGGTCACCTTGTAGCCGATCCAAACCTACCTCTGCAAAAACAAACAGCTTCCTAATTCCAGCGACTGTGTTTAAAGCCAAGGTATGGAAAAACAAAACAGGAGAGGAAGAACCTCAAAGGTCCCAACACTGGTATATCAGCTCCCCATCACAGTCTATTGCCACTATTCACACACCAGCAGTTCTCAAGTGAATCCCAGCTGTTGACGGACGCTTCAAATCTAGGGAAGAGATGCGGGAGGGGGAGTCGATCAAGAACAGACCCCGCATCAGCGGACCAGCAAGTTGGGCTGTATCGAGCTGCAGCCCTGAAGAGGAAGCTGCTTGCAGTCCTTGAGTTGGCAGGAGGCAGGCACCCACTACAGATCAGAAGTAAGGCCCTCAGAAAAGCCACAGGCCCCTCCTTCAGCCCTGTCAGTCCCATAGCACAGCAGGGAAAGCTATGGGACAAGGCAGCCCGAATCCTTGGAGCTGACCATGTTCCTGATCCTTCCCCTGCAAATGACGGCCAGGAATTCATCCCTAGGAACCAATGCTAATCACACCTTACTCCTTCCATACCTGCACCCCGCCTGTCCCACCAGCCCCATAGCTTCCTGTCTTCAGGGCCTTGCCAGGTTCTCAACACTCAGTTCTAGTCCCAACTCTGGGAACAAGTTGCTAGGTGATAGGCCATAGGCAAAAAAAAAGTTAACTTCTCTGGCTCTCACCTATGTCTCTCATCCTGTCTCTCTCACTCCCTCGGAAATACGTCCTCTGTCTTGTCACAGCAAAATCAACTTTCCTAATAATGAACCCACAAAAGCAGGATATTTACATAGGCTCAAAGCATCTTCTCTCAAAATAGATATTAACTCCTTGGTGGTTTTAACATATCTCCATAAATTCTTTACCACTTTTTCCTCCAAAAGTGGGAGTTTAATTTCCACCCCCCCCCCCGAGGATGGACTGGACTTAGTGACTGGCGTCTAAACAAACGGAATAAGGAAAAGGAAAATAGTAACTTTTCAGTAGAGAATCCAGACATGGTAAAGTCGGCAGCTTGTCTTTCTTTTTCCTTTAAATTTTAAGCTCTGGGATACATGTACAGAATGTGTAGGTTTTGTACAGAGGTATACATATGACATGGTGGTTTGCTGCACCTATCAACCCAGCATCTAGGTTTTAAGGCCCACATGCATTAGGTATTTGTCCTAATGCACTCCCTCTCCTTGGCCTCCACCCCGCAACAGGCCCCGGTGTGTGGTGTTCCCCTCCCAGTGTCCATGTGTTCTCATTGTTCAACTCCCACGTATGAGAGCATGCAATGTTTGGTTTTCTGTTCTTATGTTAGTTTGCTGAGAATGATGGCTGCCAGCTTCATCCATGTCCCTGAAGAGGACAGGATCTCATTCTTTTTTATGGCTGAAATATGCAGCTTTTCTGGAGCAAGAAATATTTTCTAGTTTATCGAGGTAATAAAGTACATCTCAGGCAGGAATTTTAGATTATTCTGGAAAATTAGGCTGAATCTATCCCAAGAGAGAACCATGCAGAGGTGGCTTCTGCAGTCATGGCACATGGATGTCATGTGCCTCCTGATATGACAGAATGAGAAGGGCACTTCACCTCTGTCATATTCTTCACCTCATCACCTCACTCAAATCATAAGACATCGGACAAACCCAAACAGGGACAATCTACAAACTATCTGATTGGTGCTCCTCTAAACTGTGAAGATCGTGAAAAACAAGGGAAGGCTGAGAACTGTCACAGACCAGAGGAGGTGAAGGATGACTAAATGTAACACGATATCCTGAATTACATCCTGGAACAGGAAAAAAAAAAAATCAGTGGGAGTAACATAAAGAAAAATGAGAGAAATTAGCATAAAGTCTAGAGTTTAATAATGGTATTGCGCCAATGTTCATTTCTTCGTTTTGATAAATGTATCATGGTTCTGCAAGATGGTAACCTCAGGGGAAACTGGATGAAGGGTACATTGGAAGTCTGTCTTTGCAACTTTCTGTAAATCTAAAATTATTTCAAAATAAGTTTTTGGTTTTTAAAAAAGAACTCATTGTTTTGCTCCCTCTTCAACAAAATAAAAAAAAAAAAAATACCCTCCCCACCCTAACATCATTGTTTATGCTGTTTATTTCACAAAGTCAGCACTTGAAGTTATTTCCCCTTCCCCAACACACCAGGCTCTCGTGTCCTCTGGAGCTGAGCTCCTCCTGGCCCTCTTAGCTGTGGGCCTCCCTCTTAGCTGCCCTCCTGTTGACCCCACTCTGCCAGCCTTTTGAGGCCAGCCCCAGGCTCGCCTCAGTAGCTCTCCCACACACCACACTCACTTGGACGGCCCTCTGAGCATTTGTTGCCCACACTACTCATTTGGATCTCAAAAAGCAGAGAATCTTTTGCAGGATTAACCCCAAACTTGGAAACATCCACCACACACCCTGCCGGCTGCTTGCCCCAACAACCCCTCAAAAGTTGCTCACCCCCAGCCCTGAGCTAAAACAGTGCAGCAGTGCCTCCTGGTGACTGATCTGGAAAACTGTCTAACCCAGCGTCTCCTCCACATTCCCTAAGCTCCCTTCAGAGCCTGGGCATCCAGGCCTCGGTCCCACTCTCCTTCTCAGCAGTGACCCCTCATGGCTCAGTTAATTTCACCTTGGACAATCTCATTCCCACGTAAACATACATCCTTGTCTGTGCTGGTTTTCTTCCTGCTCTCTCTCCTGTCCAAACGCCCCACCATGTCTTTAGACTTTTTGTTACATGTGTGAACAAACTAACACCCTTAACAGACCAATAAGAACAGGCCTCTTTCTCCAGCAAAAAGGGGGTGGGAAGAGCAGCTGTAAGTTCTGAGGAGAACTTAGATCAAATAGAGAATCAGTCTCATCGACTTCTAAAACCCTGGAAAACACTCAGAAATTCCATTCCAATTTTCCATGAGTCTCTCTACTTGTTGATCCTTTTGCAACCATTTTTCTTCCAAACTCCAATATTCTAAATGAAAAATTTTACCTATTTTTGTTCAATACTATCATACTTCTCTTCTAATTACTAGCCTTGCAGGAGTATTGTTTTCTAATATTTTTCATGGCAAATGCACAATGTTTAATCTATACTATGGGTTAAATAGGTTTCTGGCAGCCAGCCCAGGAACCTTGCCAGCACTGATATCCTTGTTGTTATGGGAAAAAGCTTCAGACAACTAACTCAAATGAATTTTTGGAACTAAACCTATTTATAAGTCAGGAACTGCCTGTGCTGCCTTGGATGGTTATTTGATTGGTGCCGGGATGTAGGTCTTTCGTGTTTCCCAGATGAATTCATTCCATTTGCAACAAATACATATTAAGGCCTATTACGAGCAGGCCCTACATGAGGCCCAGGGGATGCAGTGGGACACAGGACCCGGTTTCATTTCTGTCCTCACATAAGGAGATGGTCAGGAAAGCCGGGAAGTCCACAACCAGATGCAATGGGATATGGATCCGCTGGGGTTCATCAGAGACATGGAATAAATACAGATGGATAGATCTTAAGAAACTTGCCCATGCAATTGTCAGGGCTGACAAGTCTCAACTCTGTAGGCCAGGCCAGGAGTCAGAAACTCAGGTACGACTTCTGTGTTTCAGTATTGATCCAGAATTCCTTCTTCAGGAAACCTCAGTCTTTGCTCTTAAGACCTTCAACAGATGAGGCCCACCCACATTACGGAGGGTAATCTGCTTTATTCAGTCTATTGGTTGTCAATCTAAAAATAATCTTCATAGGCCAGGTGCGGTGGCTTATACTTGTAATCCCAGCACCTTGAGAGGCCGAGGCAGGTGGATCACCTGAGGTCAGGAGTTCGAGACCAGCCTGACCAACATGGTGAAACCCTGCCTCTACTAAAAATTAGTCAGGTGTGGTGGTGCACACCTGTAATCCCAGCTACATGGGAGACTGAGGCAGGAGAATCGCTTGAACCCAGGAGGTGGAAGTTGCCATAAGCCAAGATCGCATCACTGCACTCCAGGGTAGGCAACAGAGAGAGACTCTGCCTCAAAAAATAAAAATAAAAATAAAAATAATCTTCATGCAATATCTAGACTTGTATTTGACTAAACAACTGGGTATCGTAGACTAGCCAAGTTAACACATAAAATTAACCATCACATGATAGAAGCTCAGCAAGCCTCAGAGCACAGAGAAGGGGACTCCTAACCCAGTGTGTGTGTGCGTGTGTGTGTGCACATGTGTGTGTGTGCGCGTGTGTGTGTTGGGGGATGGGGTGTAATGTATAAGCTGGAGCCTGAAATAGGCTTTAGCCAGTGAATGGTAGCAGGGAGACCTAGCACATCCTTTCACTTCCCCAGGTGGCCTGTTCTGTGACAGGCTCATAGAACCCTACAGGGTATTTTACTCAGTCCCACTCTGCAATGCAAACATGCCCCCCCACTGCCTTGAGATCCCAGGAGGGGTCACAGCCTACCTGTCTGCTCTGATTGCTGTCGGCAAGTTCAGCCTTGATCCCTGGGTTGTCTACGTCAGGCCAACCACCCAACTGGACAGCAGATAAATGAACATCTTCCCCCTTCTTCTCCTTCCAGTGGGGCTGGGGGCTCCTTTCTGGCATCCACTTCACATTCACATTCAAGAATGTGAATCTCTCCATCTGACCCCTTGTGAACCCAGCCCAGACAGGCCCCATGTGCCCCAGCCTGCCTGGTGGCCCCCTGGCTGCCTCCTGGCTCCGAGAACCCCTCCCCACCTGCCCCTGGCAGAGGGTGTGTGTGAGCATCTGGCGCTGCTGCCTGAGCAGTCCATCAGCCTTCACACCACTGTCACCAGGAGACGTGGTGGAACGAAAACAAAAGACGTGACAAATTTGTCCTTTTCTCTTTATAATTAACCAAAATATCACAGCATGTAGCAAAGCACGGCTCCTAATTAACAGACAGGCGAGAGGCGATTAAGAAAAAAAGGCGCAGTCCCTTCTCATCACCCCTCCCACATGCGCTCCCCATCCCCATGTGGCAGCCCACCCCCCCCAACCCACTGTACACTCCTCCCGCCTCCCCTACCCAGTAATTATATTTGCAGGAGAGAATGATATTCTGGTCAGACACCACAGACAGAAAGAGCCCAGTCCCCAGTGAGGCAATTAATATTTCACACCTGCCAAGGCAAAGTGGCAACTGCAAGGGGTGGGAGAGACGCTGGAAGGCGACTCACATAGTCACCAGGCCGGGGTTTGCAAAAGCCAAGTAAGGACGGTCCTTCTGTTGGGCTGCGGGAATAGGCAGGCCAGGCTGGCACAGAAAACAACTCTTTAGGGTCTGCGTAGAGAGGGGGTTGGGGAGGTCATTGAACAGAACAAAGAATCTGCGACTGTATGTGCTCCTACTTTGTTCACTAACTCCCAGCTCACACTCCGCACACATTCCCAGCCCTACTGAGAGTGCAGCACGTGCAGCCCTAAGGGGATGGGGTGCAAGCGAATGCAGAGCAAGTGGGCACAAAACACCCACCTGCACCCCCCCAGTCCCCACTCCCACGGATTCATATGCCACTTGTCCTGCCTACGACCCACAGACCCTCACACCCTCTTCAGCGCTCCCTACAGAGCACGCATGTGTGCATGCACACTCATACTTTGACACACTCACATACAACTATCTCCAAGTCAAGCAATCAAGTAAGAGTTCCTGGCTGCTTATTAGGGTCAAGTTCTTGGAACTGAGACCTTGAGAATCTAGCATTAGCTCTGGAAATAGAACTGCCTGAGATTTCACACAGAGCAACTAACAATGCAGAGCCCTGACTGGTAAGTGACATGTGTGTGACCTAGAAGCTTCCTAGCATGCTTCGAGCACTTACTAATTGTCAGCCATGCCCATCAGCCACTTCGCATGCCTACGGAACTCGTAAAGGGCAGATCAGACCGTTGTGGTTTACATCTAAGAAAACTGAGACTCCTGAAACTTAGGCATCTTACCCAAGTTAGAAAGTTAACAAAGCTGGGATGTAAACTCAGCTCTGTCTGATGCGAAATGTGTGTTGCTTATTCCCAACAGCCAAAAGATGGAACCATGGATGGATGAATAGATAAACTAAATGGAGCATATACATACAATGGAATATTATTCAACCAGACAAAGTGATGAAATTATCACATATACTACAGTAGAGATGAACAGGGCATTATATCAAGCCAGTCCCAAAAGGATAAATGCGGCATGGCGCTGTATACTGCTTAGATGTGGTACCTGGAGCAGCAAATTCATAAAGACAAAGTCGAATGGTGGTTACCAGTGGCTGCAGCGAGGAGGGGTTGGGGAGTTACTGTTTAATGAGTATAAAGACACAGTTTTGCAAGATGAAAAGAGTTCTAGAGATGGATAGTGGTGATGGCTACACAACAGTGTCAATGTATTTAATGCCACAGAACTATATACTTCTAAATGGTGAAGATGGCAAATTGTATGTGTTTTGTTACAATGTTTAATAAAAACTTGTGTTGCTAAGTATCATGCCATGGCTAGAATCTCAGTGTGCCCCTTCCCACAGTGAGGCCATGAGATCAGGAGCCCATTACTTAATAAGCCTCATTGATCTGTATAATAGCTATCATTCCTTCATTTTTTCACTTCTTCCGTTTGTTCATTCATTCAAAAGTAAACATTGAGCAGATCCCATGAGCCAGGCATTGTGCTAGGCTCCGGAGACAGAGTGCTGAACATGACATACAGGGTCTGCCCCCATAGAGCTTAAATTCTAGTGGGTGGGAGGCTGGAAGAGAGACTCGAAAGAGGCCGTGCTGTGGCAGAGGCAGGAGAGGACAGTGGCTTGGATTAGGGTGGTGGAGATAGGGTGGTGGTCGTGGAGATAGAGAGAATAAATGTAAGTTATGTATTGGAGGAAGAATCAACAGGGCTTGCTGATCGATTGGATGTTAGAGCCAGAGGAAGAGAGGGGGAGAGAAGAGTAACTCTTACGAGGATTAGAAGGGCTCGGTGAAGTGGCTCACACCTGTAATCCAAACACTTTGGGGGACCGAGGCGGGAGGATCACTTGAGCCCAGGAGTTGAAGACCTGTCTAGGCAAGACCTTGAATGAGGAGTTCAAGACCTTGTCTCTAATTAAAAAGAAAAAAAAAGTTAAGAGAATTAGAAGCAACGCACGTAAGGTGGGCAGCATAGTACCTAGCACATAGTGGTGTTCAAAGATGGCCACTTCACGTGTTATGAACACTAAGGGAATTAGTGATTAATCAGAGAGAGGCTTCTATAAGGGAGGACAGAGGGAAAGAGTCATGGAGAAAGAGTTCTGGAAGATGTGAATTCTCAGCCAAGTTTAAAGCAGGGGAGGGAAGTAGATTGACATGGGGGTGGAAGTGGAGGGAGTCAGGAATTTTGGGTGGGAAGCAGGAAGGAATAGACCAAACATAGGCTTGCAGGTGGGAACTGTGAGTCATCAGACTTAAGAATCAATTAGGGTTGTGTGTTTGAAGATTCTGCTTATAAACAAGTACAGTTGACCCTTGAACAATGAGGGGTTTGGGGCACCAACCTCCCCCCCCACAATTCAAAATCCATAGAAAAGACTACGCATTGGGTACAGCGTACACTGCTTGGGTGATGCATGCAGCAAAGTCTCAGAAACCACCACTAGAGAACTTATTCATGTACCCAAACACCACCTGTTCCCCAAAAACTTATTGAAATAAAAAAATCCACATATACCTTTTGACTCCTCAGAAACTTAACTACTAATAGTCTACTGTTGACTAGAAGCCTTACCATTAGTCTATTAACGCATATTTTGTACGTTATATGTATGACATACTGCATTCTTAAATTAAGCTAAAGAAAAGAAAATGTTACTAAGAAAATCATGAGGAAGAGAAAATGCATTTACTATTCATTAGGTGGAGGTGGATCGTCATAGAGGTCTGCATCCTGTCTTCATGCTGAGTAGGCAGAGGAGGAGGAGGAAGAGAAGGGATTGGTCTTGCTGTCTCAGGGTGGCAGAGGTGGGAAAAGTCCTTGAATAAGTGGACGTGTGCAGTTCAAACCTGTGTGGTTCAAGGTCAACTGGAATATATATGTAAGATTTTAAATGAAAATAGAACCAAATCCAGATCCTAAAACTAATTCCTGTCTCCTCTTCAGATCCACAAGCCTAGATTGGGAGATGACGTCCTTCACTCAGGGTCCCCCTTTCTATGTACCTAAATGAGGAAATGAAAGCTCCAAGAGGCTGAGGGGTGAAGGCCCTGGACCAGGTGGGTGGGGCTGGCACCTGAGCCACCTCAGCATACCTGCAGCCTGCCGCCTCCAGAGCATCTTCTAAGAAAATAGCCCCCAACCCAGTGTCCATCCTGGGTTCCTCTTCTAGCAACTGCTGCCCCAGACAATCTCCCCTTCATTTTCAGCCCCCACCCTCCACTGAGGCTGTGTCCTCCAACCTGCATAGGCTTCAGATGAGTGGCCTGGCCCCTGGCACTCACAGCACCCCCAAACAGAACACTGGCCCATGCCCCTGCATGCTGTGGTCTGTGTGGGCAGCAAAAGCTGGAAGCAGCTCCTCCAGCAGGTGGGCCCTGCCATCCCCAGCCTCATGCCATCTACTCCTGATATTCTCAGTGTGGCTGCAG
The DNA here is from genome assembly GCF_001604975.1 of Cebus imitator. NCBI lineage: Eukaryota > Metazoa > Chordata > Mammalia > Primates > Cebidae > Cebus > Cebus imitator. The sequence continues at coordinate 5,537,835 of NW_016107353.1, read as the reverse complement.
ACTCCTGGGGTTCCCCGAGTCACTTTAAGGGACCACGAGGTCAAAATATGTTTATAATAATATTAAGATATGATTTGTCCTTTTCAGGGTGCTAACATTTGCGCTGGGGGTGCAAAGGCATTGGTGGGTGAAACTGTTGACACCCACATCAACCAAGCGAGGGTGCGAAGTCTAATAATAGTCATTTTATTTTCTCCTCACCAGCCATTTTTACTTATGAATATTCTTTATGAAGCAGTAGAAATCACTAATTTTATTCCATCTCAACCCTTGAGTACACATGTTTTTAATATTCCGTGTGACACCCTTGGAAGAATATACACGGCATTTCTGCTGATACGTGATGCTCGTCTCACGGAGGAAACACTTGTGCGATTGTTCGTGCTTTGGGCTGAGCCAGCCACTCTTTCACAGAACACCATTCTTATTTGAAAAAAACAATGGACACGCTACGGTTATTAGGATTTCTGTTTTTGGTAGAAATGGTCTTGAAAATGAACAAAGTGAGCCTGTCACTTTAAGGAAAACAAATGACAGATTTGTGGCTGACGATGAAATTTGAGATCTCATATGAAAATTAGAATTTTGGAAAATGTGTGTTCACCACCATCAACTTGATAGCTTACCAATACTTAAAATCTTTCCTGATGAGGTCAGTGGTAATAGTAACAAATCTGTTTTGGCTTTAAAAAAAAAATTGTATAATGAAATGTGTCAACATTTGGAAAATCTACATAATTCAGTGAATTAATAGTTTCCAAATGTCCAATGCATGATTTATAAGATTATGCATGGATAAAAGGATTGTTGGAAGCTGTAGAACCACCAGTGTATTTTCATGCATTTCATATGGTACATAAAATAACGTGTAAAAGGTTCATCAATAGGGTTTCAAGTTCCACATTATAAATAATCTTTAAGAAACCACTACTTATTGAGTTTAAGTGTAATATCAAAGATGAATAGCCGCAATTATCTGAAACAACTATTAAAAACTCCTACCTTTTGAAGCTACATATCTGGATGAGGCCAGATTTTCTTCCCATATTTCAACCAAAACAACATACTCCAACAGATTGATTGTAAAAGCAGGTGGTGGGAAAATTCTGCCAGACATTAGAGAGGTTTGTAAAGATGTACAACAATGCCATTCATCTCTCTGATGTTCTTTTGTTTTGGAAAGTGTTACTTTTCATAAAAATACGTTATTTATATTAATATGTAATACATTTATTATTTTATTTTATTTTTGAGACAGCATTTCACTGTCGCCCAGGCTGGAGTGCAATGGTGCAATCACCAGCCACTGCAGTCTTAGCTTCCTGGGCTCAAGCAATTCTCCCACCTCAACTTCCCGAGTAGCTGGGACTATAGGTGCACACCACCAGGCCCAGCTAATTTTTGTAATTTTTGTAAAGATGAGGTCTCACCATGTTGCCCAGGCTTGTCTCGAATTCCTGGGTTCACATGATTCTTTCACCTCAGCCTCCCAAAGTGCTGGATTAGAGGCATAAGCCACTGTGCCCAGCAATTTTACTATTTTGTTTTTTAGCGACGGTATTGCTCTATCCATCACCCAAGCTGAAGTTCACTGGCAAGATCATGGCTCACTGCAAACTCAAACTCTGGGGCCCAAGAGATTCTCCTGCCTCAGACTCCTGACTACCTGGGACTACAGACATGCTCCACCATGACTAGCTTTTTCCTTTTTTGTGTAGACCAGGTCTCACTATGTTGCCCAGGCTGGTCTCGAACTCCTGGCCTCCCGTGATCCTCCTGCCTTGGCCTGTTATTTTTAAATTAATTGAAAATCAATATTTAAATGTTTTTTTATCTTTATGTCTAATACAGGAAATACTGTGTTTGAAATTCAACCCAATTAACAAAAGCTCTTTGGAGTCCTTAATAATTTTTAAGACCGTAAAGTGCTCTTGAGACCAAGAGTGTGAGAGTCCCTGCTCTGGCTCACAGTTCCTCACCTCTGTCTCCTTTTCCTGGGGCTGAGGCCCTAATGTTTCTCCTGTGTCCAAGTCCCAGGGTTAAGTTTCTGACCCACAATGCCTGGCCCAGATGACCGCAGCCGCCTCCAGGGAATCCATTTTGGGGTGGCCCATGAGAGCTCCAGTTTGCTGCGTGTCCCACTGTCTTCATCATCTGCCCCTGCCCCCCTGCCACCACACATTTGCACATACACACAGAACAATTGATCCTATGTGGAGTGAAAATCAAAGTCTTCCTAGTGAGTGGCGGCATTTTCATCCTGAGTAAATCAACCTTTTAGGCCTTATCTTCCTCACCACTAATACATGGTTGTTAATACTAAAGTCATCCTCCTTGGGCTGTTGTGAGATTTGAACGAGGCATTGCATGTGTCCTAGATATTCTGCATCTGCCGATCTCTCCTCCCTTCCCCACCCTGCTCTGTGTCCCTGGAGGCTTCCAGATGGGTTTGCCAGGGACTCCAGAGGAAGAAGGAAGTTAAAGGACTGATCACCCACTGCATGCATGCATGTGTACACATGCGTGCACACATACATACACACATGCACACACAGTTTGGCAATGCGTCTAAGGACTGGACAGCCCCCGTCTCGTGCAGAGTAACTCCTCCTTCCCTGGTCCCTGCATGCCCAGGGATGGAACTTTGCTCTCCCCAAGGTGCCTTACCCCATTTGTTGGTTTCCTTTCATAGCCACACCTTTGTAAATTGCACTCCCTTAAATTCTCCTAAGCGGACTTATCTGAGTATGTCATTTATTTCCTGCAGTGACCGTGACTGATATAGGGCGGGAAATATTATAATCTTGGATGTGTCTGTACCAAAGAAAGACCTGTTTCTTTCTGAATTAATGTCTTCTATGACCACTGGGCACCCCCACTTCTGAGGGGTGCAGGAGGAGAGAGGGATTTTATCCTTCAGTGAGTTTACTCCCAGCACCACTTACGTTCCAGGAACTATTCAGAGGGTTTGCAAAAGATGCCCAAGGAATAATTCCTGCCCTGAAGGGGAACAAATGAACATCCTGCACTTTCCCATCTTTGTGCCTTTGCTCACGGTGTTCCCCTCACCCTGCGTGTTCTCTTTCCATCAGTCTAAACCCTCCACTATTACCTTCTTAAGAAACTGTTCCATATCCCCAAACCATAAATAAACTTTTTCTCCTCCAAACACTTCTTTTAAAGCTCTTATCTCTTTTTTACTTGTATTATTCAATTTGGTTCAACACACATGTATCTGGTGCTTATTTTATGCCAAGCCTTAGGCCAGATGCTGAGAAGTGTAAGAAAAAATATTACGCAGTATCCACCCTAAGGGAGCTCACTCTCTAGCTGGGGACACAGAAGCATAAATACTTAGGATGCAAAGGGAGAGAGGTCATAATAGAAGTTTGTACAGAACTCTATAGGTTTTAGTTAAAGGAAACACTATGGAAGACTCTATATAGACACGGGGTGATCAAGAATATTAGAAGGATGGCACTATGCTATCAGTTGTAGGTTAGGGAAGGCTGGAAGCTTCAGCCTAACAAAAGTCCAGCACACAGGCACATCCAACATGGCACAGAGCATACAAGCAGCCATTGTGAGGGTGCTGGCTACATAAGCGAGCATGAGGCTGTACTCGTTTCCCTGCTACATCTACTGATGGCCTGCAGGGATGGTGTAGATCCACCCCATGCCCTGGTGCCTGGTGGGCCAGCGGACCAGCTGAAACATGATGTCTGATGAAAGGGCTCTAGCTGCTTTCCATCTAGAGCCACAGGCCAGGCCATAAACTATGACAATGGTACCAGCATAATGCCCCAAACAGCCAGACCTCCGGGGGTCACGTGGCCAGGCACGAGCCCAGACCAGCCATTCTGCAGGAGAATGCTGGGAAATTTGAAATGATGTAAATTCAAGATATCCTTCTCTCCACAGCTGCACGAGGTCTTGTAAACTCACTACCACAATGAAGAGGAGCGGGGAGAGGGAGAAGACATTTCAAAGACTGAGCATCTACCCCAAAAAAGAATGAGCCATTGTTTTCTGACAAGATGGACAGTGAGCATAGGCTATTGGCGCCCACCTCCAAAATTAATCTTGGGGAAACCACAGGAGAGAAAACATGCCATGGATCTGATGATCCAAAGATAAAACGGTGAGACGTTCCAGGAAGACCAAAGGCTTCCGAAAACTGAGAACCAGTGTGTGTGGAGGGAATGGGTGGGTGGATGAATGGGAATAGAAAAGGAGAAGTCCCAGTGGAATAGTAGTTGCTGTAAAGCTGTGGTCTTGTACCCCCTCTACACACACACACACACACACACATGCAAGGTGACCACTGTCTATCTAGAACAAGCAGCACCATAGCCAAGTCCTCAGAGATTCCAAGAATATAATCACAGAAAACCAAAAGCTGTATTAGGATAAGAGCTAATGGGATCAGAAATGGACTTTCATCTGCACTGGGGTATTCGTTCAGCCATCCTGCACCCCCTGCTGCCCCTTTAACCCTGAAGGCTGCTGGATCTGCTAAGGGGATGGCCACCTCCCAAGTCTGCTTCTTTGAAAGGAAAATGCTGGATGGAGGATGGCACAGTACGACTGTAGCTTCTAAAAGGGATCCTAAATTGGGAAGAGAGATAGTAGGTTGCTGAAACATATCAAGAGGGTTTCTGTAGAACCAGGAGTTCTCTGGCTTGGAGCTCATTCCCTCCCCTCTTATTTAAATTCAGCAGGAAGTAACAGACAAAGATTTCAGATGCTCCTTCACTACACATTACTGCCCAGAATAACTGACAGCCCCAAGGGAACATAAGTTTACAGGCCAAATTAATTTGACCTCAAGGAATAAAACCACTTTAAAAGAAAGGCAGCAAACTGAACAATACGCATCCCATGACCAGGATAATTGAGACAGATGCACCAAGATTTTAAATAAGTGTAATAAATAGTCTTAACAAAAGAGATGATACTAAAATATGGCACAGGTAGAATAAATTATAAAAACCAAATAGAAATATTGTATATGAATGATTTGAAACAAACAGAAGGAATAAATAACTAGATGGAACATCCCTGAAAGCAGAATTTCTAAGCTGAAAGATCATGTTGAGATGTTCTCCCATAGGGCAGCAACAGCAGGTGAACAGATAGAAAATATGAAAGCAAGGCTAAGAATGTTGTGGCTTACATTTACTTACGATATGGTTATAAGTAAACTGAGGTGCTGATATCCAAACAATGAGATTCCTAGGAGGTAAGGAAAAACATGGAGGGGAGGAAACATTTAAAGAAATAAGAATAAAAGACAAAAGCCCTCAAGTTGAAAGGACTTACACGGTGCCAAGTAGAATAAAGAAAAACCCACACCTAGAATATTTCAGTGAAACTAAGAATATTAAACCATTAGAAGAAGCCTAGGAGCAGTGGCTTATGCCTGTAGTCCCAAAACTTTGGGAGGCTGAGGTAGGCAGATTGCTTGAAGACAGAAGTTCGAGATCAGCCTGGCCAACATAGCAAAATCCCATCTCTACTAAAAGTACAAAAAGTTAGCTAGGTGTGGTAGCACACGCCTGTAATCCCAGCTACCTGGGAGGTAGAGGCACGAGAATCACTTAAACCTGGGAGGCGGAGGTTGCAGTGAGCCAAAATTGAGCCACCACACTCCAGCCTGGGCAACAGAGCAAGACCCTGCCTCAAAAAAAAAAAAAAAAATCAGAAGAAAATTCTAAAAGTTGTCAAAAACATAAAACAGTCACCTAAAAAAGTGAAGAATCATAATTTATCAGATGTCTGAAGAGTACATTGCACATAGGAAAACATTGAGAAATAAATATGTTCAAAGTATTAAAGGAAAAAGAACACTGAATCTGTAATATCTTATCCAGCCAAATTGTCACTTACATGCAAGAATGCCATCAACATATTCCAGGAATATGAGGCCTCAGAAAGTTTGCCACACAAAAATCCCACTTTGAAAACACTTTTGGAAGAGTACCCCATAAAAAGAGAAATAAATTCAGGACAGTGCTGAGAGATAAATATGATGGAAGAATGGTCAAATTACTTGGTAAAAATTATTGTGTAAAGAAAAAGCAACGATCCAACAAAACATAATAAGAAAGCATATCCAGCTAACAAAAAGAAAAAAAAAAGGAAAAGGATATCTATAAACCCTCACAACCAAAATTGTAGACATTATCAAGACAAATAAATATAATTATAGGTTTTGGATTAAAGGTAGTCACCATAATAATAAAAGTAGAAGATAAAACTTTTAAATAAGCATAAGAAAATTTGATCTATCCAATAGAAACCATAAAGAAAAAAATAAAAAATAAATGTAGAATAAAAAGAAAATGTAAAGTAACATAGCAGAAATAACTCCTCAATTAGTAGAATTAGAATAGCCATACGGGGATTTAGTGCATCAATTAAAACACAGAGGCTCTGTCTAAATTGAAACTGTGGTACTGCTGCACTAATAGGCAGACTAATAAAGCAGGAGATAGAGAAATAGACTGAGTCCACAAGAAACGTATTATATGAAAAAGGTATCATATCAAATCACTGGAGAAAAGACGAACTTTAAAATAAATCATGCTAAGGCAATTGGATAACTATTTGGAAAAGGATAAAATTGGAACCATACCTCACACCCTATACAAGAATAAACTGCAAATAGATTAGATGTGTGATACATACATGAAACCACACAAGATTAAAGGAAAACGGGCTGCTATGGTTTGGATATTTGACCCCTCCAAATTTCATGTTAAAATCTGATCCTCAATGTTGGAGCAGGGGCCTACTGGGAAGTGTTTGAGTCACGGGGGCAGATCTCTCATCAGGCTTGATGCCTTCTCACTGTAATGAGTGAGTTACCACTCTATTAGTTCCTGAGACACTGGTTGTTAACAAGAGCCTGACACCTTCCCCCTCTCTTGCTGCTTCTCTCTCTTGCCGCCATTCTCATCATGTGATTTCTGCACAGGCTGGCTCACCTCTGCCTTCTGCCATGAGTGGACACAGCCTGAAGCTCTCACCAGAAGTAGATGCTGGCATCATACTTCTAAAAAGCCTGCAGAATCATGAGTGAAATAAACTTCTTTTCTTTATAAATTACCCAGCCTTGGTATTCCTTTACGGTAACACAAACAAACTAAGACACAGGTGAGTTATCTTATAATCTGGCTTGTTAAAAAGTCTCATTATGACTCACAATTCAGAATCAATAAAAGACAATATTGATTAGTACAACTACATTAAAAAAAACTTTTACATAGCTGAAAACATAAACACAGTCAAAAGACACACTATACACTAAGAAAATATTAGCAATTAGCAATGTATGTCACAGATAAAGGGTTAACATCCCTATAACACAAGCAACCCATAAAAATCAAGGGAACAAAAAATAATATACAAATCATCCTTAAATATACAACAAGACCATCAAAATAAGAGAAATGCTAATTAAAACCACATAGATACCATCTTGTAATTGCAAGATTGGCAAAATTTCAAAAGCTTCACAAACCATTCTGTCGACAGGATATGGAAAAATTGCACTCAATTTCAATGCTGGTGGGAATGCAAAATGGTAGAACTCTACAGAAGGGATTTGACAATATTTAACACAATATCTAAGATTTGGCAGTATCTAACACAACTATGTATGGATTTAACCTTTCATCCAATAAATAATAATAATTTGCTTTGAAGATCCATGTCCTAAAATATGAAACAAAATATGTACAAAATCATTCATGTTACACGTTGAATATCCCTTAGCTGAAATGCTTGGGAAAGAAGTGTTTCCAATTTCAGATATTTTTTGGATTTTGTAATATTTGCATAGAAATAATGAACTATCTTGGGTGTCAGACTCAAGTCTAAAAACAAAATTCATTTATGTTTTACATATACTATATACATGTAGCCTGAAGGTAGCTTAATATTTCTAATAATTTTGTGCATGAAACAAGGTTTTGACTGTGTTTTGACTGTGACATATGATACAAAGTCTGGTGTGAGATTTTCCACTTGTGGCATCATGTTGACCTCAGAAAGTTTTGGATTTTGGAGCATTTTGAATTTCAGATGTTTTAATTAAGATTCTCAACTTGTAGTATTATTTATAAGGATAAAACATTGGGAGCAATCTGTTATGCTTATATGAATGATAGATTAGTAGAATAAGTCATTGCATATCCATTCAATGGTATAATCTGGAGCTATATAAATTAGAAATATCTCCAGAAATTGATGTGAAGTGATTGCCAAGATATTTTAAAGTAAAAATCATCGTATGTTATATTTTTGTATGAAAGAAAGTAAAATAAGAGTATATGCCTATTTTTGCAAAAGAAACATAGGAAAGTTAAACCAGAAGCCAGGGAAATTGGATTCTGGCAGGGAGTGAGTTGAAACAAGAAGAAAATGCTAAGAAAGGGGAACAGTTCTCTAAATATGCTTTTAGTTTTGTTTTACTTTATGACCCACTAAATATTTTACTATACATGAAAATAAAATCGTTAAACATGAGGAAAAGGCCCTAAAGCTGTATAAACAGAAACAAATAAATTGACCTATATAGCTTTGGTAGTTGACAAGGTGTCTATACAGAAGCGGAACATCAATCCAAGTAACTTTTGGCATAGTATTTGAACTGTACATCCTCAGGGGCACATATTCTAAATAAAATAAGAACTGCAAAGATAATTTGAACTCTGTTTTGTTTTGGTAACAATATGCAATAGCAATTCCCAAACTATTCTGGCAAATGACTATATATGCTGATGTTTTTGAGAACCAGGGAGGCGAAGAAACTTTTGGAGAGAATCAGATATCTTGGAAGAACAAGATACAAATAAAGAAGGAAAGGAAAAATAAGAGGAAAAATCCTGCAGTATTAGGTTAAAGTTAGAAGTGTCGGTAAGTGCACGTTAATTTTTTTAGGTGTTTATTTTTCCCCATTCTTATTGAGTTACAACTGAAGTACACCAAAACTCCATATTTAAAATGTAGTATTTGCTGAGTTTTGACCATTGTACATTCAAAAAAAATCGCCACAATAAAGACAAAAAACATTTCCATCACTTCCAAAAACGTATTTGTGTTTTTCAAACATGCCTGGCTCCATCTCCATTTCTAAGCAACAACTGATCTACTTTCTGTCATTATAAATTAGTGTGCATTTTCCAGAATTTTATCTAAATGAAATTATGTTTTGTGCTATTTTTTGCCTGGCTTTTTTCACTAAATATAATGATTTCAGATTCATCTAGGTTATGTATCAAAGTTCATTCCTTTTTATTGTTTTTATTTCCAGGATTGGAATGGCTCTGTTACTAGGTTCATATACATTTATAATTGCTATGTCTTCTGAATGCATTGTCCCTTTTATCATTATGAAATGTCTCTCTTTATCTCCAGTGATACTCTTTGTCTTGAAACCTATTTTAGCTGATTAAAAAATAGCCATTCTAGCCTTCTCATGCTTATTATTTGCATGGTATATATTTACTTTATCTGTGCCTTTGCATTTAAAGTGTGTCATTTGATGGCAGCATATAGTAATGACTTGCTTTTTTATTCACTCTGTCAATCCTGGTCTTTTAATTGAAGGGTTTAGCATTTAATGTACTTATTCATATTGTTGGATTTCGTTCTACCACTTTACTCTTTGATTTCCACTTGTCCCTTCTACTTTTTTTTATTTTTTTGAGACAGGGTCTTGCTCTGTCACCTGGACTGAAGTGAAATGTCACCGTCACAGGTCACTATAGCCTCAAACTCCTGGGCTCAAGTGATCGTCCCTCCTCAGCCTCCTGAGTAGCTGGGACTACAAGCATGTGCCATCTTGCCTGGCTAATTATTTTTTTAATTTTTTGCAGAGATGGAGTCTCACTACGTTGACCAGGCTGGTCTCAAACTCCTGGGCTCAAGCGATCCTCCTCCCTTGGACTACCAAAGTGCTGGGATTACAGGCATGAACCACTGCGCCCAGCCTCCCTCTATTTGTGCTCCCCTATGCCCCCTTTCCAACCTTCTTGTGGATTACTTAAATCATTTTTAGTACTCTGTTTAAAATTATCATGAGCATTGTGGCCAAATCTGTTTGTATTATTTTTTAGTGGTTACTTTAGAGATTTATATGTGTGTGTGTGTGTGTGTGTGTGTGTGTGTGTGTGTGTGTGTGTGTGTGTACTTTCACATTCAAGTAAAATATAAAAGCTTTGCAACCACATAAAAGTCCTTTAATACTCCCTTGAAATGATCTATATGTTATCATTGTCATTTGATTGTATCCTCACACATTAAAACCTCCACCAGCTAATGTTATAAATTTTGCTTCCAATGGTCATATGTGTTTTTAAAACTTTTTTAAAATGTCTTATGTTTACCCACATATTTACCACTTCTGTTGCTCTTCCTTCAATTCCTGAAAACCCAACTTTCTTTTGTTATCATTGTGTTTTAGCCTCTGATGAATATGTTTTATCATTAATTACTGAAAATGTATTCTGGTAACAAATTGGCTCGGTTTTCCTGCATCTGAGAGTAGCTTTATTTTGACTTCACACCTGCAGGATATTTCTGCTGGATGTAGAATTCTGAGTGGACAGTTCCTTGTTTTAGCACTTTAAAGATGTTGATCCTGTCTTCTGACCTTCATGGGACAAGAGGAAATCTACAGCCTTCAGAACTTGCGTTCCCCATATGTAATGCGTAGCATTTCCTCTAGCAGCTTTAAACAGTCTTTCTTTGCTTTGATTTTCATCGTTTTGACTAGTATAGGTGAGGTTTTCCTTGAGTTTATCCTGTTTGTGGTTTACTGAGCTTCTTGAATCTTAAATCTACGAACATGGAGTAATATTAAAATGCAAGAAGATGTTAATAGAAGCATGGAGCAGGTACAGTGAGGGCCCAAAGAGGAGCAGTCACTTCTACCAAGGAGGTGAAGGGGGAGGGATGCCAAGAATGTGTGAGACATAGAGTATGGGACAGGCAGTCTAGGCACAGGGGACAATGTGAGAAAAACTATAAGATACGACAAATACAAAATCCAGTTCCTCATTCTCCAGTTCTCTCTCATGTCACATCACTTTTTTTTTTTTTTAACAGCTGGTTTTGTTTTGCTAAGTTCTTAATGACATCTTCGGGACAGGCACATTTTCTAACTCTGCCTTGTATTTTTAAGGACAAAAATAGCATTTCTTACTTTTCTTGTGTCTTTTGAGGATGTCTAACACAGGCTTTTCAAATTTAAAGGAACAAAAAAACCAACAACCTGCTCTTTGGACAGCGTGTGGGAGGCCAATGCTGGTTGTGGCTCTGTGAAGATGATGTAATAGAACCAAGAAACTCAGCTTTCACTGTTAGAAGAGCACAAAAGCTGCTTCTTTAGACAGAACAAGTTAATTGATTGAAGCAGTTTGAGATTCTCAAATAATAGTAAAAAAATCTCATTTTATTACACCTATTAAAATTAACCCTCCAAACCTTAGATGTTCCTCCAGAATTAATTACTACATTTAAGGGGCTAAAATTGAGTGCTTTGTTGGTTTCTCTAGATAATTTACATATCATTACAATTCATGTTGTAATAATTTTTATTAAAATGAGTAAATGAAAATGGAACGATATTACATCCAAGCTTATAAGACCCTAGAATCAGAGTCACTAATCTTTTTTCTTCTTTAAAATTATAATTGTCAGTTTAAAATATATACATATGTAGAACTTAATCATTTATTTTTTAAAAGAAAAGCATGAAACCAAAATGAGTTGGTATTTATGTTCTCATTGAGATTGTATCAAACCCACAAGCAATGCTGTAGCATGTAGAGAGCAAAAGGAAAAACAAACAAGCAAACAATAAAACCCAGAGAGAAGTGGAGAAAAATTAGCCAAAGTAGAGAAGAGATGGAAAGCAAAAAATACCACAAAAGTAAGTCAGAGAAAGAAACACTGTTTGCCTTTGTTAACCCAACATCTTCTAAACTTACTCAGCTATGGAACCCAAAGAGCAGCCCAAGCACCAGCAGTGCTCTAAGAGTTACAGTCTGGACAACCTGGTTAGAGCCATCCTCAAACTTCAGCCTGGAGTAGCACGTGCCATTGGTACAAAGAGCTGGGATTTGCAAGACGAAGACTGGAATATTTGTTGGAAGTCCTCCTGCGTCCACCAATTCCCAGCAGAGACAAGTGGCCCTGGGAGCCCACACTTCAGTCCACGGTGTTTCCTCCCACAGTCCTCCTCTTTGAAAAAGCCTAAGCACAGGGAGTCTGCTGTCTCGGGGGAGGGTGGGTGCAAAGTGTTTGGTAAAATACAATCCACCTGTGAGATTCCTGCTATTTACCCAGACCCTAGGCATTCAGCGCACCTCCACACAAAATAGTTGGGGGGTGCATCAGGAATGTGCCTCACTTGTTAGGAGGCCAGCACCCCCTCTCTCCTCTGGAGGAAACAACGCAGTAGAGGATAAGGGAACAGAGATCCCGAGACCCCAAGACATGCCCATCCATGCTGGAGGTGGGAACCGTGAGCTCTTGCCATAGACATCTGTATTTCTTTATTCCATCTCTCATCGTCCCTTTTTCCTGGCCCCTCAGCATTTCCCAGTGGTCTCCTCTGCCTGCCTTCCTCCCCCATTGTCATTTTTATTTGCTATTTCTCTCACTGGGATCCTTCTGGTGAGCAAGGTTCTTCTGGCCAGGTGGGGCTCTTCCAGGACTTTCCCTGGCTCTCTCTCCCACTCTAGATAAATCCACTCACCCGCCACACTCCCTTCATCTCCTCCTCAAGCCATCCCAAGCACAGTGACTGGAGGAGCCTTAGGTGGGTCAGTGTTTGTGTGTCCCTGTCAGTATTACCTCTGAGCTGGGAGGAGACAGGCAATTCTGGAACAGGGTCTACCAGAAACCTGGCTCCATCGCACCCCTCCACAGGCAGGAATCGGCTCTTGGGACGTTTTCTGACAGCTCTGACAGGCCTCAAGGAGGTAATTAATCCCTCGCAGCTGCCTCTAATAGAGAAGGAGCCAGAAGCAGGGGGAACAGGGAGGGAAAAGTGTAAATTTACAAAACATTATAAAGCCATAGGAGAGAGCAGGTAGGGACTTCAATGAGAATCTTATTGAACAAATTTTGCTTGGAATCTCCTCAAGGGCTGGTCTGAGGAAACCAAAGGCAAGCTTAGGAATCACTGCAGAGCTGGTCTGGTGGACGTCTCTGCAACGGACATAACTCTGGAAAGAAGATGAAAGGCCAGGTGCAGCGGCTCACACCTGTAATCCTAGTACTTTGGGAGGCCAAGGCAGGCGGATCACCTGAGGTCAGGAGTTCGAGACCAGGCTGACCAACATGGAGAAACCCCATCTCTACTAAATATACAAAATTAGCCAGGCGTGGTGGTGCATGCCTGTAATCCCAGCTACTTGGGAGGCTGAGGCAGGAGAATTGCTTGAACCTGGGAGGCGGCAGTTGCAGTGAGCTGAGATCCCTCTATTGCACGGCACCCTGGGCAACAAGAGCAAAACTCTGTCTCAAAAATAAATAAATAAATAAATAAATAAATAAGACAAAAGCTGGAGAGAGGCATAGTCTCTGTCCCTGGCCTGGAATCCTGTGATATGGGGCTTTGAACCTTGCTTGCTAGCTCCCAAGTAGGGCCTAGGGGCTAAGATTGCAGGTGCCCAGTTTCTGGGGCAGGGAGGGAGAGGGCAGCTTCTGAAAAAGTGGTTTCTGACAAAAAGGCAGACACACAGACAGAGAGATGGACGTGTCTCCTTCTTTCCCAGACATCCCCACAACTGTCTGGGCAGACAGATGGGCCTTTCCTCTGGGCTTTATAGATTAATGCATCCTTCTTATCAATTATGGAGACAAGAAAGTGTAATTTTCTCCCCATGTTTATACTGTTCAGGATTAATCTGCCTGTAAATGGATAATCTGTCAGCTTTCTGTGACACTGAAGTGGGGAGGGGGTGGGGCAGGAAACAGGGAAGAGATTTACCAGCGGGTAATGCCATCTGCTTTATTAGGTTGTTTTATAAACCTGACATTCAATTTGTTCTGGAGGACTTGGTGACGGATTATTCTGTAAATTCCCAAATAATTAGAATAACCAGAGAAAGGGAGAAAAGGGGAAAGGGAGGTGGGTTTGCGGGAGCAGGGGCGTGCGGCATGATCGTGAGTAATGGTTCCAAGGGCAACATCAACATCCGTCCTCAGCCATTACCAAAGGAGGCCGAGAAAGGCTGGGCCTTAGAGGCAGGGGACTGACAGGAGGGCCCGACGCCCTTCCACTCTGAGTCTCATATAATGTCCCTTTGTTTTCAAATCTTCAGACACCTTGCTCTCCCCAGGATGGTGACTTCAAGTGAGCAGGGATTGCGTTATCATACTTTTAGACTTAAATATGCATATCATACTCTCTCTCCCGTCCCTGGGTCTGAATCCTGCTCCTTTCCTCACTAGCATATGAACTTGGGTAAGTTACTTCAACTCTGCCTCAGTTTCCTTGTCAAATTAAGACAATAACAGAACTTACTTTCTGTGGCTGCTGTGAGGATCAAATTAGTTTTCATATGTAAAGCATTTAAAATACTACTGGGCACACACTGAATGCTGAATACACTATTTGCTATATCCTCGTTATTTGTATGTTGATTGCACGGTGTGAGTCCAGGGCTGATGAGATAGACAGCACACTGTCAGCAGGTCTCTGATGGTTGAATCTGAAAAATCCTAATGGTAGAATCAGAATCTCAGAGCTGATGGGCGCTTGGCAATCACAGGGCCTACCTCTCTCCTCCATCCTCGGCTTAAACAAGGGGCTCCTCTAACCCCAGCGCCTCATTCCATCGTCGGCCTTTCCCACCACTCCTCAGATAGTCCTCCCAAAGCCAAAGCCTGCCTTTCCCTAGCACAGCCCTCCCAAAGGGTTAAAGCTGCTGACCTCCTGGGGTTGCAAAGGGAGCCAGGAAGAGGCCCTCCACTAAAGCATAGCCTCGATTATGAGCTCTGAGAGCTCATTTTTCAGCAGAATGCTATTTAATTACCCCGTGCACTTTTATCTTTTAAATTTCTGAATGCTGCCTTCTGTGGCTTTCTGTAATCTTATTTGTGCTTGTGTTGGGATGGGGGTAGGTGGGGAAAAGAAGGCCATATAGAGCATGTCCCAAGACCCACCTACTTGGCACCTGTCTTTGTGTCCTCAGGGACCATTCTCTGAGCTATGAGCATGGATCATGGCATTCCATGCAGGGAGAAAGAAGGAGAGGGCTTGACAATCTCTACTGCCTGCTTTTTTTTTTTCTTTTTTTCAGACAGTGTCTTGCTGTGTCACCAGGCTGGAGTGCAGTGGAGCTATCTGGGCTCACTGCAATCTCTGCCTCCCAGGTTCAAGCAATTCTCCTGCCTCAGCCTCCCAAGTAGCTGGGACTACAGGTGTCCGCCACCACAACCAACTAATTTTTGTATTTTTAGTAGAGACGGGGTTTCACCATGTTGGCCAGGACAGTCTCGATCTCTTGACCTCATGATCCACCTGCCTCAGCCTCCCAAAGTGCTAAGATTATAGGCGTGAACCACCGTGCCCAGCCTGCCTGCTCTTTGTGGTCAGCTCTGTGCCTTTCCAAGGACAGTAATCTGTTACCCCAGTTGGCTACTGGGTATTAGGATTCAGGGAATGAAGCCTCTTACTCTGTGGCTTCCTACAAAGAAAGTCTGTGCCATGGGCTCCAGTTGAATAGCATACCCCCAAACATCTCAGAGTGCATTCTTGACCGTCCGCTTCATGCTATGCATTATGTAAATATGACGTAAATCAAAACTATGACTCCTCTTTCAGATGAAGAAGCATAGATAATGAGGAAAGTCATTTGCTTCATAGAGTCCCACATGGAGTTAAGGCTTAGATGGTGTCATAGGCTGCAATTGTGTTTTCTGTCCAGACCTGATCTCCCCACTTCTTCTGGTAAAAGAACCCTCATTTCTGTGGGGAATCCATTGCCAGTGGCCTGCATGGCATGGCCACTGCCCCTCTTCAGGGATGTGCAGAAGACCCTGGCCTGGCCAATCAGGATTCCTCATGCCCTTGGCCACAGTAATTGGGTTGGGGTGGTCATGTAACCCAAACCCAGATAATCAGATCTTCTTATAGGACTTTTCTGCCAAAGCTATCGGGGAAGGAGCTTTGTTCTTCTTGGGGTTGGTTGCTAATCTGGTAGGATGTGAGCCTTAGGCTACTACCCAGCCACACTAAAGCCAGACCTACGCTCTGGACTTTCCTCTTAGATGAGCCAAAATATCCCCTTCATGTTTGGTAATATGAGGCTATAACTATTTACTTTAGAGCCTTATTAATATAGGCTATAATTGGCATCTCTTCCCCATCTTCAAACTTCATCTCACAAATTCAAGGTGCTTATCAAGGAAGAACTGGGAGCTGGGGTGGTCTCCTGCATCTCAACAGAAGCTGGATTATACAGCTTTGTCGGACCCTCCCAGTTTCCAGATGCTTCCCTTGTATGAAAACTCCCTTTTCTATTATTAACCCAGTGTGTGCTGACAGGTGCATTTGTAATAGTTTCTCCCAGCCCCCCACCCCCTGCCCCCACAAGGACTTTTGTTTCTATCAGTAATTGTAAACTCCTGAGGTGAGGGCAAGCAATCATTCCTAGGTCATCATCTTTGCCTCCGTCAATTCCTGGTCCAAGGCTCTCAAGTCTCTGATATGACTTCTGGTGGTTTGAGGGTATTGGAGTGTTCATGTGTATATGAGTGTGTAACTGGGGAGATAAGGGCATGAAGAGGAAAGGACTGCCCAAAAGCATAAATGCCGAGAGAGAGAGAGAGAGAGAGAGAGAGAGAGAGGAAAGAGAAAGAAAGAAAGGAGGAGAAAGAAAAAGGAAGAAAGAAAGAAAGAAAAAGAAAGAAAGAAAGAAAGAGAGAGAGAGAGAGAGAGAAAGAGAAGAAGAAGGAAGGAAGGAAGGAAGGAAGAAGGGGAATAAAGATCTAGCACAGAGGACTCCCTGACTCTGCAGTGTCTGGGAGGCTCTGCTCAGGAAGTTCAGCTGGCTTTACATCATCATTTCTTCAGGCCCCACCTTCTACCAAGAGAGAATCGAAGGAATGCATAACTGAGGCTACTAAGATACAGACAAGGCTGACATAAATTCAGTGTTTACTTTCCTAATTGTGTGTCTTACCCTCCCCAGGAAAATTTGGCAGCGGGGGGAGGTTGTTGGTTTTGTTTTTTATTTTTTGTTTTAAGAAATAGTGTCTTGCTGTGTGGCCTAGGCTGAACTTGAACTTCCAGGCTCAAGCCATCCTCCCACCTCAGCCTCCCGAATAGTAGGGGTTACAGGTGCCTGCCACCAGGCCCGGCTTCCCAGGAGAATGCGCCTGCTGCTGCCCCATCTGCACACTCATGCCATGGCTGGCCCGCAGAGCAACGGTCCCCACAACAGCACAGGCTTTGGAAGCTTAGAAGCAGACAAGAGCAAAAAACTGAATAGTGTCTTCCCAAGGTTGGAAACAAGGCTCGGATGTCTACTATTTAAATATATATACAACTGAGGTTCTACCTAGTGCAACAAGGCAAGAACAGGAGGTGAAAAGCACAAGTTTTGGAAAAGAAGAAGTAATGTTGTGTATATTCTCAGATGTTGTGATTTGTGTACGTAGAAAATTCTAAGAAATCTAGAAGAACATGATTAATGCATGAATTTAGCAAGCATACAGGATACAAAACCAATATGTAAAAGTCAATTGTATTTCTATAGGCTCACAAAAAGCAATTGGCAACTAAAATTTTAAAAAGCTTTTTAAAAATAACTTTTATTTTATTTATTTATTTATTTTTGAGACAAAATCTCGCTCTTGTCCCCCAGGCTGGAGTGTAATGGTGTGATTGCAGCTCACCGCCACCTCTGCCTCCTGGGTTCGAGCAATTCTCCTGCCTCAGCCTCCTGAGTAGCCTGGGATTGCAGGCACCTGCCACCACGCCCAGCTAATTTTTGTATTTTTAGTAGAGATGGGGTTTCCCCGTGTTGGCCAGGCTGACCTCAGGTGATCCTCCCGCCTCAGCCTCCCAAAGTGCTGGGATTACAGGTGTGAGCCACGACGCCAGGCCAAAAACCATTTTTTTATTTTAAATATTTTAAGAAAACATTGAAACATTTTATGTAAATCATGACCACACTGACCCAATTAATGTGACCAAGGGCGTGAGGTGTTCTCATTGGCCAGGCCAGGGTCTTGCATACATCCCTGAAGAGGGGCAGTGGCCATGCCATCCAGACCACTGGCAATGGATTCCCCACAGAAATGAGGGTTCTTTTACCAAAGGCCCTGTGCACCCTGGGTGTGGGCCTGACCCGTCCATCCTTCCTACCCGGGTATCTTAGTTTTTAGGGCTACCATCTTATAGCACTATGAACTGAGTAGGAGACAACAGAAATGTATTCTCTTACACTTCTGGAGCCAGAAGTCCAAAACCAAGGTGTTGCAGAGCCACGCCTCCTCCAAAGCCTTTAGGGGAAGGATCCTTGTTTCTTCCAGCTACTGGGAGCCCCAGGAGTTCCTTTGCTTGTGGGCCACATAACTCCAATCTCTACGTCCATTTCCTGGTAGCCGTCTTCCTTCCGTCTCTGTGTCCAAACTCCTCTCTTCTTTCAAGGACGCCAGTCACATTGAATTAGGGCTGTTCCACCCTATTCCAGTATGACTTACTCTCAAAGTCTCACTCCAGGCTGGAGTGCAAACTCCGCCTCCCTGGTTTAAGCAATCCTCCTGCATCAGCCTCCTGAGTAGCTGGGACTACAGGCATGCACCACCATGCTCAGCTAATTTTTGTATTTTTAGTAGAGACGAGATTTTACCATGTTAGTGAGGCTGGTCTCAAACTCCTGACCTCATGATCTGCCTGCCTTGGCCTCTCAAAGTGTTGGGATTTCAGGCGTGAGCCACCGTGCGCAGCCCTTGACTTACTCTGAACCGCTTTACATCCACAAAAACCCTATTTCCAAATAAGGCTTCAGTCACATGTACTAGAAGATAAGACTTGAGCATATGTTTTGTGGGAGGACACAGTCTAACCCGTAACACCAGTTGTCCACGCTCCACTCAAATGTATCTGTGAGGATGTTTAGCTGTACACGTGTCCAGGCTTGCCATCACACAGGTATGTGCAGTGTCCCTGCCAAGCACACCTCCATGCTCTGTCTGTGTGGACCTGTGCACTGGGTTTATTTCAAACATGGAGGTTGCTTTTGTGCTAATCTGGTTTGCTCTCCTCTCAGTTCTAAGACTCCTCACCTGCCTATAGGGTGCTGTGCTCATATACAAAAGCAAGGGTTTTCAATGACTTTCCACGAGTAAAGGAGTTATTTCCTGATACATTTCTTCCTCCAGTTATATATTTACCTCCCCCAGTGGCTTACTCAGGAGCAAAGACAAAAGACTCAGGACTCAGGCTGACTCAGGGCATGCGTGCACACACACACACACACACACGCACACACACACACACAGACACACACACACACACTTTCACAAGGACCCCACATTTCGTCTTGAGTGAGATAAATATATGCAAAATGCCTCACAGCACCACAACCACGAGGGTCTTCTACTCTACAACTGCATGTTCTATACATTTATACATTTAAAGGTATAAACATTAACATCTGAACATATTCTTTGCAGATTAAAAACCCCAATAATAACTCAACCCCCAACCCCCCAAAATTACTCCAAGGCTGCCACTGATCTCCCCAGTGGCAAGTGGGAGCAAGTAGGAGGCAGGAATAGGATAGCCTTCTTGCCTGTCCCGATCCCAACTCCCCCAAGAAATGGGGGTTCACAGACTGAGTTTGAGAACCCAGAATTGTCCGGGCAATCATTCTGCCTGACCTAGAAGTAATCGGACAGGAACCTGAAAAGCAACAAGTCATCTCTGCCTCTTATTGGTGAAATACAGTTTATCAAAGTGGGCAGAAGGTTTGAGGCCATATATCAACCTTCCCATTTTACAGATGGTGAGACTGAGGTCACGGAAGTCATTCAGCATGTCTACGCTCACGGATCCAGTGTCTCCTGCCTCCTGGTCTGGTATTCTTTTCCCATCCCTTCCTGTGTCGCTCCCTGCCCCCATCTTTTTAGACTTGGGGAACAGCAGTGGTAAAGAGGAAGGATAGAGGGAGGAGTATTCCATGTCCAAAGAAGGCTAACAGGAGAGAGCCTGTAAGGTACTCAAATCCAGCTGAGGCTTCCTCCACAACTCAGACTTCTCCCCCTAAAAGTTCCATGGCATCCACTGGCTGCCCAGCCCTTTTGCTGATCTATTTAACCCAGAGACTATGTGATTGCTCATGTGCTTTGATCCCGCAGGCGCCGGCAGCTTTTTGTTCTATTATTCACGGCAGGGCGGATGCTGAGTTGTCTCTCCTTATTACAGGCAGTGGTTGGGCTGCCCGCTGCCTCCCCAAAGCCACTGGGTGATAGCCATCAATAAGTCAGTAGCAGCGGTTGGCTCTCCCTTTTGGGAAAGGGTTTTGTACCATTTCAGAATCATCGTTTTCTACAAGTGTCCTTTTTTGGGAGAGATCTGGAGAAAAAAACAATCAGCATAACAATTACAGAGATCCACGTAAAGATGCTAAGAGGCATACCTTATCTGCCCAGCTGGGTGGCGGCTTTTGAAGGCAGACTCTGCCTGCATATTTGTGTGCCCTGCACAGCATCTGGCACATAGTGAGACATTCTCTAATGTTTATTTAATGACCGAATGTGTGAGTGAACATCTCCTCCCAAGCCTCAAACCCATTCCCTTCAAAAACAAGAGGAGACTGAGTATCATCAAAACTTTTAACCATGTGGCATTCTGGATAAATCTGTTTATTTGTTTATCCACAATCTCCCCACATACATACTACAAGACACAAGCTCTATACAGGCACTTTGTATATTCCCAGCACCTAGAACAGTGCCTAGCATACAGTAAATCCTTGGAAACATGCAAAAAATGAATGAACTGGGTGTCAGGAGACCTGGGAATGAATTCCAGCTCAGTCACCAGCTGGCTGAGTGACCTGGGCCGGTCACTTCTCTCTGGAGCTCAGTTTGCCCCGCTGTGTGGCAAGAGCACTGTGCCAGATCTCCAATAGAATCAGTCACCCAGTCTAGACACTTCTTGAAGAACATGGGACATTGTGTCACCTGACCAAGCCCATGCTGCGAGCCTTCCCGACCCATGTTCTGTCCCGGACTTCTTCCTCCACAGTCATGAGGTGCTTTGATAATCTATGCAGATGCAATACGACCGCGTCACACAGTAAAATCCCAGGGGCCTGCAGCAAGAGGAGATGTGTGGAGACTACAGAAAGGACTATCCTTGAACAGAACGCATGACTTCTGCAAAAGTCATGGCTTCATTTCTGCACTTGCCCTCCTCCACCAAGAATCCAGGCACAGAAGCTCTCCCCCACTCTCCTCCCCCGGGGGGTACAGGATAATGTCCATCGATGGGCTGCAGTCTGGAGCTGAGAAGAGCATGAAAAAGAGCGGAGCCCTGAAGAAGCCATCTCCTTAGCAAACCATCCTGGGACATACAGGTGGAATGGCCGAGCAGCCAACATGCACTTCCGCAACGGCAGGGTGATGTTTTTCGTGACTCATCTTCAAACCTCGGACAAGAGGAAACATTCCAAGGCGACTTCTTGAGACAAGAACAGGGTGGGGTCCAAAAAGCTGAAGGACAACGCAGAATCAGGAGACAAGAGAAGACTCAGGCCCACCCGGCCAGTGACGATGGATTTAAAGAGAACCGTATGTACTGTGGCTCCCTGCGTGGAGCGGGACCATGATTCTCACGCCAGAGTGTGCGCTTACCCCTCTCACCTAAACCTTCCCTTGTGGGGTGTGCCCTTCAGATAGTTATGCTTGGGTGGGCCCTGAGCAACCCCTCCACTCTCACCCCCGCCCTGGGAAAGCTGGCCTTTCTGGAATGGTGGCTCGTCGGGGCGTAGGACGCCTCCGTGGGGTGGGCGGAAGGGGTGGTATCCCCCGTTTGCAGCCCCCGGGGTGGCAGGCGTGGATAGGCTGGCCCTGGCTGGCTCCTATTTCTGGGTCCCCCGCCTGCCTCCTCCTCCCTCTCCCCCGAGCCGCGGCGCTCTTAGGCCCGCGGTGCCGCGCTCGACGTCAGGGCCAAGGCAGGGGAGGGCCAGGGGAGGCGCAGGCCGTGGTTCCCAGCACTGCCCTCACCTGGTATTTACTTTCCGGGCTGTCCGCTCCTAAACAATACAGTGCATGCCGATTTGCAGGACATCTTCCGTTTAGTTTCCCAGTAAACCACGCCCACCAAGCAAACACGCAGGGTTCCCCTGGCCCGCGCGGCCCTGGAAAAACACAGCGTTTGGCGGGCGTCCCGGCTGGCCTGCCCAGCCGCCTACCGCCCAGCGCCGGCTTCCGCTGCGTGGAAGCGGCCATGCCATGGCGCCTTGCGGCCACGAGAGGGCAGCCGCGGGCCGCAGAAACCCGGCCGCGCCCGGCTTCCCCGGCCTGCGCCTGCGCAGACCCGAAGTTGTCGCCGGCCCCGCTCCTGGCCCGCGGTTCCGGCTGCCGAGGCTGCCGCCCTTAGTGAGCTGTGGCTCTGACGTCCCGGGAGGTAACAAAGGGCGGATTTCAGGCCTCCGGGCCGGGCAGCTGCCCTCTGAGGCCCCAGAGATGCGATAGAGGCGGCGAGATGCGGCTGGAGCTGGGGACTCATTCCCCGGCCGGCGGGGAGGCCGCGAGCCTGGAGCACGGACCGCGCTCGCCCTGCCCTCACCCCTCCGGCTGCCTGTCGCACCCGCAGCCGAAGGCCCCTCCGCTGGGCCACGTTCCTCCATCTCCTGCAGCCTGAGCAAGGTCACCTTCATCCTTGGCAGACAGAAGTCCCCCTACCCGGAGGCCCGGACGGGGCCTGGGAGACGGCCGTGGGAATGTCGCAGAGCCCCAGTAGCGGCGCTGTGGACTGCGTCCTCTTACTGCTTGAAGTTTCAGGCCCAGAGCAGAAAACGACCCCAGAGCTCTGCCAGGCACCGATGAGAAGAAGAAAACACAGAAGAAGCACATTGCCCAGGGCCATGGAGCTTGTCAGTGAAGAGCAAACCAGGTCACGTTGGGCCCCTGCTTGGGACCCGGTCCTGGCATCCCAGCTCTTGGAGAAAGTCAGCGCTCCCAAGGCCTCCAGGCCCACCAGCATCGTCTGGCCCTGACTGCTCTCCACCATGCCCCACGCTCCTTGCAGCTCTTCCCCAAGTCCCGGCTGCGCACGTCCGGCTCCACGATCCCAGCCTCGCCCAGCCTCGCTCAGCCTCTCTCTCTAACCAGCGAACTCTTGCGTGTCTTCTAGGTGTTGGCTTAGAAATCATTCTCCCTGCAAAGTTTTCTAGGCCTTCCCTGCACCTATCACACAACCTCGTGCAACACTGTATTCCAGGGTAGCCCACACAGAGCCTCACCGGCTTGTTCACTTATCTGGTCCAGAACACGAAAGGCCCACACTAGGTCTTAATCAACATGTCCCCTACATCCGAACCCGTCCATGATAGGGACTCCATAAATATGTAATGAATGGATCCCAGCTGCCCCATGCAGTCCCCAATTTCTGGGTCCATGTAATTTTCACCGTGTTGCCCACTGGCCCTTTCACTACTGTAACTAAAATAAGCAGATGTATGGCCTAGAAGAGTCTATGCTACATGGCAGAGGTGGGGAAACCAAGTGTCAGAACAAGAGCCTGCTCTTTTCCAATTCCTGGGAGAATATTTTGACGTTTCTTGCTTCTGAAGCCTGGAGAATTTCCAACATGACAGCCTCCCTACTTCTGTGGTCCAGAGGGTACTTTCTAACTTGAGTTATTCTCATTATTCCACTCAGAGAAATTAACTGCAAAACAGGTTTTAAACCATGCAGTAGGATTTACAGAGGTTGAGGGACTCCATGAGTCCACTTGAACCAGAGCAGCACGATTTTATTTTTTATGATGCAGGAATTTCTTTTGGGGAAAGAAAAGGAGCCAAGAATTCTATTAATGCTTTAAAAATGTTTCAAGTGGGAGGAGGGTGTGGGGACAGGGAACTCTACTTTCTGCTGAATTTTGCTGTGAACCTAAGATTGTTCTAAAAAATACTGTTTATTGATTTCTTTAAAAAGTGTTTTGGACGTCTACAGCACCAAAGGATTATAAAGTAGAGCAGCTGAAGAGCTGTGGACAATTGTTAACAACTAATGTTTCCAGGGGCTGTACCTACATCCCAGTGAAGCACATACTAGAGCTTCCCAACCTAGGGAGCCTTTCCCTTTCCTTTTATGTGGAGGCTATTTAGTATCACCCATTGTTTCTTCTTCCCTGACACCAGGGAGTCTGATTTTTTAGGGAGGTAGTTAGGAACTGAAAAGTGGTTTTTTTTGCAAAATTTGTTACATTCATAGAAAAAGTTGCTATGTTACCTATTTGAAGAAGAGGAAGAGTTGAACACTTTATATTTCTTGAGATGGGGAGAAAAGAGTGTCAGGCAGAGAAGGAGATGTGTCCACAAAAGCAGAGGTGGCAGTGATTCAATGGGAGAAAGACTCAACTGGTCACTGATAGCTTTGAAGATGGAGACGGGGCCACAGACCAAGGAATGCAAGTGGCCTTGAAAATCTGGAAAAGGCAAGGCAACAGAATCTTCTCCCAGAGCCTCCTAAAGGAACAGTCCTGCTGACACCTTGATTTTAGACACATTTTGGACTTCGTACATCCAGAACTGTAAGATAAACGTGTGTTGTAAGCCACTACGTGTGTGGTTATCTATCACAGCAGCAATAGGGAACTAATACAAATACACCCTGAAGGAAAAAAAAAATTCCTGCCATAGATCACTCAAGTGGTAAGAAGGAGGCTAACTGGAGAGGGGAGACAGATGGGCTAGAGCTACTGTGAAGAAAAGGCATTCTTGCAATAGTAATAGAGGTTACCCAGATCGAACTGTATATATTCTTTGTTGTTACAGAATCAGTATGAGTCGACACCATGTGGACATATTGGTAGAGCATTTGCATGGCGTTTTATATTTTAACTGTTTGTATAGCCATTTGTATTTCCCCTGCTAGCCTGAGCGATTCCAAGATGGCATTCGTCTTTGTATTCCTGTTGCCGGCTGTGGCTTCCATGAATAATACCACCTTAGGCACTTCACACTTCCCAGAGCACTTGTGTGGCCATTATCTGTTCTGAATCTTTCCACAACTCTTGTGAGGTCAAGCAAGACTGGTGGTGGCGTTATCAATAGATTCCATCTTACAACAGACTGGCGCCCAAATTTCTCTGACACTCAGGCTCTCCTCTCCCCAAGAGTCCACCCATTTTCTCTGCAAGGTGAATTCTAAACATGTAAGAGAAAGTTGAGGCATGGCTGTCCTCCTAAGGGTCCAAACTGGGCCCTGGGGTCGCCAGTTACTGTACAGACCTTCTTGGTCTTCTTCCCACTTCTTCCCACTTTGTGCAACTGATAGTGGAGGAGAAGGGCCACACAACAGTGAAACCACCTTTGGTTTCACTCAAGGGCATTGAGCAGTGTGGCCTAGAAATGAGGATGGAAAGGGTCCAGGTGGGGGATGGGGGCCAGGCTGACCCAGGAGTCCCCCGTCCCAGACCCTACCTCTTGCGCTATGACCCTCCTAGGGAAGTGTGGCAGAGGAGGGAGGGAGAAAGGTCATGTTTCAGCCTGAACTTCAGGACCTGGCCTGAGGACAGATCAGAAGAGAATGGTATCCGTCACCATCTTACAGTTTTAAAATTCTTTGTATGGTGTCATGTTCTCACAGAGACAGTACAGTCTCGGGAGTTAGAGACAGGTTCAAGTCATAGGTCTCCACTTACGAGTGGTGTAACCTTGGCAAGTCACTTTCCCTGGATGAAATCCCATTTCTCCATCAGCAGAATATGGCCTGCAAAATAGTTGGAAAGATAAAAATAACATATGTAAAGTACATGGAAAATAATAAGCACTCAAATGGTAGCCATAGTTATTTATAACCAAGAAAACAGAGAGGGGGAGTGGATTTCTCCCAGTTGGACAGCTGATAATTGGTGGAACCAAGATTCCAGACTGACCCCCAGAAGCTTCAGTTCCTTATCCAAAGGACCCTCTGCTCACCGGACACGAAGTCTTATACTTCTGTAGCCAGGTGCCACCCTCCAAGGCAAATCCCTGTCCACCGACTCACAGAGAGGGAGCCCCTACCAGGAACACGCTGGAAGCCGTGTGCCACACAGCTGCACACGTCAGGAACCTCACGCGGCTGGAGCCTGGAGGGCGCCAGCACATCTCCTTTCTTCGGCCCCTGTCCCTGACTCCTGTCCCAGCTCAAAGGGGCAGTGCAGGGGTGGGGGAGAGTGGGGCTGGGGCTCCGGCCTTGCCAGTGAAGCCCCAGTACCCTTTCGCTTGGGATGAAGGCGCGGGGCGCGGCACGCGGAGCGCAGGGAGCCCCGAGTCCCAGGCTCAGACCCAGCTGCGGACCCCGCCGTGCAGCCCTGGCGTTGCAAGCGTGGACCGTGGGCGCGAGGCCCCGGAGGGAGGCACTCGGCGCGGCTGCGGCCGGGTCTGCAGGGTCCTGGCGTCAGGAGAGGGTCCTGGCGCGGCGGCTCTAGGCCCGCCCTGGCCCGCGGCCCGCAGGGTTCAGACGGGGCCGAGGCAGCCAAGCCCCGCTCGCTCGCGCCAGGCGCCGGAGCCAAGGCTGACGCGCGGTTCTGAATCATGTTTGCAGGAGCGGAGCGGCCCCCAGGGCTCCGCGGAGACGCTCTGCGGGGCAGCCCGGGCCCTCCCTCGGCGACGGGGCCCGCAGAAAACTCCGAGTCCGGGGCTCTGCCAGGCGCCGGCACTGGAGCGCAGGAGATGCCAGCTTCCCCCGGCTCATCACCTCGGGGTTCCACGGCACTTACGTGGGATGGGGACCGCGGACGGAAAGGAACGGCAGTTTCATTCTCCGCTGAAGCAATCCTCAAGCGCACACGTGTGCCCCCTGCTCAGGCAGGCCTCCAGCAGAGGCTCCCAGGTGGGGTGTACAGAAAGAACTTCTGAAAGTGGGCACCTGCTTTAGGAGACTGGCAAGCATAGGGAGCCCCCAACCACCTGTGCCCTGCCCCCAAGGGGCCCTTCTTACGGCCCTGATGTGCCCCTTAGTACGATTAAGGCTGTTTGCGAGTCCTAAAGAGCTTTGCGTTATGCAGGGCCCTTTCAACCAACCATTCCTCTATGTACCCCAACCTGTGAAACTGGCAGGACGAGCACCTTTATTCGTTTTATAGGTGAGAAAACAAAGAGGTGGGAAAGCCGTAGGGTTCTGTGCCCGGCTGCCTAGTCAGGCTCTGCCAACCAAAGATTGAGGTCCTTTCTCCTTTCCCTTTCCTGCCAGGAGTGAAGAAGTGTCCACTCTCTTTACTGAGAGGCCTCCACTTTGAGCATTAAGCCAGTTAGCCACTGCTGTGTGAAGGGGTGTTGACAGCAAGTGACAAGGAAACAAATCTTTATAGCAGGAAAAATTACTTAAGTGGACTCCTTAGCAGCTTCCCTTCCATTTGGAATGAAGATTAGCACCACCCCTAGCCCTAGAGCTGTGGTTCTCAAAGTGTGGTGCCCAAACTAGCAGCAGAAGCATCACCTGGGAACTAGCTGGAAATGCATATTAGCTGCCCCCTCCTAGGCCTACTGGATCAGAAGCTTTGAGGGTAGAGCTCAGAATTTTTTTTTTTTTTTTTTGCTTGTCATATATATATAGATATGTAAATCCAGAATGGATCAAACAGATCATCACGGATGTAGGTGCCGGACATGGGGCAGAAGGTAGCTGGAAAAGTATGCCTTAGGGAAGTTAAAGACCCTAGCCTCATTCTTATCTTGTTTCAATAGCTGGACCTAACATCAATAGCTTACTTTCCCATTGTTCTAGTTTCCTCTGCCCCATCTACAAACTTGGCACAGCCCACTTGCCTTGCAAGGCCTCCGTTGAAGGACCCCATGTACACACAGGCCAGTACAGCAGTACTAGGCTAACTAAAAGGATCTCCACCCCACATATGGTCTCATTCCAAGTCTGTGGCCGACTACCTTCATTGTTGTGTGCGAGTTGGTTTCATCCCATGAAAATGTGGCCGCTTCAGCATAAAATAGTTAAATCTTTATAATGATCAAATATCTCATCCTACCCAATTTTACATGCAGCTGAAAAATGGCAGGCTAGGGACATAGGACATTGAGAACTATTTATACTGTTAGAATTGCCACCCATTAAATGATCACTAGCTAATTGTCACTAAATTTACAAATTAATGAAATTATCTATAGAATACAGCAGAATCACAGTAAAAGGACTGAAGTTTGCCCATTTCTGCTCAAGAAGTCCCTAACCTTCATATGTTGTCCTTTTGAGCCCAGTAATTTTTAAGGAGCCCTCCAAGAGATTGTCTGATACATGAAGGAGTTTTGAAAACCACTGTTCCAGAAAAGCCTTTATATTGACTAGAAGCGAGCCCTGTATTGAAAGACTGAATGCCATCACTGCTTAGGAGGACCAAGGAAGCAAGAAATGAACCAGGAAGCCCAGAGTTAGCAGCAGCGTGGCAGGTTCATCCCTTGGAGTCTCTGTTGTGTTTGGGGCCCTATAAAATATTAGAAAGTGACGGAAACTTTAGGACTCCATATAATATTATATTTACATACCCACTCAGCTCTCAACTACTCTCTGACAGTACCTACTGAAGATCAGGTCTTCAACTTGCTAAGACTGATCTAGGCATTAGCCAACTCTCTGAATTGAAGGAAACAGATGTTACCAGGTCATCTTATCAAATGGAGCTCTATTGTTTGGTAGATGATGTGGTAAGTGGAGCAGACACTGCTGTTTGCTTTCTCCTTGGCTAACAGAGGGCTGACATTGACTGGGGTAAGGGATAGAGCTATCCTGTGCTTCAGGTGGCTGCATTCCTCCCTGCTGGCCCCAGTGATTGATTTAGGAATGGGCAGAGGGTGCAATTCTGACCAATGAGATGTGGGAGAAGCCTGCTGGGGAGCTGGAAGAGTATTTTCCTTTCTCTTTAAAAGGGACACAGGAAAGGTGCATTCCCTTTTTTCCCGTTTTCATCTCTGGATGTCATTGTCTGGAACTGTTGCAGGCTTCTGACACCATGAGAGAAAGTAGGCTAGAAGGACAAGCAAAACAGAGGGTGATGGGAGGACACAGGAAACACCTGGGGCCTTCATGACATTGTTGAGCCACTAAATTAGCCAACCCAAGGAGTCAGGGAAGTGCTTAGGATTGTCTTATGGAGTGAGATGACTTATTTTTCTTATGAAGACTGCTTTTAGTTGGGCTCTGTGTTACTTGCAGCCAAAAGCATCCTAATTGATGTAATTAAAGAGACTAAAATCTCACTGTAATACCATAGTAGAGACAGAAATCCAGCTAGGTGTCAGAGGGAGGTATCAGGAGGGCTGAGGTATCAGGAGGATCCCTGGCTACTCTAAGCATGGGGCTGCCTCATCTTCCTCACCCATCTCAGGCATTCCCAGTTTCGAGCTCTCATCATGAATGTGGTCCCCTTACTCTCATGTGGTCTCCCTTTTTGCATCTGCTGTTTTCTCTTTCTGCCCGCTGCCTGGTTCTCTCTGTAATTTCCAATTTAAATTTCCAAGAATGAGAACTCGATTGGCCTAGTTAAACACACTGCTTCTGATAGGAAAGAGATTCCATGCCTGGCCACCTTATGGGTTGCTGGTCAGTCCATGGACCGGCTGCCCTTGGATCAATTTCCTCCTTCTTGTCTAAGATGAGAAGAATGGATACAGGGCCTGGCTAGCCCCACTCTGCCTGAGGCCCTGGCAGAGGCCAGGGGCTGGGAAGATTCCCCTAGAAGGAAATAGTGCTCTTGGCAGGTACTAAGACTTACTTGCCAGCAGAGCCTTTCTTAGGAAAAATGAAATGGCAGTGCTGAGTCTACCAAGGTCAGAGCAAAGGAATCCACTCCTACCACAGCCCCTTTCTGTTGTAGATCTGTTCTATACCCAAGAGTAAGGGGTGTCGGGCCAACGTGTTTGCCTGGGTACCTAAAGCCACCCCCAAACACAGCCATATTACTCAGAAAATACCCATGCCCCCAGTGCACCCACCCATGCATCCACACAGGAAGCAGACACTGCGCTGCTGCCCAATATGTGCACACCACACATGATGTTTGCATATGGCATTTTATGGGAAACTTTTTAAGAGTTGTTTTGCTGTTTGAGTCCCTGTGAAACCCTTCAGCACTGTGTTGGGACGTGCAAGCGGCAGCCACAGCGATGGAACAGGATACAGAGTGAAGAAATGACTGCTGCAGAACGTTTCCTAAAACAAAGGTTTTAAAAGAACGTGGGACACAAGCGCCGAGACGCCCAAGTGTGAGAGCCTCACACTGCGCTCGCTGTGTTCTCGGCATTCTCGTAGGGTGTGTGTGATTCTCTAAGAACAAGTAGTCACAGGAGAGGAAGAGGTGGGAACTGCGCTGCTCCTGTCACTCGTTCTGTATCCTTAGGCAAGTGGTTTGAACTTCCTGAGCCTTGATTTCTTCGTTGGTAAAATGTGTCTAATAATACTTCCCTGGTTATATTGCCATAATCCTTGCATATGATAAGTCGGTGAAGAAAATGTTGGGCACATAATATAACATGTTAAAGCTTTCATTTTAAAAGATCCCTTCCTTGAGGCAGGCATGCTACCTTATTATTTAGAGAGAATCCTGGTCAGAAGCACCAGACTGTGGTATTGATCAGATCCTGTGATGTCTGTCACCCAGCTCAACAAATGAGGTTACAGTGAGGTTTCAATGAGAATTCACTGAGGCCCTCATCAGAAATGAAAAATGGCTGGGAGGTGCCTAGTGGGTGGTGGGCACTTGAGAGGACAACACTTTCATTAATGTTAATCTGCCCAGGATATGGAGAGAAAATCACAGTAGCTTCCAGAGCCGAGCCCAAGGATAATGCATTATCTTATGCTACATAGAAAGCGGGATAGGACCCAGGCCTGATACTGGCTAGGACCCTAAAGGAAGATACTCAAGTTTCCCATGGAGCAGAGACCACTGTTATCAGTTAGTGCTTGCTACTGAGGCAAGCCGCTGGGAACAGAAAGAGATGGGTCAGGAATGGGAATAGAATTTTCAAGATTTGGGAGCCAAAGGACCTTTGGCGGCATGGAGAAAGAGAGATCTAAGAATTCTTGGGGCTAGAGTTAGGAATGGTCTATTAGACATCTGAGAGCAACTGAACGTCCAGTGTGGTTGTCTGAAGCCACACTCGGAGAGGGAATCAACATTAGTGTTACAGAGGTTTTAGGGATCCCTACAGGCCTTATAGTACGGTTACTACAGCCTGTGGTGTTACTTAAGATGGTGGCCAAAAGCAGATCCTGTGTTCCTCAGATAGTATTTTCTTCAGAAGACAGAATTCTAAGATGTCCCCGCCACTCTACCCCTGCCCCCCCGCCCCCGCTTCCCACACTGACCCCGGTATACAAACCCTGCATAATCCCCAGGACTATAAATATGATGGATTTTCCTCCTATCATTAGGTTATATTAATTCAGCACAGTTGGCCTTAAGATAAATTATCTGGGCGAGCTGGACCTAATCCTCTGAGCTCTTCAAAACCAGGCAGTTTCTTCTGGCTTGTTGCAGAAGGGGAAGTTGGAGATTTGATGTGTGAGAGGGATTTGAGGCTCCCTTGCTAGCTTGAAGATGGAGGGGCCACCTGATAAGAAATGTGGGTGGCTCTAGCAGTTGAAAGCAGCCTCTAGCTGACAGCCAGCAAGAAAACAGGAATCTCAGTCCTACGACCACAAGGAACTGAATTTTGCCAAGAATAAGAATAAGCTTGAAAGAGAGTCTTCCTCAGAGCTTCCAGAGAAGAGGCCAGCCTGGTTAACAGGCTTGATTTTAGCCTTGTGATACCCTGAGCAAAGAACTGAGCTATGCCATGCCAGATTCAAAACCTGCCTGGCCCGCAGACCTATGAGCTAATAAATGGGTGTTATTTTAAGCTTGGTTATTTCTTATGTAGTAAAAGAAAGTGAATACAAATCAGTGAAGAACTATGTGGTTCAGAGTTAGGGCTAGAAAATTATCAATCTTCATCAGATTTAAATTTTGTTTTTTCCCACATTTATTTCCTTTTATTTTCTCTTGGCTTCTTTAGGCATATTTTTTGAAAACTTACAATCTGATTACTAGGAACCAGAAAGAATTTGACTATAGCCAAGTACTAAAAAAAAAAATAATAAGAAAATATGAGAAAAATATAAGGTCTTCATCCTGCATCTGCCACTTAGTTTGTATGGTTTTGGGAAAATGACTTCACCTCCTTACATCTTAGTTCCTCATCTATAAAATAGAGATAATAATGTTTACCTACTAAGTAAACATTGTCAAATATCAAGCAGATATTTGTACAGCAGTGTTCATTGCAGCATGTTTTACAATAGCCAAAGGTCAGACTCAAATCAGATAATGTATTTCAATGTGCCTTATAAAATAGACACCTGTATATATTAATAAATAAATGTGAGCTACTCTTTTTATTCAGATGGAATAACCAGCAAGATGCTCAGGGCAGCAGGTGACTCAGCAGCAGTGAAAGTTCCAGCCTGAAAGCCTAGAAACCCAATAGAGAGGAAAAATTAGTAAGTACAGCCCCTGAGTGAAGGCACTGGGGAGTCGCTGCAGGAGCTATTTCTCCTCTTGAGTGTGCTTTCATTATGCAAGTAAAAATGAAAAAAGCAGACTGAGAAACATGCTAGACTAATTCTCAGCCTCACCGAGAACAGAGTTTAAAATCCTTAGCAGAAAAAAAAGTAATATGACCCCCAAAATGGCCAACTAAATTGCCTAGAGAGCAAAAGAAAAAAGAAAGCCGCAACAGAATACATTATGTAATGAGGACATTACACAGAACAAATGAATGGAATCAAACACCCATAAAGCAGAAGAGAAGCAGAAGTCTTGCAGGAGATGTTATCATTGGCTCAAGATTAACTGTGCCTGTGCTTAAACAATGGTGTGTGAAACGTCTTAAACAGGAAAGGAATCCTTGGAAAGAAAGGCTGTCAGCACTGCAAAGCGGCATTTGGAAATTCAATCTATAATATAACAAAGAAAATTGGACAAGAGATGAGTGATAAGCACACCCAAGAAGGACAAAAAGATGTAAAAGTCAGATGAGTTCTCCCAACTACCAACAGCATTCCAATTAAGAGGTCAGATTACAGTAGCTATACAGAGAAACACCGTGGAGAAAATTCAAAAAAGGGAAAACCAGCACCAGTACCCAATAACAGCAAAGTGTTTTGTTTCCTGCCTGTTCCGTTGTTTGTTGACAATGAAGGGGCATTTTAAAAATATGAACCTAGGTAACATGAAAAAAAAACAAACCCAGAAATAAAAATAGTAAAATGCCAAATACAATTGAAGAACTAATTAAATGCTTTCACAAGTACATACCATTTTGTACTCCATCTATAGATGGACAAAACTAAGAACCATTTCAAACATGTAAGACCAGGTATCCCTATGCCACAGTAGATCTACATTTAGGGTCTTGAGTTAACTTGACAATAGTCACAGGCCTGAGTACAAAGCTCAGCTCTTCCATCTGCCATTTGTGAGAAGCTGGTCATGTTATCTAGCCTCTCTGAGCATCAGTTTATTGATCTATAAAACTAAGATAATGAACACATGATAGGGTTTTGGAGAGGATTAAATAGCATAAAGTATTTAATAATATGGCTAAAAATAATATGGCTACTATATATAATCAGAGCTCAAAAAATTATAATTAATTTAAAAATTAATTATCTCCCCAATTGTATAGTAAAGGAGCTAACAAAATTCTCTCCAGAATCCTTTCTATCTTCAAAGTTTTTTGGTTTTGCCAATATTAAGTTTGGTGATTCCTCAAAAAGCTACACAGAGAATCGCCATCTAACCCAGCAATTCCACTCCTAGGTAGTTATGCAAAAGACTTGAAAGCAGGAACTCAAGCAGATGTTTGTACACCAGTGTTCATTACAGCATTGTTTAGAATAGCCAAAAGGTGGAAAATACCCAAGTCTCCATCAACAGATGAATGAATAAACAAAATGTGGTATGTGCATACAATGAACTCAGACGTGAATTAAAGGAAGTTGTAATACATGCTACAACGCGAATAGACCTTAATAACATCGTGCCAGGCGAAGAAGCCAAACACAGAAGGATAAATATTGTGCAATTCCAGTTACATGAAATATCTAGAGTAGGCAAATTCACAGAGACAGAAAGTAGAGGTTACCATGGGCTAGGGAAGGAAGAATAGGGAGTTATTGCTTAACAGGTACCAAGTCTCTGTTTGGGCTGCTGGAAAAGTTTTGGAGACAGATAGTGGCAATAGCTGCACAACAGTATGAATGTCATTAATGCCACTGAGTTTTGCAGTTAAAAATTGTTAAATGGCATATTTAATGTTTTATATATATAAAACACATGGTGTGTATATATATATATATATATATATATATATATATAAAACCACACACAAAAAATCTTGTAGTTCTATCTCAGATTTTTCTTTGCAATATGATAACATCCAGATTGGAGAAATGAATGCTACTTGCATTTCTTTTTGAGACGAAGTCTTGCTCTGTTGCCCAGGCTGTAGTGCAGTGGTGCAACGTCGACTCACTGCAACCTCGGCCTCCCAGGTTCAAGCGATTCTCCTGCCTCAGCCTCCCAAGTACCCAGGACTACAGGCTTGTGTCACCATGCCCGGCTAATTTTTTTGTATTTTTAGTAGAGACAGGGTTTCACCATGTTAGCCAGGATAGCCTCGATGTCCTGACCTCGTGATCTGCCCTCTTCATTCTCCCAAAATGCTGGGATTATAGGCTTGAGCCACCGTGCCCGGCCAACTACTTGCATTTTTATACCTTCTGCAGTCCTGAATGTGGGCTCTAGGATCAGTTTACCTGGGTTCAGATTTTCCCTCTCTCACTTACTACCGGTGCCTCCTGGAGCAAGGTACTCAAAGTGTTGGAGCCTAGTTGCCTCATGTGTGAAATAGATATAATAATACCTACAACACAGAGTTGTTTAGAAGAAGCTTACGTTGTGTCTGGTATGAAGCAAGTGTTTACAAAAGACAGGTTATCGCTATTCCTTGAAAAGCATGCTCAAGTGGCAGTGGAAGGTAGAGAGAGTCAAACACTAGAGTGCCAAATGACGCTGGGGCCAAAGTTTCTATCACCCTTGACTCTGAGTTCCTGAGATGCTCCCACTGACATGATCCGAAGATGATGCTCTGACTCTAGTCCCAGATGATCATGAGACAAGAAAATACTCCTTGAAACTCTACCCAAGCCTACACCGTCCTTCCAATTTAAGGCAGAGATATGGCTCTAATCCTACAGTAAACAGTACACACTGCCCCTAGCATCAAGTCCAAACACTTGAATAAGGAAGGGTGCTTTATGATCTGGCCTGTTTACCTGTTTCACCCAAATTCTCACCACACCTCACCTCACCCTTTATGCTCCAACCTTGCTGACTGCTTACAGCTCTGCCTGGAAGGCTCCTACCTCCCCACTTTACCTGGCCGTCCCTTCTCCATCCTTCAGGTCATCACTTGGACATCACCTCTTCCAGGCAGGTTTCTCTGACTCACCTGAGCTGAATTAGATTCTCCTATGTGCTTGCATAATCTTCTGTCTTCTATTCCCCAACATTGCATACTGGTGTTATTGCCCATTTTCATGTGTCTCTCCAATAAGACTATAAGCAACTTGCATTATTAACCATTTCATCCCCAGTATCTAGCCTACAGTGCCTGGCTCATAGAAACACGTTAGTTGCGTATGAATGAACATGAATGGATGGAATAATAGTTGGATAAATGACCTGGTATTGGTTCTATAAATTGGATCAAGTTTTGAGATGGCAGTGTCAGCTCTTTTGCCTCCTTCAGACCTTTATCAGACTGTTAGGGAACTCCTGACGTTGTGTCAATATTAATGGGGAATAGTAACTGACAGCATAGGTCCCAAACAAGGAAGGCAGGATGTTTGTTAATTTTTTAGGACCTTTGCTGAACCCAACCATCCACTTTCAAATAGATTTATATACATGGTTCCTTACCCTCTAGCATCCACACCTACCTGGTTCTTACCTTTCCTACTTCTGCTGATTACAGCATCATCTGAGCTGCTGAAATTTAAAATCCCTCTCCTTTTTTGCCTCTTTCTGTAGCCCCCAATCACGATGGTCCCTCAGTTCAGTAATTTGACTTCCTATCTACGTCCACTTTTCTATTTCTACTGCTACTATTACAAAATGCTTTGTATAGGAACAAAGCTTTATTAAAGAATAAGTTTCCTCCACATTGTGAAATCACCAAGGACACCTGGGTAATGTAGCATCATTTAATACATCATACAGACCCAGGCTAGCCTCCTGTTTTCTTTAGCATCTCTAGGAAACCAGGAATGTCAGAATAGTCAGATTCTCATAGCAGATACAGGACCAATTTTAAACGGCCTTGCATGGGGCATTGACCTAGCACTGCTTCTTTTTAAATCTTTCCAGTACTAAGAAAACTAATTTTGTGGGTACATGTTCCTCTGCCATAGGAAACAGGAAAGCCAGCCTTTCTCCTTTGAACTAGGGGCATTGTTCTATTGTCTTGGTCAAGAGAGGTCTTAAGGAGCAATTGAATTTGTAGTTCAGCTATTGCCAGAAAGAACATCAATACTGTTAATTATGCCATAATTAAATCATAGAAATAAGTAATCATTCATCCAAATTTAAAAGGGCAGTTTTAGACAATCTTCCGCAACTAGTTAAATTGAGTTATTCTGCTATTTAAATTACTTTTCCACACTTTTACTTATGTATGGCATCCAATAACTGCCTTCATCAGAAAAAAAAACAAAACAAAAAAACAACAGAGAAGTTCTCTTTAAGGAGGTGTACACAGGTGGGAAGGTCAAGCCCAATGACTTGTCAGACAAAAGTCACATTTTCCCAAGTAGTATGGACTAGAGTTCTTAAGTCTCTCTGGGTATCAGTATCGTGCTCTCAGAGCAGTGGCTTTGAAGTCAGGCTGCTTGGATAGAACCTTTAATTTTTCTAAGCCTCTGTTTTCTCACCTGAAAAATGTGTATAACATTTTCAAACAGTGCCTAGCATATAATTGAACTATTACTCCGACTTCATCCAGCTAGGGGTGTTTTATGTAGATACATATCACATGGGTGTATGACCTGAAGTGGTCAGTCTGTCTGGTCAGGGTTATAAATTGAGGTCTTAACATTCCAATACACAATGACACATTCATTTCTTTGCTATCTTGTATCTAAAGCTTACAGCTCTCATTTTAATAAACACCGGAAAAATCTGTATTGTTTAGAGGATTTGCACATTATTTACAGGTATTTAGCATGTGACCAGCGATTGTTAAAGAATCTGATATTTGAAGAGAATTGCACATAAATTACTCATCAGAGATTCTTCAAGTTCTAATCATGATTTCAGGTCTTAAAGGAAGCACAGCATTATGATTTTGTCAGCCTTATAGAGACAATTTAACAAGTATCAGGTTAGTATGCAAGGGCATCTGCTCTTATTTAAGAACAATATGACAACCAAGTATGTGAATGACTCTTCTGTGTCTCATAAAACCAGGGTTAGATATTTTCCATGTTGTTGTTCAGTTCCCTTTATTAAAGGCTCATGCAATCAATTCCTACTTGTTGTCTGCAGCTGAATTTTATCCATCTTATTGTCAGGAAAAAAAACTGTGCAGTCCAACATGTTTAGCTTTTGCTTTGGCTGCCAGAAAGCTTACAGTCAGTTTATTGCCCATGTGTGCCAATCAGTTTAATTTCAGTGCCTCATTGCCTACTCTCTCCTGTTCCTTCAGCTGTAGTCTGCAGAACTTTACTGCTAATTATCTTATCTTGCCCTATGTCTTAATCTTGAGTCCTTTCTAAAGTAGGAGGCAAGACAATTTTCAAACCTTAAATGAAGAAAGTTAATTAAACAATAGCAGTAACAGCAAAAATATTGGACCAGCATTCTAAGTAAATATAAGTAAATCATTGTATAGATATTTAAGATTTCTGTTCAGAAAGGCTTAAAAGTAAAAATAATAATAATAATAGGGATTTTGTTTTGAGACAGAGTCTCATTCTGTTGTTCAGGTTGGAGCATGGCACCACGATCACTGCTCGCTGCAGCCTCGACCTCCGAGGCTCAAGTGATCCTCCCATCTCAGCCTCCTGAGTAGCTGAGACTATAGATGCATTCCATGATGCCCTGCTAATTTTTAGAGAGACAGGGTTTTGCCATGTTGCCCTGCTAATTTTTAGAGAGACAGGGTTTTGCCATGTTGCCCAAGCTGGTCTTGAACTTCTGGGCTCAAGAAATCTACCCACCTTGGCCTCCCAAATTTGTAGGATTACAGGCACGAGCCACCATGCCCAGCTAGGGATATTTTATATAGATACATATCAAATGTGTGTACGAGAACAAAGAAATCAAATCTAGGGTCAAGCCTGCCTAGGTCTGAATCCTAACTCCACCCTTTACTAGTTGTATGTCCTTAGGAAAGTTATTTATCTTCTTGCTGCCTTTGGTTCATCATCCCAAACTGCAGATAAAAACAACTTCAACTAATGTTGCTATGAGGATTCATGAGATATTTAGGATATGGTAAGCTCTCAATAAATATCGACTTTTACTCTTAAAACTTCCTTTTCTTCATTTATGATAACAATGTATCCCAACAATGTTTACAAGTCCAGTATTCAAGAATTGAATAGTAGGCTTACCTATTTTAAGATGAGATAAGGTATCCTCCCCAAATGCAAAATATTGAAAAATCCTTAATTTTGCTTCCCATAGAGACAAGTAACCTAGAGCATATAAAAATCTTTAATAGGCACAACTAGCCAGGGTAGAAACTGCTGCGATCACGGGAGAAGGACTCAAGGCTTCTCCTTAAGGTAAGGGCCCAAGGTAATCCTTCGGACCAGGGGAGTAAAGCCATGCAGCCCCTCCCCTGATCCTCTGCAGGACATTCTAATACGTAGGGATTGGGAGCAGAGGAGGTAGATCTCCCTTTCTCACATCTGAAAAAAATCTAATGAAGGCTTAGTCTGCTCTTCCGCACAAGCCTACCCTTAAGCAAGGGCCTCCACTCAGTGGCCAGCTTTCTCTATACGTGTGGTCAGAGAAGAGGGGGCCCAGCAGGAGGACACCAGCTTGAGATGCTGACCCTGTGTGGTGAGCAAGCCGCAGACACCCTGGCAGTCAAGAGATAGGTTTACAGGCTGGGGAAGGGGTTGAGGGTGGAGACACATCTGCTGTCTTAGAAAATCCAGTCTCGGCTCTCAACCGTCAGTCACCCTTGGCAGCATCAACCCCCTCATCCCCAGCAGCAGTAACAAATGATCAACAGCACCACCCTCTTTTGGCTCAAAATCATCAGCAATCAGATGACATAGGGAAGAAACAAACAAGCATGTGACTTCTTATGTTCCAGACATTGTGCTTAATGGTTTACATGGAAATCTTATTTAATATACTATGTTATAAACAAAAATGTGAAAGTATGAAAGCTAAATTTCTGCAAGTTGAGATATTTCATTCTTAGTTTACATTGTGATTTTATTACATCCTTATTTAGAGTAGTCACAATAAATTATAGTTTAATTATATTTTTAAAATATCTGTTCCTTTGTTTTTAAATATTCACTCAAGGAAATGGAATCAAAATCCCTTGAAAAAGAGCTTTTGGACTGAGCTAGGAGTCTAGCAGGTCCAGTTACCACATAATTCGAGGCTGCAGTATCCGTTATGGTAAACGCTAGCTACCATATGGCTACTGAGCACTTGAAATATGTCTAGTGCCACGGTGGTACTAATTTTTTATTGGACATAATTGTAATTAATTTATATTTAAAAGCCGAAATATTTTTCCGATAACATAGCTTGATCCCTTTGTAAGATAACGTTTCACTTTATTTCTCACATAAGATGTTACAATATTGTGGTGTATCTGTAGAGCACATGCATCGCTTCTAACATTACATGTAAACTCATCATTAATCTAGTTGATGCCCACATATTGATTCAGTTTAAATAATTTTTTGGCTATATAGCGATGTAGCATTGCAATATGTTTGAGTATTTTATTCAGACAGCACAAGTCAGAGTGACACCT
This sequence comes from Cebus imitator, assembly GCF_001604975.1. NCBI lineage: Eukaryota > Metazoa > Chordata > Mammalia > Primates > Cebidae > Cebus > Cebus imitator. The sequence continues at coordinate 5,497,522 of NW_016107353.1, read as the reverse complement.
CTATAAATCATAGCAGGTAATGAAAGGAAAATATTATTACTGTAATTATAACATATGTTAGTTATTTTTCTAGTTAAAAACTCAGTATGTATACATTTTAAAATTCAAAATGAAGGCATATTATTTATGCAGAATTGCATAGAGGTGCAGAAGCTAGTACTACAATGGGAACAGAAAAAAGAGAGAGAGAAAGAGAGAGACTGGAAAAAGAGAGAGATTGAATAGCATTGCAATTTGCTAATGTGCAAAACGAGAAAGCTGTTGTATAAAATTTGTTTAAGTGTAATAAAGTATAAAAATATTGAGATGTTTTTGACAACTACATAGTGAATTTGATGAATTTTCTCTCAACATTCAAAAAAGAACTAAATATTTTTTACAGGATCCCAGCTTGTCATTTTGGCCAAATATTATTTTGCTTTGGTTCACACACACACACACAGACACACAGAGTTTTTAGAAAGAAGGGTAATAAAAAAAACTATTTCAGTTATACAATTTTTTAAGAAAATTATGAGATAAAGACAAAAAAGATATCTCACAAAAGTAAGAAATTCAATTAAGACACCAAAAAATTGCTTATAAAATACAAGATCTTTTTTACTACAACAGAGATAAGCTGATTCAAAATCTGAAAAACTGCAAGTTTTGTGGTTGTTGTTTTTAGCTTTCGATAAATCATAAGATATAAAATATACTGCCCTATTAGTGCTTTGGATATATTTTGTCCCTAATAACTTATTAATTTACTAATAATTATTGTCTATTCATGACCTAAAATATTGAACTCATGGCATGAGTATTTTTCAATATTTTATATCCATGGAAGAATTTCAGCTAATTTTTAAAAAATTAGCTTCTAACACAGCAAACAGTTTTCCATCTAAGTTAAGCTAAAAATCAGGCTTATTGGAATTTTTTTAAAAGGATTGATGTTTTCTTTATTTCTTTGTTTCACTGCATGATACATCTTAAAAACATTTATGTTCCTTTTCTGAAGCAAACTCCATGAAATGTGTCCTGGGTACATTGTTAAAATCATTCAGTGCATAAATGCAAGTACAATGAATCATTACAAGTTTATAGAACTGTTGAAAGAAATAGAAGACAATGAGTTCAATGACCTCATGCCTTCTTTGACCATGCTCTTCGGTTGGGTCATTAAAGTTTTACAAAGATTTACTGTACTGCTAATTCCAATTCAATATCTTTTGGAAAATAAAGAAAAATTGCCAAATATTAAAAAATCAAAGACAAAAAATGGCAGTGCGATTTAAGTTTTCACACTGACATCACACTGCATATAAATGAGCTAAACTTGAAAGTCCAAAAAAAGGTAATGCTCATCTGTGGCTTCTCTGGACAGATACAAGATTTTAAGTTGAAATGAAAACTTTTCATAATTTAATCGATAATAATGATCTTTATCATTTTCTTATATGAGTCAATATGCAGAAGATTTTAATTGTAATGGATAGCATTACTTAAATTGGCTACTAAAACTGCAAGAAAAAGTATGAAGAACTCATTGTAGATACTTAGAAATAGGTGCTTTTCAATCTATCAATACAATTTGGAAGTCGATATTAATAATACTGAGTTCACACAAGAGTTAGTGAATTAACTTTGATAGTTTTGAAACGGATACTTTTGCTTTAAATTGACTTTAAAGCAATTAAGATTAAAAGAAAAAAGCTGAACCAGTTTTGTACATATGGATGCAAATATTAAAGAATGATTTTTCAGTTAATGGAAAACATTGTAAGTATATTTGGAACACCTTAGGTATGTGAATATAGTTTTACAACTGTAAATTTTATAAAATCATACACTTTAACTCAATTATTTCCCATAAAAATTGAGCATCTGCATTTGGTGAGCTGTAAGTGTACATTTAGTAAGGAGAAATAAATCTAAAATATCTAAATATTTTTAGATTGATTACATATTGAAAGATAGTATTTGGAGTGTATTAAGTTATTTTAAGTTATATTATTAAAATTAATTTGTCTTTAACTTTTTTTTTTTTTTTTTTGAGACAGGGTTTCACTCTGCGACTCTGAGACAGAGTCGCCCAGGCTGGAGTGCAGTGGGGGGTGATCTCGGCACACTGCAACCTCCACCTCCCAGGTTCAAGTGATTCCTTCACCTTAGCCTTCTGTACCTGAGTAGCTGGGATTAAAAACAAGCCACCAGGCGGGTGAATTTTTGTATTTTTAGTAGAGACAGGGTTTCTCTTTGTTGGCCAGGCTGGTCTCCAACTCCTGACCTCAAGTTACACACCCGCTTGGCTCGACCCCTACCATCCCCTCTCCCCCCACTTTTTTGGTAACTTTTAAAATCAGGTTACTAGAAAGTTTTAAATGACAAATGTGACATGACATATTTCTAGGGAGCACTGGTCTGGGGGAGTCTATATATATACAAATTGCCTCCTCAATAAATACTGCACTTAAGGGCTTTAAAAGGCAAGAAGGGGCCGGGTGCGGCGGCGCTTAGGCCTGTAATCCCTGCACTTTGGGAGACCGAGGCGGGCCAGATCCGCTTGAGCTCATGAGGTCGAGACCAGTCTGCTTAACATGGCGAAACCCCGCCTTTACCTAAAAATACAAAAATTAGCCGGGCATGGTGGCACACCTCTGTAAACCCAGCTACTCAGGAGGCTGAGGCAGGAGAATGGCTTGAACTCAGGAGGCGGAGGTTGCAGTGAGCTGAGATGGCGCCACCATACTCCAACCTGGGTGACTCTGTCTCAGAGTCTGGGAGGGAGACTTTGTCACACGGGCAAGGAAGGGAAGAAGCCAGTCTGGGTGAGTAACAGATACGCCGACTACTGCAAGAAAGCTTTGCCCTGAGTGCGTATGTAAGTGCTTATCGGCGCTTGCCATTGTCTTCCTGCTCTTTCCTTTTTTTTTTTTTTTTTGTGGAGTCTGTTTTGTTTTGTTTTTAAACTTTTTTTTTTTTTGGCATAGTCGCTCACGCCTGTAATTTTTTTTTTTTTGAGGTGGAGTCTTGCTGTGTCTCCCAGGCTGGAGTGCAGTGGCGCGATCTTGGCTCACTGCAACCTCCGCCTCCCAGGTTCAAGGGATTCTCCTGCCTCAGCCTCCCCAATAGCTGGGACTACAGGTGTGCGCCACCACGCTCGGCTTATTTTGTGTTTTTAGTAGAGGCGGGGTTTGGCCATGTTCCCCAGGCTGGTCTCAAACTCCTGAGCTCAAGCGGATCCGGCCTGCCTCGGTCTCCCGAAGTGCTGGGATTACAGGCATGAGTCACAGAGCCTGGCCTCCTCTTCTAACTATGAAAGAAAATGAAAGAGGAAGGTCACTTCGGAGCTTAAAGCCAGATTTCCTCTGAAAGTCTAGCTGGCGAGTACAAATGCGTCAGAGTCTATTCAGGGCAGCAAAGAGTATAATAGAATGCCTTTTCTCTAGTAAGTATAAGTAAATAACTACAGGCTTTTGACCCAAGAACTATCAGAAGTCCTGAAGCAGAGAAAGAAAGAGACTCTAGTTTCTGAAACTCCGAAAAGCTAGGACTTTGTAGCGCTGGACACTTAAAAGGTTGTTTTTACTAAGTAAGAAAAATCGGGTTAGGTAAAGAAATGGTTAGAACTACAGTTGAAGTTTAATCCGAGATAGATACTCAATTTGCCCTTCCGTGTTTTTATTTCTTTAAATTTCGCTCTAAAATATATAAGCATTATAAACAACGATACGTCATTAATAATGACCTAACAATTTATGCTCTTATTTTGAGGACCACGTTTGGGGTGTATATCAACATGAATATGACCAGATTGCTATTTTCTTCCTGGTTATGGCTGGGGAAAGCTTTTGTTCAGAGAGGGGAGTGGTGTGGAGAAATAACCCAGTTACCTGGTGGCAGATACAAGGCATCCAGACATGGAAACTGGGAGGTAACAAACACGTTCTGGTGCAAGCTTACAAGCCCAGCCTTGGTGCTCTGTCTGCGTTGTAAGTGGCTCCCTGCCTCCAGTGCCTGGCGCCATGCCTGGCACCATGTGGGCGGCCAGCATCATTTGCTGGACTGAATTGTAAAATGAGGTCATTTCCACAAAGGGATTTGTTGTCTGATCAGAAGACAGAATGCAAACCATAAGAAAATGAATATAATGGTTTGTCTTCCTTTTTGTGTTTTTGTGTTTTGTTTGTATATATTTTGTTAATTAAAATTTTTTTCACCTCGTTTTTTTAGAGAAGACAGTGGATGCAAAGAACACAGTATAGATACCACTCACTACCCGACTTCTCACTCTGCAAATACTCCCTTCAGTGGCTTGCATCCATCTTTACCCCACATGCAGTATCCTAATTGAAAACTTGCTATAAAATATCTGCATGCTGGGGCCAGTGAAAACTTATCATTTGAACACAAGTTTGGGCAGGAGGGTGTAGGGTGCCATGCAGTGGATCTAGCTGCTTTGCCTGTAAGATGGCTTCTCTCTTGCTTGCATTGCCTGATGTGCTGTTTAAACTTGTGTGTTATCACCATCATCTTCTCCACATTGTTAAATGAAAATACTTTCTCGAAAAGTGGGAAAGCCTGAGAAGACAGTATATGAAATAAAAAGCCCAATAACTAAAAAGAAAATTGAGAGTGAAAAAGCATTTTAAGAAAGGATAACAAATTTAAAAATGTGTATAAGCAGGTAAAAGGACAACCTAATTTGTACTGGATATTTTTTAAATGATATTTTTTAACACAGTATTTGTATCTACTCACTAACGAGAATTAAATGTAATTGGCATTTTAAATCCTTTATACCTGTCAGAAATCTTTATGGATTATTACATAGATTTCTGAGACTGTTTTAGTGATATTTGGGGAAATTTGTTGGGTTTTTAAATTTTTCTTATTTGTAATAATGATGGCTTCTTTGATTTTCTTGTGTTAAAATTAAAAAGAATAATTAAAAAATGAAATATAGGCTGTAGCTATCTGAAATTTCAAAATATAAAATATTTTCCAGAATAAATTGGATTTGAATGTCTCAGGATGCCTGAGGTCTCAGACAGAAAGCAGAATTAAATGGTGTTATGAGCAAATCTTTTTCACATCTAGAAAAGCCTTTTAACTACAAAGAATTTAATTTTGTTGTTCTTGCTACTTAGAAATATTTGGCAAGCAAATGACTCTAGATAATATTTCTAAGACAACTTCAAAGAGTCCTCTGATATTGAAGTAAATTGGAATCCTAAATCAAATTTTTAAAAACCAACACACACATTTGAAATAGTTGAGAACTTTATAAATTCTCTTTCCCCGAAAAAGAAAAAAAAAAGAGTGTGAAAGCCACAGTTGGCCAATGGACTATTGTGGTTGTTCCCAGCTGGTTTCCCTGTCCCGCCTTGTCTCCATGGTCAATATATAAAGCTCTCAGAATTCTCTGGTGAAACACTGTCTGATCGTAACAGCTTCAGGTTCAGGAAACATTAACTCTCCATTTTGTGTGTGTGCGTGTGTGTGTGAAATTAAAATGTCTCCTTCCAGTGATCCAATTCCTGCCATGTTTTCAAGCCTCCTTTGACCCCCACCTGTGAGTGCCCCTCCTTATATGTTACTTCGTGGTTCCCTCCAACCTCTTGGGTTGACAGACCCTCTTGTGCTCAGTTAGGGACGCTGCTCAGAGCTGCTTTATTCTGCTCAGTTCTCTAGTCCTCTTGGGCACATGTACAATAGGGACATATCCCCTTATACCTTCAAGCACAGGGTATACATAGGGTTGAATACTGCTTATAAAATGAATGGATAAATATGACGTTGTCTACCTAAGTAAACATTGCCAGTCCTGAGAGACTAAAAATCCAAAGAGGAGTTCCATCCTCAATCATAGGATTGAATAGATACCCTTAAATGTCTTGCTGTAGAAAATAAAATATAAGTGACATCCTTTTAAATACAAAGTTAAAAAGTAAAAGAAATCTCTAAAGGAACAAGAAATCTAATTTATAAATCTGTGCTCCATGCCTGGCTGTCCAGAGGAATTTTTTCAATTGGTCAAATAGAGGTTTTGATTTAAAGTATAATAAAGAGGAAAAGAAATAATTCCTTTTTTCTATGGGACCTGAACCAAGACCTCTGGAGAGCACTATTGTTGGAACCATAGGGCCATACTTACTCACTGAAGAAGAATCATAAAAAAATACACACTACTTCTGGATGCATGCAGCAGATCATTTTATTATTTACTGTTATCCCTTTCTCAAATCCCACTAAAATGGGAGCAAATAACATTTTTAATTCACAAGAATAAGTAGGTACAGGAGAGAATCAGTAATGGTAAAACATTGGAAGCTTAAAAACATATGGAAGAAGAGTAACTGACTTAGAAGATCTGTAGAAGGCTGAATCCTAATGTACTGGGGAAAGCCAAAAAACAAGACTTTTAATTGCAATATCTCCCAAAAGCTTAGAACTGGAAGGAGGAACCTCTAGGAAATGGAGGTAAAGTTAACGTTAAAAGTGAAATAATTGATTGCAGATCATTTTAAGAAGCAGTTAATCTCCACATTTCCACCCCTCCTCCCCCTTGTCTCTTCTCCCATACCATAAGTAACTGTCCCTTCCCAAATGCAGTAAAATGACCAGGGATTTAGTTACTGAAGGATATAAGAAAATCACTAGACTGCCAGACATCAGGCCCTGCTGAGGACAGGTGCATAATTCTGAAAACAGACCATCAGTTGAATGCTGATATCCTTAGCCCGTTTTCTCACCAGTTCCCAGGACATATGCAGCTAGCACTAAACACCCCAGACAGGAGAATGGAAAACTTCCTGGGGCCTCTGACAAACACACGAGGAAAGATCCAAAGCTACTGATGCTAAGGGGTTCCCCAAGATATGTCTCAGCCACAACCCAAATCCTCGCTCTCAGAGCTTCCAATCAGGTCACTGGTGTTCCCATAGACAGAAAATATGAGCAGACACTCAAGGGCCATTAAATATCAAAGAAAGCCTCTATCATGATGCGTATAAACCAAACAAAAATCATGTAAACAGTGTGGTAAAGCAATTTAGAAAAAATGGGGACTGTGCAAGAAGAAAAAGTTTTTTTTAAGAACTATCATTAATATTCTCACAGAGATATGGAAAGATATTAATACCTTTTGTTTTCTCAGAGGGATAAGAGAAGAAAAGATATCACACACACACGAAAAGCTAGGAATGCTAAACCAAAAACAAACAAACAAACAAAAAAACAAAAAAAGAAACAACATTCAGAAAACAGAACGTAATAAGAGTTGAAAATCACCCAGGATAGAGTAAAACACAAGATGGAAAATATTCTTGAAAAGATAAAGTCAGAGGGCTAGTTCAGAAAGTCTAATACCCAGACAACAAAATAGTTCAAGATATTTTTGGCCTAAGCTGCCTCTGTACTTTGAATTCTTACACAGCAAACTGCAACCTCAGTGTGTATACAAATGGCAACCTACCTCAAGAGTGTATTCTTGTAACAAATAACAGACACAGGCTGCCAGCTAATAAGACCATGTTCAAATAAGGCAAATGCAGAGCTGAATCCAAGCAAGCTATCTCTTGTGTTACTTCCTCTTTCTGTCTATAAACACTGCCTGCCCACTTTGCTGAGTGGAGCTCTCTGAACCTCTATTGATTCTAGCTACTGCCTGATTCATGAATTGCTCTTGCTTAACTAAACTCTGCTAAATTGAATTTGTCTAAAGTTTTTCTTTTAACACCACCAAATGGGCAGGTTTGTGTTTCCAGAGACAAAAGACTTACCAAGCACTCAGGTATAGATGAACAAAACCCACACCAACTAAAAACTCAAGACTATGTTTATTAGCAGGGAAAATAAAAAATAGTTCAAAAAAGGCAAAAAAATTTAAGTTACTTTGTTCACCTATAGAGTTTGTATAATTTTAAAATAGTAAATGTGAAATAAAGATTGTCCACATCAGTATTAGTATACAACTGTGCAAAACAAACCACGTATCGTCATTCCTGGAATTAACCTTACGAGGGCAGGAGAGTGAATGGTATAACGGAAGAGGTAAAGCAAAAAGCTAAACTTTTTGCCAACCTTGGGAATGTACTTGTAATGACCAAAATAAAAAAATCAGGAAGTAGTAATGTAAGCATGTTTTTAAAATAAATATGGAGGTAAATGCCAAAAGAATTTGTGAAAAGAGAGGAATGTGGCTGATGTAGAGAATGGAAATGAGGAGAAGGTATGCTTTTTTTTTCTTTTTCTGTTTTTTTTTTTTTCATTTTATTTTTGATAATCAGCTTTGTGAAAAATAGGAGTCTTTAAACTACATGGGGATATATTTTTATAAAATCTCTGTGTGTTTATATGCATACATGAATAGGCACACATATACATATATATATTTGTATGTTTATTTCTACTTTTATTTCTGTGTGTGTTTATATGCATACATGGATATGCATATGTACACATGGTATATATATATTTGTATGTTTATTTCTACTTCTATTTCTGTGTGTGTTTATATGCATACATGGATATGCGCATGTACACATAGTATATATATTTGTATGTTTATTTCTACTTCTATTTCTGTCAGTTTATGTATAAAGATAAATCACAAGAAAATTTTTCTATTTGCTTCTGGACTTTGGGGCTGGGGTGGAGCAGGGACAAAAAAGTTCTCCTAGAACTCTTAACGATAGGCTGACCTCATAAGGGTGTGGGTTAAGAACGCTTATTTTGGGAGATTTTGTTTACTGATGTATTGTGTGCCACTATCACAGTGTTGGAATATAGCAAGCACTCAGTAATATTTGCTGATGAAAATGAATAAAAATAGATTTCAATTAATGGGATATAGTATCATGTAAGACAAAAGGGAAAAATCCTTGAATGTTTGAAAAAAAAAAAAGGAGGCATTAACTTTGGGCTTTGTTAAGATTAATATACTGCTAAAAGTTTAAGTTTAACCTCTCAAATAATTGAAATAGAACACTAAGCTTCCAAATTAGTATATAAGGAAAAAAATTGAATTAAGAAAATGATCTGTCTAAAAGAATGGAAATAAAGAAAAAAGAATTTTAAAAGTAGGACAAATATGAAACATGAAATATAATGGTAGAAATAAATCTAAATGAATAAATAATTATAATAAATGTAAATAGGCTAAAAACTTACCAATTAAAGGATATAGATGATTAAAATAAAAAGTCAGCTTTATACTGTTTACAAAAGACACATCTTACACGTAAAGACACAAGATGCATAAATGTCAAAAGAGAACATTGTCAAAATGCAGAAAGGTCAAAAAAGATAAGTTAATAATTCAGGCAAATACTAATAGAAAAAAAGCTCATGTATCTATATTAACATTGAACAAGATAGACTTTAATGCAAGAAGCTTACTGACGATTAAGATCCTTAAATATTAAGTTTTAATTCCTATCTATATCTAATAATATAGTTTCAAACATATAAAGCAAAAATTGATAGAACTATGAAAAGAAAACAATAAAAATCGACATACTTAGTGAAAGATTTTAATGCAATCAATCATAACAATATTAAAATGATTGATTAAGCAATCAACTACCAGTAGATTTAAATGACGTAATTAACCTTTATTCCAGTAGCCATATTTAGCACTCTGAATCTTCCAATTGGCAAATGTACATCTGTTCAAGCATATACGGAACACTTATGAACATACATTATTAGGTCATTAACAAGTCTCTGTAAGTTGGAAAGCTATCATATCACAGACGCTATCTATTCTGACCAAAATGGAACTGAGTGGCTTTTGTAAAGAAATGACAAACCCAAGATTTTTGACAATTTAAAAACACTTTTAAAAAATCCATGTACTGAAGAATAAAGCAAGATGGAAATTGGAAAAAATATAAGCTTAAATTATAATAAAATACTACATATCCAAATATGTTTAACACTGAAAAGGTGATATTAGTGGCGATTTTACAGACTTCAACATTTATATTAGAAAATAAGAAAGAATGGAAATTAGTGAGTTAAATTTCTTAAGAAATTATGAAAAGAACAACAGAATACTCACAGAGAAAAAAGCCAAAAGTTGATGTTTTGAAATTTTAAAGAATAGCACCTTATAACTAGATTGATATTCTTAAAAAAGAAAGAAGGAAAATAATAAATATTTGAATTTAAAAATCACTCTTAACTATAGATATCAAAGATAGCTTTAAATATCAAGATTAGTATGAACAATTACATACTTTAAAGTTTGAAAACTTAGATCAAAGAGAAAATATCATACATCTAAACTGACTCAAAAAGAAATAGAACATCTGCATATTGCTATAATTATTAAATAAGTTGAAGAAATGGATAAAAATTTACCCACGCAGATACATTCTCACCCAAGACTCAGACATTTTAGTGGTGCATTCTATTAAACAGTCAAGGAACAAGTAATTCCAATTTATATAAATAGTTCCAGATAATAGAAAAGAAGAAATACTGACCACTTATTTTACCAGACTAATAGAACTTTAAAGCAAAAGCATGCTGGGACAGTAAGAGAAAGAAAAATCACATATCAACCCATTAATAAGCAGAGATACAGAATTAAAGACAAAATACTAAAAAATCAGCCAGGCCCAGTGGCTCACACCTGTAATCCCAGTATATTGGGAGGCCAAGGTGGGCAGATCATCTGAGGCCAGGAGTTCAAGACCAGCCTGGCCAACATGGTGAGACCCTGTCTCTACTAAAAGGGCAAAAATTAGCCAGGTATGGTGGCACTCACCTGTAGTACCAGCTACTTGGGAGGCTGAGGCAGGAACATCGTTTGAAACCCGGGAGGTGGAGGTTGCAGTGAGCTGAGATGGTGCCACTGCACTCCAGCCTGGACAACAAAGGGAGATTCTGTCTACACACACACACACACACACACACACACACACACACACACACACACTACTGGAAAACCAAAGCCAGCCAGCAATGTTTTAGATCTCTCTCTCTCCTCCCTCTCTCACACATACACAAAATTGACAAAATGTATTAACACTATTTTCTATACTAACCAATTAAAGAAAAAAATTATGATTACCACTATAGATTCTAGAAAAAAATTAACAAAGGTTAAAGCTGTTTTATGTTAAAAAGACTGTTGTGTTAATTAGGATTGGAATCATCTGCACATAACAGAAATCCCCTTCAAATATCAAGAGGAAAAATCCTTTCTCTCTCATGCATGTGTCATTCAAAGACAAACACCAGTGATGGTATAGTGACTCCATTGCATCATCAGGGACCTTGGCTTCTCTCTACTTTGCCATCACAGTGCTTGGCTTCAATTTCATGGTCCAAGACAGCCATGGTACATCTGCTTCCCATCCCTCCTGTGGCAGTTTCTATTTTCCAACTATGGCCACAGCAATATCTCTCATCCCAAATGTTCTTTTGCAATGTGACCTTTCCATTCTCCCACCAAATAATGGAGTTATTTCTCCACTCCCATGAATACAGAAGAATTTTCTGCTTTGACCAATAAAATGTGGCAGAAATGACACTGCACCAATTCCAGGCATCTCCTTTAACTGTACTCGTGGCTACTGCTTCCTTTCTTTCAGCAGCCAGGCTCAAGGTGACTACTCTGAGACCACCATGCTGTGAGAAAAGCCCAAGCCCCATAGAGAGACCCTGGAGGAAGAGAAGTCGTATGAAAAGAGATCAAGGAACATACAGGTGGCAGACATAAGCGTGAAGAAATCGTCTTGGAAGTGGATGCTCCAGCCCCAGCTATCTCAGCTGATACCATGTGGATCAGATAAACCATCCAGCCAGACCCTTTCTGATCCTGATCTATGAAACTGTGAACAAACTAAAATGTTTGTCTTAGGCCTCTGATATTATGCAGTTTCCTTCACAGCAATATATAACCTGAACATCTCTCTTTTAATGAGTCTTCCCAGACATCTCACACAACACTTGGCTTTAATTTTCTTGGCCAAAACTTAATCACATGGCAACACTTAACTATAAGTAAGTCTGGGAATTGTAGTCTTTTCCCTGCGCTGCAATGTTCTCAACTAAAAATCAGAGTTCTATTGCCAAGGGGGAAGTGAAGCGTAGATAAGAGAATTGAAAACAGCAGTCAGTCTCTGACAAAAATTAGGTGTATTCCAGTGAGTCTCAAAATGTGGTCCTGGGCCAGCAGCATCAGTAGCACCTGGAAACGTGTTAGAAACGAAAATTCTCCAATCCCACCTTAGACCTACTGAATCAGGAATCCTGGGGCTGGGATCCTGCAGTCTGTGATTGTTGTGACTGACTGCTCAAGGAAATTCTGATACACACAGAAGTTTGAGAACCATTGGTCTAAACTTAAAGAAAATGATTCTTCCTGGTGAAATGTCAAAATATTTCCTTTAAAATCAAGAACAGAGCAAAGAGGTCCAGATTCATTGCTTCTATTTAACATGATACTTTCTGTTCTGGCCAGTGCAGCAAGAAAAGAAAAATAAATAATTAAATGTAAACGAAGAGATAAAACTGTCATATTCACAGTTCATTTGTTTATATTTAAAATAAATCCAAGTTGCAAGTTGCTGATTGTATGAATGTACAAAAAATTGGTTTCTTCCTATAGAACAAAACACATTATTTAGATATTATTGGTAATGGCAAGTATTAGTTACCCAGGAATGAATCTAACAGCAAAAGTACATTAATTTAGGGTAGAAAATTATAAAATGTTTTGAGACATTAAAAAAAGACTTAAACAGGCCGGGCCCTTTGGCTCATGTTTGCAATCCCTGCACTTTGGGAGGCTGAGCGGGCAGGTCACCAGAGGTCGGGAGTTTGAGACCAGCCTGGCCAACATGGTGATACCCCTTCGCTGCTAAAAATACAAAAATTAGATGGGCATGGTAGCCCATGTCTGTGGTCTCAGCTACTGGGGAGGCTGAGCTAGAAGAATAGCTTAAACCTGAGAGGTGGAGGTTGCAGTGAGCCAAGATGGCACCACTGCACTCCAGCGTGGACGACAGAGCGTGACTTCATCTCAAAAAAAAAAAAAAAAAAAGACTTAAATAATTAGCTATTAGCTGTATGATTTTCATGTATAGATAGACAGAGTTAATATCAAAAACTCTCCCATGTCCCCAGTTTATTCTTTTTATTTGCCATAATTACAATTTTTTAAAGCCATAATGGTTTTTCCGGGTAAGCTGATTCTAAAATTTATATGAAAGAGTGACAGTTCAATGATGGTCCAGATATTTTTGAAGAAAAAGGATGGAGTCGAAGGGATTGCTACTACTATCTATATATCAAAGATTTATTTTGAAGCTATGGTAATTGAGATAGTGAGATATTGACACAGGATAGAAATATAAATGAATGGAATAGACTAGAGCATCCAGAAACATACTCATACATACACTGAAATGACATTTAAGATTGATAAAGAAAAGACTGACTCTGATAGGTACATCTCACTATATTGTGTTTCTCCATATTGTGCTTTGCAGATACCAAGGGTTTTTTTACAAATTTAAGGTTTACGGCAACCTTGTGTCCAGCAAGTTCATTGGCACCATTGTTGAGCAACATGTGCTCACTCTTTGCCTCTGTGTCACATTTTGAAAATTCTTGCAATATTTCAACCTTTATTATTATTATTATATCTGTTGTGGTGATCTGTAATAAGTCATCTCTGATGTTACTAATGTCATTTTGGGGGGATGTGATGCCATGAACTGTGCCTATGAAAGACAGAGAACTTAAATGGGACACAGCTTGTGTGTTCTCTGACTGACCATTCTCCCTTCTCTCTCCCTCTCCCCAAGCCTGCCTATTTACTGAGATATGACAATATTGAAATTAGGCCAATTAATTACCCTATAATGGCCTCTACATGTTTAAGTACAAAGGAAGAGTCACACATGTCTCACATTAAATAAAAAGCTAGAAATAATTAAGCTTAGAGAGGAAGGCATGTTGAAAGCTGAAAAATGCCAAAGCTAGGCCTTTTGCATGAAACAGCCAAGTTGTAAATGCAAAGGAAAAGTTCTTGAAGGAAATAAAAGTGTTATTCCAATGAACACACAGATGATAAAAAAGCGAAACAGCTTTATTGCTCATATAAACTTTTAGTGGTTTGAATAGAAGATTAAACCGGCCACAACATTCCCTGATGCCAAAGCTTAATCCAGAATAAGACTATAACTTTCTTCAAATCTGTGAAGGCTGAGAAAGGTGAGGAAGCGGCAGAAAAGTTGGAAGCCAGCAGAGGTAATAAGGTATAAGGAAAGAAGCCATCTCCATAGCATGAATATTCAAAGTGAAGCAGCAAGCGCTGATGTAGAAGCCGCAGCAAGTTATCCAGAAGCTCTGGGTGAGATCATTGATGAAAGTGGCCACACTAAACAACATATTTTCAATGTAGATGAAAGAGCCATTCATTGAAAGAAAATGCCATCTAGGGTTTTTATAGCTAAGTAGAAGTCAATATCTGACTTCAGAGCTTCAAAGGACAGGCTGACTCTTGTTAGGGGCTAATGCAGCTGACGATTTTAAGCTGAAGTCAATGCTTCTTTACCATTTTGAAAATCTTAGGGCCCTGTGCTCTACAAACTGAAAAGTAAAACCAAAATATGACAGCAGATATATTTACATGATGCTTTACTGAATATTTTAAACCCACTGTTGAGACCCACTGCTCAGGAAAAAAAAAGATTCCTTTCAAAATATTACTGCTTATTGACAATGTACCTAGTCACCCAAGGCCTCTGATGGAGAGGTACAAGAAAATGAATGTTTTTTCATGCCTGTTAACATAAGATCTATTCTGCCACTTATGAATCAAGGAGTAATTTTGACCTTCAAGTCATTATTTCATGACTTGTAATTTTGTAAGCCTATAGCTGCCTATAAATTTTGTAAGCCTATAGCAGCCATAAATCGTGATTCCCCTGAGGGACCTGGGCAAAGTGAATTGAAAACCTTCTGGAAAGGATTCACCATTCTAGATGCCATTAAGAATATTTGTGACTCATGGGAGGAAGTCAAAATATCAACATTACCAGGAGTTTGGAAGAAGTTGATCCTAATCCTCATGGATAACGTTGAAGGGTTCAAGACTTTAGTGGAGGAAGTAACTGCAGATGTGATGGAAATAACAAGAGAACTAGAATTAGAAATGAAGACTAAAGATGGGACTGAATTTCTGTGATCTCATGCTCAAACTTTAACAGACAATGAGTTGAGTTGCTTCTTGTGGATAAGCAAAGAAGGTAGTTCCTTGAGATGGAATCTACTCCTTGTGAACATGCTGTGAACGCTGTTGAAATGACGACAAAAGATTTAGAATATTACATAAACTTAGTTGACAAAGCAGTGGCAGGGTTTGACAGCATTGACTCCAGTTTTGAAAGGAGGTCTATTGTGAGTAAAATGTTGTCAAACAGCACCTTATGCTCCAGAGAAATCTTCCATGAAAGCAAGAGTCAATCAATGTGGTGAACTTCACTGTTGTCTTATTTTAAGAAATTGCCACAGCCATCCTAATCTTCAGCAGCCACCACCCAGCAGCCATCAACATCAAAGCAAGAGCCTCCATCAACAAAAAGATTACTACTCACTGAGGGCTCACGTGATCATTAGCATCTTTTAGCAGTAAAGTATTTTAAAATTAAGGTATGTACATTGGTTTTATAGACATTATGCTACTACACATTTAATAGACTATAATATAGGGTAAACATAACTTTTATATGCACTGGGAAACCAAAAAAATTGTATCACTTGAATTATTGAGCTATGTGCTTCATTGCAGTAGTCTGAAACTAAGTCTGCAATGTCTCTGAGGTATGCCTGTAACTAATTAATGCTGGACCAGTGAGCCTCATGTAAAATAGTAATACTGAATACCAATATCATTACAAAATCAATATCAATTCCAATAGAATTAAAGACAAAATGTAAAAAACTTAAGCTTTTTGGATAAAATTCTAGGATGATATCTTTAAGATTACAGTGTAGAAAAAAACTTATACAAGATACCAAAGGCACAAATCATAAAGGAAGAGATTGATGAATTAGGCTACATTAAAGTTTAAAACTTCTGAAGAGCAAAAGAAATCATGTTTAAAAAGGACACGTGACAGACTGGGAGAAGATATTACAACATATAACTGATAAACTATCTGTACCCTAAAAATATAAACGTCTCTTGAAGCAATCCAGTTTTGGAATACTCTACCTGTGTGATGTATTTTGTAACATAAAAATCAAAGATTAGAATTAAAATATATGATTTAAAATAAAGTGCAACTGAAGAAATAGTTAGTTGAATTAGTAAATGGTAAAATAGATAATACACTTGCTCCTAGCCAAAAGGTGAAGAAGTGATAAAACATTAAAACAGAAATGAAGGCCAGGTACAGTGGCTCGTGCCTGTAATGCCAG
The DNA here is from genome assembly GCF_001604975.1 of Cebus imitator. Taxonomy (NCBI): domain Eukaryota; kingdom Metazoa; phylum Chordata; class Mammalia; order Primates; family Cebidae; genus Cebus; species Cebus imitator. Next base: position 5,481,094 of record NW_016107353.1, on the reverse strand, counting down.
CACTTTGGGAGGCTGAGGCAGGTGGATCACATGAGGTCAGGGGTTTGAGACCAGCCTGGCCAACATGACATAACTCATCTCTACTAAAGATGTAAAAATTAGCCGGGCATGGTGGTGCATGCCTGTAAACTCAGCTACTCAGGAGGCTGAGGCATGAGAATCGCTTGAACCCAGTAGAGAGAAGTTGCACTAAGCAAAGTAGATTATGCCATGGCACTCCAGCCTGGGGAACAGAATAGGACTCTGACTCAGAAACAAAAAATTGAAATTAAAAAATTGCTAAAATGCAGCTCAGATATTCAAGAGGTAGAAAAAATAAAAGAGAAGTCAAGAGATGTAGAGGATATATTGAGAAGTTCTGATCAGTATTCAATCGGAGCTCCAGAAAGAAAGGACAGAGGAAATGTTTACAGAGATAATTGCTGAGACATTTCCAGACCTGATAAATAGGAATAACCACACCAAAGAACAATTTGTGAATTTAGCTTTACTGAAGCTGAGCATTTTCACTTGTCAACAACTCAGCAATCTTACCTCTAAGTATGTATGTACCATAAATAATTTCTTGCATATGTGTACATGGTAACATGTACAAGAATGTTTATTGTGTCAGTGTTTGTAATTGAAAAATACTGCAAATATCAATAGGTGAGAAGATAAATAAATTATGTTATATCCATATAATGGAATGCCACACATTAGTAAAAATTAATAAACTGAAGTTACACGTGTCAGGAAAAATCAATCTCACAAAAATATTGAGGAAGAAAACCAAGTTGCAGATACACAATATGATGCCATTTATTTAAAACATGCACAAGTGTAAAACAATATATATATATACCCCTTAGAGATAAGTGCAAATAGACGTTTTCTATAAAGAAATGCTCAGGAATAATAAACAGCAAACTCCGGATAAGGATTTCCTTTGAAGATATTGGGGAGGGGAGAAGTCATGATCAGAAATGAGAGCCACAGGACTCTTCACTTGTTTTGGTAATGTTGTATTTCTTAAGGTGAATGGAGGGTTCATAAGTTCCTTACATTGCTCTTTATAGCCTTTTTTATGCCTGAAGTATTTCAAAATATATTTTTTAAGCAGCTAAAAGACCTTTGAGACATAATTAAGAATGTCCAAGCACTGAGGCTATTTTAAGTGAAATGTTATTATAATAGTTTCTGGAGACATTTAAAGATACATAAAATTCAGTTTATCCACCTGTTACCCTTGACTCTTAATCTTCCTCTCTCTCTCCTGGAATACACTGAATTTCCTCTGGACTAGCAATATAATACATCTTCAATGACATGTATTTTCTTTTTCCTCTCAACTTTCATCTTCTCCTCAGCTTAGAAACATACTCAAGTTTCTGCTAGCCTTAATAAATAAATAAGGAATACCTGTTCCTTATACACTTGTGAATTTTTTGCCTCCAGTCTCACCCGGGCTGTTCTTGGAGGAACAGCCCAGGCTTCCTATTTCTAACTCATCACTTCTAATCAGTCTGCAAAACACTATAATTTGACTCCTGTCCACTTGACTGGAAAAGCCTGTCTTAAGGTGTTAACATCGCATTGCAAGTCAATTTCAAAGTGACTTTTCAGCTTCGTCAGCCCCTGCTGTATTTGACACTGTTGATGTCTCCTTCCTTCTTGAAGTTCCTTCATCCCTTGGGTTCTGTGACACTCTTTTCTCCTCTGCACACCTGCCTATTACTCTTTTGCAGCGTCATCATCTCTGAGTTGTCACCTTTGACATAAATCATGTGACCAAACACAGATAAGTGTGTTTCTGACTTTCTTCTGTTCCATTCATCTGTTTGTCTATCCTCATTCTAAAACCACACTACTTTAGTTACTACCTCTGTGATAGATCTTGATTTATGAAAATATAAGACCTCCAGCTTTGTTCTCTTCAAGATAGGCTTGGCTATTATTGACCCTTTGAATTTATATAAAATTTTAGAAAATTGCTTTTTGTTTTTCTAAAAGAGATGGTGTCTCACTATCGTGCCCAGTCTGGTCTCGATCTCCTGGCCTCAAGCAATTCTATTGCCTTGGCCTCCCAGTGCTGGGATGAGAGGTTTGAGCCACTACACCCAGACTAGAAAATTGATTTTTTTTTAAAGTATTTTTCCCTAGATTATTTGTCCCTAGTATTTTTTGGAAATTTAAAAAATTCTAAAGTCTGAGAATATCTAACCTAGTTTTTCTTACTCATTTTGAGACTCAGTTTAGTGACTTTTTCTTACTCATTTTGAGACTCAGTTTAGTGACTTCCTCAGAAACCTCTCTGTCTGCTCACGACAGGGTGTTTAGGTTCCCATCCTATAATTACCACTCACTGCCCTTGTAACTACCTTGTAATTACCACTGTACATTTTCCTTGAAAGATCTTTCTAGAAATTATAGTAACAATAATTATTACTACTTATATGCTATAATTACTTTTATTCAATATATTCCACAGGCCCTATGCAGTAGATATTACTAAACTATTCAATAGTAGATTAGAATACTGGGGTACAGACAGATAAACCACTTGAGATAGATCGCACAACTGAGTAAATTTTAAGGTTAGGATTCAAACCCAGTTCTGTCTGATTCCAAAGCCCGATTTTTCCCCCACTGTGTACTCTCCCTCTGCTAATGATGTAATACTTAATCATGGAATTTAAATTTAATTTGTTAGAGATTTGATGTTTACTTTTCTTTTTGAGATACGCTCTTGCTCTGTCACCCAGGCTGGAGTGCAGTGGCCTGCTCATAGCTCACTGTAACCTCAGTCTCGGCCAATTTAATTTTTGTAGAGACAGGGTCTCACCATGTTTCCCAGGCTGGTCTTGAACTCCTGGCCTCAAGCAATCCTCCTGCCTTGGCCCCCCAAGGTTCTGAGATTGCAGGCATGAGCCACTAGGCCCAGCTGTTGATGTTTACTTTTAAAAGCCTAATAGAATATTAACTGTATAACAAATAAATAATATTTAATAATATGTATAATATTTAATGTCTGTAAATGAGGCTTCAAGATAAACTTTAATTTTTATTTTTTAAATATTTTTTGAGACCGAGTTTCACTCTTGTTGCCCAGGCTGGAGTGCAGTGGTGCCATCTTGGCTCACTGCAATCTCCATGTCCCAGGTTCAAGCGATTCTCCTGCCTCAGCCTTGAAGTAGCTGGGATTACAGGCAATGCCACCACGCCTAGCTAATTTTGTATAAACTTTTAATTTTTAAATACCATATTTAAAACAAATTTTCCATACATATTCTGCTTAAGTGCCATATTTATTTTTTATACTAAATAAAAAAATAATGTTTATGTTTGAATTATTTGTTGCTGAGGAACAAATTACTCGCTCTATGCCAGAACCTACTGGCATAGAACAACAAGCATTTTATTCTCTTCATGAAGTGTGCGGGTCAGAGCACAGCAGGAAGGGCTTGTCCCTGCTCCACCACGCCTGGGGCCTCAGCTGGGAAAGCTGGAACGGCTGGGGGTAACTTGAACAACTGGGAGGTGGAAGCATCTGGCAACTCCTTCATTTACATGCCCAGTGCCTGCCCTGGGATTACTGAAAGGCTGGGCTCAGCTGAGGCTGTCAACCGGAGCGCCTAGGCAGGGCCTCTCATGTGGCATGTGGCAGCTGGGATCCAAGACAGGGAGTATGTCAGGAGAGCAAGCATTCCAAAGGAAACACGAGAAAGCTGCAGGGCGCGTTCTGCTGTGGTCTCAGAAGTCACACAGCAGCACTGCCATGTTACTCAGCTGAAGCAGTCACACATTAGCTCAGATTTAAGGGAGGGGACCTGGAGCCTGCCTCTCAATAATAAGGGTGTCAGCGAATTTGAGACCATATCTTAAAACCACCAAAGCTTACAAAAATATGTGGATTTCAGTCATGTTTTGGATATCTGCACTTCACCGTTAGCGTTTACTGTTCATAATGGGTCTGAGAGTGGTGCCTTCACAGCAACCACATTCAACAAGGATGTCACACCTCATCGAGAGTTCCCACCACTCCTCACATCAGGAGGATTTGGGGGCCGTAAAGTTACCGCTGAACTATGTGGCATGAGAAATACACTCTGAGTCTTCCATTCCTCTCTTCTGGTATTCTCCCAATGTCCTGGACGATGAAAAGAACTGGCCTCATATAGTACCCTAGAGATGTGACAGGGAGTGCTTCCCTGACTTCAGACATTTTTCAACTTATGATAATATGGGGAGATATTTGAATGAAGATAAATGACCATTTTTCACATTATTATTTGAGTAGTAATCGGGTACATGTTTTGGGCACTAAACTTATGTGCTAGCTGTGTGTTCAGCACTTAGTTGATCTTTCAATATCGTATGACCTTGCTGCTCAAAGTGTGGTTCTCAGATCAGCAGCAGCAGCAGCACCTGGCAGCTTGTTAAAAATGCAGAACCCCAGGCCCTAGGCCAGACCTGCTGAGTCACAATCTGCATTTCCACGAGATTCCCAGGTGATTTGCTCATATGTTAAAATGCGGAGACACTGCTTTATGAAGTGGGTGCTATTACTATCTACCTTTTACAGAGTAGGCAACTCTGAAGGGTTAAGAAACTTTCTGATCACATTCTGAGAGAATGGAAAAAAGAAGCTTGATGAGAGTACACAATTTGTGAGTTAAAAGAGCTAAAATTCAAAATCAGGTCTCACTCACTCCAAAATGTATGTTCCTTACAAATATTCCATCGTGCCTCTCAGTAAATTTCACTGCATTAGCAAATGTGTTCCTGTATAGACAGTTATCATCTGTTTTAAAGGGTAGTTGTGAAAGTATCCATAATCTGAAAAAGAGGCTCTAGAACAGGCATCACTACCAAAACAACATTGTTCCATCACTTCTCAAATTGTTTAGCCCTCTGCCTCCCCTTGCTCAACTGTGAGTTCCTTAAAAGACAGAACTATTGTCCTGTTTGTTGTTAAATCTGCAGAAATTAACCCAGAATCTGACACATGACAGAGTATCTGCCCCTTACAAACTCCTTAATTAATATACATTAGGCTTGTTTGTTCAAGTGAGTTGTATAGATTGTGGGCAGTTAACTAGGTGCTAAGATTATTCTGCTGTAAAATCATACAGCATCTTCTGCTGTAAAAGAGGATGCAGGGGTGCTCCCTGGGGTTTCCTGCAGGCCAGAAAACCACCAAGGCTGCTGCCGACCTGTCTTGTCGGCACGGCTTATCTCTCTGTCCAGGCAGCCCCCAGCCCAGCCCAGCAATGGGACTTCCTGAGAAAGGTCCTCCTTTCTTTCCCAGCCCTGGAGCACATCTCCTCTTCAGCTATTAATTAACTTCCTTTAACTTGATTTATGCAGAAGGGACAGGACCCATGAAATGCAGGGAAGCTTGGTTATAATCCCTGGATTTCTGTGGTGCCTCAATTTCTAAAGCTCTTTTTTAATTGATTGCATCTCATGTCTTCTTATTGAGAAATCTATGGAGAGAGGAACATGGACACTCAGCAACGTATAGTGGTTAGAGCAAGCAGAAGTCCTGGTTTTCCTGGACAGGACTAGCCTCATCTATGCACACAGACCTGGTATGATTGTTAACCGTCTTTGTTCATGGTCAAATGCACCCTGTTTGGGTGATAAATTATATGGTCACCTCAGTGGTGGGCCTGATGTCACCTCAGGAGTCAGAACGGGGCCAGTCCCTAATGTAGAGATTTGCTTTCTGGACTAGTGAACCATCTGTCCTTAGGGCATTTTTCCTAGTGTAGTCTTCAGGCCACCTGCTTCAGAGCCAGCTGTGAGCTGGGTGTCCACACAGGTGCCCAGGCTTGCCTTGGTCCTACTCAGACAGAACCAGGAGCTCCTTTCTCTCTGAGCCTCAGTCTTATGCTCCCTCCTCTGACCTACCTTAAAGTCCCCGATGACTTTCTTTTCCCTAGGCACCCATTCTCCAACCCTTAGCACTAGGAGCCCTTTGATTTCACTTTGAAGGCCTCCCCCTTCCCACCCCTTACAGGGTGGCCTGAATACCACTCTGCTCTGTACCCCCACAGCACTATTATTAGGTGGGAGCGTCAGAAGCTAGAACTGAAATCCCTGGCAGCCCTTTGTCCCCAGAGCGGAGGAGAGAATCGCCGGAAGGGACAGCCTAGCCTGAGGTTAGACAGTCCAGTTCTCTTTCCTCTGAGCTCCGGAGGACTGCAGGCCAGCAGGAAAGAGCTGAGCTATTCTTAGCTGAGCTGTGGGAGCCTGGCAGGGGCTGCAGGCGCTGCCCTGAGGGTCAGAGACAGGAATCGGCTACCCACTCCGGCTGCTTCCCCTCCCTCCCTTGGCTGCCCCTCACACAAAGAAATGACCACCCTACACCTTGCAACCAGCAGCAGTGAATGGCTCAGACATGGGTCACCCGTAGTCCCCTCAGTAGAAAGCACAGCTCTGCCTCCCTCTTACATTACAGTTTGTGGGTGTGTTTGGAGCTGTGCGGGGCCTCAGGAACCATCTCAGTTTCTTCACAGAACCCTAGCATCCTGCATAGGTCAGGGCTGAGCCCCACGAAGGGGAAATGATCTGTCCACACGGACATTCAGAATCACTGAGAACTCTCCCAGGGCCAGGTGGGGTCACAGCATGTACAAGCTGTAAGTTTGGGCTAAGGTTTCCAAATGTCAGTCAGCAGACAAGGCTATTTGTGCCAACATGTTAGCAGGTCCTCAGTAAAATGAAGGCCACTCGTGTCATATTACCAACTTTGCTTTCATGGAGAGGTTTTTTTTTTTTTTTTCTGAATTTATGCTCTTCTTATATTGAGGTTGTAAAAAAGATCTTGCTTTATGAAATGACTCTAATAGTATAAGACAATCCTAGGTCAGTCTCTAACATTAAAACTTTTTTTTACCAATGCGTGAAATAAAAATATATATTTAGGAAACAATAGCGTGGAGAATATTCAAAAGAAAATGAAGATACACTTTATTCATTCATTTAATAAATGTTGAATGCCTGTTTTTGGCGTACACTGCACCAGAGCACAAAATACACCTGGTTTCTACCCCCATGTTGCTTACAGTCACATGGGGAAGATAAGTAATAAACAAGTGAATGTCACTGTAAAATGTGAGAAGGGCGATGAATGAGCTTCTAAAAGAAAGTACTGTGAGAGGGTAAAAAGGGACTGGTGAGGTGCTTATTTTCAATCGGGTGGTTAGGGAAGACCAGAAGAGGATGGGGAGCCACTCTGCAGAAAGTGAGCAGGGAAGAGAAGCAATTCGGCAACGGCAATGGGACAGTTTGAATAAAGGCTTGAGGCTGGAAAAGAGCTTGGGGAGTTTTAGGAGCTGGAGCAAGGGGGAGGGCCTACCAGATTAGGCGAGAGAAGCAGGTGGGAGTCCAGCCCCTTCAGGTCTCATACAACATGGAGAAGAGTTTTCAATTTTATTTTAGAAGAAAAGAAAGCTATTGAAGGGTTTTCAACAGGGGAATGAGATGGTCCAGTTTTTAATTTTAAATATAGGGGATTGGTTCCAAGAGTCCCCCCACACACACTGTGGGTACCAAAAGCTGCAAATGCTCAAGTTCCTGATCTAAAATGGCATAGTATTTGTATATAACCTATGCATATCCTCCTGGATACTTTAAATCATCGCTAGATTACTTATAAAACCTAATGCAATGCAAATGCTATGTAAATAGATATTATATTGTATTGCTTTGGGAATGACAAGAAAAAAGTCTATACATGTTTAATACAGATGCAGTTTTGAGAGGAATATTATTTAATACACAAATATTACTTAACCCACAGAAACGGAGGGCCAGCTGTGCTTTTCTCTACCCGCTGTGTGAAGAATGGACAGGAGCAACTCCAAGAGTTGTCCTAGGAAGACCAGAGTAGAGGCCAGTGATATTCCAGGTGAGAAGTGGTAGGTTTAAGATCTTCCTAGAGAATGCAATCGTCTACTTGTTAAGAAAACACACACACACATGCTAAATGAGTCAGGTCATCTGGCAAATGTAGTAAAGTCATATGTTTGGACACAGAGTTTTGGAGAGGAGAGCTAAGAACATTCCAGGACCTTCCCAATTCCTCTCTAGCTTCAATCCTTTACCCTGGGGTTTTCAGCTGGTCTCTAGGCTTGTTCCTCCTAAGTTAATACATCCTCAGAGAAACCTCCTAGGCCCTGTCCCGAATGTCCCCAACCAATCCTCCCAAAGCTCCCCAGTTTGGATATGACCATTTCTGCAGATGACACACATCTGGGAAGCAGCTGCCTGGCCACTCTCACAAAATCATCTCCCTGTAATCCAGTTAAAGCTGGAGTAGAGAGGGGGCATGGGGGACTAAGGAAAAATGTGAGGTCTGCCCAAGATAGGATCTAGGTAGATGTCAGGGGTACCACCCCAGATTTTTGGAGACAGGCCTCCAGGGTAGCCACTGGGATTTCAACCGGCCTCTGTATCTTCCTCTGATCCCCGCAAGACCCGATATGTCCCACAGCTGTGGACCATCTGCTATCCTCCACCCCAGGGGAAGCTACAGTTTAGAGCTTAAAGAAGTGAGGGGGGAAGACAGTAAGTTCTCCCTTGACAATAGAGAGTTAATGGTGGGAATAAGGAGTCTAGACTTCCCATGAAGTGGGCAAATGGCTTGGTATTAATCTGCAGTGGCTCCCCAAAATTGTCCTGACATGGGAAAAAATTTCAAAGGAAACTCAATGTCCCAGGGTTTTTAAACTCCCTACTGTTTCACAGACTCTAGCTTACAAACTTCATCTTTCCTATTTGCTCTCCTCTGTGAGCCTCTTCTTTCCTCCCTACCCCAAACACTGGCACCCCGAGTTCCCAATCTGGATCATCAAAAGCCTAATAGCATCAGTCAAGCTGACATCTAATCCTCTCCAGAGGAAGGGAAATGCACTCCCATCCAGCAGATGATGTTATTGGCCCCTCCCTGAGCTCAGGGGCTTGGTGCAGCCCAGACATATGGATCTTTTTAGAGACTTTTGCAATTTGGCAACCCAGTTTCACACCCTCCAAGCCCTGCTGCTCAGACACTGCTCTGCAGAGTGCACCCGGAGGGGGAGGGAGTGGATCCATGCATGCTTTTTTACTCTTATTCTTTCCTTGTCATTTCTCCTGGCAACTCTACTCAGTTTGAAAAACAAAAAGTAAAGTGTTCTCCCGGCCCAGTCTTTGACTGAAAACAGGAAAGAGAAAAAAAAAGAAAGAAAGAAGGAAGGAAGGAAGGAAGGAAGGAAGGAAGGAAGGAAGGAAGGAAGGAAGGAAGGAAAGAAAGAAAGAAAAGAAAGGAAGGAAGGAAGGAAGGAAGAGAAAAAAAGATCACATAAAAAGAAGAAAAAGGAAGAGAAAATGAGAAAAAGAACACAGAACTGCACCATGAATATTCTGGTCCATTCTCCAACACAAAGACTGAGAACCCCTTGGCCAACAACACACTGTCTTGCTTCTCCTCCTCTTCTCTATCTCCTATCTATGTGAATAGGCATAGACTCCAGTCTATATGAATCTCCTGGATTTATGCAGTGCACAACCTGAGCACCATCTGTTGCAACGCTACCTCCTCCAACACTCAATTCATCCTGAGCCTCTGATGTGTGGATTTGGCCTTGCTCTGTGTGCCCAGGAATGATGTATAGTGTTTCTACTGAGGCAAAAATGTCTCTGACACTTGGCAGGCTCACACTTGCCCCTTTTCCCCCTAGCCAGACACTCAGGAGACTGGTATGTTTTTGAAAAATAAGGAACTTTCTTGCTGTCCAGGGAAGAAAGAATGGTTTCTTTGCTTAAGAACCAAGAGCCAGAACTGCCAAGGAAATTCTGTAGACTCCCCAGTCAGGAGTCACCAGAGGTCTGGTGCTAGGAGTGTAAGACGTTCTAAGGTCCCAAGACCTTATTTCCAAATTGAGACCTTAGCACCACCTTAGAAGGTTTTATTCTCCTAGCACTAGACCTCTGGTGACTCCTGACTGAGGAGTCTGCAAAATTTGAAACTTAAAGGGTAGGGCCATTTTGGATGAAGATGTTAAACTAGAAGGGGTCCATAAAATTCACAGGAATTGGGTTGTCCTTAAGCCATCCCCTGATGCTCTGCCTCTGAGGTGGTCTCTTTCAGGACATAGGCCCAAATCAGAAGGCAAGAAGTGGGAGAAATGAGACCTAGGAAAGCTTTGCCTTTTTCTTCCAGAGCCAGACTGGACCAAACACCCTATTTTATGTTTGATCGTTTCATGATAGATGGAACCTCTATATAAAGCTCTTGAGAATAGTTTGGGACAGATGCTTCCTTTCCAGCCACATTTTCCTGCCTCAAGTTAAAAATAGCCAGCCTCTTTTCTTTGGCTTCTGTAAGATGTATGCCATTAAAACTCTCTATTTGGATTTACAGAGACAAAGGCTGTTAAGTCCCTGGCTTTCGCAGCTTGTTGGGCCATGAAATGATACAATATTGGGTTCAGGAAGATTCAGCCCCTTGAGGCAGTTTCCTGTACACTTTAGTGAGAGAAACTGCTTTCCTATACCTACCGTTAGGTAGCACCAGAAAGACAATTTCCAAGTGAGGAAGGACGTTTTGCAAAGTAGTTCTATTTTTGCTTTGCTAAATAAATCCTGCATTATGGAGTTTTCTTGAATCAATGACACTCTCACCCCCAGGGTAGCCTGAACCCCCTTTGATATCTGTCTTTAATGGAAGCATAAATGCTGTCTGGTTGCATTCATGAGCAATGCTGAGTTAGGCCTACACCATCAGGAAGATTACTTGAAAGCCTAGACACTACAGAGGGAAATAAGCAGAGACAATATCAGAATTACAGACACAAATCCACAAACAATGGATTTCTGACCCTTTTCCTGAGAGCTGCTTCCCAGGATGTAAGGAATCTTTACTCAAGTCGCCCTTATCACTGACATATGCGCCCTTTGGCCAAAGCTGTTTCCTCTGTCACCTGATGGCTCCTGTAGACGAAACAGGACCTGACAATTCCAAAAAAAGAACTTCAGTCATATATAATTGGCACGCCTTTTTCTTTTCACAATAAAAATAGCTCTACATATTTTTGTTTGTAAAAGTAGCACATGGTTATCGTGAAAAACCAATGTATGTGTTACACACTGGAGTGAGGATGAAAGTGAAAATGACCCACAATTCCAACACTGAGATGAAGCATTGTGTGTGCATACGAGACATGTACCACGCTGACACTGACTTTTTACCTCTCCCAAAACAAAAATAGCATCATACTGTGACATGCTTTTTTTTCCCCACTTACATGTCAGATCACCAGGTCTTTTTTTTTTTTTTTTAGACTTTGGCTGGAGTGTAGCAGCATGATCGCAGCTCACTGCCTCCGTCTCCAGGGTTCAAATGATTCTCCCACCTCAGCCTCCCAAGTAGCTGGGATTACAGGCATGCACCACCACACCTAGCTAATTTTTGTAACTTTTAGTAGAGATGAGGTTTTGCCATGTTGGCCAGGCTGGTTTTGAACTCCTGACCTCAATTAATCCACCCACCTCAGCCTCCCAACGTGCTGAGATTATATGCGTGAGCCACCACACTTGGCCTCAGGTCACCAGGTCTTAATAGCTGCAGCAATTACAAGAAAGCTGTGGATTATGTACCAGTCTAGCTGAAACACCACATCTTTCTCTCTCACTCACCAGCTTGTCCCTTAGAAGGCAAAACTGGGACGGCAGCCCTAGAATTATGCTTGGAGGGGAGGGATACAAGGCATTGCATTTTACAGCTCTGTTCTGACCATCACTACATTTCTGCTTTTGCTAATATCCCGAGAGGCCTATGACACTGGCCAACAGACTATCTCGGGTGCCTGCACTGGTTGATCAGCCCAAGCTCACTCCCTTCTAAGAAACAGCCCCACCCACTCAAGTGCAAGAGAAGGGTATTTTCACAACATAGGAATCACCTCCAACCCATTGGAGTTAACATATAAGTATATTTAACGTATGTAATTATAAAGGTAAGCAATTTGAAGACTTTTATAATTTAAATGTCTGTAACAAATTAAGACAAATTATTCACAAACAAGTAATTGCACAAATTAAAAAGGGTGCTACTTTATGTAGCACTCTACATAAAGTACAGATTAACAAGCAAATAGGAATTTTATCAACAACAATTTGAAGGGTTTGATAAATACTCAGTTTCCTAAGAAAATAACAAAATTTACCCAAGAAGAAATTTTTTTAAATCTGAGAACTCATAACATTTACAAAAATACAAGGAGTATTGTTAAATAATCCCACATTAAATATGAGGCCCAAATGATCTTCCAGGCAAGTTCCAACACATTTTAAAAGGAAGTGATCATCCCAGTCTTATAAAAACTTTTCCTAAGAATAGGAAAACAGGGAAATTCTCTACAATGCATTTTATAAGGACTCTGTAACCGCAATACCAAAACTGGACAATGCAAAAAGAGAAGGAAAAATTACAGTCGTTTCATTTATGACCATAGAAGCAAAAATAAAAAATAGAAAATTGCGCTAACAAATTAAATTCTACAGTGCATAAAAAAGATAATAAACTGACAAAGTTGGGTTTAACTCAAATATGCAAAGTCGGTTTAATGTTAGAAAAATCCATAAATATAATTCACCACACTACCACATTAAAAGAGAAAAACCACATGTAATTTTAAAAGGTATAGAAAAGGCATTTGAAAAAAAAAAAACATCATTAGTTTATTATTAAAGAAAAAATCTTTTAGTAAATTAGGAATAGAAGAGAATCAACATGATAAAAAGCACATATAGGCTGGCTGTAGCAACTCACTCCTGTAATACCAGCACTTTGAGAAGCCAAGGTGAGAGACTCACCGGAGGCCATTGAGACTCTGTCTCTAAAATAAAACAATAATTTAAAAATAATAAATAAATGCAAAGCACATTTAAAAATTAAGCAAATGGAGAAACGTTAGAAGTTTACACTTCAAAATCTGGAATGAGGCAAGGATGTGCATGATCACCACACCTTTTCATCCTTGGATGAATTTTCTTGCCAATATATTAACTTAAGTAAAACAAGTTGGTGGCAGAAGGATTGGGAAGGAAACATATGATCGCTAATTGTTTGTGATGTGATCATTTACATATACAACCCAAAAGAATCTACAAATACTTCAATATAATAAGAGAATTTAATAATGTAGCTCAATAAAAGATTAATATAAAAGAGTATATTGCAATTTCATACACCAGCAACAAAAATAATTAAAAAGAAGATAGTATTTGTTTGCCATAGTCTTAGAGGACACAAATTACCTAGGAATAAATCTAATGATGAATTAAATGAATTTATCATTTAACAATAATAAATGAATGAAAACCATTACAGGGAAAATTATTAACTTTAATGAAGACTCAAACAATGGAGCTAATGGAGATACACACCAAGTTCTCTAAATGAAAGATTCCGTTCTCCCCAGGTAAATCTATGGAGCAATTTTGATCAAAATCCAAAAGGCTGTTTTGGAAGTAAATCTGATAAGGATTTATAAAATTATATGTTATTATTATTTGGAAGAATAAAGAGCCAAGAATAGTCAGCGTATTTCTGAAGAAAATTTGGGAGAGGAAAACTTGCCCTACAGGTATCTGAATTTATTTAATCCTACAGTAAATAAGGCAATGGCGAAGGTACTGGGGTGTCCATATTGACCAATGTTAGAGAGCCTAGAGCCAGACCCACATACGTATGAAATGTGAACACATGAAAGAAATAGCATGTAGGATCAGCAGGGAAAGAGGAGACTACTCAGTAAATGCAACTAAGAAAATGGTTATCTGTGTGAAAAATACATAAAACTGGATTTCTGCTAGTTATTTATCTTGTCTCTCTCAACCCCAACCTCACTCCTCTGTAGTATTCTCTATCATACTGGCTACAATGTGTGTTTGCTCTATTATGTGAGATTATTCAGTTTTGTACTGAGGACAAGACAAGCAGGTGGATGAAACTCATCAGATGTATTAACTATAGATACAAAGTAAGCAAGTCATTTGTGAGACACAGGCAGAGTTCAGAAGATGTGCTAAAAATACAGGTTGAGTATCCCTTATCTGGGATGCTTTTGGGATTTTGGAATACTTACATTACACTCATATGTTGAGCACCCCATTCCAGAAATCTGGAATCCAAAATGCCTCAACTAGCATTTCCTTTGAGTGTCATGTCAGTGCTCCAAAAGTTTCAGAATTTGGATCATTTCAAATTTCAGATTTGGGATTCTCAATCTATAGTAAGTTAGCAACCTGCAAGACATGTAAAACAGAATAAATGGAATAGACTACACAAGACTACACAAACAAGAGTTCTCTACTTACAGGCAGAAAAGGGTAGAAACAAAACAAAACAAATCATAAGCCATGAGGTATAGATTATGCCACCTTGGTGTTGGTGTCCATGTCATCCCTAAATTGACTACCTACTGGTGGCACCTTCTGGCCCCCTATAAGCTCTGCCCAAGAAATGCTGGCAAAAAAGGATGGCTGACCAAAACACTGACGAAGACCTGTGGCCAAGCCCACCTGCCCTTAAACATCTCTCAATGGAATGAGTATGCCTTGGTTCCAAGGATCTTCAGCATGCTGATCCCCTTACTCAATCTCAGTTCTGGTCCTCACAACTATATCATGCAGAGCAAAACACAGGATTGAGGCTGCGAGACTGTGCAGGACTTTTGCTCTGCTTGCATTCCCCAGTGTGTTAGCCTCGTGTAAACCTGTCCCTTTTGTTCTAGCTCCATGCTTTAAATAGATTCCATAACCCTTGTGATTTGATCATCATAATTTGGTCTAAGCCTTTCTGATCTGTGGCCTCTGGAATAGCCTGCCTATCATGAAGGCAAACATTGCATCATGGTGACTTCCCACAGGACACTGGTTCCCAGACGCCCTTGTCAGCTGATTTCTGGTTAGATTCTGCCAAGAGGAGGTGCTGGAGGGAGACGAAAAGGTGGAAAGAGGAGAAAAGGGACTCACAGGCTGCCACTGCATCAGTCCAGCATCTGGACACTTCTACCACCAAAGATTCCTCTCTGTCAAACTGGAAAACAAAAAAAAAGTTTGCAATGTGGGAAAGAAGTCTTGGTTCCAAAATATAAAATTGTAAAATCAAAATTCATATTTTTTTCATTAAATGCCAACAAAATGTCAACTCAGTCAGCTTGTAAACCACAATTCAACTCTTTAATAGTTTCATGTAAATAAAACTATTAAAGGTTGAATTATAAGAACAAAATGAAGAACATATTTTAAAATTCAGAATTATAACAACCATTTTCCTTGCTTTTTAACATGAAAGGTATTATATTTGACATGGAATGAGGGTCCATTTTAGGTTGATTGACATGATGTGTGTGTATTTTTAGGGAGGGGTGGGGGATGTTTAATAGTAAGAGTAGTCATGGCCTCCAAGGGTCTATAAAGGGACAAAGACAGGCTTTGACTCAGTGTATTCCTGTTGTATCCTCCACTTTGTGCAGTGTAGCTAACATCTTCTAGCAACAGCTTATGAAGCAGGAGAGCAGAGAATTGAGGAGCAGCCCAGAAAGGCTAGAACTTTGAAAGGACTAGACAGCTCAACTCAATCTGGCCTGTGAGGAAATGTAAGGCTAGAGTCCCTGGGTGCCCTTGTGTACCTGTGTTTGGGGGTGGCTGGGCCAAGGTATGTGTGCTTGGGGTGATGAGTCTCGGTGACCCTGGAAAATATGAAGAGTGGCCAATCATTGTCTAGTTTCATAGTTCTGGGGCCATCCATAGCTTTGCAAGCCAGAGAAGAAACAGCTCTGGTCTCTCAGAGGAAGGGATCAGCCAGCCCCCCACGCCCTCTACTTCTATTTTTCCTCCCTGAAGCCTGACATCCACTTTGCCCTCACACCTTGCACCCAGCATGTGTTCTTTCTATACCAGAGATTCTTGAACCTCAGTGTGCATGAGTCATGGAGAATACTTATTCAGAGTACATATTCTGGTCCTCACCTTTGGTTCCGTATAGATCGTGCTTTGAGAAAACTCTGCTCCATAGAATCATTCTCTCTCTGCTCCCAAAGCTAGTTAAGAAGATCAGGTACTAAATAAGAACAAGTTCTTTCCCCTGTTTCCCATGGTCCAGCTACAGGAGACAAATGGTATTTAAAGTATCCAGGAAAAAAAAATCTAGAAATGGAAGTTAAAGTGGACAAAATTAGCTTTTATATCTAGCACGAATTACAACCCCACATTTGTTCACAACTGCACACTGGGTGTCTGCAGCAGACCCATCCTTTGGAGCTGAGGAAGTTCAGGGGAGCGGGGGGCCTGGCAGTGTTGGAGCTAACTCCTTTTCCCTGTTAATTGGGAGTCCCAAGGACCAATGCCTAATTTTAAAATGCATTTTTGCCACTCTTTCTGTCCCCAGGCCCTTGCCATCACTATGTGACCAGTTCCGAATCATCATTTACACTTTGAAACAGATTCATACCATGCTATTGTATTCAATCAAATTTGCATATCAGGCCTTTGCTCTGATTGTGTGATGAAATACTTTGCTCCCTGTTTAAAGGAATGCTGGGCAACAAGACCAGAATAACATTTTGGTTTTGTTTTTAGACCTGGATCCTTCTCCTGTGCAACCCCAGTGCATAGTAGGTTTGAGACGGACCATAAAGGTAAATCTATTTTTATAATGCTAAGGTGTCTGCAGAGAAATCGGAAAGGACCACAGAGTGCTGGTCTGGCTTCCTTTTCTTCCCTTTAGGCTATGTGGCACAGAATTCACAAAAGAGGCTGAGCTGAGTATAATTCCATGATTCCACTCTGGATATCAGAACAGCCTCTCCCAGGTTATGTCTTATCTGATTCCCCACCTGGTGCCATCATCTGCCCAGCCTGGCTTCTCTCTTCTCCAGTCTTTACATCCCCAATTCAAGACTAAGCTGCCTACCCGGCTAAGAGTGTCTGCCATTCAGTTCAGCAACACCCAGAAGAACGGGTGAGGAACAGGAAGCTCAAGGATCTATCAGGTGGTGGAGGATGGAGTCACAGAAAGTCCTTTTTCTGATGGGAAAGCAAGGTGAAAGCCCTAGTGGCTTAGACCCAGGTCTGGACAGGGGATAACTGGGGAGAAGGCTGCCAGAGAAGTCCTTTTTCTTTAGGATGATGGTGATGGGGAACTAAGTGGGGAACTATGGAAGGTCATAGGAAAAGTTAACACAAGTTAACAAAAAGTTAACACAAAAAGATCTTTCCGAAAAAAAAATAGTGAAAGAAAAAGTCTACAAGAATGGTTTGGACAACTAAAATGAATGCTTATAGTCAGGTATGCGCGCTACTCACTCCTGATGCTTCACTCACACACAGCACAGAACCGGTGGTCACAGGGTGGTAAAGTTCTACCTAATTAACGAAATGCTCATACATCTAAACTGAGGTCCTCACAGTAGATTCCTTTTGCAAGATGGTTATTGGCTTACGGCTTAAAAATAAAGGAAAACCAAAAGGAAAGAAAAGGCGGAAAAATCACAGGAAACTTGCCTCTGCCCTGGCCACCGGCAAGGCTGCCACAAAGGGGTTAAAAGTTAAGTGGAAGTGGAGCTTGAAGAAGTGGGATGGGGCCTCTTCAGAAAGCTGAACGAGGCATCTGGAGCCCGAACAAACCTCCACCTTTTTTGGCCTCGACGGCGACAACCAAGCCTCCTTCCTAAGGCCCTCCGCCTTTGGGACTAACCAGGGGAGCTCAAGTTAGTAGCAGCCAAGGAGAGGGGCTGCCTTGCCAAGACTAAAGAGGGAGGGGAGAAGAGAGAGAAAAAGTAAGAATCCCCCACCCCCTCCAGGGCGGAGGGGGCAGGAGGAGCGCGTCCTGGCCACGCCAAGCAGCGTCTTCCACTTGGTGCGTCTCTCTGGGAGCGGCACGAGAAGGATGCTGGTCCGCAGGGGCGCGCGCGCGGGGCCCGGGATGCCGCGGGGCTGGACCGCGCTCTGCTTGCTGAGTTTGCTGCGTGAGTACGAGTACTGCTTGCGCGCCGCGGCCGCTTGGCTTAGCCGCTGGGAGGGTGGAGGCTCTCCGAGGCTCTCCGAGAGGCTGAACGGCAGAGCAGAGCTGCGCAGAGGGAAGGGACCCCTGCCCAACCCACGCACTGACGCCCATGGCTGCTCCCGCCGGGGCCAGCGCCTCACCTGAGAGCCGACAGGGGTGGGAGGGGAAGGGATGGCCCCCGCCCCGCGGGTGTGCATTAGCAGAGGTGCGAACCGGTCAGCACAACAGGCTCCAACGGACTCAGATAAAGCGCTGTGGAGATGCCAGGGTCTTTTCTGGTTGCCAGAAGTGCGGAGTGCGAAGTTGCAGCGAGAACCGGGAGACCGCGGAGGAGAGAAGCAGGAAAGTTTTGTGGCTCTTGGTTGATTCAGAAAGCAGAGATCCGGAGCGGACTGCTGGGAAGGGGCCGGGGTGCCCACCTTGCACTGGGACTGGGGGAGCTAGAAGTGGACAGTAAAGAATTCGAGGGGAGAGAATCAGGGATGAGGCTCCAGGTCTCAGGCCAGGGGAGTTCAGAATGAACAGCCCGTGAAAAGAAAAACAAAACCAATCAAACAAACAAAGCCTTGCATTTAAGATTGGGAAGCTGAGTTTGCAGTCCCACTTGAACAACCCCACCGCGGAGGAGGTAGAGGTAGACAGAATTTGCTCTGCACCCAGCCTTGCTCGCCTTACCACAAACCCTCACCCCTGCACAAACTTAAAACTTGTCATCTTTTTGAGTTTTCTTCCTCTGCCCCCACTCCAAGTTCTAAAGCTAGTGGATGGGTTAGAACACCCCCCCCCTCACCTACACATACCCTTACTTCTTAAGGTCTTGCTTCACGTTAGTTAAAAAAAAGAAAAGGCACCCAGTAAATGTTTATACTTGATTGCTTTCCTTGGGGAATGACATTCTCCACCTCATCTCTTTGCACTTGGGAGGTTTGAAACTTTGTACATTGCACTCCCTCTTGCTTGCAGCACTCATGGGCTTCCAATTCCATACTCTCACTACATCCTAAAGGCCATCCACTGCGGCCCTGCAGAGTGACCTGGGCTAGACCTCTTTGCTCCCAGTCTTCTCCGTGGTTCCCCTTTGGGTCTGCCCAGTTGGGGAGAACTGCGCCTGGGCTGGAAGAAGCTCTGGGTGAGGTTTTGGGTTGCCCTGTTTGGCAGTCCTGGACATGTGCTTTGGGGCAGGGAAAAGCTGTCGCTGAGGTTTCGAAATCCTAGAGTGGGTGCTAGACTAGGCCTTCACAACAGGGGTGAGTTGGCCAATGGTGCAGATTCCAATCAGATGCTCCACTCTCCTTTGGCTACACAGCTTGCGATGACCTGGTCCTCAACCGAGTGAGGTCCACCCTCTTCTTATTTATTTCCTCAGCTGGTCGGTGTCAGTCTCGCCTTGGCCTGCCGAGGTTGGGGTCAGGCGAGCAACACAACCTCTGCAAAACTTTGGGCTGACATGCTGAGAATTCTATATCCCAGCTTTGGGTGGGGATGGATGGGGCACAGGGCCCTATTCTCAACCTTGCCAAACTACTTGAGCCAATTGTAGCTTTATGCCCTTCCCCAGAGCTTTCTAGGGTTTTTGCTTGATTATTTTGTTTTGTTAATACTAGGAGTCACTTTCTGTCCTGGGATACATTGTGGGATAAATGAGATGACTGAATGTACCGTGAAATGCTACCATAGAGCCATTGCGGAAATGCTATGATTATTGCAAAATTTAGGGTGGAGGGGATTTCTGTGGTTTGTTTTCTCATCATTTACCCCAACAAAGAGCTTGTTCTGGGAAGGTCTTTTTTCTGTCCCTTTGAGAAGGTAGCATGTGCATAGGCACTTCAGCTAACCAGAAGTGGGCTGTCTTTGTTGGAGGTGGGTAGATCACTGACCAGAGTCAGGGTGAGGGGCTAAGGGGTCACCAGGCAGCACTGCCAGTGCACTGGCTGGAACAGGAAGACTTTCAGGTAATTAGGGAACCCCTTTGTCAGGCTCAGGGTATCTATTTCCTCTAAGCTTTCCAAGGCCTGTCCCTCTCCTCACTCTAACAACACCCCCAGGCCCTTCCTGTCACATTCCTCGTCTTCCTTTGGGTCCTTCGTGCCTGCTGACCCCACACCCATATCCTGTCTGGGGCTACATGTAAGAGGGGAAAAAGAAAAGAGAAAAGAATTTTATCAGATATTTTCCAGAGGGGAGACGACTCCACCCTTTGAATCTCTGCCATATGGAGACCAAGGAGGAGCAGCCTTGGGGACCTCTGACTAATTCAGTGGTCCCCAGTGCTCCCCGCTTGTAGACCCAATCCAGCTGGCATCACCTTTGCAGATACATGTCTTCAGCATTCCTGTTGGGCTGATAAAACACGCAGGGGCCTTGGGCCTCTTTTTCTTATCCCTTGGCTCCACCTCCTGGGCCTCCTCACTCCCTTGTCCTCATCCCCTTCCTTTGCAAACTTTGTCTCATAAAGCTCATGGCAAGAAGTGCCAAACTGCAGCAGATAAACTCAGCTTCAGAGTCCTACAAAAACAAATAAAAATGAGGAACAAATTCCGCCTCTTACGGTTGGTCTCATTGCCTGATTTCCTGTAGACCCTGAGCTGGAAGGCCTGCATTTACTTACAGGGCTGGATGGTTACCCAGCTCCCCCCTCAGGGTTCTTGGGCCTCCTTCTCTCATTGACTTTGGTTGATCTAACTAAATGGCTTGCAGTCTGGAGAACTAAAAATGTGAAGATATGGAAAAAGAACAGAACACCACCCTCCAAAAGAAAATTCTCACAGTCGCCAGGGCTGTGAGAATTCTGTATTTTTCTGGGCTTTGACTTCTCTAATGAGAACATTCTCTTCCCTCCTTAGCTAATAAATGAAAACATATTATCTTTGACTTTTAGTCCCAGAGCCGGACTTTGTGCTAAGGAGAGAGATGCATGCATGTTGGAAAGATGGAGAGACAAATAAATAGGGATGCATACAAAGGTGTACTTCCTAGTACCTGTGCTCCCAGAGCCCACCAGGGAATGAATCATTTCCCTTCAGATGCAACGGAAAAGGCCTCTGGGCTTAACTGGGAAGTAGGCTTCTTCCTGATTTGGAAAAATAAAATCAAAACTGGTACTTCTTAGAGAGGCGTGGCATCTGTAGGCAGCTGATTTAAGAAAATGTCTTAAGGGTTCTTTGGGTGACAAAGCCTAGAACCTAGAACCACCCTGGATGAGCAAAGGGATGTTGGAGGCTGAATTGCTGAGCATGATAACATAAAGTGAAGCCTCATGTTTGGGTGGGCCCAAGAGACACAAGGCTAAAAGGACTCCAGAGTCCAGGAAGAGCATATAAAGGGAGGGGAGGTGCCTGGACAGTGACGGGTGGAGGATGGAAAAGACCTGGGATGAATTTTTTTTTTTTTTTTTACATTAGCCCAGTAATGTCTAATATTTGAAGGTTATGCCATTGTCTCCTCTGGGCTGCCCTGTAATCTCGTTCCATGTTCTCAACCTGTCAGTAAGTATTGGCTACACACACTAGCCTTTGTTAGTGGCTGTCTTGGGAAAGTAAAGGAATGAGTGCTTGGCTAGCTTATGGTGAAGTGGTATGCTAATGAGGACAGCGAGCCGCTGAGCCATGGAGCTGCGACCCAGGAATCTGTGGTGCTGGGAAAACGGAGGAAGAGGCGACAGGGAGAAATGAACTCCAGAGGTTCAAGATAATCAGGGTTCCACAGTAAGTGGATGGGATGCAAGACATACTGTTTTTTCATTTGTTTGTTTGTTGAGATTAAGTTTTGCTCTTGTTGCTCAGGCTAGAGTGCAATGACACAATCCCAGCTCACCGCAACCGTACCTCCTAGGTTCAAGCTATTCTCCTGCCTCAGCCTCCTGAGTAGCTGGGATTGCAGGCATGCTCCACCACACCTGGCTAATTTTTGTATTTTTAGTAGAGATGGGGTTTTTCCATGTTGGTCAGGCTGCTCTCGAACTCCTGACCTCAGGTGATCCAGATGCCTTGGCTTCTTAAAGTGCTGGAATTATAGGCATGAGTCACCGTGACCAGCCAAGACATGCTATTTGAATACAAAATGGAAATATCAGTGCACTGGGAACCCTCACGCCACAGACCCTTGGTTTATATATACTCACACCTCAGTTTAGCCTTTGAAGCTTAAGAAGGCATTAGCTCAGTTCTTTGTTCTAGTCTAGGATGACTCAAATTCATGGTAGCCCTCAGAGTTGGAAGGGCCCCCTAACACAGATGCTTCCTGAATGTTTGCAAGAGGCGTGGATTGCTCACTGATCTCTGAAAGTGGCTTATTTCATTCTTTTAAGTACCTACATCATTTTAAGCCTTTTCCTTGGATTGCAGTGAAATTGGCCTTCCCATAACTTCTAATCGTTCGTTCTAATTCTATTCTTTGGGCTGGTACAGGTTTAATTTGGTCCTACATGATAATACCTAAAGACCTTTCTAGTGGGCCCTGTTAGATTATAAACACCTTGAGGGATTGATTTAAATGACAATGACACTAGTACCTGATGGAGGAAAGAGAGCCCGCTCTTATTTTATACGCTCCACAGCACTGAGAGAGATGCTTTGCACATCACCAGCGCTACAGAAAAATGACAATGAATATACAGGGTAAGTATCCCTTATCCAAAATGTTTAGGACAAAAAGTGTTTCAGATTTCAGATATTTTCAGATTTTGGAATATTTCGTAGACATAATGAGATATCTTAGGAATGGGACCCAAATCTAAGCATGAAATTTGTGTTTCATATATACCTTATACACATAGCCTGAAGATAATTTTAGACAATATTTTTAATACATTTGTGTGTGGAACAAAGTTTCGACTGTGACCTGTCACATGTGGTCAGGTGTGGAATTTTCCACTTGTGGTGCCATGTTGGCACTCAAAAAGTTTCTTATTTTGGAGTATTTTAGGATTTCTGATTTTCAGATTGGGGTGCTCAACCAGTATAAATAACATGAATCTTAAAGATTAAGTTATTTATCCTTCCTCCCCAAATTCTTATTTTCCATATCAGGGGTGAGCAAACTTTTTCTGTAAAGGGCCAGAGAGTAAATATTTTAGGCTTTAGGGGCCATATGTGGTTTCTGATGCATGTTCCACTTTGTCTTATCTTACGACACTTTAGAAATGCAAAACCCAGCCAGGTGTGGTGGCTCACGCCTGTAATCCCAGCACTTTAGGAGGCTGAGGCGGGCAGATCACCTGAGGTCAGGAGTTTGAGACCAGCCTGGCCAACATGGCTAAACGCCATCTCTACTAAAAATACAAAAGTTAGCCGGGCATGGTGGTCCACCCCTGCAGTCCCAGCTATTCAGGAGGCTGAGGCAGGAGAATGGCTTGAACCTGGGAGGCAGCAGTTGCAGTGAGCCAAGATTGCGCCGCTGTATTCCAGCCTGGGCGACAGAGTGAGACTCCTTCTCGAGAAAAAAAAAAAAAATGTAAAAGCCAGTCATTACTGACAGACCGTACAAAAATAGCCTATGGGTCAGGTTAGGTTCACTGGCCACAGTTTGCCAACCCCGATCCAGATGAAGTAACACTAGACCCTCAACAATATACTTGGTTTCTAGAACTTTTCTAATCCTGGTTATCTTCACGTGAACACTCCTAATTTAATTAATTCCCCCTTAAAATATAACATCAGAGCGAGACCGCTGTGGCTAGAGGTAACTGGTAGGAACATACCTGCTGCAGTTGTCCTTCAATCCTATTGCTTTTTCTAAATTCCAAGGATTGTGCTAAGCACCAGAAGTAAAACACGTAAGAATAAGAATGGCTCCAGCACTTAAGAAATTTGTATTCTGACTGAGATGACAGTTAGACCTATCCTGAGGAAGCACCATACATGATTTTTGTGGCAGATGATTCATAGAGATAAGTGTCTGCCCTCTGAGAAGCAGAAGGAAGGGTCCTAAAACAAACAAAATCCACTGTTTCTTGAGCTTTTACGGGACTGGATAACTGCTTCTACTTCTTAGCTCCTTTGTTCCTCAAAACAGCTAAGACGTAGAGATTACTTTTATCTCTGTTTTACAGGTGAGGTTTACAGGGTTGAAGTAACTGTCCAAACCACACAGCTAAAACATGGTAAAGAAGCCTTTGAATGGGTGGTGTGTCTGGCTGCAGAGGCTGAATTCTTTGTCTCTAGGCTATACTGCCTTCTGGCAACATAGTCTGTGGGTTGCAACTGCCTACTTCCTGGCAGAGGCTGGCATGTCCCTTCATCCTGGTTCTGTAACTCTATGGACTAAGATTCCCAGAAACTCCTTCAAGATACTCCTCTTGATCCAGGTGCTAGAATATGAAAGGATGGACAAAATAAGACTGGTAGCAGATCAGGAAACAGGACCAGGGAAAAACTAAAACTAAGGAGGGCTGTGAAAGGCAAGACCAAGTATAGGAAAATGGTCTCTTCAAGTACGGGGATTTAGTTATTTTAGGTAGCAGGGCTTTCTGGATCTCTGAGGATTTGCAAACTCACTTTAAAGACCAAAAGAGTCTTCAGTTTACTAACAACAGGTAGAAATATTTTCAAAATGTATTGCACATGTCTTCGCTTTCTTAGAATACTCTCCAAAAAGGATTTTGTGACTCAGATGTGTCACGAAAATGATGTGGCTGTGTTGCAACTCAATGACATAATCAATGCTTATAAGGTAGATATAGCTGATCTGTTTACGCCTACCATAAACGATTCCAGAAAACTGGTGTGAGTTTTGATACTTGTGTCTGCTTTTCATTTATTTTTGTTTCTTTGTTTTCAGCTGTTGCTTCTCCTTATTATTTGCTTCTAATAGGCTCTTCCTACCTTTCAATGTTAGCTGGGATATCAGATAAACAGGCTTAATAGAATTATGTATAAAACAAGAATAATTGCCTCTGAAGAAGTACCTAAAATTTCAGTGCATGACTTTTACTACATGAATTTTGTGACATCTATTTAGCTTCTTAGAATCCTCATTTCACTAATTTCTTGAGCGCTTCTCTCCTCCCTTGCTCCAAGTTAATGAGCTGAGATCAAATAGGGTAACTAAGGGTCAAATGGAGCCCCTAAGGAGACACAGTTAATAAGGATTGACTGAGAAGTAAACCACAGAGGAGAGCTTTTTATTCAACTTTAAACTGTACTATAATTCTTGTAGCCTTGTGGGTAGGGGCCGTTCCTCCCATCTAGGATGAAAAGGTGGGAGCGGAGGTTTCATCAATTGTCTCTTAGGATCTGACAAGCTCTCACTGACTGGTAGGCTCCTGCTAGCCCCCCTACAGAGTTGAGAGTCAGAAGGTCACATAAAGAAAGGTCAGTGTTTGATGGCTTAATGCCATGGATGTGTGTGGGAAGATAAGATAAAAAGGGATCTGTGGTGAGTCTTGACTCTCATAAATGTCGTTCCTCCAGGGCTCTAGAAACTGTGAGCCTAAGAGATGCACTCACCCCCCTGTGCCGCAGCATTTATGCCAGGATTGGCTCCAGGTCCCTGGCCAACGTGTCCCCTTGCTCTGCACCAGCTCAGGCATTCCTGATCACTCCATTTTGCCTTTCTGCTCTCTCACGTGTCCTATCCGCCTGGTGTCTCAGAGGGTGCTCTGCTCGCCCTGGGCTCAGAGCCCTGACTCTGAAATTGGGATCCCCTTCTCATTTGCAGGTGGATCCCACTACTTATTCCACGGTACTTGTCCTGGTGGTAGGTGGAGGGGGTTGCTGCAGCTGGGATCCCGGCCCCAGTGGGTGAGTAGCTGGCCTGGGTTCAGAGTTGCTTTGCTCTTCTGGAACAAGCACCTCTGTCCTCAGAACTAGCAGCAGGTCTCACTCCACATCTGGAAAAGTTCAAAAGTGTTTGTCTGGGTGAAGGAGGCCCTTCGGGGGAGGGGTTCAAAAGCATGACATCATCTCAGTCAGGCCCAGCTTCCTCTGGAGATAGAAAAGGGCTGGGTCAGGGTGGACCAGATGGGATTCCCAGGAATCGGTACGCTGCGGGAGAGGAGGGAAAGGGCAGGCAAGATGAGGAGTCCTGGAGTGGTGCCTTGAGAGGGTGATCCTGTAATTCAGTGTCTGAATGCTGCC
Source organism: Cebus imitator (assembly GCF_001604975.1). Taxonomy (NCBI): domain Eukaryota; kingdom Metazoa; phylum Chordata; class Mammalia; order Primates; family Cebidae; genus Cebus; species Cebus imitator. Next base: position 5,454,979 of record NW_016107353.1, on the reverse strand, counting down.
TCTTTCGATGAATTCAGATGAATCTGACCTTAAAGTCAGACTGGTGAGAGGGTCCCATCTAAACAGGAAAGAAGCCTGATTGACTTCTGCATCAATTTTATTTTGATCAACCCACCTATTGTTCAAGCCAGATGGGAGCCCGTCCTTTGTTCTCTGGAGATGTGGGAGATGAATTCAGATTTTTGACAGTTTAGCCCCAGCCTAACTTCCTTGCTGCATCTACTCAAGAGTCTGCTAAACCTTAGTGTTCCATTGCTGCTTCCCTTCACAAACTGGGGTCTTCCTTTGGGCAACACCTTGGTGATTCAGGTTCTCTACCTCTAAGATGGAGATAGTGATATCCTTCCTCCCACTGCTTACCTGACACATCATAGTAAGACATGGTTGCTTCACTTGCCATTAACAGCAATCTACTTGTGGCAGAAGGAAGTAGATATGAGAGAGTGAAAACCTTGTCATCACCTTTAGGAAAAGCATTCTTGGCCCCAGGTTGATGGCCATGAAGCAAAAAGTCTAACTTCCCTCCATCCTGAGGGAAACAAGAGATGTCATTCTACCTTGCTGTTTACCTGGACATTGCTGAAAAATACAGATCCAGATCCCAATCAAGAAAATTTAGAGACAAACTTTAGGGAGGCCTGGGACCATCAGGAGCTTCCTTGAAGATAGAACTTCTGGTGTGAACTCTGGACACGAAGTTCACCCTTAACATTTACAAAGTGCAGGACAAGAGTACAATAGCAGCCTACATACTGTATTTCTAAACATTTCAAAGTTATAAGCCAGGCCAACTAACTGATAAAGTATCTTCTATCTTCTTACCTTCATGATCACCTGGAAAGCCAGGTTTGAATTTGGGACGCTCATATACTTGGAATTCAATGACAGGAAAAGATGGTTCCTGGCCCCAGCCCACTCCCCTTTTCTGCTTCCTACCCATGACTCCAGCTCACATTGCAGGGGAATGGCATGTGTGCGTTGGACACCCTACCCATGTGCTTAAGCACTAAGCACTAACTCTTCTGCCCTCAAGCAGTCATCATTTGGCCACCACTGGGCCTTGGGGGTATATGCCCTCACGCTGCTGTTCCCCATAGCAGGATGGAATGGGAAAAGAGCCCCATTGTGGATGTGAGCAAAGTGCCACTTAAGCAAGAAGTGCTAGGACTTCTGGTCCCCACAGTATGATCTAGAAGAGAGGGTACCTCCTGATTGGTCCTCACAGGAAGCAGGACAGGGTGTGGGCCCTCAGAGGCACAGGGTTCTGGCAGGAAGTTTCTCCTTCCTGTGTCTAAGGATGGTACTGACTGGGCACGGCAGGTCACACCTGTAATCACAGAGCTTTGGGAGGCCAAGGCAGGAGGATCACTTGAGGCCAGAGTTTAAGGTTACAATGAGCTATGATCTCACCACTGCATTCCAGCCTGGGCATGGTGGTGATGGAGCCAGACCCTGTCTTAAAAAAAGAAAAAGGATGTATCCCAGAATATGTGGAAGAGATGTGCAAGGACGCTCATGAAGATCTTCTGAGAATAATGAATTCCAAAACATTATACTACAATAATTTAGCATTTGTTATCTCATTGATTGTCCCAACAATCTGTGTAAGGTAGCCAGAAAAGACCCTTACTTAAGAGGTAAAAGAACTGAGATACATACATGCATTAAATTACATGGTTAGTTATTGGCAGAGCCGGAACTACATTGTCGAGAAACCAGGCCTTGTGTTCTCTGGTTCATTAACTGAACTCCTCCGAGGTCAGAGCATCCTAAAAACTGAGTTCCTTAACAAAAGGAAAAGTGAATGAGTTTGAAGACCATGAGTAAAAGGATGAGGGGAATTTGAAAATGGGGAAGTCTGAGAAGCATAGATTTTTGTTACTGTTTTTGTTGTTTTTTGAGATGGAGTCTTGCTCTGTCACCCCGGCTAGAGTGCAGTGGCACAATCTAGGCTCACTGCAACCTCCGCCTCCTGGGTTCAAGCGATTCTCCTGCCTCGGCCTCTCGAGTAGCTAGGATTACTGGCACCTGCCAACATGCCAGGCTAATTTTTGTGTTTTTAGTAGAGGTAGGGCTTCATCATCTTGGCCATGCTGGTCTCAAACTCCTGACCTTAAGTGATCCATCTGCCTCAGCTTTCCAAAGTGCTGGGATTACAGGCGTGAGCCACCATGCCTAGCCAAGAAGAATAGATTTTTAAGGGGATTGCATAGAGACAGTGTGAGTCTAGCGATTATTCCAAGAGATAGTATACTGGATGGAGAGTGACCACAAAAGAGGATACAGTGAAAAGGAAAAATCAGTATGACCTCTTGCACATTTTAGATCTTTGCAATATTTATGCAGGTGTAATTTTATATTTTAGTATGCAACTAAACATATTATGAACATTGCCTCATATTTCCATGTTGCTGCAGTTTTTATAATTTTTTCTTCCTAATGATCATGTATATGATGATGTAACCATTATGGTATATTAAGTGCATGTATCACTTATCCTATTGTGATTCATTTAATTGCTCACAACGTTTCCCCTCCTATAAATAATACTCTATGAGACATTTGTATGCATATAAATCTTTCCTTTCCTATGTCCTCAGGGCAAATCTGGTAGTGGGAAATTAGTCTACCATCCAGGAGTATGTTCTTGTTACTGCCTCACTGCCAGGGGCAGCAGGGAATGTTCTAGAAGGATTCTACCTGAAGTCAGGAAATTGCATCAGGTGCTATCACAAGGCTGATATCTTTAGGTTCTGATTCTTCTTCTTCCTCATTTCCCTACAGCCTCCGGATTCACGAGTCCCGACAACGACAATGTTACTATTACCCCACAGTCACCTACCCTGGGAATATTTCCAACTGTTTCTACAAATGCATCCAACCAAGAAACTGCAATACCTACTACCCTCGGAATTGCCAGCCACTACCCTGTGTCTCAGAATGGCACTGAGGGCCCATCAACCATCACAGGTAAAAAGAGCATTTGTGTCATGTCCCAGAGAGGTGCTGCTGATGCTTGGGTAAAGTATTTAGGATGTTTTCACACTGCTCCCCTCACCACAGAGGAAGTTATACAAGCCCCTAGTATGAATGGTTTGAGTATCATGCTTAGGGCACCCAGAAGGAAGTTCCAGATAATTCTTCCTTCAGTGGCAGTTTTCTCAGGCCCATGTCTTGGCAGCTGATCCCGATCAGTAATGCCTTCATACCCCTTCTCTCATGCTGAGTTCAGCTTAGTGATAAAATAAGGATCAGATAACTCCGTGGAGATGTCTGATCTCTTCTAAAGGAAAGAAGGTATGTACAGGTCCAAACTGGGGGCGTCTTTGGCTTCTCTAAGGTAGACCAGCATCTATTTCAGTTTCAGGGCACCTCTAATACATTCTAGATTCCAGCTCTGGTTCCAGCAGCTTGAAATGAGTTTGGTCAGGGATGCGGCACGAACTAACTGTTAACTCCCCAAACTCCCCTTTCTGTGTTGCGACTGTGAGTATGTCTGAGCACATGCACACCCATGTTTTGGTCTCTTCCAGAAACTGCAGTCAGTTCCACATCTACCTCTGTGATCACCCCAGTTTATGGAACCACAAACTCTTCTGTTCAGTCACAGACCTCTGTAATCACCACAGCATTCACTACCCCAGCCAACTTTTCAACTCCAGAGACAAGCCTGAAGACCAGCCTGTCACCTGGAAATGTTTCAGACCTTTCACCAACTAGCACTAGCCTTGCCACATCTCCCACTGAACCTTATACATCATCTTCTCCTATCCCAAGAATCATCAAGGTCGGTGAATTTGGGCCAAAAATGGCAGATTGCCTCTCACTTCATATGTATGCAGGCAAACTGTCTCTTTCTCTCCACCTCTTTCCTCATCCCTCCCAGTGGGATTTGGGTCATGTGGGAATCAGCATGGAAATATACAGTGTAAATATTGCTAGGAGAAGTAGGAAGAGGGGGAAAGAGGTACAGTTAGGTAGTAAGGCCCATCTGGACTTTGGGTATTGCATTTTAGGGAGTAGAGAGTAAACGGGATTCTCAGAGATCCATCCATTCCTCTGGTTCTTTCTAGTACCTATTGGTGGGACTTTGACCATGGCACCATTTCCCTTTGGGAATATTTGGAAACTATTGTTCATTTACTGGGGCTGCTTCTCCTGAGATGATCAGGACAAATAACATTTCCTTTACATGAGAGGGTTTGGTGGTTGTGCCAGGTCTAGAGAGGCAGTGAAAGGGGGCACTGGCAATGGCAGGAACTGGGCAAACCAGGGATGGTGGGCTCAGCCTGGCCCTCTCACCTTAAGGCCTATGACTGTCAACAGCTTTCAGCATGCAGGACAGAAAATATGAAAGCCTCAGCCATGAGATATGCCTGAGGGATCTGCCTGCTTTTTGTTTTCAAAGGAGCCAGGGCTGGGCATGGTGCCTCATGCCTATAATCCCAACACTTTGGGAGGCTGAGGTGGGTGGATCACTTAAGGTCCAGTGTTCGAAACCAGCCTGGGCAACACGGCAAAACCCCGTCTCTGCCAAAAAATACAAAAATTAGCTGGGTGTGGTCATGCACTGTAGTCTTAGCTACTAGGGAGGCTGAGGCAGGAGAGTCACTTGAACCTGGGAGGCAGAGAGTTTGCAGTGAGCCATGATCACACCACTGTACTCCAACCTGGGCAAGACTCCATCAGAAAAAAAAGAGCCAAAATGGGAATCTGAAGAGTCCTGGAGGCCAGGAGGGAACTAGGTGCATCTGCTGGTCCATACCATTATCCCTGTTTGCCTGCATGGCCTTCCTGAAAGTTTGTGGTTGACTGGAGAGAAAACAGCCTAAATGGGAAAAGATCGTCCCCTCTCACATTCCTGCACCATCCAAGCCAGTGTTTACCAGGATTGCAAATAGCTACTTGCCATAAGCCCAGGCTGGTAACAAAATTTTTGTCATCTGATGAGGATACAAGTAAAATAAAAGAGAGTATGACTATTAGAAATCTCCAAGTCCCCTGACAAATTTTAAATTTCCTTTTCCTTAAAACCTCCTAAAAGAGCACCTCACAGAAAGCAAACTGGAAAAAGTTGGGAAAGAAATGAGGAGCAAAGGTGCTGGTTTACTTACCTGGGTTTTGTTATTGTTTTTATTTTAATACAGACAGAAATCACATGTTCAGGCATCAAAGAAGTGAAATTGCCTCAGGGCATCTGCCTGGAGCAAAATGAGACCTCCAGCTGTGTAAGTCAAACCCCCACCCAACCTCTTCCTCCTGTCCCCTTCCTCACTCCCTTCTGAACATCCTTAAACCTTCTTGGATAAGACTGGATTTGGGTAGGGGTTGGGGGAGTTCAGCCTGGTCAGCATGTCTTTTATACTGAGCTTTCTGTTTAGGGAGTAAGAGGCCCCATCTGGTGGGCAAAAAAGGCAAAAACAGTTTTCATTATTAATAAATTTTGTTCGATTCCTCTTCCCCCCCATAGTACTTTTTTCCCTCCTCTATAGTACTATTTTTATTTTCCCTCTCTAGTCCTTTTAAATCGGAGAGAGTCAGATGTAAGTTGCTTTTTGGTTTAGAAAGTCCTTCTCACCAGATAGAAACTAGTCACCTAAAATGTCGGTTCCTTTATCATTTCATTTGTTATTATTGAATATGTACACATAACTCTTTAATCCACACAGAGTTTATTTTGCACTAACCATTTTTCCTAACATTATTTATCGAATGACTCCCTCTTTTGTTGTATGGGATGTTTCCCTTAGCTTATATTAAGTTTTCGGCTTTTTGTTTTGTTTTTTGAGACAGAGTTTTGCTCTTGCCCAGGCTGGAGTGCAGTAGCATGGTCTCGGCTCACTGCAACCTCCACTTCCCGGGTTCAAGAGATTCACCTGCCTCAGCCTCCCGAGTAGCTGGGATGGCCGGCGCCCGCCACCACACACAGCTAATTTTTTTTTTTTCTGTATTTTTAGTAGAGATGGGTTTTCATCATGTTGGCCAGGCTGGTCTCAAAGTCCACGAATTCCTGGCCTCGTGATCTGCCCACCTTGGTCCCCCAAAGCGCTGGGATTACAGGCGTGAGCCACCATGCCCGGCAGCTTATGTTGTCTGTATATGTCTCAGGGCATACTCTTCAGACATCTTTTATTCGTTCAGTTTGTCTATAGGTTTGCCTATTTTAAATTTTCAAAATTATTGTACGTTTTTACTATAGTATTTTTCATATCCAGTCAGGCAGGGCAGGTCTTTTTTTATTACACTGTAAAAAATGTAAACTATTTTTTTCTTTTAGAAAAGAATGCAAAAAAATGCTTTAAAATTTGAATTGTAACTGCTCTAAAATTTATTTTTTCTGTTTTTTTGTGTGTGTGTCTCTCAGCATCTTGTCTCTTTAGCTTTATTTTTTCTCTAGAGTTGATGGATTTCTTAGGCTTATTTATCACATAGATGTCCCAATTTGAATATATTCAATCTCCAAATTTGAATATATTCAAATTAATTGTCACCAATAGGTTAGAAAGTTAATGGAATTTTGGGTAATTATTTTGGGTTTGGCCAGTTTCTTGAACTTGCCTGAGTCTAGGAGCTTTTTAGTTGATTCCTTTCAGTTTTAAGGTAAGTTACCTTATTATCTACAACAATATCTTGTTTCTCTCCTCCTGTTTAGTAGTTATGCCTTTTGTTTCAGTTTCATGTGTTACTGCATTGGAAAGAATGTACAGGGCATTGTGTTATTTTAAATGATTCTGATAGACCTTGCTTGTTTCAGTAAATCTAATTTCCTAACAGTAACTCAGCTCTGGAGGAAGGATGACGTGATAGAAAGAGTTGTATTTACTTACAGAAGAAAACATTTTCTTACGAGTTGGGAATCCATTTAAGGGAAACACATATGTGATGTGCTGGCATGCATAGATTGAAAGATCACAGTCTGTAGAGGGCATAAATTACTTGCTTTGTGCATTCTAACTCGGTAGTTTTACTACAACCATCAGTTGGGTCTCTCTGACTTACAAAATTGTAAAAATTATACCCGAAAGAATTTAACTTAGGACATATAAAAACAACAGAAATAGTGAAGACATGAGTGTGCATAGTGGAATGACTAAATGCAGTCTGCAAACTAGTTCACTTAAACGTGGACATACAATGTGCAAGTAATATGCAGCGTGTTTCTGACGCTGATTTTTAACTCATTAGAAAAAACAATTGTCAAGTTCTTTGCTAATTGTAGCCACGGAAAATGACCATCTTTTTTTTCCCCCTATCAACTTGGAGGAGCATTTATTTTTCTGTGTATCACCCAGGTATGTGCCAGAATGCTAATTCTTTGTGCCTGGAATTTAGAGTTAACTGCAGAGCCTTTGGCTGTCTGTTGCTCTTCAAAGTTCACACGTAACTTGGGTCACTATACGAGAAAGGTCGCAGAAACTTACTGCTCTTTTAGAAATAATTTCCCTTAACTCTGCTGTGGTCTTTGCTGTCTGGCCTACTTCGTGCCATGGCTGAGAAGATCTCTGCATGTTCCTCTAAGAGTGAGGTAGGATCTGTGAGCGGGGATGTGGAAAGAGAGCAACTCCCCTCCAGTTCCTCTGCTAAAGAAGACTTCCATCCACACTACCCCTTCAAGGAGCAACTCTGTGGCAGCTCGTATGTGGTGCTGTTATTGCTGTGGTCTTTCCACCAGTGTTGATCCTTTTTTTCCTGAGGGCTCCTCATCCCCAGCCTGCACACCACAGTGCCACCTCCTACTCCCCAAGGTGATTTATCCTCAGCCAGCCATTCTGTTCCAAAATGTTTAGCCACAGCTCCTGATTGTGTCCAAGATACCCTTTTTTGGGGCCATACTCCCTGCTTTTCTGATCAACAATCTGTTCCAAGGCCTGTGAGTGCTGCAGGGCCTCCTAATTTTCCTTAGGTTGCATTTGTACTTTTGATGTCAGAAGGCCTTAAGGTATTGGTTCTACTGCTGGGAGCCTCAGCCCCTACCTACCTAATATCCTCGTGAAAAGCAGGAAAGATTTGGTTTCCCTGAGCATCACATCCTTGACTACTTACGTATGTTGGTATGCTCCTGCGTCTAGTATATACCCATAACAGGAATATGTGATAGTCTCAGCTATCCACACACTCGTTCTACACTGTGTGAGTGCAGATATGTTAGCTCTAGTGAATACCAATTTGTTAGCTCTCCCCACGTGGATTCTGTAGGTGTGTCTTCAGTATGTGAATCCAGTAGACATGTCTATCTCAATCGCTTTCCTTTTGCTCCCCAGCCATCACCTCTAGGCAGCCAGGGGAAGGGAAGGTGATAGCGCTCTCATTTTAAACACCTGTTGCCATATCTCAGCACCCTCCTTAGCAGGACGTGTCTTCCCAAGTCTTTCATGCTCTCGACAGCAGTGTCAGCTTAGTTTAGTTTTTGTGGTTGTGGTTCCCCAAATAGTTTCCAAAATGTAAGATTACTTTATACTTTTATGCTACACCCATCTGTCCAGAGGAATCCACCAAAATATTTCTTGATTGTGGCAAAACACGCATGACATAAGTTATGACCTTAACCACTTTTAAGGGTACCATTGAATAGTAGTAAGTACATTCACATTATTGTATAACCAATCTCTAGAACTTTCTGCATCTTCCAAAACTGAAATTGTGTACCCATGAAACAACTCCCTGCTCTTTCCAGACCCTGGCAACCACCATTCTACTTTCTGTTCCTATGAATTTGGCTACTCTACCTCTTATGAGTAGAATCCCAGTGTTTGTCTTGTTGTAGCCGGCCAATTTCACTCAGCGTAATGATTTTAAGATTCATCTATGCCATAGCACAGGTCAGAATTTCCTACCTTTTTAAGGCTGAGTAATATTCCATTGTGTGTGCAAACCTTATTTTTTTCTTTATTCACCCATTGATAGACACTTGGGTTTTTTCCCCTTTAGGCCGATGTGTATAATACTGCTTTTAACATGAGTGTATAGATATCTCCTTGACACCCTGATTTGAGTCCTTTTGGGAACTTATCCAAAAGTGAAAGGGCTGGGTCACATGATAATTCTATTTTGAATTTTTGAGGAACCATCAGATTGTTTTTCATAGCAGCCACACCATTTTACATTCCCCCAGTAGTGTACAAGGGTTCCAATTCCTTCTCATCCTCATCAACACATGTTATTTTCTGGGTTTTTGAAATAGCAGCCATCCTAATGGGTATGAGGTGGTATCTCACGGCAGTTTTGATTTACAGTTTCCTGATGGTTAGTGATGTTGAGCCTCTTTTATGCGTCTATTGACCACCTGTAGATCTTCTTTGGGGAAAAGTCTAGTCAAGTACTTTGCCTGCCTATTTGTTCTTTAGAAATACCTGACCAGGCGCAGTGGCTAACGCCTATAATCCCAGCACTTTGGAAGGCCGAGGCGAACAGGTCACTAGGTCAGGAATTTGAGACCAGCCTGGCCAATATGGTAAAACCCCCGCTCTACTAAAGATATAAAAATTAGCCAGGCATGGTGGTGCGTGCCTGTAGTCCCAGCTACTTGGGAGGCTGAGGTAGAAGAATCACTTGAATCTGGGAGGCGGAGGTTGCAGTGAGCCTAGATCGCACTACTGCACTCCCACCTGGGCGACAGAGCAAAACTCCATCTCAGAAAAGAAAAAAAAAAAAAAAAGAATTACCTATCTTTAGTAACACATCTGTTTATATACAGAGTTTGTAATTACTCAGCTACCTCACTTTATCCTTACTCACATTGACTTCATCTGAGGCAGGCTGCCTCCAGCATCCACTAAAGGTCAGTTTCCATGCAGAAAACATAAGTTACAGATGAAGGATTTATGAAGGTGTGTGTCTACTGGAAAGAGCCTGCAATCTGGAGACGATCTCACTTCTCATCCTTGGTTAGCTGCCCACTTGTTAGGTGACTTGAAACAGGCCCCTTCGTTATTCTAGTTCCTATGTGAAAATAGGGTTTTCACCTGCATTATCAAACTCACACCAAAATAGATTAAATGATTTTAAAAGGGGTGGGGGGGGGGAGATGATTGATTCTAGCATCTCAGGGTTGGAAAATACCTTAAAGGTCATTAGAAAAATACCTGTCCCTCCTCCGCCCCCCCCATCCCCATCCCCATCCCAATGCTTGATGTCTTTGCAAAGTTTGAGAATGCTACTCAGAGGGGCTAGATGGGTTTATTACGTTTGCAAAGAAACATGCATGAGCTGATGAGGTTAGGAGCTTGTAAATCTGATTTTCATGAACAAAGTGGTGAGGCTGTGTCTTCCTCCTGCCCACTCTCCCGTGATGTTTGCCCACAGCCTCTTGGGGGAGGATGTTTATTCCAAGCATCCGGAGAAGCACTGTGCTTTGTTCAGGATCCACCTGTTCCTCTTGGGGCCCAAACACAATTCACTGATGCCGTTGGATTCCAGAGTGGGAGGCTGGCCGCTATTATTCCCTTGAATCTAGTCCAAGAAACTGTGCAAGGGGTGGAGAGACCCTGTGTGGAGGCCAACCGGTTGGGATGTTAAGTTGAACAACAATTCCTTGAGCTCTTCTGTCTGTTTGCTGCTACGGTTTGTGCAGTCTGGGTTGTAAATTCTATAACGTACACCACCCTGCAACACACACACTTGGGATTCTTACAGTCTAGTCAGAGAAAAATGACAATAAAATAGGCAGAATATGATCAATATGTAGACTCTAGATGATATGTTATAGAAGGTATTACTATTATTAATAACGATAGTAACAGCTATCATTTATCTAGTGCCCACTAGATTCTCAACACGACATTGAACACTTTTTTTTTTGGAGACAGTGTCTTGCTCTGTTGCCCAGGCTGGAGTGCAGAGTGCAGTGGTGTGATCTCGATTCACTGCAACCTCTGTCTCCTGGGTTCAAGTGATTCTCATACCTCAGCCTCTCGAGTAGACGGGATTACAGATGCCCACCACCATGCCCAGCTAATTTTTACATTTTTTAGTAGAGACGGAGTTTCACCACGTTGTCCAGGCTGGTCTCGAACACCTAGTCTCATCTAATCTGTCTATCTCTGCCTCCCAAAGTGCTAGGATTACAGGCATGAGTTGCCACGCCTGGTTGACATCTGTTATTTTAATTGTCGTACAAGCTAACTGAAAGCTTTGACCAGGTGCAATTCATAGATACCTCCCAATCCCCACCCCCGCTACATATGACCCATGAATACAACACACACATACATAACACATGCGCACAGGATTTCACACAGTGTCCTATATTCAGGGCTTGACAAATTGTCAACGTGTGGCTTCTTGCACTCAGCAGGTGGAGGAAGGTGACATTTGGTTTGGCGAGTTTATGACCTGCAGGAGCCCTGTCCCCCTGCTTCTCTCGGGAAGCAGACCTATTTCAACTGGAGACACTTCAGAAGCCCACAGTCATCTAGACAAGAACCTTCCTCCTCCTCATCCAGACTCTTGATGCTGGGGAGTGTGGGTACTCAAAGGGAAGCCATGTAATGCTCCCCTGAGACAACTGGATTTAGAGAGGTGGAGACTGTCGATCGGTCCGGTGTGGCATCCGGGCTACTTAGCGCAAATGCTGTTCAGAAAAACAAATGTTTCCAAAGGCAGAGCATCTATCCAAGGACTTACTGGGAGACCTGCAGAATTGCTCCTTTTCCTGAGGGAGGAAGCAGCAGCGGCCTGAGAACTCATTTCTCTATAGCCACGTTTCCCGGGGATTTTTTGAGGCTCCAGTTGGGCTCGTGTCTCTGTGACCTGGAGTTTGGCTAACCACACTCTCCTGGCCTCATCCAAGCCCAGTTATTTTCCCTCAGCTGCTTCAAATTCCAGCTGGGTCCTGAGGCCAATCTTGACCTTGCTTTGTGTAGGAGCAAAGGAGCCTGGGTTTTCCTGCCTTGGGTCACAGCAGTGGGAAAATACCCAGGCTCCATTCCAACTGGGAGGGCCCAGGGGCCTTGTTGCAAGCAGCAGCCCTGCCCGCAAACAGGAAGCTTTCTCCTCCTCGGAGGCCCAGCTCTGATGATGGTCACACGCCACCCCAGCAGTTTTTCCTTAACAGGAAAGTTGTCAGGGCTGTTCAGGCATTTCCTTCTCTGCCATCTGCCATCCGGACTGAAGAGAAAGTCTTAGTTTCAATTCCTTTCCTGTGCAGGGGAGGTCACTCTGATTGGAGGCTGCTGGAATAAATTCTGACTCACGGTTGAAGAATTATCAGAGCTTTTCTTCCAAGTCTGAGTTCCTGGGTCTGATAGACCAGTTAGCAACCTGGAGAAAAATCTGTGAACTTCATTAAAACTGAGTTCCATGCTTTTAATGGAAAAGGGGGGATGGAAGACCAGACAAAAAGGCCATGTCAGTTTGAGCAATGCGCTTCAAGAGGCTCCTTTAGGTAGTAAGAGGGAGGAGGCCACTGAGGTTTCCACTGAGTGTATATTACAGATTTGTCCTCTACTCCTCACCTTCCATCACTGGGGACTGCTGTAATCTTGAAACAGAATATTTTCATTTAGTTATTATTGCATCATTACTATTTTCTGTTGTTGGCCATTTCTTTTGAGTTTAATTTGCATATGTATGCACAGGCAATGCTTCAATGAGACCATTTTTTTAAGTTTGTTCTCTGACATCTTAGATACTAGTAGATATGCATTTTGGTCCTGGGAGATTATTTAGGTTTTTTCCAATAAGAAAAAATAATGTTGTCGCACATATACAGTTAGCAGTATTTTTTTTTCCATTGGAATTTTAGAAAGAAGAATCCTTCTTGTGGACGGGGTAAGGGTGTGGCTTTAATCAGAATTACTGCCTGAGACTCTGGGTGCAATTTAGGGTAGAGCAGTAATTTCATCTCTTGCTCTTCATTTTTCTCTGTCTTCCCAGGTGGAGTTTAGGGAGGCCAAGGGAGAGGACCTGGGCCAAGTGCTGTGTGGGGAGGAGAAGGCTGAGGCTGAGGCTGGGGCCCGGGTGTGCTCCCTGCTCCTCGCCCAGTCTGAGGTGAGACCTCGGTGCCTGCTGCTGGTCTTGGCCAACAGAACAGGTAAGATGCACCTCTGTCTGGGGAAACTGGGAAGGAGTAGGTCTGAGGTTAGAGAATCCTGAGTGGAGATGGGGCATCTCAGATCCAGAGAGACCACAAGTGCTGGAGAGAAGGGCTTGGCTGATTTTGGTGGTCCCAAGATGGACCACCTTGGCCATTACAGCATGTTCTAGAATAACATGGGAGGGTGGAGCAGGATAAGCTGGTTTCCCTTCTAGATTTAGCAATCTCTGTTTCTAATTCTAGAAATTTCCAGCAAACTCCAACTTATGAAAAAGCACCAGTCTGACCTGAGAAAGGTAAGTTCTCTGAGATGATGGGTCTCAGAGGGAATACTGGGGCAGGGGAGCTCCCTGGAGTAAGTGGGGGAGTCATTATCTTCTCCAGTTCTACCTACCATCCTTCTCTGAGTCTTCTCCTTTCTAGTCTTGAAACAGAAATGGTGCGCTGTGGCTGAACTAAGAGACGTCAGTCTCAAATCCCATTTCAAAAATGCCTGAGGTCAACCCCCTCAAGCATCTGTGCACTGTTGAGTCACACACGGGGGGCTAGAGTGGGCTGGGCTCCACCTTTGGCAAGTGACAGGCTATATCTTTTGCGTTTCTTTTCAAGCTGGGGATCCTAGGTTTCACAGTGGAAGATGTTGCGAGCCACCAGAGTTATTCCCGAAAGACTCTGATCGCGCTGGTCACCGCCGGAATCCTGCTGGCCGTCTTGGGCATCACAGGTTATTTCCTGATGAATCGCCGCAGCTGGAGCCCCACAGGAGAAAGGCTGGTCAGTTTTGGGGGCCAGGGCAAAGGAAATGAGGAAGATAGTGGGTTTCCGGGGAGTTCAGTGGATGTCATGGAGCAGGAGGGGAAATACCAGAAAAAGCCCTTCTGTGAGCTTACAAAAAGCTATGCACGTGTGCACATATAGTATCAGTGGAAAATTCAAAATATTATGGAGCAAATTGGGGAGGGGACAGTAATGGTGCCAGCCCACCTACTCGGTGTGGTAGCAGATGATCCATGTCATCTATTCACTATGTTTTCTGGGATAGTTCAGCTTGGTGCCACCAGAACAGGCTAAGTCAGCCACACTGTATTTGCAACCATGTTAAATGTCCAGTGGGTGCCCCTTTGCTCAAAAGGAGACACACAGAAGGAGAATCTCCTTTTGCTGTTCTGGATGAGGGAGGACAAGGCTGAGGTCTGACTCCTGGCCTCTGGTCTGTCCCCTACCCTGGGGAGGTCATCCCAGCCTTCTTGGGACTGCCCGTGTCCCAGCGGGAGCTGGCTGCTGTGATGCCGTGGCGTGGCGTGGTGCCTCTCCTATGTCCTTTCTCCTCTAGGAGCTGGAACCCTGACCACTCTTCAGGAAGAAAGGAGTCTGCACATGCAGCTGCACCCTCCCCCCTATCCTCCCTCCCACCTCCCCCGTCCCTCCTCCTGCCCCCCCGCCCCTACTTCCTACTTGGGCCCCTCCCCCATCCAGTGTCTCACACCCCTGCTTACCGGATAATGCTACTTTATTTATACACTGTCTAGGGCGAAGACCCTTATTACTCGGAGAGCGGTGGAGGCCAGGGCTATAGCTCAGGACCTGGGACCTCCCCTGAGACTCAGGGAAAGGCCAGTGTGAACCGAGGGGCTCAGGAAAACGGGACCGGCCAGGCCACCTCCAGAAACGGCCATTCAGCAAGACAACACGTGGTGGCTGATACCGAATTGTGACTCGGCTAGGTGGGGCAAGGCTGGGCAGTGTCCGGGAGAGCGCCCCTCTCTGCATCTGACCACGTGCTGCCTCCAGGCTGGAGGTGACATCCCTTACGCCCAACCCTTCCCAACTGCATACACCTCAGAGGCTGTTCTTGGGGCCCTACACTTTGAGGAAGAGCAGGTAAACTCCTGCCCTTTACACATTCGGCTCCCTGGAGCCAGACTCTGGTCTTCTCTGGGTAACCGTGTGATGGGGGAAAGCCAAGGTCCAGAGAAGCTCCCAGGAATGATGGATGGCCTGGCAGCACTCACACAAGACCCCTCCCCCTTCCCTCCTCCTCTCTGCCTCATCACAGGAACCTCCCAGGGGAAAGATGGGCTTTTCTAGGCTACAGCGTTCTCCCAAGCAGCTTTGATTTTTACTGTTTCTTCCTTGTATTTTCTTTCTCTACTTTGGGGAAACCAAAGTAACCCTTTGCACCTGCTTTCTTGTAATGATATGACCAGAAAAACGTGTTGCCCGGAACCACTTCCCTTATCCCTCCTCCAAGACACTATGTACTTGGCCTCCAGCTCCTCTCTTGTTCTCTAAGTTCCACTGAGCTCCATGTGCTCCCCCACCCTCCCCACCATTTGCAGAGGCCTGCACAGTTTTCTGGCTGGAGCCTAGAATGGGGCTCCCAAGTTTTAGGACTAACAGCTCAGTCCTAGTCTCTCTGGGGCCACACAGAAACTCTTTCTGGGCTCCTTTTTCTCCCTCTGGTTCCAAGTAGACAGGATCATGGGACAAGGTCTTGGAGCTGAGCATCTCGCCCTGTACTCTTCCTCTGAGGCTGGGTCCTGGCCTTATCCTCTGATCTCCATGGCTTCCTCCTCCCTCCTGTGGACTCCTGGGTTGAGCTGTGGCCTCAGTCCCCCAGCAGATGCTTTTCTGTCTCTGCCTTCCTCACCCTGAGCCCCTTCACTGCTCTGCACCCCCATGTGGTCAGAGCTCCACATCAGCTCCTAACCCTTATCACCAGCTGCCTCTTCTGTGGGTGACCCAGATCCTTGTTTGCTGTTGATTTCTTTCCAGAGGGGTTGAGCAGGGATCCTGGTTTCAATGACAGTTGGAAATAGAACTTTCCAGAGAAGAGAGGATTGGGGAGATATTTTTTCTGAATAAAAAGTGGCGTGTTTAAGTACTGCAATTAAAGTGATACTGAAACACATCTGTTATATGACTCTGTCTTAGCTGGGTATGTCTGGGTGCAAGAACGGCATCCTCCATTAGACCCAGCTAGACTGTGCAGTGATGTGGGGGGAAGACTAGCCAGGCAAGAGGTTGGACCACCTCAGCAGACACAGGCACCAGCCAGGAGGCTAAGGCCCTTTAGCCAAGTCTGCTAACTACTCTCCACGAGGAGAGGAAACATAGAAACCAGGCCCGAATGCACCAGGGCGCTTCAGAATGGAGGGTGGTGTGCTGGGGTCTTAGGAGCTCTGTACCCTTCATGAACACCCTTCTGAGAAGAGGAACATACTGATCGCTGCTGACAAAACAAAGGGAAGGAGCCATGCCCTGTGCATCCTCTATTATCAGGCCATCCCCCTCCCCAGCCCCCCAGGTCCGAGCAGACTTGGTGAAGGACTATGTGGGGATTGTTGTTTAGAGATCTGGCAGCCAACTTAGGGAGGGGGCTGCTTTCTGCCTTCGAGATTAAGACAGCAGCCTAATTAAAAGAAAAAAAACTGTAAGCATGTCCCTCCCCCCAGCTTTCAGAACAGCCCCCATCCCACCCCTACCAGGCCCCGCCGTCGGAAGTGGGGGAGGGAGTGCTGCCCGACACTGCTGAGGAGCTCCAGGAAACACTCCCAAGTGTGTCAACAGTGGCAGAGGCAGTTGGGGCCAAACAAAGGTTGATTCTTCCATTCTTATCTCCACAAAGCCAGACCTTTCCCTTCAGCACTCCTCCACCCGCATCTTCTTCGGGCTTTTCCCCAAGCCCTCTAACCATAGGTTCCTCTCCAGGACTCAGGGGAGGCAAAATGATGAGGTTCAGAGACTTCCCTCGAAGGCGTGGCTGCCTTGAGGGTTGGAGCAAAGGACGATGGTGATCAGTAGGGAAGTGCAGCTGGCCTTCGTCTAGTTGCACATCTTGCCTTGAGCGTGAACCCGTGAGGGTCTATCCCAGCTAGCACATGAGGTATGGGGTTCAAACTCCTAGGAAACATGGGAGGAGGAGAAAAGGCACCCGAGTCTTGGAACCACCTCCAGCCTCAGGCCTAGCAACCTGCAATGCAAGTCACCCTGTTTGTTGCAATGTGTATGTGGGCTTTGGGAGGAAGGGGTATGTGTGTGTTGGGGTGGGGTGGGGCGACTGGTTCCCTCTGAAGGCTGGACAGCTTGCCCTGAAGAATTTCCCTGCTTTCTGGAAAAATCCAACTTTCCCACCCTGGGCCTGAGCATCCTGGTACAGCAATGGCGCCACCTGCTGGCCTTATTGAGCTACTGCTCAGCCTCAGCTCAATCGCCTCCACGTTGGGCTTCTCTCTGGCTGTCCCACCCTCTAGTCCAATTTCTCTTGTACGCAAACCTCATGTAACTATAGAACGTCACTGCTGAAGAGGACTTTAAAGATACATTTAATTCAACTCCCTTATGGCATAAAGACAAACAAAGACTCAGAGACGGGAGGTGGCTTGCCCCATCACCTGGAATTCGGAAGTCCTGAATCCGCAGCCTTTCCTCCCATCATATCACCCTACTTTTCTGCCAAGGCCTCCTCCGGGTTCCTCCAGTTGGATGTCATGAAGTCAGCGTGGCAGTGTGAAGATAGGTTTGGGACCTCGCTTCTGGAGCATTTCATCAACACAAGCTATCCTAGGTCTGTCCAGCCAAGCAGGTCCCGGAGGAGCCCCGGGACAGAAGTCCCTGGAGGTCATGAGGCTCGGCTGCCTCGTCCACAGTGAGCCCAGGAGAATTAGCTGTAGGGCATTACATTGTTCACTTTGGAGAGCATACTTGGAATTATCTTCAGCCAGATTTTCATCTGAATAGATAAATTAAAATGCCATCTAAGTCCAGAGAAATCGATCACTTCCATGCCATCCCCTGTAGGTAGATTAATCCCCACCTCCTTTTTTCACAAAAGCAGTAATAGGTCAGCGATTTTGTACAACAGGATGCTGCTTCTCTTCCTGAAGCCCCCATCGAAGAGGTTCCAAGCCACCATTCAATCATTCATCAAGCCTTATGATGTGCCAGGCACTGTGCCAAATGTGCCAGAACATCTATTATGTGCCAGACACTGTTCTTGAGACTGGGGATAGAGCAAACACTCATGAAGCTTATAATTCTAGCAGAAGAGAAGGACAGTAAACAATGTCATCTCAGTAAGTATATACATATGTTTTCAGGTCATATTGAGAGCTATGAAAAATATACAATATATTGAGAATAATGGTTGGTATTTTACATACGGTGGTTACTTTCGGAAAAATAACAGTGGAGAGCACAGGTTCAGTTGAATGAAGTGGAGAAGCAGGTTGTATGCCAAGCTGGGAGAGATTATCCCACACAGGGGAAAGGACAAGTGCAAAGCCCAATGATGAAAAGCCACCGAATGCAGAAAGCCTCATATGACGGGGCAAGATGGCCATAAGGTTGTGTCAGTGAGTGGGGGTGGGGAGAGACAGGAGGTCAGACTACATGAGGACTTTTAGTTGTAGATTGGGAAGCCACTGGAGGGTTTTGAGCAGAGAAGTCATATGATCTGTCTTATGTTTTTTTTTTTTTTTTGAGACGAGTTTCGCTCTTGTTACCCAGGCTGGAGTGCAATGGCCCGATCTCAGCTCACCGCAACCTCTGCCTCCCCGGTTCAGGCAATTCTCCTGCCTCAGCCTCCTGAGTAACTGGGATTACAGGCATGTGCTACCATGCCCAGCTAATTTTTCGCATTTTTAGTAAAGACTAAAAATACACCATGTTGACTAGGATGGTCTCGATCTCTTGACTTCATGATCCACCCGCCTCAGCCTCCCAAAGTGCTGGGATTACAGGCTTGAGCCACCGCGCCCGGCCTGCCTTATGTTTTAAAAGGATCATGCTGGCTGCTGAGTATAGAATAGAGGTTGAGGGATAAGAAAATAGAAGGAGACTGTAGCAAGCAGAATGATCATGGCTGGGAGCAGGTAATCATATTGGCAGTGATGAGATCAAGCAGAATTCAAAAAGTGTTTTGAAGGTAGAGCTTACGGGACTTGCTCAGTCCATTTATTTCTTCAAATAATAATCACACTAACAATGACAGTAGCTAACATTTTTTGACTCCTTACGGTATGAAAATTGAGACACTGTGCCAATATTTAAATAGCATACTTTACTTAATATTCACAGAAATCCTGTGAAGTAGACTCTATTATCTCAGAAAAAGAAACTGAAACTCAGAGAATAACAAGGGACTGTGCTAGGTGCTCAGTGGCAGAGGCAAAGATGAATAAGATGTGAGTTTGTTTGAACGCCAAATGTTTAAGTCTTGGGGAGAATAGGACACACATTCAAACAAACAAGCAAGAAAAATACATGGCAGAAAAATGAGAACTAACACAAGGAAAGACTAAATGAAGTGCTGTGTATCTAGACGTGGGCAGGACTCTTTCCAGCTGGGAAGATCTGAGACTGGCTCAGGGACAGGTGGTTTCTGAGTGGGTCCTCTAAAAATGAATACGATTTTGATAGCAATAAGTGAGGACATTTGAGACTAATAGAAGAGTACATACAATATGTAATGATGGGGAAAGATAAGGTGATTTCAAAGGACTATGTGTTTCCTGGTATGTCAGAGAAGTAGAAAGTGTTAAGGGAAGCTGAGTACCAGAAAGATCTGGGTGTCATCGTTTGTGTAGGGTGTTAAAGCTAAACCACAGAGTTTAATTTTATTCAACAGAAGAGGAGCTACAGAAGAGTTTCCATTTATTCATTAATGTATTCATTTATTCGAAAAATATTTCTTGAGTGCTTATTATAAGCCAGGTACTGTGCCAGGCACCTGGAATAAGATACAGTCCCTTCTGTCAAGTCTTTACATTGGGTGGATGTGGGAGGGACAGATGCAGAACAATATGCATTGAGTACAATGCATATGCTGTGGTGCAGGAAGCTCTGAGTGGGAAGGGCATGGAAGCCATGGAAGACGATGGAAAGCTTCCCAGGAGAAGTGATGTCTGGGCTGACCCTTTGGTCAAGCAGGAGTTAAAGAGGAGAAAAGGTGAGAGATACGGGTGTTCCAGAGAGAGGAAGAAGTCTTGGCCCAGGAGCAAAGTGAGGGTGATAGTCCCAGAAGTGTGAGTGATCCTTTTAAGGCCCAAGCAAAGCGTATTATTCTTTTTTATACCTTCTATTTCTTTGCTGAGTCTGTTCTTTTGTTTCAAGTAGGCTGCAATTGCTCATTAAAGTGTTTTTGTGATGGTTCCAACATTTCAGACCATTCAGAGGCAACCACTGTTAATGGTTTTTTTTTTTTTTTTGAGATGGAGTCTTGCCTCCCTGGTTCAAGCAAGTCTCCTGCCTCAGCCTCCTGAGTAATTGGGATTACAGGTGCCTGCCGCCATGACCAGCTAATTTTTGTATTTTTAGTAGAGATGAGGTTTCATCATGTTGGCTAGGCTGATCTTGAACTCCTAACCTCAGGTAATCCACCCATCTCAGCCTCCCAAAGTGNCTTTGATACCACACTGGTGGGTCCAGGTTCCCCATTCAGCTGTTGACACCTGTAGGGCAGAGGGGTGGGATGGGGTGAAGGGGTCACCTCATTATTGCTGGGTCAGGGTAGAAGCTCAGGCTCCCCAGTAGATCTTTGTTGATACCACCCTGCTGCCATTGCCATTCCTTGAGTTCAAAAGTCCCTCCCAATTCTGCCTTCTTCTATCAGAGTCTCCTTATGTTTGATTTATACATAGTATCCAGGGTTTTTAGAGGTACTTAACAGGAGGCATAAGAAAAAGCGTGTCTACTCCCTCTTGACTGGAACTGGAAGTTCAAGTCAAAAATAAGAGAGAGGAAAGGAAATCACAAGCTGGAGAGCCAGGCAGGTTCTACACACGCTGTCCTAGAAGCCCTCTTACACTCTTAAAAATTTAGAACTTCAAAGAGCTTCTGATTTTGAAGTTTACGTCTATCAATAATTACTGTTTCAAAAATTAAAACTGAAAAATTTTAAATTATTTATTACTTTGTTTAAAAATAACAATAATTATCCCATTACATGATAATGTAAGTAATGCTTTTCTTAATGAAAAATAATAATTTTCCAAAACAAAAACAATTAGGAAAAA
The DNA here is from genome assembly GCF_001604975.1 of Cebus imitator. NCBI lineage: Eukaryota > Metazoa > Chordata > Mammalia > Primates > Cebidae > Cebus > Cebus imitator. The sequence goes on along the minus strand of NW_016107353.1, from coordinate 5,433,931 downwards.
GAGTGTCATTGATTTAGACTTTGGTAAATCTCTCTAATATCTGGCTGAGGAGAAGAATGCTGATTCTTTTATCAGCTTCTGAATTCAGTCTGTTGTGATATTATAATGTCTGGTAGCCTCTGAAACATTCCACTGTACACTTGTGAGAGAATGAATGTGAAAAAGGAAAATAGAATTTTAGTATTGTTAGGAAAATAGTTTTGACCTCAGAGACCACTTGGAAATGTTTTAGGGAACCCCCAGAGGACCCTGGATCACACTTTGAGAACCATTGCTCTAGACATGTCACTACTTCAGCAGTAACTAGGTACATGTGGCTAGTGCAAATGAGAGACAGAACTTCCACTTGCATGTAATTTAATAAACTCAAATTTAAAAACGAAAACAGTACAAAATTTTTGTTGTTGTTAAAAATGACCTTATAGTTTTGGTAGGAATACATTTCACTTTAACCCTTCAAAATTTAGCATCTGATTTGAGATATGCTGTACATGTTAAATACGTGATGAGGACTTGGAAAAAAGGAATGTAAGATATTTCACATTTTTTATATTGAGTATGTTTTGCTATGACAGTATTTTTGATATGTTGGGATAAATAAAATGCATTTCAAAATTAATTTAGGCTGTATTTGTTTAAAATCTTTAAAATGTGGATACTAGAACATTTAGAATGACATATGTGGTTCAATTTCTCCTGGGCTGTGCTGCTCTAGACGAACTTAGATGATGAAGATTTTGTGTGCTATGGAAAGCTTATTCTTTTCTTGAAGGTACTGTGGAGCCATTGAAAAGTCTGAAGTAGACAGAGGAGTGACATATCAGATTTGCATTTTAGAAGACTTACTTTGGCTTCAGTGTGGAGCATGGACTGAAGGAGGAACCAGTTAGGGTTAGGAGGTGATTGCATTATTGAAGGGTAGGAAGACAGTGGCCTGAAGGAAGTGGTTAAACTGGAGACCTATGGCTGGGCGCCGTGGCTCCCGCTTGTAATCCTGGCACTCTGGGAGGCCAAGGCAGGCGGCTCACTTGAGGTCAGGAGTTCGAGGCCAGCCTGGCCAACATGGCAAAACCCTGTCTCTACTAAAAATACAAAAGTAGCTGGGCACGGTGGCGCATGCCTGTAATCCCATCTACTTGGGAGGCTGAGGCACAGGAAACTGTGTGAGAGAATCCATGTTGTTTTAAGCTTTTGAATTTTGGGATAATTTGTTATTCAGCAACAGATAATGAACTCAACTAAGCCTCAAAGAAGACTTAGAAGAGAATACATCAAGATATGAGAACCATGAGCCTGGGATCATGAGAATATTTCCTGGAGGACAGCCTGAAATACGGTGACAAATACTACTGAGTGGCAGAGGACTGGAATTTTCCACAAAGAGGTGATTGATGACCTTGGTGAAAGCAGTCAGAGGAGTGGGGGAGGGCAGAGACCAGATTATCATAGGCCAAAGAGTAAATAATAAGAAAAGCTGTAATTTTTCCATTATCACATTTATTGGGGGGAAAAGTACCATAAGTATCATAATCCCCATTTAAGGTATGAGAAAGCCAAAGTCGCGTTGCTAATATATGGCAAAATCCTCCTGACCCTTCCACCAGTGATATATTGAAAAATTCTCTCTGCTAGCATGGTGGCTCACGCCTGTAATCTCAGCACTTTGGGAGGCTGAGGAGGGAGGATTGCTTGAGGCCAGGAGTTCAAGGCCAGCCTGGGCAACATAGCAAGCTCTGTCTCTATGCAAATAAAATAAAATAAAAATAAATTAGCCAGGTGTGGCAGATACCTGTAGTCCCAGCTAATCAGGAGGCTGAGGCAGGAGGATCACTTGACCCAGGAAGGAGGTCAAGGCTGCAGTAAGCCATGATCGCACCATGGCACTCCAGCCTTGGGAACACAGTGAGACCCTGTCTTTAAAAAAGAAAATTCTCTTCCCCTACATTCACTACTTTTTCTGAAAAGAGTTCTGATAAATTCAGTTTTTGATACTTCATTCCATTTCCAGTGATATTCTTGAATCTCTTATGACTGTGGTGTCCCAGGCGGCTTCCCAGCGGGGATGCTCCTTCATTTGTCTCTGCCTAACTCACCTCAACCCCCACTGCCTTGGGTAAGACCTTAGAAAGAGAACTGACAAATTAAAGTGAGAGGTTCTCTCATTCATTCCCTAGCTATTTACTGAGCTTCTTACAGGAGCTTCAGATACCTGGCCAGCATTCTTAGACGTCAACGGACAACCAACTTGTCATCAAAGTTTTACATGTGAAGTCAGCACTCCACAAGCAAAAGAAAATCTGCCTTAGCGTCCTAGAGACAGGGGGCCCTACCCAAGGTCAAATAGAGCACAGTAAAATTCAGCAACTGCAGCATCAACAAATGAAGCAATCAGAGTAATCACTGAGCAGTGATTAATAGCAACATCTCTTCTTGAGTCTCAGACATGAAGCTATAGATAGGTAGCTATTCCTAGCTCTAACTCTATTTTAACGTATTTGGCCTTCAGTCAACCAATTCACCTTCCTCTGACAGACTCCTGTGCAGAAAGGTTTCTTGAGAAAGGTTTGCCCTGGGGGTGCAACCCACTTCAGACCTGCTTGCGCTGCACAGAGTGGCCACATGGTGTCGTAGTCACTCTCTGGCTTTGGAGTCGGACAGCCTGCATTTGGAGTTCAGCTCTGATGTTACCTATGTGACTTTGAGCAGACTACTTTTTTAACTTTTTCCATCCTCGGTGTCCTCATCTGAAAAAAAAGGGGCAAGGGATAATATCTACCTCATAGTATTACCATAAGTATAACAGGGAGAAAAAGATGTAATGCAAAAAATGACTGCCGTATTTCTTCATTCTAGGGTGGAACAGGATTTATCACAGAGGCGCTTCACTCATTTGTTGAGAAACAAACACTTTGTTTAACTTTTTTGGTTAAAAATGGAGCCGAGGATCTAATTATCAGCTCCTACTCTGATCTCAGACTGAGAATACCCCAGAATGGAGATGTTTGCTCAAAAGAGTTAAATTTCCTTTGTGTCATAAAATAACAGTAATCAGATATTTTCAGGGAAAGGTGGAGGGAAGTAAGGGAGAGGAAGAATTGGGGAAATGGAGAAATGGCCGCAGGCAGGGCTCTGGGAGGCAGAGCAGCCAGGGAAAAGCATGCTGGGCATGCTAGTGTGATGATTTTCTCCATGTTATGCTGTAATGATCCTATGTTGCCCTGACCTTTAGTAAAAGTCTTTCATGCAAAATGACCTCATGTCCTGGGGGTCTTTGGGGAAACAAGAAAAGAAGGGGCCTGCTTACCATGAATGAGAGTGATGGGGTCAGAGGACGGCATTGTCAGGAGGCAGGTGACAGTGCCTGAGTTCAGCTGGAGCAGGAAGTCATAAGGAAGAGTGATCACATAAGGAATAGTTCATCCCTCAAGAGCTTTTGGAAATCTTGGGCTTAGTGTGGTGGCTCACACCTGTAATCCTAGCACTTTGAGAGACCAAGGCAGAAGGATCACTTGAAGCTAGAGTTTGAGATCAGCCTGAACAATAAAGCAAGACATCATCAAAAAAAAAAGAAGGAAGGAAGGCAAGAAAGAAAGAAAAAGAAAGAAAGAAAGAAAAAAGAAAGAAAAGAAAAGAAAGGAAAAGAAAAGAAAAGAAAGGGAAAGAAAAGAAATTAGCTAGGCATGGTGGCTTGCACATCTCACCCAGCTACTCGGGTGGCTGAGGCAAGAGGATTGCTGGGGCCCAGGAGTTTGAGGCTGCAGTGAGCTATGATTGGACAATAGAGCAAGACTCTGTCTCAAAGGAAAAAAAAAAAAAGGCTATCTTGAGAAAACATGGACTTTCCAGACTTGGGTTGTTAATGAAACATGATTCAATAAGGCTGGTAAAAATTAAGTTAGGGCTGGGTGTGGTGGCTCATGCCTGTAATCCCAGCACTTTGGGAGGCCGAGGTAGGTGGATCACAAGGTCAGAGGTTTGAGACCAGCCTGGCCAAGATGGTGAAAACCCGTCTCTACTAAAAATGGAAAAATTAGCTGGGCGTGGTGGCGGGTGCCTATAATCCCAACTACTTGGGAGGCTGAGGCAGGAGAATCACCTGAACCTGGGAGGCAGAGGTTGCAGTGAGCCGAGATCATGCCACTGTGCTCTAGCCTGGGTGACAGAGCAAGACTCCACCTGGAGAAAAAAAAAATTAAGTTACATAAAGATTAAACCAGAGAATGTACATAAACCAATTAGCTAAGAACCCAGTTCTTAAAAAGCATTCCACTTAAAGTAGCCCTTATTATTATGACTTAGAATTCAATTTCCTCTTTTCTTCACTTTACTTCAAGGGCTCACAATCTACTTAAAAATTTTGATATAGTCATTCATTTATTCTACATACATTTATCAAATTATTTTGATGTGTTAGGTAAGTTAAATAATTTCAGGCAGTAGTAATTGTCATAGCTAATGTTTTTGAAGGCTTAGTACATACTAGGTACTATGCTAAGTGCCTTACATAGTTTTTAAAATTTAATCCCCAACAGTCCTAGGGAGAAACAATTATATTTTCACTTTACAAATGAAGTTAGAAAATAAGGCACAGTGAGGTCAAGAGACTCGCCCTGGATCACACAGCTAGCCAGTGGGAGAGCCAAGGTTTGAACCCAGGCTGTTAGATTTCAGTGCATGCTTTTAAGCTCCACACTACATTATTTTTTATTAAAATTTTTTTCTTTTTGTGTCTTCTCATGCTTGTTTCCCAACTATATTGTTTTTTAATGCAACTGACAATGTGTGTGAGTTATGGCATATAGAGCCAGAGGGATCATGAGGGAAGGGCCATCATGGGGACGTATCCCTAGAAGAACGAGCGGGATTTTCTTGCCTTCTTTTCCCTTGAACCTCATATTCCCTTCCAGCTCTAAGCTCCCAAGATGGAGTGGCAGTAGGATCCTAAGACTTTTATCTGTCCAGAACTGAGAACTGTTCATCAGCTGGTTTGAGTTCCCGCATTCTGCCTGTGTCTACCCTTAGCAAGGGGAAGAACGAGATGGAAGAGAAGGGAAAGGCCTGATTGAACCAGCCAATAGATAATTAGAAGCTGACTATTTTGCAATAATGCAGCACAACAGCGATAAATAAATCAATCACTTGGGGGGTGGGGAATGACTTTCCTATAATCAGCTATTAAAGGCTTGTATCACTAATTAGTCTATTAATTAGAACTGTTCTCTTCCTTCCACATGTTATCAGCCTGCCAAGGCAGAGAAAACTCATCCCCCGGGGCAGGAGATAAGAGAAGGAAGACACACCGAAGTGGCAAATTCAAACAGCTGGGCTTGTGTGTGTTTTAAAAGCACAGTTCTTAGTGCCCGGGGCATATCCACCTGCTAGTAGGAAAAGAACGTTTATCAAAAACCAAAGGGCTGTTGTCTTTGTTGAGCAGAAAGGGGAAAAAAAGATTTAATCTTTAAAGAGAAAAACCACTCTAACCACACTCGGGGATCTGTGAAGGGCAGTTCCACTGGGTGTTCCCTAGAGCATAGGACACAGTGAGAAACAAACATGCTTAGTGCCAAGGCAGCATAATCAGAAGACCCGGGGGCAGAAGGGCTCTGCTCCTACTATGTGCCTGGCACCGCCTCCGTTCTTTATGTTTGTAATATCTTGTCTGATGATGTCATCTATATTCTCAGATGCCCTTGAGTTATTTCTGGGAGTTCCCAAAAAGGGACTTCATATGAGCCCTCACAGCTGTGGTCACTGAAAGATGGTGCTCTGCTCTGCCTCTCCTGTTGTGGCTCTCAGTGGTTCATGCTCCTTGCCCACCAAGAGCTTGGGAAAGCCTCTCATCACCATGTCTAACCTTGTTTTGCAAGCTCAAAGGGCTCTGCCTGGGCCCAGAAACTTACAAGTCATTCTTGAAGGGTTCCAACAAGCTCTGAGCCCCACAGCCATCTCCATATCCCTGACAAATACACACGGAGAAATACCACAACTTTCATTCCCCCTTACTGACTTTTCCAGCTCCTCCAATCTGCTCTGTCCTCCTCTAGTTACTAAGCAGACATTCCCCTGCACTCACATGAAAAATAGCAGACATGGGGTGCGGTGTTGGGGCAAGTGTCTCCACGGGCAGCACCTGTTAGGTTATCTTGTTTTATCCTCCCCAACAGCCATGTGATGGGCTATCAGTTCCATTTTGCAGATTGGGGAAACTGGCTCAGAGAGGTTAAGTAACTTGACCAGGCTTTCCTGGACTGTGACAAAGCACTTGGTAAGAGCTCAGTAAACATTTGCTGATGGACAGAAGTGTACATATGGAGGAAATGGAAGCTCTTCAGCTTCTGAGAAGCTCAGAGCCCGTGGGGGTCCAACTACATAGTAAAGGGGGCTGTTAGTCGAGGTGGCCCCATTAGAGTAAAAGAAGGGGTATAGGTAGGATTACAGGGTCAGATCCAAGGTCAGTTTTTCCCCACTGCATTCTTTCCTATCCTGATAACTGTTGTATATAGTCCGTTTTCTACCAGCAACTCATCCTGCACCCCTGTGCCCCAACAAGCACACCCACACACACATAAAAACCCTTCAGAAGTGGTCAGGGTGACATTTATGAGCTGCATGATCCTCAGGATGTCAACATGTATGTGTCCCAACATTGATACCTAATTTGGGGATGGAGAGAGGAGCAGTGGTGATGTGGCCAAGAGAACCTGGACTTGGAACCCAGTGTCAGGCTCTGTTCCTCGGTGACCTGCGGGGTGACCTTAGGCAAATTGCTTTACCATGTCTGCCTTCAGTTTCCTTATATGCAAAGTAGGAAATGTCAGCTGTCTATTCAAAATGTTATTGTGAGGATCAAGTGAAGTAACACAATACTTCACACACACACACACGTAGAGAGAGAGAGAACTTTAAAATTACAAAATACTTTTTTCCACATATATCTCTGGCCACCTTCAGAGCAACCCTAATTATTATTATTATTTTCATTTTTCAGATAAGGAAATAATAACTCAGAAAGACTGAAATTCACTTGAAAACAGTGAGTAGCACTACTATTAAAAGGCAGTAGGCCTCTCCCACCCTATCTGACTTTTAGGTTACGAAGCACCACTGCAATTACCCCAGAGTCTCTCATCTGGGGTATGTGCCATGTTCAAAGCTTGAATTCATTTAATAAATATTTATGTGTTCCCATTTGGCACCAGGTATTATGTTAGGCATTAAGGATACTATCGCAGAGGTACTAGTGTGGCAAGGAAAGCAGACATCATATAAGAACAATAACAATACTGTGTTTTTCATATTATAGCAGAGGAAGGGCCAGGTGGTGCAGGAAGAGACAGTCGGGAAACCTGGGGAATAGGTAGAATAGTCTCAAAAAGTCAGGGAGGGCCAGGCGCGGCAACTCACACCTACAATTCCAGCACTATGGGCGTCTGAGGGAGGCAGATCACTTGAGCTTAGGAGTTGGAGACTAGCCTGGGCAACATGGCAAAACCCTGTCTCTACAAGAAATACAAAAAAATTTGCTGGGCATGGTGGCGCATGCCTGTAGTCCCAGCGACTCAGGGGGCTGAGTTTGGAGAATCACTTGAGCTGGGGAGGTCGAGGCTGCAGTGAGCTGATATCACACCACTGCAACCCAGTAACACTGATAAAGTGAGACTCTGTCTCAAAAAAAAATGGGGGAGAATTTTTATCAAGGTGGAGAGAGACATGGTGTTTAGTATGAGTGAAGCATACAGGTAAGAGTGGCTGGAGAGTCAGTTTGTCCCAGATGTAGGAGGCTTTGTGAGCCAGGCGAAGGAGTTTGGACCTCATCTTTAGTCCAGAATGAAACTACACAAGAGTTTTACATAGGGAGGGGATTGATATGTTTTGGAGATCCTTCTAAATGGGGTATTGTCTTAGTCCAACCTGCTATAACAGAGTGGTTTAACATTTATTTCTCACCATTGTGGAGGCAAGGAAGTCTAAGGCATCAGCAGATCTGTGTCTAGAGAAGGTCTGCTTCCTGGTTTGCTGTTGGCCATCTTCTCACTGTATCCTCCCATGGTGGTAAGCAGAGAGAAATAGAGAGAGAGAAAGAGAGAGCACACAAGCTTCAGGGAGATGCAGACATTCAGTCCACAGCTGATATGGAGACTGGATCGGGCCTAGTGAGGCTGGAGGCAGGTGGGCAGGTTAGGCTAGAGACAAATGCAGAAATCCCAGCAAGAAATAATGGTGGAATGAGCTAGGAATAGAGAGAGGGCCAATCTTTGAGATTTAGGATTTAGGAGGCAGAATCAGGATATGGTGATTGATTGGCGTATGTGCAAGGAAGGAGGGAAGTGAGATGGAAATGTCAAGAATGATATCTGTGTTGCTTGTGCACCTGGCAGGTGGGGACACCCCTTGCTGGACTAGGAGACACTGGTGGTAGAATATCTGCTATTTGGTATGGGTGTCCTGCACGACCTTGTCTTGCAACTTCATCCAGGAATCCCTAAATTATGGCTGCTTTGCCTGGAGGAGGAGGAATAAATGAGAAGAGCTTGTCAACTTGAGGATTCTGTTTTCCAGACGCCTAGTGGTGCATGTGGTGGAGCATCAGGAAAGGAGGAGAGGTATGGGTAGGGCAAAGGCATTCATCTCCCTGGGCCTCTCGGGACCTCCTACTCTCTCAATCCAACCTCTCTTTGATTATTTAAGAACCGTTTGTCAAGGGAATATCATGTAAGGCCCTTAGAAGTAGCAGAGGGAGAACTGATCTTAAAAGAGTTTACAATCTAGGAGATATGAAAACCAACCACAGAAATAACTATAGGTGTATGTATAACATGTTAACATTCATAAAAGACATGTTCTCAGAAAACTGAGGTCATAAATGGCATTGCTGATTAGGAAAATCAGAGAGGAAGAAGTTTTAGAGCTGGCCTAAAGGACAGGTGGAATTTCTACAGGCAGAAATGTGATATCTGGGGTCCAGTGGAGATATTCCTGAAGGAGGAAGAAGCATGAAAAAAGATGGCAGCAAACAGGTAATCACCAGCTCTCTCTTTCTGTTTAGAATATCTGCAGAGAGTGAGATGTTAAGCTGGGATCCACGGAGCTTTGAGGAGTTTCAGAATTCCTTGAAATATTGTTCAAAATTATATTTCTGCATGCACGCACAGTTTTTTGGAAAGAGGGTCCATAGCTCTCCTGCAATTCTCAGAAGGGTGTAGATACAAGAAAAGGCTAAAGACAGTACTTGAAATTTCCGAATTAGAATTTACAGGTAGGCTGTGGCAACTGTGCATGTGTGTTCTAACAAGCTCAGGAAGTGACTCAGTGCACACCTTGGAGCTCTAGACAGACCATAGAGGCCTTGAGATGTCAGCCTCGAGAGTTTCCCACCCTTTTCCCACCCCTCAATTCTCCACCCCCATTTTCTCCACTGCCTTGGGAGAAATACGGCTTGGCAAGGTCAGAGGAACAGGGGGGAAATCAGAATATCATGCAGAGACTCTGGAGTCTCCTTCAGAGACAGGGTGGGTGGGAGCTGCTTTGCCCCAAGGTTGGCGAAGGCCGCACGGCCTGTCAGGTCCCCCGCCCCGCCGCAAGCGGATGGTCAAATTCTGGGAATTTCCGAAATCAGTCGGCCGGCCGGGCTGCGGTAGATTTTCCCGGACGCGAGCGTGCGGTGCCCGACTAGGCCGCTGGGTGGCGCCGCGCGGGACGCCAAGCGTGGGAAGCGCGGGCGCGCGGGCAGGCTGAGCTCACACGCCCGGGAAGCGGCCGCCGCGGAGCCGGCGTCCGCAGCGGCTGCGCATCTCGGGCCTGCAGCGGGAAGCTTGGGGGTGGCAGCGAGCAGGTTTGCGCAGTACCCCCGAGGGAGGAAGGCCGCCGTGGTAAGAGCTGGGACCCGGGCAGGTGGGAGTGGGCACCTTGGGCCGGGCCTGCAGGGCGGTCCCCGAGCGTCCCGGGGTAGGGTGGGCTCCCTGGGGACGATGCCGGGGGGCCTCGGCCGCGCTCCGGTCGCGCCCCACCCTGGCTGCAGCGCGGCCTCCGGGCGCTGCTGGCCTCGCCGCGGGGATGGGAGCGGTTGCGGCCTGGAGCAGCTCCCGGCGGGCCCCGGGCTCTGGGGCCAGGGCCAACTGGGCGCGGGGGTGAGTGAGCAGCCCCCAGCCCCTCAAGTGAGCCCCTGCCCCCTCCCCACCTTGCATTTCTCCTCTCCGCAGTGGGCGTGGTGCCCCTTTGCTGCAGAGGGGGCGCCAGGAGTTGAGGAAGGCTGCGGGGGAGAGCGCAGAGACAGGTGGTTGAGGGGGCGAGGGCTGGTGCGCCAAGGCTCGAGGTATTAATGCGTATTTCTTTTTGCCCCCTTCTTCAGGGGGTGCGGAGGTCGGTGTGGAGGAGGCGGGAAGGCCAGAGGCATAGCTCGGGAGAGGGCAGGTGCTGCCGGAGATCACTTGGCTCTGTCTCTGTTCAGCTCCCCCCACCCCTCCCAAATTAATAAAGTGGGTGTGGTGATGACGATGGAGGAGTCTGATGAAGACCTGGGCCAAACTGCCCAGAACTGCCCCAGGCCGGCCGCCTAGTCCCTCGTGTATATCCGGGAGCCGCAGACTCTGAGCACTCTGCAGAGGGAGGGAGGGGGAATACCCCAGACGGAAGGAGGTACAGCCACTGAGGCAGCTCGAGAAATAGGGGCTGCGGGGCAGTCTCCAGGCTCCCAGCCCAAGTTCATAGATGGTGAATTGGCCAGGAATGGTAGGATATGGGGGCTGCAGGGAAATAGGGTAATTTCCTTAGGACCCCTTCCTTCAGCTTTGCGACCATAGACCAAAATTTGGGATCTGGCATTTGTCAAATGTGCTTAATTTTTTTTTCTTTCCCTTTCGGTTTGTTTGTTTTTTTTTTGTTTTTTTTTTTTTTAGAGTTTTTTTTTTTTTTTTTTTTTTTTTTTTTTTTTTTTTTTTTTTTTTTTTTTAGAGGAACAGCAAGTGACAGAGCAGAGGAACGGCCGGCCCAGCCAATCCTGGAGCTGCGGCTGCAGCACTTGTTCCCCAAACAAGTGCTCCTTCATTCTGGTAGGAGGACAGAGAGGAAGGGGCTGCTGGCCCACACCCCTCCGCTTCCCAGGACCCCTAGGCTGCTTCCCTGCGGGAAGGGCAGCTAGGCTGCCTCAGGCTGGATGGGCAGAGGCTGCCATGGGCCAGGGTGGTGGTGGTTTTGCGGCCCCTCCCTGCTGCCCAGCGTGGGAAGAAGAGCACAGAGCCAGGCAAGTTTCTCTCTGTGTCCTCTGGGCTGGAAGGAGCAGGTATAGACAGGGCTGAGGCAGCCAGGGCCTGGTGCTGCTTTGGCATTGGTGGCAGGAGGGCTGAACCTCCAGCCCCTTGGGTTTGGTTCCACCCCTGGCCTGTCCCTGGCATTCAACAACTGCTCCTGTGTGCTTATTGGTGCCACCATGTTATATAACGCTTATATAATCTTCCAGGGCGAGCGCTGTGTCTCCGCTCTCAGGTCACGCAGACACGGTGTCCGTGTGGGAGGCAGGATCTGTGGAAGCCTGTGGGTGAACCTACTCCCCCCACCCCCAACCTGGCTCCTTCTCCTGATCTCAAGCATAGGAGGGGGGCTGGGAGAGCCAGGTGCCTCTTCACACCAGCTGTGTGGGGTGAGAAAGCGGTTGGCTGGGCAGTTTTCCTCACCTTCCTGTCCCACTAGTCCCAGTTGCCCTGTCTGATAGAGCAGATGCCATCCTTGTGCTTTGAGACCAGCTCTTTGTTTTTGGGGACCCCTGGCATGGCAGGTGGCATGGCAAGATGACCCCCAGAATGTTGCCGTGGCAGAACACGTGGTACTTAGGGTTGGATACAGAGAGAGATAAATTAGTTCTGCCTTTGAGGTTTTGAGCAAGGGTAACTAGAAGGATAGTGGTGGCATTATAAGAGATTTGGAGCAGGCCTAGAGGGTAGGGGATGGTCAAGGAAGGGTGTACAGGGAAGTAGATCAGACAGCAAAGATAAACATGGTGTTCTTTTACTGTACTCTCCACTGGGCTGTCCCTGGTTACCAGGGCAACAGAAGCAGTGATGAAAATCATGCCTTTCGTTCAGTGGAAAAATCTGGCTCCTCCTCCTGGCTCTTCCTTCTCTAAATCGCCTGTGACCCATTGGGAGGGTGATGCCTCCAAGGATCAGAGAGAGACCCTAGCATATTTTCATCATGCTCCCCTTTCCCCAGTCTTTTCTATCATCTCCCCTCTTCCTGCATCCCCTGTCTCCCCTCAGGGCTCAGCAGTTGGCAGTTGCGTAGGAGTTGGAGTAGATGCAGGGGGAAGGGCATGGACGTCATCACAGGGCAGGGTGAGCAGAGCGTGGGCAGCGACATGGATGCAGCAATGCCTGGCACATGAGGAGGGTCCAGCATTGATGAGCTTGATGGAGCCAAGAGCCTGTATTGGGGCCGGTAGGAGCTGAGGTGGGCACAGTGAGATGATGGAGGGCCTGCAGAGTTCAGCAGTCTCGGTTCAAGGGAGTAGGGAACTAGGAAGGGCCTGAGGTTTCTTGTGTAGTCGTCTTATGATGAAAACTACCAAACCATACCCCTTTTCGAAGTTAAGGTTTTTGTTTATCTTTCATCTTGTGATGAAAACTATGATTAATTCATTCAGCATTTATTGTGTGTCCCCCATATTAGGTGGGGTTCTGGGAACCGGGAAGCCAAAGGTGAGTAGTGGTGGACCTTAACCTTGAAGAGTGGTGAATAGAAGAATGATGAGTTTATGGGTGAAGATCTGGCATCGTTGCAAGCCTGGAATATGGGGTCCCCAGCAGGAGACTAGCACCATACCAGATTGGAGGTGGTAGGTTAGGGCAGAGCCTGTGAAAATGAAGAGAAAGAGATCATTTGGAGTGCTACTTTGGCTTGAGGACAAGACGTGGGGAAGAGAAAGTGCTGAAATTTTGAACCTTAGTGATTTATAGAAATAGAAACATTAGAGTTCAAACTTATTTAGGGGAGTTGTGTTTGATTTTTCTTTTAGACTTGTTGCCTTCCAGATGATGGCAGGATATCCAAATAAAAATGTTTATGGTCAGACAAGTAAAGTATGCAGTGGAAGTCAGTTCTGGGAAAAGATTTGAAGGATATTGGATTATGAAGCCTGAAGGTGGGTAGAGATAGATCCAAGGGCCTGGGGCATTACCTGGAATTGATTGAGGTTGTATGCCTTGTACTGGTTTATCATCCTAGGGCTTGCCCAGACCCTGGACATTTCTGCCAATAAACACCCACATCTTCTACCAAACCATATCCCTTTTTGAAGTTAAGATTTTTGCTTAGGTTTTCTTCTCCCTGGTAACTATGTCCAGGTATACCTGGAAACACACACTCACGCACACGCACGCACGCACTTACATGCACTTATTTCCCCAAGCTCTTGTACCATTTGCTTATAGCTTGGGAATGTGCTGTAGAAATGTGCCACAAGTCTTTGGCCTCTACCAGCATGCCGTTTATCACCTTGGAGGAGTAAGAGCATTGGACAGAGAGTCAGGTGACTTTTGCTAGCTACATGACCTTGGACACATCACCTCCTTTTCTAGGCCTAAGTGTCTATTCTAAGGGATCTAGCTTCTTCTAGCTCTGAAGCCCTCTGATTTGATGTCTGGAAATCTTCGCTTAGGTTTCTGATGCAGACCAGTCTTTGTGAACAAATAGCCTAGATTTCTTAGCGACTTGTGGGAGGCACTGGTAGGGATAGAGGCCTAGTCCTCAGAGTGGGTCCCTGTCTTCAGTGTGGATGGAAGCTCTCCAGGTGGATAGTGGCCTCTGTTCCTCTTTGGAGCATGGAAATACTGGAAGAGCAGGTTTTCCCAATGACCAGGGGTTGCAAACTGTGGCCGTTGGGCTGGATTCCTGTTTTTGTAAATAAAATTTCACGGAAACAGAGATATGGCCATTGTTTGTATATTGTGTGAGTCTGGTTTCGTGCTACAATGGCGTAGTTGAGTAATTGCAAGGGAGGCCATATGCCCTGTAAGCCTAAAATATTTACTATCCTGCACTTTAGTGTAAAAGGTAAAAGCTTGCCAACCTCTGCTGTAGACTACCAGAAAAGTGCTTGGCCTTTTACTGGGATGCTTATGATGGCTATTTCAGATTTCTAGGGTTCTTAAAGAATCTGCATTGGGCCTGCCTTTGTGATCCCATGAGAGGATGATCTGGTAGTTGAAATAGTAGATTATTAGAGTCAGCTCAAAAATAGTCATTCTGTATCTAGGAAGGTACTTTCATTTTCAGCCTTTTCCCAGGAGCCTGGAGGCCTGAGCACCTCAGTAGGGCTGGGTTGTGGCCTTGGTTTGACAAGCTACTGTCCCTTTTATTCTGATTTCCCAGGGCGGTTCAGACGACACTGGACTGACCCAAGCCCAGTGTTGGGTGAGGAGAAAGGAGGCTCATTGGTTCCGCCTGTCCTGTAGGATCTTTCCCCTGATATCCTGATATCTCTGTTGTTTCTGACCTCACTGGCACCTTTCGTGCCAAGGCCCTGGAGATGCCACTGCAGAGAGAGCCTGCAACACAGCCTGGTATGTCTGCTTGAACCTGGCACTTACCCGCTCTGTTGGAATAAGGCCCTGGGCTTGGCATTTGTGGGATGTGTGTCTGTGTTGGCTTGGAACCGGAATCAGCATTCATTATTCCTGCAGCCAACCTTTATGGAGTCTTCCTGTGTCCTAGTTTCCACCTTTTTGACCTGATCCTCAATCTGGAGTTTTGCTGAAACTCCCAGCTAGAAACAGGGCTGAAGTTCTCACTGCCATAGAACAGCAGCAGCCCAGCAGTTGGGGCAGTTCTGCTCAGAGCTGAGATAGGAAGTGAGACACGTCAGTAGCAGGAGGAAACCACGTGCTGGAAGTAGCAGGGGGGAATGGAGGTGACTGAGGTTGATTGTCGTTGCAGTTGGTAGGGAGGAGGCCAGCAGTGGGAGGGGGGAGCAGACAATCCGTAATAGCAAAGAAGAGAGAAACCGAGCACACCTAGAGATGCTTTTAGCTGGTAATGGCAGCTGTGGATCTAGGAGCATTCCTTCATAACTCCCTGACACAGTTTCCCCAGAGGCTGTTAGAAAAGAAATTCTCTCTTAAATATCTTTTCATTTGTAGGGTTTAGAGTGACCCATACTATATAGTCTTAAACGTTGAGACAAGTGCACTGACTTGGAGAAATAAATATCATTTACCAGATATTTATTAAAGATCTGTTATACGTTGGGCACTGTGTGAAGTTCTGAGGATACAGAGGTAAATAAAAGATTTGGAGTTTGACCTGGAAGGTTTATGGGCAGTTGAAGCAATTTTAATTATTTCTTCACTGGATCACATACTTCAAGAGAACATGTCTGTATCTGTCTTGTTCTTTGCTGTCACCCCAGTGCTGAGTACTGAGCTTGGCACACGATAGGCACTCAGGTATTTATTGGTTGACCCATCCTTGTTTGATCTGTCCTGGAAATGTGCTGGAGGGATTTGAGTGGGTAAGTGGAGGAGGAGAGGTTCTTAACACGGCAAGTGTGACAAATTTGGAGGAAGATGGTCGTACCTGGATATATGATGATGTGACTGCCTTTAAGGAAGAGAGAAGGGTTAAAGCTGTGTGAGCATGGCAGAATTCATTGGTATTAGGGCCATGAGAAAGGATGAATATGGCCTGGCTACAAAGGTGGGTTAGAGGTAGTCAGGATCATTGGATAAAGCAGAGGGCCACCGGAATGGTGAAGAACTAACAAGCGGTAGAGAAGGGAAGAGTGGAAGGAGAGTAGGGGCCATTGTGAGAGGAAACAGGGAGACCTCTCAGGCCTAGGATGAAAGCAGAAATGACACGAGCGAGTCTCAGATGAACATGATGGCAGGGATAAAGAAAATATGGGACCCTCAGCTCTGTTCTGCTGGTCTCCTCAGAAATGACTGTGTCCATGTATGACTAAAAATACCTCTCAGTTATTTTCCAACACTGCGGCAAATACAAGGAAATTAACTGTGGTTTGACATTATGGTTAGTCTTTTTTTTTTTTTTTTTTTTTTTTTTTTTTTTNATGGAAATTTTCACAGGTATACAAAGAGAGAGTTAGCATAATACACCTCAGTGTTCCGATCCCCTGGTTTTTCAGCACGTAATCAACACATGGCTTTTCTCTTTTCTTTTATACCTTTACCCATCTTTTCCTTATCCCCTTCTTGGATTATTTTACAGCAAGTCTAAGTCCTAGATATTGTATTATTTTATCCATATATATATTTTTAATGTATCTCTAAAAGATAATATGTTTTAAAAATATTATTTAAATACATTATTTAATATAATACATTAAATATTTTAAAATATTATTTAGAAACATAGATGTTTTTAAAAACATAACCCTAGCGTTATTATTACACCTTGTAAAAGCATAGTCATTCCAAAATATCACCTATCATCCAAATGGTGTTGAAATTTCCTTCATTGTCTCAATTTCTTTCTTTCTTTTTTTTTTAAAAAACAAAACAAAACAAAAAAAAAACAACGGGTTGGTTTGAGTCAGGCTCCGAACAAGATCCACATGTTTCATTTAGTTGATAACAAATCTCCAAGGCTCTGTTAATAAAGATTATGGCCATTCTTAAAAGAATTTATATTTTGCAATTCTACCTTTTAGATTTACTTAGCTGCCCACCATTCTTCCCAGTCAGTTGCTATCAATAGCTTCCCGGGTTTTGTTAGACGATGTTTATGATTTTGAGCATTTTCTGTGATCCCTCTTGCCTTTATGGTTTAATGTCGCTACTCATTTTTCCCTTTCTTCAATAGATGTTTCTTGCGAGCCTGCTCTATTCCAGGTGCTGTACTGGACACTGGGCCTAACACTTGTGAAAAGGACAGACAGGGCCCCACTCCTGGAGCTTACAGTTTGACCACAGGAGAGC
Source organism: Cebus imitator (assembly GCF_001604975.1). NCBI lineage: Eukaryota > Metazoa > Chordata > Mammalia > Primates > Cebidae > Cebus > Cebus imitator. The sequence goes on along the minus strand of NW_016107353.1, from coordinate 5,417,006 downwards.
TGCTGCTTGGCAGTTTTCCCTGTGCATTCACTCCAGCTGAGCGGTGTGACCATGACCTTCACTTTTGTGCAGGAAGACCTGCCACATTTTAGAGCTTGGGGTTCATGCTCTCATGCTGTCATTTTACGTGGTTGATAAAGGTGCCCCTAGAATGTTCAAAAAGCCAGGCATGGCTTCTGTGGCAGACCTCTGTCTCATAGCCTTCATAGCCGTGCGACCCAGCGTTCTAACTGTGGTGCTGCTTGGGCTTTGCGTGTATCCATGTAACACTTTTGGGCTTGAGTGTGTGTATTTCTGAAAGCTAAGATGGAGAACTTCCTGAATTGATGGATTGTAGAGAGGCTAAATGAGCATGTTGAAAGCAGGTTTGGGCAGGGGGGCTCTGAAATGTTACAGGGCTTGGCAAATGCCAAGTGTTGCTAATATGTTTGAGCAAATTGGATGTTTCTGTGGCTTTGTGGACTACAGGTTGATTTGGGGCTTTTGCCTGTTCCAATTAGGCTACCTGCCAGCCTTTCAGATGACAGGCCTACTTTCTTGATTTGCTGTTCGTTGCTGAGCAGTATATATTGGGTATTGGGTAGCCAATCTGCCTCTCTAGCCAAGTATGATGGTACAATTCAGGTGTGTCTTGCTGATACAATTTTTAACTGATTTACATTTCTTTATGTAAGTAAATAATCAGACTCTGATCCCTGTGATGCTCTGATTTTGAGAATGGTCCATGATTCTTCTTATATTTTTGCATTTTCAGTTCAAATGCAGCTATGTTGTAGTTCCTGGATTACAGTGTCTGAGCCTTTAAAAAAATCTTAGTTATTAAAAGTAAATTTTCAGATACAAAACCTAGTATCCTTATGTTACATATCTCCTTGTCACTGAAGGCTATATGTTTAGCATCTGATGATATGTTTCGTTTTCTTCCAGTTAAGTGGTCTTTAATTACTTTGTGTGCCCACCATATCAATGAAAACTTTTGAGCAATTCCCCTTGTTTGTATGTGTATTTATCATTTATAAAAAGCAGTAGTATGCTAAAATTCATAATAGCATTATAAAACACAAAACAAAAACTTCAAATGCTAGGCTATGTTGTATTCCCTACCTTCTTCCTAAAGGAACTCTTCATGGTCCTGCCCAAGGGCAGCCTTCTACTTTGCCCTAAATTTCAGTTCCTCTCACATATTCAACGTGGCCCAGCCTGTCCCCTCATCCTTGCATCACCACCCTTTCCCTCTACTGGATCGTTTCCATAGGCTATCTTTCTCATTTTGAAAAAGTCTTCTTTGGTCACCTCTTCAAGTTACTGCCCCATCCTTGCTGTCTTCACATCCTCCCTTGACTCACGTTGCTCTGATGAAAGTACTCCTGACAAGGTCCGTGGCGACTCCCGTGATCCTGACTCTAGTGGTCACTTCTTTGTCTTCCTCCCAGGAGCTCTTCACCACGTTGACATAGCTGGTTATACACTTTCCCTGGACGTTCTTTCTTCACTTGGCTGCCAGGGTGTGTATTTCTGGCTTTCTGTCTGCCTAACTGTCCGTTCCTTCTCAGCTTCCCATCTCCCTGACCTCTAAATATTAAAGGCCTTGGGCACCTTCTCTCTATCTTCTCTCATTCTGTCTATGATCCTCTCCTGTCACATGGCTTTTAATACCATCTATATGAGTGATGTCCAGAGTTTGCTTCAGTGTAATCCTGGGAGATCAATAAGACTGACCATGAGCTGATCATTGTTGAAGCTGGGTGATGGATACCTGGGGGGTTATGATACTGTACTCTCTAGTTTTATTTATGTTAGAAAGTTTCTATAATGGAAAGTTAAAAAATCTGTATGTTGATGACCCTTAATCATTTGTCTGCAGCCCAAGCTCTCTCCTGAATGGTAGACCTGTGTATCCATCTGCCTGTTTAATAAATTTCAGCTTTGATGTTAATAGATACTTCACTAAATATGTCCAAAATGGAACTCCTGGTTTTCCTCCCCATATGTTCTTCCTTCAATCTCCCCATCCCAGTTATGGGAATGCCATTCTTCTAGTTGCTTATCTAAAACACCTGTGGTCATGCTTGATTTCCCTTTCTCATCTGTCCTTCATCCAGCCCATCAATAAGTCTTGTTGACTCTATTTGTAAAATATATCCAAAATCTCATCTATCAGAACTACGTCTACTGCCACCACCTTGGTCCAAGCCACCATCCCCTCTCACCTGCTTCTTTATTGCCTCTTATAGGCTGTAGTCCTCTCCACAGCCAAAACAATCCTGTGAAATGCCCTGCTGTGCCCAAACCCTGCAGTAGCTTCTCCTCTCTCTCAGTAAAAGCCATCATCCTTACTGTGGTTCATAAGATCTCATACCTTATGTCATCACTGCCTGGTATAAATATAATGTGAGCTACACATGAGAGTCATGTATATAATTGAAAAATTTTTGATAAAGGCAAAATGAATGGAAAATGAACCAGTTGAAATTAATTTTGATAATGTGTTAATATTTTCACTTCTGAGATATGTTATGTTATTTTGTTTGTTTGTCGTACCAAGTAATGGTCATAGCACATCTCCATTTGGACTGCTGCATTTCATTTGCTCCATAGCCTCACATGGCTAGTGGCTGCCATCTTGCACAATACAGGTCTCTACGACCTGACCCTGCCTTATCACGTTTCTTCTGTATCTATCTCCTGTTACTGTTTTCAACTGGACTTTGCTCCAGCATCACTGGCCTCCTGCTGTTGTTCAGGCATACTAGGCATTTCCTGTTTTGGGGCCTTTGCACCTCTAGTTCCCTCTGTTTGGAATGCTTTTCCCTAGATAGCCCTGTGGTTAAATCTCTTACTTCCTTTGGGTCTGTGCTCAGATGTTACCTTCTCAGTGTGTCCCCCAAGCCACCAGCGTTCTCTAGCCTTCCTTGCATCCCTTTCATGTAGTGTTTTTTCACCAGTTTGCATACATTTATTTCTATTAATATATTTTCACTCTGTCCCACTGTGCTCCATAAGAGAAGGGATTTTTGTGAATTTTGTCCCCTGTTATATTTCAGATCATGGAACAGTGCCTGACATATGTGTGTAAGAGATGGATGTTTGTTGAAAAATTAAATGAAATTATCTATTAAGAATGATTCCTTTTCAGTAAGAACATTGAAACTGAGTATGATTATTGTTTCAGAATAGCTTCATTTGAAACTAGAAGTTCTGTTTTGAGTCAGGATATTTTAAGAGAGACCTCACAATGATATGCAGATGTCCATGACAGAAATGCATCCTGGATTTTATTTATGAAATCTTGATACTTGTTTTTTAGTCACATCCATCATTTTCTGCAAAGGTTTTTGTTGAAATCCAGCTAATATATTTCAGTCATTCTTGATATGAGTCAGTTCTTGTAAATTCATTGGAAGAGTTAATACTTTTATATGTTGAATTTAATAAATGGGTTCAAGACCCCTGAAATACTTAATTTTGGGAGATTTTAAAATAAGTTTTGATGTTCTGAGTGTGTGCAGATAATGAGATTTTAGAGATGACATCCTTACATTGAAATTGGCAACATTATCACATAGCAATGATTTCCAAGTGCCTGTTTAAAAAATACTACTTCAGGCCGGGCGCAATGGCTCGCCCCTGTAACCCCAGCACTTTGGGAGGCCAGAGCAGGTGGATCACGAGGTCAGAAGTTTGAGACCAGCCTAGCAATATGGTGAAACCTCATTTCTACTAAAAATACAAATATTAGCTCGGTGTGGTGGTGTGCCCCTGTAGTCCCAGCTACTCGGGAGGCTGAAGCAGGAGAATTGCTTGAACCCGGGAGGCAGAGGTTGCAGTGAGCCGAGATCGCGCCACTGCGCTCCAGCCAGGGCAACAGAGCAAGACTGTCTCAAAAAAATAAAAAAACTTCAAAGAAGAATGGCTTTCTTACCCATTAAAAAAAAATTCTACCTTCACCCTGAAGACACAGATTAAGTATTTATTTGTTTTTGTTTAAAAATATCCATTAAGTAGTATTCTACTTACCGGCACTCATTACGGAAGAGGTCAGCAAATTTTAGAACTCTTGTTTTCTAGTTTTAAGAAAATATAATTCCTCTTTTTTTTTGAGGCAGAGTTTTACTCTTTTGCACAGCCTAGAGTGCAGTGGCACAATTATAGCTCACTGCAGCCTCAAACTCCTGGGCTCAAGCAATCCTTAGCCCCCCTAGTAGTGAAACTACAAAATGTGCTCCATGATGCCCCGCTGATTTTTAAATTTTTGAGGAGATAGGGGTCTTGCTGTGTTTCTCAGGCTAGTCTTGAGCTCCTGGTCTCAAGAGATCCTCCTGTGTTTGGCCTCCCAAAGCACTGGGACTACAGGCATGAGTCACCATACCTGGCCTGATTCTTCTCTAAGTTGAGCAATTCTTTTAGATATTTTTACCATGAGATAATTAGTGACAGTGTGATCAGATGACTTTCACGTCTCACCATCTTATTACAAAGGACTGTTGTTTATTGTATTGAAAATGGTGTCTTTAACTTTACTTCATTGGGCAGATGTAAACTGTGCTAAATTAACAGGCAACTGGGGGTACCACTGTCCACCATTCTGCAGTTGGATCTCCTACTCAGACACAAGGATGCCTCTGGTACCTTAAATGACAGCAACCACCCAACACACAAATTGAAGGAGTGTCGCAGTATCAATTCCCATATTAAATAATAGTAAAGTTTAATTTTTTATATTTTGATAAAAAAGTATAAACATTCTAATATGTTCTTCTTCATCCTAGTGGATCTTCTAATACATACCACATTAGAGATGACTGCTCTGATTGTTTCTTCTATAGTAACCTTGCCTCCCTAACAACCTTTAATTGACATAAAGGTTGAGTATTGTCTTTTCTATTGTTTATAGTACCTGACAGTGCTGGGTTTCACTAATATTTGTTGACTGAATAATGCTGAGGAGTATCCCATTCTCTGACCTCAGTACTATAAGGTCATATTTCCTGGACAACAAAGTCCAGTAGCAGATTTCTTTGGTGGCTGCTAGAGCCATTTTGTTAACAGTATCGAAAGCTTTTGTGATATTAGAGAAATAGCTTTGTGGTTCTGTTGCTGTTGGCTGTACATCCTTCTGATAGAAGATAGAAACAGATAGAAAGGATGGTGGCAGCTTTAATCAGTGCCATGTTGTGATTTAGGAAGTAGATGGTTGTGTTCAGATGCTCTGGAAGTGAGCTGGCAGAGATTGCTAGAAGAGATGGCTATGGTATCTAGAGCAGCCGGCTCCTCTTCATGAGAAGGGTATGTGTCTTTGATGCATTGTTTTGTGTCTTCCATCAGTTTACGTGCTGAAAATGTTGGTGCAGATACGTGAGCTGTATACCTCTCCTCTACCTGGGTAGTCCAGGAGGTAGGGCAGCCGGATACATTCACTTGGCATTGTTTTTCTAACTGCCCTGACTGGATGCACAATTTGAAAGATGAGCTGCTGGAATGAGAACTGCAGGCTGTGGCTGAGGAACAGAGGCCCCGTGCTCTCTTTGCTGCAACAGAGACATCTCCCAAGGTCCCCAGGACCTGCTTTGCTGAGTCAGGCTTGCCCTGGTATGCTAGGCTTGCTGCTTGGACCACTGGTGAGCACATCAGTTTTCATTGCTTGATGTGCATTTGCCTAGGATGGCCTCTGTGAAAGATTCTGTGTCTGTTTCTCTAGATGGAATGGGGTGGGGACAGAGTAGAAGGAATAAGTGAGGGAGACAGATACCTTCACCTAAAATAGAGTGTCAGTGTGACACAAATGAAGTGTAAGAACGTGTTGTATTTGCCATAATGGGGTTAGGAACTGGAGGATGTCTCCAGGAACACAAGGAAAATCTCATCCATTTTGTTGATGGCTGTATCCTCAGAGCCCAGCATGATGCTTGGCCCCACCAAATGCTCAGTAAATAGGTGTTTGTTAATAAGTGGGTGTTCAAGGATGAGAGGACTTCACCTGAAAGCTCAGTGCCAGACCACAAAGATGAAGGAGGAAATGGCTTGTTGGCAGAAGGAGCTTGGGATGCTCGGAGAGAGTGTATGTGGCAGAGGAGGGGCTGTGTATCAGAGAGCTAGAGGCAGTATCAGGAGGCCCTTGATCATCTTTCTAAGAATTTGGTTTTGGTGGCTCTTGACTCATTTTCCTGCCAGTTCTTATTAGAAATTGCATGGAAGCTATAGTCTCTCCAGAAGAAAAAAATAAGAGCCCATGATTTGGCATATACCGTCAGAGGATTCACAGATCCCAAGTTATAAAAACCTGCTATAGGGGCCAGGTTAGCTGGATGTGGTGGCACATGCCTGTAATCCCAGCTACTAGGGAGGCCGAGGCAGGGGAATTGCTTGAACCCAGGAGGCAGAAGTTGCAGTGAGCTGAGATCGTGCCATTGCAAGGAAGGAAAGAGGGAGGGAAGGAGGGAGGGAGGGAGGAGCCTGCTGGAAGGAAGGAAGAAGGAAGGGAAGGAAGGAAGGAAGGAAGGAAGGAAGGAACGAACAAACGAACCTGCTATAGGTTGGTAAGCCGTCAAATGCTCACTGTGCTCTTATGATAGTGATAAGATGCTTTTTCTCCTAGAGTCTATGGGGCGTGCCCAAGTGCACTCAGTGGGCATTCTGGGTTTGGAGGGCGCTGATGATCAGCAGGCATAATGGTGGTCCTGAGGAGCTTGGGAAAGCAGTGGGGAATGGGAGTCTGCACACTGACACGAATGGAGAGGTCCAGTGTTTGCTCCACTTAGCAGGGGACAAAAATACCTGTTCTATTACTTGGAAAAAAAAATAGAAAAAAATTAACCTTTACAACATACTGATTCAAAATATTGAATGCTTATTCTAACTTTTTTCTTCTGTGACATGATTTCCAACTCAGATACCCACCCAAGCCATAATGATGGATACAGAGAGGCAGCGTGTTACATTTGTGGGAATGGCGAGTGTGGAAAGAAGTCATTAGAATTTTATATTACCATGGCATAGGGTTTGGAGAATTCCTTAGCTGTCCTGATTCATCAGGGAGGGCTGTCTGGAGGAGGAGGCAGTGAGATTTCACAGGCCTCTTGGAAAAGCAGAAAGACTGGGCTGAGGAAGGTTTAACATTGGATTGTTTTTGTTCTTGACATTAAAAAGATTCCCATAAAATGTGTCTCTGAATCATCAGTTAAAAGAACAAAAACAAACTTCCCATCCTCCAGGCTTTTGTAGTGCATCTGATATATACACAGGCTGTTTGGAGGGGGAAAAAGCCAATGTGGGCAGCACAGTGTTGGCATATTTCTGCCTTTGAGTGTTATAAGTAAGTTCCTTCAGTGAAGGGTGAGTTTGAGGGACAGTGAGGCAATGCTTGATTCCAGTGAATAATGGTGACAATCAACCCTGCACTGGCTTATGCTTAGGTGCTAGGCCAGCAGCAGGAGGCATCACTGGGGGTGTAGGGGGAGCTCCTGCGCCTTGAGAGAGGTGGGGCAGATGGAGCTCTCTGAGGCAGCCCTGGTTTATACATATTACAGAGAAAGGACTGGGCAACTGAGGTTCCAGTTTCCTCACGCCACTCATGGGCTTAGCAGGAATTTGCTTTGTGGGAGGTTAGTCTGTGAGGGAATTTTGAAAGTTCTTTCAAGGAGAAGAGCCTCTGCCATTTCCTGCAGAATGATGTTTAAACTGCAGGTCCAGGGGCCATGATGGGTGAGATCAATTTAGCGGGTTGAGACCAGCATTTAATATATATATATATATATATATATATATATATATATATAACATATATATAATAGAAAATATTATATATATTAGAAATATTATATATATAATAGAAAATATATATATTAGAAAATATATATATATATAATAGAAAATCTTAGATTGCACACTATGTAGTAAAGATGAATATTATTTCATGAAACTTTATTTCAGTTATATATAGTGAGTGATACATATAGATAGTGCACATATATGTGTGTGCTGGGCTACTGTATAACATTGATTTCCTCCTATGGATCAGCGTCTAGAAAGTTTGAGCAGCATTGTCCTGGAAGGATTTCTATGCTGTTAGTGTAGCCACTGGGTTCCAGCACTTCCCCAGAGGCCATCTCTATGGACACAGATGTGGTGAGAGGGCTTTTTATAAAGAGCAGACAGAGTCAGCCTCTGACAGAGTGATCATAGGCTTGTCGGCATCTGCTCACCCATGCCTGGTGTTTCTGCTGCAGAGAAGCTAGGGAGAAAGACCAGGAACACCTCAGCCATGGTTTAGGAGCAAAGGCTGCCCTCCCTGTGTTGTCACCAGGGTGTGATTCCCCAGAATGCAGCATATCCAGCCCCTTCCCTCTTCTCTTGGTTTCTGGCTTTATTAACTGTTTCTTTGCTTTAAAAATAATTATCTTTCAGCAGCAAATTTCCTTCTTCCCCGCATACCAAGGCCATGGCAGGAAGAAGAAGGCCATCCCTACTGTGGTTTTGTCCTTATATTCTCTGTTTCTCAGGTTCATTGCCTAGAGAGGGTGGAGTCTCAACAATCTGGGGCAGGGGTGGGATTCATGGTAGATCAGAATGAACTTGCTCTCACCTCAGTGATTCCACTTTAGATCCATGATTCTCTTGTTCCATCTTTCCCCGGAAGGAGAGGAGCCTTTCCTGGGTCATAGCTGCCTTTCCTCCCACCAGCTGCACTGACCGGCCTGCAGAGTGTTGACCCACTTGTCGTACCTCAAATAGAGGTTTAAATTAGGACCTGTAATCTGTAAGAGGCTTACAGCTTGTTGGGTGGCCAGCTGCTCTGGACTCCCATGTAGGCAGAGCTGGGTTTTTCCTGGCTCTTTTGGGGTTTAGGGAAACATGGGGGTCAGTGGCTTTGTGGCAGGAGCCACAGGCCCTGGGACTAGACAGGTGGGGTCTCTTGTTATGGAGTTGGGTGGTGGTACGTCCTCGTAATGATGGAATGGAGAGCTGGGCCAGCAACTTGGGTGCTGGGCCTGTTTCTCTTGGACACTGAGCCTGGATTCTTGCTGATGTGCAGTTAGCTCTGCTGGTTCAACATGTGTTTTCATTTCACAGATATTCATTAATCCAGAGTTGTGTGCCCAGAATGGTGCTAGGTGTCACAGGAAACACACAGAAGCAGGAGAATCAGGCCCTCCTCCCAAGTTGCTTATTATTGTCCTTTGAGGTTACAAGGCTTGTCCATATAAAAGCATTCATTCATCCCACAGACAGATAGGCATGGAGGGGACGTATTATTGGGAAAGACTTCAGGGCTTTCTCACTTGAGAAGGGAGAGAGCTATGGGGTGGTCAGAGCTGGGCCCTGAATGGTCAGATTCAGGAAGATGGAAAGAGGAGATGGCATGGAAGATAGGAGGAACAGCATGAACAGCAGCAGGGGGAAATGGGTGAATGTCCTCCTGAGTGGACTCTGGTGATGGCCGTGGAGCCTCTTCTCACCCACTTCCTGAGATAGTTGCAGTTCGGTGCTAGAGATTAATTCCTTGGGCAAAGTAGACCCAGCTCTATGGGTTCCCCATTTTTTTCTTTTCTTCCTCCTCATTATTATAACACCAGATAACAATCATGATTCCTAGCTTTCAGGGAGCACATCTTGTATACCATGTTCTGTGTGCTTTACATGGATTGCCTCATTACAGCTTCACAGCAACGTTAGAGGTAGATGTTCTATATCCTTATGTGCACCTTACAGTTGGTGCAGCTGAGGCATAGAGAGGTTAAATAACTTGCCCTTGGTGGGTGACATAGGAAGGCAGTGGTTGGGTGAGGAGTCTACCAGGGCAGCCGGAAAGGCAGAACTCAGTGACAGCAGAAGTGCATGCTTTTAACCCACTGCTTCCCATGCTTGTCTGAATATTAGAATCACCTGGGAATCTTTCAGAATTTCCAAAGCCCAGGTCAATTATATTAGTCTCTTGGGGTGCTAAGACACAGGCATCAGTTTTTGAAACTTCCCAGGTGATTCCAATGTGCAGCCAGGTTTAAGGATTACTACCTTAATCTTCTGTGTTTTAGAGCCTCTGAATATTTGACTGAATACATTTTTATCTCCAAGATACTCCAAAGCACTGCAGAGGGGCCTTCCTCCAGTACCCACCATGCCATATAGTATCTGAGGGAGTGGGACCCCTGCCACCCACAGCATCTGTGACTCCCAAAGAGTGAAACCTAGGTGGGGTAGGGTGATCTTCCCGGGATCAGTGGCCTTTCTCACTCTGCATGCCACCTTGAGGGCAGAGCCTGCTTCAGAGCCCTGGAGACCTCCAACTGGTTTCTCACATCTTCTGCTCCCCAGGGCCCCTGACTTCAGCGGGGAAGGGAGAGGGTCACGTGAAGGCATATCTCTTCTGGACAAGTCCCATTCCTCTCTGTCTGTCCCCAACTGAACTTGAAATGGACACGAAGAGCAGAGTCGTTTGGGTGGCTGGGAACAGCACTAAATTTAGCAAAACTGTAGCTGGTGGGGGGTCAGCCCAGAGTGAGCAAAACCCAGCCCCAAGTGGACTAGATTTATAGTCTGTAACACAGTCAGCATCGTCTCTGCTTGGGAAGGTCTGTGGTTACACAGGATCTTTTGGTTTCCAAAGCCTGGAAGCTTGTCAGCCTGTCCCGCAGGCCTCCCTGGCTCTGCCCCTTGAATACTTGGCTCCACCCCACCACCGATGCTGTCCCTCGGGCTTAGTCTTCCATCCATCCGTCTGTCTCTTCCTTGTGCGTCTGGAATTTCCACTTCAGTACCTTCACCTTCTTTTATGCCTCTTGGCCAATGCTGCCAACCTTGACTCCCAAGGCCCTGGAGGGCAAAACCCGAGCATTGGTAGATTTTCTTTAGGGTATCTGGCACCAAGGGTATGTTTCAGTCAAGGTGGACAAGTGGAGGAGAGTGAGAAGCTGGGATGGTTAGTTGAACAAGTGTTGAGGGACTGAGATGTACTTTCCCTTCTCCCAGAAACTTAACCAGGTAGATGATATTTGTATACCCAACACCTGAAGTGAATTATGATGGGGACAGAATGGCCGTGAGACTCTTGGACAGTTGGGAGTTTCTCTTTGGTTGGCTGAGTCTCTGCCCTGGTGTCGACGTATCTTGGAAGAGGTGGGTCTTGTGGGATTAGAGAGTGGAGGTCTGTGGGTGGCAGGGCATCTTCCCCTGCTGGCTTCCTCTCCCACTCCTCAGATCTGAGGGTGGTGCCTTGTCTGGAGGAGTTTCTGTTTCCTTAATGCCCTGGGGGATAATGACCAGGCTGAATTTACTCAACTCTTTCCAAAGTGGATGATTACGCTGTGAGGCCAGGACTGGGAGCATGCCTATCAGAGTGAAGGCTTCAGGGCTCTGGCAGCCACTGGAAATTTAAGCCTTGGATTTTGCTGATTGGGAACTGTCTCATCTCCTCGGTCTTCTTGGTTTTCACTCCCTTTACCCAGGACTAGGATCAAGCATGATTTGTTAGTATAGCGCAGTGGTTCTCAACCAGGGGCAATTCTGTACTCCCTAGCCCTGGCTCCCAGGGGACATTTGGCAATGTCCAGAGACATTTTTGATTGTCATAACTGGGGAGCAGGAAAGGTGTTACTGGTATCTAGTGTTAGAAAACAGGTATCCTGCTGAATATTATGCAATGTACAGAACAATCATCCCTATAACAGAGTTGTTGGTCTGAAATATCAATTGTGCTGAGGTTGAGAAACCTTGGTATGGGGGACAGTTTTGTAGAATTGGCCATGAGAGGTTGTTTCATCCAATTCTCTGCTTCTGTTGGAAATAACTTGAAACCAGGAACTATCGAGCCAGTGCCTTCTCCCTTCGTCTCCTGCTTTCCTCTCTCCTCAATAGTTATGGGGAAACTTGGTAGTGAAATACTTCGGCATCTAACAATATTGTCTTCAAGCCATCGCTAAAGCTCCTGTAGTACAGTTTCCCATAGACTCCCCCATAAGCACACATGTATCCCAGGTCATGTGGGTGGCTTTGTGCAGCTGTGTCCCTGGTGCGCCTAAATAAGCCTATGATTTAGGTGTTGGTACCTTTAAGATGAACTTTAACTGCAACCAGGAAGCCATTCCAAGCAGGCATCATGTGGGAATGATCAGAGTCTAGCCTGGAGCTGTTTTCCTTCTCTTTCTCTCTGTAGCTAAATGTTTGTTCTGCCTTGCAGAACTGAGTTCTGCTTGCTAAAGTTCTCTTAAATTCAGGAAACACATACTCATTGCTCTGGAGAACATGATGTTATTTCCCAGGTAAAAGACCCAACCTGTGGCCAGACGCCTGAGCAGCCTGGTGCATCTCTCATCTGCCAACACTATTCTGCAGTTGGCAGGGCTGCTTTAAGGCCAGAACAGAGAAATGAGAAGCCTCCCAAAGTGAGGACCATTGCATGCTCTACATAGTGAAGGGAGGGTCACTATGTATGGATTCTAGAATGTGCTGATTTTTAAAAATTCACGACAGGTTTCAAGGTTCCTTCCATGTGACCTCACTACCTGGACTCTCTAATCATCATGTCAGAGGGTGAAGGTGTGAGTGGCACTTTATGATTTGGGGAAAGAAGAGGTGGTAGGAGCGATGGGCGAAGAGATTGGTAGGGAGATGGACAGATATTCTCATTGGGTGCATTTGACATCCTTGCTTCCAGTTTGCTTCTCAGCATTGTTTCCCTGTCCCCAAAACACTCACTCAAAGTCCCTCTGTTTGGGGAGGCAAATATATATAAATATATATATATATATATATATATATATATATATATATATATATATATATATATTTGTGTGTGTGTGTGTGTGTGTGTGTGTGAGAGAGAGAGAGAGAGAGAGAGACAGAGAGAGAGATAAGCCCAAACAGTTTAGGAAGGTCATTCTACTTAGGAGGAGAGTAAATAACATTTTACAAATGACTTTGGGGTTGCCCGGGATTTTATTCTTTTTGAAAATGTCTCCCTTTGCTAGTGAAAGTCATTGGGGAATAGATGATACAGCAAGTCCTCGCTGTTCTTGGAGTTCAGGTTCACTACTTCCCTTCTCATGCAAGGGACTGAGGTGATGCTTGTGGGCTCAGGAGCCAGGTTCTAGATTACTGCTGTCTTAGCTAGCAACTAGGGCAGTCAAAACCAAAAGCCTCAGAAGTCCTGTTCAGTGAGGGTAAATATTTGAATGGATTGAACAGATGAGTGTGTGTATATTTAGAAACTCACACCCAATAGAGAAAGAACCTCCGGGTAAGCCCGGCTTGCTCATCCCTGCTGCAGGTCAGAGCACACCCAAGGTTACATCCTCTTATTCCATGATCGGCTGAAGTCACTTCCTTATGTACCCAAGGCTGCCCACACCCAGCCACTGTTTCCTGAGCCAGGTCAGGAAGTGCAGATCACTCCTCTCATAACCTCTTGGTAGCTTATAGTCATCATCTACCAGTATTCTGGATTCTTTTGCCTGTCTCAGAGTCTCCACAGTTCAGCCACCAACTTGCTCCCAGATCCTGAGCTTGTCTTTGAGTCTGTGGCTTCTGCTTGGACTTCCTGGCTTTCAGGCCCAGAGTTTCTTCAGGGCTCTGGCAGCCACTGGAAATCCAAGGCTTGGATTTTGCTAATTGGGAACTGTCTCGTCTCCTTGGTCTTCTTGGTTTTCACTCCCTTCAGTCCTGGCCCCACCACTTCTGTCTCATGAACAATCTTGTTTCTTGTAAAAATTATTTTATATTTCAGCATGTGTTTATCAAACCTGAAGACATTTTCAGACGCAGTCTCACAGAACATAAAGCTTGACAAATTAATTTGGAGTTTTGAAAACATGTTTATTTTTTATGGTGTTGAAACTTTGTAGAGTAACATCTCTGCTGTTTATTAAAATGCAACAGGAAAATGCTCAGAAATGTGTGTGTCCTTTAGATTTTGTGAGCAGAGATAGTAAGCACTAAAATTTATTGGAGTTGGGACAACAACCAATTTGGATAAAAGTCCATTTTCTCCTAGCTTCTTTCTCATTCGCATTTTTTTTATTAGTAGCACTAATTTTTTTTAAGAGACAGGGTCTGGCCCTGCTGTACAGGCTGAAGTGCCATTATAGCTCACTGTAGCCTCCAGTTCCTGGACTCCAGTGATCCTCTTGCCTCAGCCTCCTGAGTAGCTGGGACTATAGGCACACACCATTGTACCTGGATAATTTTTGTTTTTTAATAGAGACAGGCCCTCTCTATGTTGCCCAGACTGATCTTGAACTGCTGGCCTTAAGCAATCCTCCTACCCCAACCTCCCAGAGCACTGGGATTATAGGTGTGAGCCATTGCGCCCGGCTTTAAAAAAAAATAATACTGTTTTTGACATATAACATGCATGCACAAAAGTGAATGAATCATAAGCGTTCAGCACAAAGTGTACATATCCTGTCGCCAGTGCCCAGATCAGGAAAAGAAACAGAACATTACCAAACCAAACCCCACAGAAAATACTTTGTGTTTTTTTCTAGTTACAAACCACCCTTCCAAGAATAACCACTATTTTGAATGCTACAATCACAGATTAGTTTTGCCTGCTCTTCAACTTCATCTAAATGAAATCACACAGTATATTCTCTTTTGGAGTCCGGCTTCTTTTACTCATTTTGCTGTGGCATTCATCCATGTTCTGTGCCATTGTAGTTTTCCATTCTCATGACTGTGTAGTATTCCATATTATTAATAGACCACAATTTATTATTTGTATACCATTGATGGATATTTGGGCCGTGTGCAAATTTTGGCTATTACAAACAATGCTACTGCGAGTATGAATGTCTTGGTGAATGGATATATATACACATTTACATACCTAAATGTATACATGCATACATATACATGCCTGTGTATGTACATATATATTTTTGTTGAGTGTAAACTTAGAAGTGGAGTTGCTGGCTGGATCAGAGTTGTTTTTTGTTTGTTGGTTGGTTTGTTTTTTGAGGTGCAATCTCGCTTTGTCACCCAGACTGGAGTGCAGTGGAGCGATCTCGGCTCACTGCAACCCCTGCCTCCCAGGTTCAAGCGATTCTCTTGCCTCAGCCTCCTGAGTATCTGGGATTACAGGCGCCCACCACCGTGCCTGGCTAATTTGTGTATTTTTAGTAGAGACGGTGTTTTGCCCTGTTGGCCAGGATGGTTTGGAACTCCTGACCTCAGGTGATCTGCCCACATCGGCCTCTCAAAGTACTGGGATTACAGGCATGAGTCACCACTCCTGGCTGGATCATAGTTTTAAGAGTAGTCCCAAAGCAGTTGTACCAGTTATATTCACACTAGTAAAGTAGGCGAGTTCTGGTTGCTCCAAATTTTTGCCAATATTTGAAATTATCTTCCTTTTTCATTGTACTTATTTTGGTGGGTGTGTAGTAATATTGTACTGTAGGCTAAATGTGCATTTTGATGATCCTAGCCATTTGTGTATCCTCTTTGCAAAATTCCGGTTCAGATCATTTGCCCATTTTTCTATTGGGTTGCCTGTCTTAACGGGTTTTAGGAAGTACTTTATATATTGTTAGACATACATATTACAAAGATTTTCACTCCTCCTCGGTAGCTTTGGGTATACATTTCTTTAGTGATATCCCTAACTTTAATCCATGTGAAAATATTAGATTTGTATATAGTGCTTTGCACAGGAGTCTTTTATTCTTTGCTAGATATGTTGAAGTTGGAGCTATATGCTGTCACTACTCGTCTACAAGGTACTCTTGGGTTATTGGTTATGTAGACTGAAGTTCTTGGCATATTAAGCACTGGCATCTTTGGGGTTACATCAAAATAGAAATTGCTAATATCCAAGGGTTTACTGTGTGCTGTGTAGTGTTCTAAGCATTTTACATGGGCTAACTCATTTATTCCTCATGTAAGCTTATCAGTTAAGTGCTATTATTATTCCCATTTTCAGGAAAGGAGAGTGAGGCTCAGAGAAATCTTATCATTGCCCAGGATCACACAACTGAGATTCCAGTTTCAGAGGCCATACTCTTAACCATTGTACCATGTAGGAAGTTGCATTTCCCCAAACTGTTGTTTTATTATAGTGCTGGATTAGTGGCTGGCACATAGTAATTGCTCAATGAATGGTTACATGAAAGAATTTGACAGCGGTGAGTTACATAGGTCTTCATTAAGTGTGGAAATTTGCCCTGGCAATGGGATATGTTAATATTGGAAGCAGTTGTGTTTCATCCTTGTGTATCTCTTACCTGAAGCAGTGCCTGTCTTGGAGTAGGTGTCATGGTGAACATTTTGTAGTGAATGAATCAATCACAGGCAGATTATGGACCCTGTCTAGCAGATGGGGTGAATTCGGAGGACGCTACAGGAACCAGGGTCAAGGCAGGGCCATGGTGAGGGCCATGGTCATGGCTCAGGGAGAATTCTCAGTTTGGCTAGCAGCATCCTGGTTATACAGCCACAAGGAAGCCCAGTTTGTAGTAGCAGAATAGGGTCCAATGTCAGCAGGCGAGGCTGTCCCAGTTACAGGCAGTCAGGTCAGAAGAGGTCCCAGCAGGAGTGCAGGGCTGGCAGGATTCAAGGTCAGGTAATCCAAAGTCACAAGGTTGCAAGCAGTAAAAGTTCAGGCTGGCTGGCGAGAGAGCCAAGGAGCTCCTGGAGGGAGCTGTCGCCCAGGCTGGGCTCCCTTCCTGAATGAGGCCTTTCTTCTCAGGCCGCTCAGAGTGCCTGAGAGGAATACACCATACCTCAGGCCGGGCTAAGGAGGGTGAACCAGAGACTTATCCTGGGCCAGAGCCAGAAGGAGCCTTCATGAATGTCTTGTCAAACTCTTCATTTGGTGGGTAAGGAAATCAAAGTTTCAATGAGAGGTTATTCAGCAAGTGGTAGAGCCAACGCTGGAATCCGACACTGTGGAGTTTTTCCTACTTCCTCATATTTTCTATCAAAAATGAAGAGGTGATGGGAATTGTGGTACTTGGAAGGAGGAAGTGCTGAGGTGCAAGCCTTAGGGAGGAATGATGGAGAGCACTTGCATATGGAGGAAAAGGAGGAACTCCATGAGGACTGCACAGGCCTGCAGACTGGCAGTACGGGTGATGGGAATTTGAAGGAAACTGCCTAGATAATGGCTGAGATACTGACTCTAGAATGTAAATTCCATAATGACAAAATCTTTCTCATTTTAATTGAAGCATAACATAGAGGAAAGTGCACAGAGGGCAAGGACTTAACATTTTTTTATTGTGCTAAAAAACGCACAGCATACAGTTCATCATCTTACCCATTTCTAATTGTACAATTCGGTTGTATTAAGTTCCTTCATAGTGTTGTGCAACCATCACCACCGTCTGTCTCCAGGACTCTCTTCTTCTTACGTAACTGAACTCCCTACCCATTAAACTGCCTTTTCTTCTCCCCACAGCCCCTGGTAACCACCATTCTATTTTCTGTCTTTATGAATTTGACTACTCTTAAAACTGCATGTAAGTGGAATTATACAGTATTTGTCTTTTTGTGACCAGTTTATTCCACTCAGCAAGATGTCCTCAAGGTTCACGTGTGTTGTAGCATGTGTCAGAATTTCCTCCCTCTCAAGGATGAATAATATTCCACTGTATTTTGTTCATCACTTCATCTACTGATGAACCCTTTGGGTGAGGACTTTTACATGGCTTGCTCACCAGTGATAAGAACAGATCCTGGCTTTAAAAGTAACTCAACAGGTAATAGTTAAAGGAATTTTAGTTATGTTGAACACGAGGTGATAGTGGGATACCCAAGTGGGCTGTCCAACAGATATTCCTGGATGTCTCAGGACTAAAGTTTGGAATCACCTTCATGGGCGAGGGGTAAAGTCAGTGGTGTGATGGTGCTCCCAGGGACAGGGATTTAACAATAGGAGCAGGGGCCGAGGGCTAGCATAGGTGGGGCCAGAGTTATGACAGATGCAGAAAAGCTGGTTTCAGAACAGTGGTACAGGCCAGAAGATGAGATCAGGGGAAATGTACCCAGTACAGCCAGAGTTATTAAGTGCTAGGCAGTAGGCAAGGCACTGGGACTAGCAACGTGCGTGAGGCAGAAGTAAAGATTCATCAGTCCAAATCATTCCAAGGCCTCGTGGAAGTGAATGTCTTGAACTTGAGTGCAGACTTGAAATACAGTTGGACTTTGCACTATGAAGTGGAGAAAGAAGGACAGCATAAGTGAGAAAGCATTGAGAAAAAGAGCTTGGTGGAAAGAATGGAAGTGTACAGGGGACAAAAGGAGACCAGAATGATGAGGCAGAGGACTTGTGGGGGAGTGGGAGACAGGGTCGGCACTCATTTTATTTCCTTCCCTTTAAAGTTGATCAAGAGTTGGCAGTTGGGAAGCTTGAGTAATCTACATCTAGATACTACATCTAATGTAACTCATACTTAAAATTACTAGACACCAAAGAATCCCCAGGTGAGCTTGTTGCCCTGTATGTATGGTAGAATATTGTGACATGGACAGCGGTAGTTGTAAAGACCTGGTTGTATGTGACAGATGCATTTGGCTCAAATATGAGAGTGGCAGTTTCTCAGCCACATACTGGAAAATCAAGAAGCTCTAGTCAATTTAACCAGTATTCACTGGGCTAAAGCCAAGAGCACTACTTAGCACTAGATGCTGGGATAGAAGAACAAAAAGGTGAGGTTGAGAAGTAAGAGTTGAGTCTGGGCTGTATCTAGACTTACCTGAGTTCTAGAGACTTTCTTTTCTACAGATATTGGGCTGAAGACTGAGAAAGTGGGTGCCTTGTCTGCTCCCATCTTACTCTCTGCAGCTTCTGACACAACCGCTGGGCTCCCAGTGTTCTGCTCTGGGACCAGGCAAAAGTCTGTACTCTCACACATACCCACTTATGAAAAAGCGGCTTCGTAACTTCTTAGGTGCACTTACAAGGTTGGCCCCAGATCTAAAGGAAATCCTCAGAAATTACTTTGAAAGATAAAATATCCAGCTAACTCCCCCAAATTCAGGAAGCCTAGAAGCTGTTTATCTCCAGGAGAATGCCTAGAGTATTCCTACAGGATGTAAATGAAGGATGCAAGCACGTGGAGCATGAGTATTCTATATAGGGAACCAGCCAGATGCCAGCCACCAGTGCCAAAACAAAGAGAGCATAAGGCCAGAGAGGCCAGAGACCCTGCCTGCTTCTGAATAACGGGGTGTCCCTGCCTGAGCTAGGAAGTGTGAGGCATCACCCTACCAGCCTCCAGCTCTGAAGTACTGAAGGGGAAGCCAGAACCCTAAAGGGAGCTTTGAGTCTCTGGGCTTCTGCCTGTTGTAAATCTGGCATTACTGTTTACCTCTGTTGCACAATAGGTTACCTTAGTAACCAGTTTAGACCAGGTTTCAGGGAGCCTTATGTGTAAACAATGTATCGATGATGCTAACTTTATTAAGTGTTTAGTGTGTCCTAGGTGCTGTTCCATTTTCTATGTATTAACTCATTTAAACCTCACAGTAACTCTGAGATAATTGTTATATTTGACAGATGAGGAAACTGAGTCACAGAGGGTATAGTAGCTTTCCTGAGATCACTCAGCTAGTAATAGGCAGAGACAGAAATTGGACCTGTCCTGCTCCAGAGCCTGCGTTCTTAGGGAAACAGCTCCAGTGGGATGTGTAGGAGCCACCAGAGGCCAGAGCAGAGAGGTCAGCTGCTGACCGATCACACTTCTGGATCCAGTTTCTCCCTATCAGAGCCAGCTGCCCTTGCTGTTTCAGGGAGGGGACTGTGGCCCTGTTGTTTTACCCAGGTTTGCCAGGAGGATTAGCCTCTTCCTCGTGTCAAAACAAGCCAAGCAGGGAAAAAAACCAACAAACAACTCATGACTTGCAGCAGAAAAAGCCCTGCAGTCTCTTCAGCAGGAGGGGAGACCTCAGCTGTGGGGGCCCGAAGGTCTCAGGTTATGACCTGGTCTTAGGCATATGTTGCTGAGAAAGGCCTCGAGGTTCCCTCGTTTCACAGTCAGGATGCTGAGGCCTGGCTCACCATAGTGCCCAGTCTCCATAGCAGCCTGCTTTCTCTGTTCTCCTGCTATACCCTGTGAAATTGAATAGGGTCCCAGGCTGCTTATGGGAAGCCCAGAGGCCTGCAGTCTTCCTCCCAATTCTGATACGAGCTAGCTCTGAGACCTTGGGCCACTCCAGTTTTCCGTATGTAGGAAAACAAGCGTGAATTTGGGCAGTAGTTTCCAAATATATATATTGCAGTGGAACACTTTCTTCAAACAGTGTATTAAGGATAGGTACAGAACGTGAAACAGTTAAAAGCAGAAGTGTACGTTTTCCAAAAAATGGAAAAAGGGGAAACAACCTTAGGGCAGTCAGACTTCTCTGTGAATTCCTCCCAGAGCCTGCGTGGTTCCGCTGCCTGCACTCCTGCCCCTGGGGTTGCTGTTCTCGTCGAAGGCTTTACATTTGTCAGAGCCATCCTCAGCTTCCACCTCCTTTGCGAAGCCACTGCCTGCAGTAATTTCTGCCCCTTTCTGTTCCTGTTACATTTATTAGCTATTTCAATTAGCTATTTTTTAAGCCCTATACTGCCTACTGATGGGCTTAAAAAATTTATACACATACAATATTTACATATGTTAGCATATAATTATATATTTACATTAGTGTATGTATGTATATGTATGTATATACCACACGTGCATACACACACAGCCTTTAAAGAGAGACCATGTCTATATGTCCCCCAATGCCTGGAACATAATAGATCGCTAATAAAAATTAAAAACAAAATTTTATTTGCTCACATGTTCTTGCTCAAATAATAAAGGTTTTTAATCATGGGGATTATCTTCCATGTCCTCCCACATATTTTACCATGTCAGTACTCTGTATTAGTGTGAGATGATTGTACAATATGGTTTATTTTATATCCAGGAAGTCCTGGATTTGGATTTCGGCTCTGCCATATACTAGCTTTATGTCTATGGGAAATAATTTTTTTTCATTTATAAGGTAGAATATTTTTCTTATTTATAAGGTAGAAATGATAATGCATCTATTTCACAGGTATTTATTAGATGCCTGCTATATTTCAGGCACCATTCTAGGAGCCCTGTTTTATAAACAGGCAGAAGTTCCTGTCCTCACGGAGCTTATATTCCAGGCAGTTTTCAGGAAGAGCAGCACAGTGTTGCTGGAAGAAGAGGAGGAGGAATGAGTCACATCTGCTTGGTCAGTGGTGGAACTGCAACCTGGCTGGAGGCTGCCCATGGTGGCCTGTGTGGGGCCCAGGGATTCCCTGGGTAGGGTAGGGTTTCTACTGTAAGATGAAGAGAAGAGGAGAAAAGGCCCCTTGGGTTGGACTGAAGGGACAGTGAGCTCCTCTGAACCATGTTGCTGTGCCTGACCCTGAGGCCGTACAGTATCCCAACCCCCACAGTGGGAAAGAGGAACAGCACCAGGTGGAGATGCCCCTGTCTAGAGACTGGGTCACAATGCCCCATGTCCTCCTGTGATGTGAATGTGCCAGCATCCTGCTCCTGTTCCCCTGTGGTATAGTGAAGACTTGCCTGGCATGAACAAAGAGGCATCCTGGTCTGTCAGGGATACATGAAATCTTCTAGCCATGCTGACGCTTACAGCCATGCAGAGAAAGAAAGAAGAACCCATTCCAGACACCTCAGAGATCCCTTCCCCAGCTTGCGCTAGAGGCAGGACGGAGCTGCTGAGCCCTCAATAATATGGAGTTAAGTCCTGTGACTCAGTGGCCTGGGGGAAACATGGATGTTGACTGGAGCTGCTGTGACTTTGAGTTTCCATCCCCTCACACTGTGACACTTGGCTGTTGCTCGTGCAACAGCCCTTCTGCTTGCCTCTTTCACGGAAGGAGAGAGGGTAGCCTTGGGTGATATATTTTGTTGTTGCTGTTGTTGTTGTTGTTTGAGACAGAGTCTTGCTCTGTCACCCAGGCTGGAGTGTAGTGACACGATCTTGGCTCACTGCAACCTTTGCCTCTCGGGTTCAAGCGATTCTCCTGCCTTAGCCTCCTGGGTAGCTGGGATTACAGGTGCCCGCAACCATGCCCAGCTAATTTTTGTATTTTTAGTATAGATGAGGTTTCACCATGTTGGTCAACAGGCTGGTCTTGAACTCCTGACCTCAGGTGATCTGCCTGCCTTGGCTTCCCAGAGTGCTGGGATTTACCTGCTTTAAGTATATCTTCCATCTAGGAAGCATTTGCTTCCAGGATGGGCTCTTGGGGAAACAGAGAAAAGGTGCCTTGGCCATTCTGGATTTGGCTTCATCTGTGGCTGTGGCCACCTCTGACTGCCCTGCTGGTCCCCACTCCCAGAGATGCTTGGTGTCCGTAGAAGCCTATTGCTTAGGGTGATTCTGAGTAAATTTTACTTGACCTTTGCTATGCTTCAGTTTCCTCATCTGTAAAATGGGGCTGATAATAATGGTACTGACCTGATAGGGTTTTTGAAAGGATGAAAGTGAGCATGTAAAAGGCTGAAAAGAGTGTCTTGCTGATAGGAAGTGCTCTGTATCTGTTGTTCCTGTATACTTTCACATTTGTATAGCATTGCTGAGCTTGTTTGATTTGCCCTAGGACCACAAGCTCATTGTGGGCAGGATATGTTTTAAGTATTTCTGTAGTCTCAGTGTCCAGCCCAGTGCCTGGTACATG
This sequence comes from Cebus imitator, assembly GCF_001604975.1. Classification (NCBI taxonomy): domain Eukaryota; kingdom Metazoa; phylum Chordata; class Mammalia; order Primates; family Cebidae; genus Cebus; species Cebus imitator. The sequence continues at coordinate 5,394,361 of NW_016107353.1, read as the reverse complement.
GTAGGTATTCAGAAAATATGTGTTGAAAGAGCTGTGAGCTCTAGATTTAGGCTGAGCTGAGAGGGAGGACTCACCATATGCAGAAGCACATAGAACAGAGGCATATAGAAGGGGTAGTGAGGCAGGATCAGAAGGTACAGGATGTGGGAGGATAGCAAATCCTGAGGTTGAAGGGGCAGATTGGAACCAGATGCTACAGGATGCTGAGGCTAGGTGCTGGGGAGCCATGGGCGGCTTCAGAGCAGGAGAGGGACATGATGGTTCAGAATTTCAGGGAAGATGCTGATGGCAATATGTAGACAGGATTGGAGAAGTGAGCCTGAAGCTAACAGAGTGGCCAGTTGGGAAGGCTGTTGGGAACACACAGCTGGGAGTCACAAGCTGCGTGGGCAGCAGCGTCCTATCTGCTGTCCTCCCCCTCCCTCCTCAGCTCGGCACCACAAGGAACCAGGCCAGCACGTTGTGACCTTCCCCCGTCCAGCCCTGACTGTTCCCAGCCCTGGTACTTGTCTATTTGCATCCTACTCATTCTGACACACCTTTCGTAGGTTGCCAGGTTACAGCAGCCCTGTGCTGTGTGAGTCCTTGTGTCTCAGCTTCTACACCACTTAATTCCCCCCTCACTCTCCGCCCTCTGTGTGTGTGTGTTTTTATTATTCTCATCTCAAAGTGGGAAACAGGGAGGCTGCTGGAAGTAGGCCATGCACTTTTATGTAGTCTTACCAAAGACATGCATGTTCCCAAGCCCCGGGAGCAGAGACCCAGAGCCCTGGGGCAGAGGAGTGGTTGATACAGAATGTGGAGAAAACACAGATCTCTGCCCTTGGGAGCCACAGCTGTGCTCAGGCTGGCACAGGGCATGGGCTGGTGGCCATTTCATTTGTGTCTAGAGACTACAGCTCCGAGCTTTCCTCTGTCTTTCTTTCGAGTCCTAGAATGTGTTTCTCAAGGGTGGACACTGCTTCCTTCTGGTTGCTGTGGTTGGGAGCCTGGCCTCGGCCTCCTCAGTTCACACTTCCTGGCCCTTGTGAACCTGTGTGGCAGTCAGACCCTGCCTGTGGCTCTGGACTTATTCTTGGCTGTGTCCTGTGATTCTTGGCTACAGCTGTTTGTGAGGTACAGTGGCTGGAATAAGGAAGTTGCTCCTAGTCAACCTGTATTAAGTACCTACTACAGTTTTGTATCTCACGTCCACTATAATAGGCACACAAAGAGTTAAGGCAATGCTATAGTCCCTGCCTGGACAATGGAGACTAATAAAAATCATGGCCACTTATTGAGTATTTACTATGTGTTTGGCATCATGCTAAGCATTTTGCACACATTATCTTATTTAATCCCCACAGCAATCACGTGTCAGGGTTGTTAGTAGTACTGTTTTACTGATACAAGATGATGTTAATTAACTTGCCTCAGGTCACACAGCCAGTGTGAGTCTTTCTGACTCCCACGCCCCCACTCTCAAAGCCAATGCTGTGTTTTAACCGGTAGGTACTCAGAAGATGGGACTTAGCCTTTGGGAGCCCTGGGTTTAGTTTGTTACTCTGCTGCTTACTGGCCGAATGATCCTGGCTGGGTCTCCTAGCTTTCCTCATGTGCTCCTCCATAAAATGGGAATAATTGCATATACTTCACTAGGCTTCAATGGGAAATAAAATAAGTTAATTTGTTACAAAAGCGCTTTGTCAACTAGAAGGAGTTAACCATACATTGCACCTCATTTAAATGAGTCAGTAGTAAAAACTTGTTTAAAAAATACTTATGTATAAAAAAAGTCACATGTGTGTTGGACCTTTTTATTTTCCTAGGGAAACCTGGTTAGTCCCACCTTTTATGCCAGGGATTGTCAAGTGTGACAATGGAGAGTAGTTCATCTGCCACAGACAGGCATTGGGAGGAGGTCTCATCAGAGGGGCAGGGATGCCATCCGCATGTACAGTACAGAGGATAAGAGACAGGGCTCTGCGTCTAGTTACCAGCTGTGCCTCCTCAGAAAGGCTCCCCAGTTCCCAAACGTGGAGTGGAGGTGATAACAGTGCCAGCTTTGTCCTACTGTTGTGGAATGCTGAATGAGCTGTGAGGCAGCATGGGGCCAACCACCAACCCTCACATGGCAGGTGCCCAGTGAATGTGGAAGTTGATGTTCATGATGAGGAGGATGCTACTTGAGCAGATAAAAGGCCAGGGGGTAACTGGAGGCCTTGGCCTTATTCAAAGGCTCTCCCAGAGGAGGACAAGAAGAACATACAGGTCTGGTGGGACTGAGGGCTGAGATCCCAGGACAGCCTTGGGAGGAAGCCAGAGCCCTGTAAATGGGCCCTTGGCCAGATGGAGAGTCTAGTTGTATTCCTCATCTCCCAAAGCTGGGGGTCGGTGGTGGTCAGGGCTGTGGGGCCCAACTAGGATTGCAGGAAGGTAGCCTCTGTCCCTGGTCCTTCCGCAGGCCTCAGGGAGATGGCTGAGTCCTGGAGGTCAGCTGGCCAGCTTCCACTTCATGCCTGAGCAGGTTACAAATCACCGGGAGGAGGGACGCATTCCACGGTGAAGCTCAGCTTTGTCATCTTGGCCAAGGAGCAAAGTTTACTCAGAAAGAGTTCCTGCCATTTTTTAACTTGTTACTTGGTTCTGCATGTGAGAGAGAGAAAGGAGACAGGGGAGCCACGTGTTGGGATGGGTGTGGGAAGGAGGTTAAATGTTGAGCGTGGCTTGCCGGGACACGTTTCTTATACAAAGGTGATATATGATGACTCTGGGGATAGCCTACAGGTAGGCAGGAAGTAGCCAGTCAGTTGTATCTCAGCACTGTATGATTCCAAAAATGAGGGATAAGCTTGGTATTTCGAATGTTTAGAAGTAGGCCCCACAGAAGTTGTGCTGTGTTTCCTTTCAGTGTTCCTCAGCCTGTTTGCCTAGTGGCCAGTTACTGGATATGAAGGTGCACCATGCAGTGGTGTAAAGGGCTATAAGACGCAGTCCAGACCCACGAGAAGCTTCCTAGCAGTGAGGCTGTTTTATAACTGTTCCCAAATCATGTTAGCTCTGGAAGCTATTTCAGGAACGCCTTTGGTTATGAACCATATCTTATATTTAATTTTGATTCTCTTTTCCCTCCTGTCCTGGATTCAGTAGCAGCATCCACACTGTGTGCCTGGCTGTGTCGTAGGTGTTGGAAGTACTTAGAAGAATTAGGAGGTACTTGGTAAAAGCTTGTTAGTTAACTAGAGTGGGGACCTAGAACGATCTCCAAAGAACTTCAGGCCTTCTCTTATGCAGTCAAGACTTATCATGTCTTAAAAGAACCCTGAGCTTCTGTCTGGAGTGCGTCAAAATCTGTGAAATATCTGGAGCTAGGCCATAAGGTAGAGGGTCTGTCCCCTCTTTTCCTTGGTTGGTGTATGTTCTTTTATTTTTTTTGAGATGGAGTCTCACTCTGTTGCCAAGGCTGGAGTGCAGTGGTGTTTTCTCAGCTCATTGCAACCTCCACCTCCCAGGTTCAGGCAATTCTCCTGCCTTAGCCTCCCAAGTAACTGGGACTATAGGTGCCCGCCACCATGCCTGGCTAATTTTTTGTATTTTTAGTAAGAGACAGGGTTTCACCGTGTTAGCCAGGGTGGTCTTGATCTCCTGACCTGGTGATCTGCCCACTTCGGCCTCCAAAAGTGCTGGGATTATAGGTGTGAGCCACCACGCCCAGCCTGTGTATGTTCTTAATAACTGTAAGAGTTTCAGCCCACCCCAGGAGGCGCCTGAAGGCATACAAAGCTCCACCTCTCCACCTACCTCCTAGGGCCTTGGGTGGCATTCCTCTGTTCCTTTTCTTTCTTCTTCTGTTACCGTATCAGGTAAGGCCACTTTCTACTCTTAGTTGAAATCTACAGTTGGTAGCCACGGGGAACCATTAGAGTCTATGGTCTTTGATGCCCTGGGAGAGGGTGGGTCTGACAGTGGCCTTCCCACCTGTGTGATGAGGACAGCTGATTTCTGTCTCCTTTGTTGTCAGCCTCACATGGGGTCACAGGGAAAAGGAAAACACATAAAAGATCCCCAGGGCTCAGATTTGGGGTTGCACTGTTTTTAGTCCAGAGCCAGCTGTCCTTAGCATTTGTCAGCCAGAGGGTGAGGTGACTGCCGGTGTTTGTGACACCACAGGTTGAGTGTCCCTTTGATATTTGCTTGGAGACCCTCTCCAGAAGCTGCAGTTAGAAGAGCACATTCTTGTTTGATATGTTTAGATCAAAGGAAGGAGAGAGTAGGAGAAACCTCAGAGGACCTGTGTGGGTGGGCAGGGAAGGGATTCACATCAAGTGAGCCCATTTCCATTGTGTTTGTCGGGGACTTAGGGGTCGACATGTTGACAGGCCTAATCTGGTCCAATCAGCCAATCAGCAGGTATTGATTGAGTGATGTTAGAAGCATAGCTTTGGGAAGAATGAAAGAAAGAATTTTGAAGCTTGCCTGGACCCTTTCTTTGAAAAGTTCAGACTCTAATTAGAGGCACCAGACGAGCCACGTGTGACATGAGACATGACAGCATATTATCACAGCTGTAAATTGTACCAAGGGGTTAAAGTGTTGGCATTTGGAGAAGGAAAAACAATCATTGTGGCAAACGTGGGACCTGCAGGATTGCTGTCTACCTTTTCTGGGAAAGAGTGAATGATACAGGTAGACAATTGCTTAGTCTAGTATAGACTATGGGTTTCGGACTCTCGTCCAATGTCAAGAGTGTCAAAGCACCTTTTCCTGGCTGGAGTTTGGCCAGGTGGAAAGAATCCATCCAGCTAGCTCTCAGAAAAGGAGCAGGTGAGCGTTGGGATTGATTCCCAGCTAAGGGAAATTGAGATTAATGGAGATAATATATGTGAAATGGCTTCTTGTGTGTCATACAGAAATAATTCAACAAAGGCTTATTGGCAGATTCTTAAGATCAACACTGGAGAAGGCACATAGCAGGGTTTTAAGCAGGGTGTGTATAGGAGGGCTGGGTTGGGAGTGAAGGGGCAGCCGCAGGGGTGGACTAAGCCAGACAGGGAGTGAGGACTCCTGAGGGAGGAAGAAGGTTCTGTGGGAGGTCAGAGCTGGCTGTCCTTTGGCCTGCTCAGGCCACTTTTGGAGAGCTGCTCCAGTTCCTCATTCCAATTAGGAGGGAAAATGTCAAACTAGTTCAAATATAGAGGAGAGCTACTGGCACGTGAAGAGTGGTTAAAAACATGAGACAGTGCTCCAGACAGATAGAAATTTTGGTGAGAGGGGGTTTGCTAGGTACAGTATTGTGTCAGGTTATGTGGTTGTCAGTCATACCCTGTGTTACCTCAGGGGGCAGCCCTGGGGCCAGTGGGCATCTGTGGCAGGGAAGTAGATGTTGGTGCTTGGAGCTGGATTCCTGTCTTGCTTTATGAGCTGTGAGGGATGTGAGGGAGGAAAGATGGGTGACCCTGTCAGGTCGCCAGCTCCTTTCGTGGGCCATTAGTGTTACACAAGAGCGAATGGCCGCCACGCAGAGATGCTAATGATGAAAACAGTAGCCATAACTCCCCTTACTGAATACTTGTTAGGTTACCAACAAGTATTACCAGGCACTGTTGCTAAGTGCTTTACTCGTATAAGACTCTCATCTTCACAGCAACACTGTGGAGGGGTATGATGAGCTGATCAGCCCTACTTTATCGATGAGAGAATTTAGGCAGGACATGGAATAACCCACCCAAGATCCCACAACCTTGGACTCTAACCCAAGGCTGACTCTTGTCTTTGTGGAAGGTGAGGCCAGATGATATTGAGGGTGTCTTACACTCCCAGGATTCTAAGGCCCTGTCCCGTGGCTCATCCTGGGCTATTTGGATGGGGTTGACAGAGACTGTGGGTTTGGGGCCGGAATGGTGGTTATGACTCGGGATGACTTGACTGTGGATGCTGCTGCCGCCCTCAAGGTCAGTGGTAGGGCTCTGTGAGCAGGGTTCTCCTGCTGGCTGTTAGGAAAGGGAAGTAAGCCGGGGCATCCCAGCTTATCTCAGCATCTCAGCTCCTCCTGTCCTCCTTCCTGTACCCTTAGGGTGACTTAGGGCTCTCAGAAGTTCTAGTGGGTAATTTTTTCAGGTCAGCATACCCACAAATTTTTTTTTTTTTTTTTGAGACAGAGTCTTGCTCTGTCGCTTAGGCTGGAGTGCAGTGGCGCAATCTTGGCTCATTGCAACCCCTGTCTCCCGTGTTCAGGGGATTCTTGTGCCTCAGCCTCCCGAGTAGCTGGGATTACAGGTGCATGCCACCACATTCAGCTAACTTTTATATTTTTAGTAGAGATGGGATTTCACCATGTTGGCCAGGCTGGTCTTGAACTCCTGGCCTCAAGTGATTTGCCCACCTTGGCTTCTTTTGGCCTCCCAAAGTGCTGGAATTATAGGCATGAGCCACTGCACGTGGCCCAAGAAACTTCTTGATTGTCTTATGAGCACACTGAGCCTGTAGGTCCCTTCTCAACCCCCACTTAGCTCTGCCTCCCCAGAAAGGCATAGAGCAAATGATGTCCAAGTGCCTGGGCCTCTAGGGCTGGCAGCACTTGAGCTGTCTTGTTTGGGGGGCCAGGGTTGGATTAAGGAACCAGCTGTCCTCCTAGCATCTTGCTTTCCTAGTTTACCAACCTTTGCTGACGGAGGGAGTTCCTGCCAGCCAAGGGTGGAGCTCCTGAAAGAGTGCCTCCCGCTGTACCTGACACATGGGCCCAAACGCATTTTTGGGGAATAAGTCAATGGCTGTTCTTTCAGTAGTACCCGCCTGCTTTCTAAGTGCTCACCCTGGCCTCGGAAGGTTTTGAAGTTTCTGGAGGGAGACTGATGGGCTGCTCCTCTCACCTCCAAAGTATGTCACGTTGGAGAAATCTTCTAAGTGTAATCTTCTGTCTCTTAAGGTAGAGCTGTTGTTGCTGTGCTCCTTTTGGAAAAAGAACATTGGCCTCAGGGGTCTATATCAGATCCTAGCCTGAGAATAATGGCTGTCCAGTGGTCCCAGAGGGCTTCAGAAGCTGGACCCTCTAAAAGAGTGTAATTCTAATACCTACCTTCGGTAAATAAATCAACCACAGGACTGTCTCCCATCCCCAAAGATTCTGGACAACACCCTCTCCCAGTGCAGAGGAAGTATTCACATCATCAGTTTTGGGGAACTTTACTTTTGGTATGGTTTTGTATTGTGAAAACAACATGAAAATGTATCCCAAATAGTACCCAAAATTATGATACTAACTGTTACGTTTTAGACAGTCCCCAGCTCCTCTCCCACCTGTGGCTGAGAGCCTTGGCCCTGGAAGTTTTGTCCCTGCTCCTGGCAAGGCTGGCACTTTGCTGAAGGCTCGGACCTGTGCCCAGGCCATGCACAGTGGCCCCAGTCTCTTTCCTCCTCTGTCCTAGGGTGCAGGTATGGACGTGCCCCTGCATTGGGTATAAGGCAGTGTGGAAATGAAAGTTCAAGTCAGAAGTGTTTGGGGAATCCCTTGCCCACTTGTGTTTATGATTCCTGCTCTCTAGATGTGACTCAGTTAAGCAAAGCAGAAGTTGGTTCTGAGGCAGGAAAGAGGTTCCATTTTTAAGTCACATAGTGCTAAACCCATGTGGTCACATAGAGGTCAGCACAGCCCCATGAGTCATCAGAGGCCTAGGTTCTTCGTACCCTAGAGACATTTTCTCCTGGCCACAAGAGCAACAGCAGCATCTGAGGGCACCAGCCTGTGCCTGGAGGGAGTCTGGCCAAGACCCTCCAACCCAGGCCTTGTCTGGCCTGTGGCACAGGCTACAGGTTCTGCTGTTGAGGAATAAGGTAATGTTCTCCTCACGTCCCTCTCACGTGGCCCAACCACACTCCATCTCTCTGGAAATTATTTCCATCCATTGGCAAGGCCAAGATTTTGAGCAGCCAGCCAAGAGGTGCATTGGGTTTCTCCCTGCATCCCAAGAAGAGTTTGTCCCCCTGTGTTTTCGGCAGCAGGAAATGTGACCAGTGGCTATGGGAGTGTCCATGTTCACTCAGCCCCAGCCTATGGTCAGGATAGTAGGTGCCAGTGCCATTGCCAGGCTGGGTTCTGATTATGGCTGAATTGTGACCCCTCTGGGGTGGGAGCTTAGATTTAATGATTAGCGGCCTAAGACAAGATAGATGTTTTGGCCTATTTTACTTTCCCAGGAGGTGGTGGGAGCCAGCTTGGGCAGGACACTTTGGAGCCTGGATTTTTGACCTGAAAGACAGACAGACTGAGTCTGTCCAGGAAAAAGCATCTACTTACAGAGCATCCTAGTCACAATACCTGCCATTGCAGGCCTGACCTTCCCCCCTGCAAACATGCCCCTCACTATTCAGCTTTTGGGCTTATTTCACACAGGCTCCCTTCCATTTGTGCTGTGAACTCAACACTCAACTTCGCCTTTGCTTGTCTTCCTTTACTCTGCAGTCCTGGGGAGCCCCACGTTCTTGGCCAGCATCTGCTAGGCCACTCACTCTCTGCTGCCTGGCTCCGGCTCCCCGTCTGTGGCGGCATTCTCAGTCTGTCTGCATTTCACCTCCGCCAGCACCTACCCTCCGGCACAGGCTGTCCCCAGCCCTTGCCTCTCGGATTTTCACTTGGCACCTGGCACTGCGTTATGTCCTTGGAGTGTTTGTTGTCACTGCTGGGCCTTGTTTTGCTTCAGCTCAGTGACCCAAGTGGAAGTGTCACAGTCTCTTAGGTTGGGGGAAAGCTCCTCAGTGGCTCTGGGGTAGTTCCTCTGGGAGACTGGCATGGTGTGGTCTTCAGGGCTAAAGGGTGACAGCACCGTGATTGCTACTGTTGGTCTGCAACTATTAATGGCACTGCTCCTTAGGAGCCTTCTCCCCACGAATGCCATCAGACTTCTACTCTACGAGTACCATTTCTGTCCCCACCCCAACACCCAGCACATTCTCATACTTTTTGTGACTATATATACTTAGATTTTCTGTTTTAGTTTCTTCTGGAAGTTGCCCAATGTTAGAAATTCATCTCTTCCTTATCAGGTATTGAACTATCCCAGTAATTTAGCTTTTACTTGGCTTCTCCAACCTTTCTTTTTTCCAAGCTCCTCATTTGTCTTGGGCCTACCACTTGAACACACTTGATTTTGTTTACTTATCTTGTCAATATGAAGCTAGGTATGGTTGTGCCTGATTACTACTTGGATGGAAGACCTGAGAATATTAGGTGTTCTAAGTTTTTTGAGATGTTAGGCTTTTTCTTCTACCAAATGCAAAATCTTTATGTCACTGTTATTGTGATCCTCATCATCATAGTGATAGCTGGGATTAACTGAGCACTTATTTTGTGTTGGGCCTAGTGCTGAATTGTTTCTGTATCTCATATCTTCTCCAAGAAAATCCCTATGCAGTATGGATGAAGCTGAAACTAGAAACTTTGAAAGGTTAAGTTGTTTAAATTTATATAATTAGTCAAGAGGCTGCACTAGAATTCAGATTCAAAGCTATCTCATTTTCGAGTTACAGTTTTTAACCACTTTATGTAATATTTTTGTTTGGTAGTTAAGTACTCTGTAATTGCTGGTTGAATGGCAGGATTGCTCTAACAGTCCAACTGTTCTCCATGGTGTCACTAATGATGATGATGATGATAGCATACAGCATTTTTTGAATGCTTGCAGTGCTAAGCTCTGTACTAAATGATATGATCAGTTAACCCACTTATAGTTCAATGAGAAAGATTATCCCCATTTTGCTGATTAGGAGACTGAGGCTCAAAAACGCCATGGTAACTTGCCCGAGGTTACACAACTAAATAGTATTAGGGGATTTGGATGCAAGCTGTCTCCTAAATTGTATGAGTCTGTACTCTTAATCACTATGTTGCTGTCCACAAAAAAAAAAAAGGCTGATTTTTACTTTTCTGTGCCTTTCTTCTTGCTGTCCCCTTCCTTAGCTTGTGACGCCATTTCTTTGCCAATTCTTGCTCATCCTATTTATTCTGAGAAGCCCAGGCCAGAGTTCTCTTCTCAGACTATGCATGTCCATCACAATTGGCCCCTCAGTCTATATTTTCTTAAACTTTACTTGTAGACATATTAAAATCACCTGATTTACAATTAATTAGTGATCTACACTGTAATAACAGACCTGTTTGTCTGTCTTATTTCTAACCAAAGAAATGGAACAGGGAGCTCAGAAACAGACCCATATGTATCTGGACACCTGATTTATGACTAAGAGGGCACTGCTGGGCAGTAGGGAATGGATGGTTATTTTAATAAACAGTACTGGTTCAACTGGATATCTACAGGAAAGAAATGCATCTTGACTGTATACAAAAATAAATTCCAGAGTGATTGTCAATCTATCTTTATAACTTTGGGGTAGCCATACATTTCTTAAAGAAGACACAGAAAGCACTAACTCTAAGGGAAAAGATTGATAAGTTGGATGTCATTAAAATGAGGAACTCTGATCATTAAATGACATCAATAAAAGAGAGTGAAGGCAAGCAGAGAGGAGAAGATACTCTCAGTGCCTACAACTAGCAAGTGGATTCATATCCAGAATTTATAAATAACACCAACAAATCCATCAGAAAAAGAATCCCTTTCCCCAGCTGGACAGAAAAATGTTGCATGCTTACAATTGTGAGTTGTATACAGTTTCCTTCTCCCAGTGCCAGGTTCTAACCAATATGTCCTGGATCATTGGCACAGCCTGGTGGCTGGCCCTGGGAACTGTCTGATCGAGTGGCTCTTGGCATTTTCTTAGTGTGTGGACTGTGGGCCCTTCCTTTCCCATGTGCTTCTTCACTTGCTGTTGATTTGGCCACAGGAGGCTCCTTTCTCATGAATGCCTGTGTCTCTTCCTCTTTTCCTTTGGCTTGTTAACTATTGATGAGCTATTTCAAGAATATTTCTGGCTTCTTCCCCCCGCCCTTCCTTTTTAATATCCCTTTTTGTATCTTCTTGTTTAGCCTAAAAACTTGTGGTTGTAAAAACTATCCCAAAATGTCTCAAAAGTCTTTGTGGGAGTAGGCTTGTTCTCTGGGGCTCCAGAGGCAGAGTGGAGATATGAAGGCTAATATTTCCCTGCAGAGAGATTTCATCTCAGTTACGTTCCACTTGTCTGAGCCCTCCAAAGGTGTGGTGGGAGTTACTGAATCAAGTGGGGGCTAGACAATGACTTGGTCACGGTGGTTTCTGTGGAGGGCCCTGTGCCTTGGATGGGCAGCTGGATTATGATAAGCCCTTCCAATCTTATCACCAAAGCCCTGGATGGACCTTTTGTGGATGTCCAGAGGAGCACTCTCAACTGGGGGATAGAGCCAGTATATCAGCATGACTTTTCTGCAGGTCAGGATGGGGCACACATATTATTAGTACTTCAGTGAAATCACATATACTTGGAAGTCATTTCAATATACCTCTCCATCTGCAGCCCTCAGGGCACAGCTAGTTGACAGCCATTGACCAGAAGGTTTAAATTTTCCTCATTTTCCTCTATGTTTATTATTTTCCTCAAATAGCACATCTGTGAGGTAAAGTTTTCCTTTTTGGTCATGTCCTTTATTTTATTTAATTCCTCACTCTGGCAATGCTTGCTTTTTTTTTCTTTTTTTCATTGCAAATGTATTGTATCCTGTATACATGACAACCAGGATACCAAACTGAAAGCTCTGTAGGTATGTTCTGACAGTTAAAATATCTTGACAGTGTTAAAAAAAAAAATCAGGAGTTTAATATAAAGCTAGTTCCACCTTGTCCTGAAAACCTGGATGATCTGGACTCTTTGGGTCTCTGTTCCCAGATGGTCCCCAGCAGGTAGGCCCAAGAGGGCGGCCCATCAGGAGTGGCACGGTCCTTCCACCGGGCACGTCCCCTCCGCAGCCCACTGTGCTCTTTCATTATCTGCCTGGCCTCTGAAGACGTTGGAGTTGATGACTTCCTGGAATGGATAAATGCGCTTTTGTGAGCTAGCCTGGGAACCAAGCAGTATGCTTGATATCATTTCACTGCAAAAGTGGATCTCAGCTTTTAAAGTAAGCAGATGTTTTAAATATCAGCAATACAAATTTGGGAATACTTAGTTTCAGCTAGAATGTGTGTGTTCTCCATGATGGCCTGTGTCTCGTGCTTTTCCTGTGCTATATATTGGGTTAGCACTTAGTAGGTACTTATTAATGATGTACCTCAGAGGGTAACCAAATACCTGTTGTCCACCAGCTCCCAGGCAGTGAACAGAAATGCCATCTTGCTGTGGATTGGGCCTGTCAGTTCTGCCTGATACCGGATCGCTGCCAGATTTATTTAGAACATCCACTCTAGCTCTAGATGACAGAGATTGGAATCTGTCTCCTTCACAGCTCCCCTATCTGAAGAGCGAGGTAAAGACCTAGACCCCGTTGAGTTGGCCCTAAAGAAGAAACAGGACAGGGAGGTCAGCGTGAAGCCTGCTTTCCCGGCTGTTGCCTGCCGAACTAGAGTTTGTGGCCGGTACACAGTGCTTGCATTCCACACCCTGAACAAGGGCGGGTCAAAGTTCAGCTCATTCCCTTTAAAGAAAAAAAATTCTTTGTCTTTGGCATTTCGAAGTTTTGACCCAAATCAGTCAGAGGTCACGGAACGCTCATGAAGTCTGGAGAGTTTGTTTAGTTCCTGAGGCCGGTAGCTGCTGAGAAGCCAAAGAGAGCCAGCGACCTGTTAGGCTTGAGCTGAAGCCCTGTCTTTTCAAGTTTGTGCTGGCCTGGCCTCTCCAGGCCTCCAAGGGTGAGTAGAAGGAACCAGTACCTTTTCCTCACTCCGAAGTTATCTTTGCTCCCTGAAATCAAACACTGTATGCAGCACCCTGTAAAACTGCTTCCTTGTAGGCTCGAGCATGCTTGCTAAGTAAACATCCTCCCATGTTTTTGGAACTGAATTCATTTCTGCTTCCTGGTCATCCCATTCGGGTTTTTCTGTTCTCAGCGCCTCGTAGAATCAGGTTAATAGAAGGAAGACCTAGAATTGGACAGAGGCACCTAAAATGACTGTTTTAATCCTGCCTCCTCCTGCCTCCTCATATAACTGGCTGTTTTCTGCACACTCAAGTTTCCCTCTTTCAGCCTAAAGCCCCCTTCCCTCTGTCTCCGTACAGGAAAAGCCTCTTCCTTCTGTCTTGCCTATGAAATTCTCCACTCCTTAAAATGACTCCACATATGTCCGGGCCATTTTATTCAAACCACCGCAAAACCAAAAACCCTAGCGTTCCTCTAGTCATCAAAGCCGTTATCAACGGAGTCATGGGAAGGAAAAGATTTAGAGGGAAAATGAAACAAAGCCTTGCTAAATGTAATGTTGGCATAGTGCTTTTTGAGTCACAGTGGGTCCTTGCTGCACCCCTGAGATGGGGACTTATCTTTGCAGGGACTCAGCTCAATTTTGCTGCGGTTATAGACTACAGTCGGCCTCTCTAAATTCTGTTGCTGTGTAGGTTCCTTCTCTGACCCTGCCTGGCTTTCGCTCTGTCTCTCATGACTTATTTGCCTCTTCTCTCACTTCCACCCACCCGTAACATCCCCATCGCCATGGCAGTAAGCAGCCACGTCACTCACCAAGTTCATGGGGTGATGGGCCAGCTCTGTACCAAGCCTACTTCCCTCTAGTTCTCCCTCCTGAAGGAGGAGGCTCCCTGGCAGAGCTCAGAGCCCTTTGTTTATTTGATCCTGGGCTCTTGGATAAATCAGGAATGTCCTGACATGAACTTAGGCATGTTTTTCTTCCATGGAGAAGGAAACTACGGCAGATGAGATTTAAGTAAGCAGAGGACCATTCTGGGGGACTTGCTTTAGTGCCATCAAGGCCACGTTCCTTTGGTCATCAGACAAGTAGGCGACTTCTTTATTGGCATGCTCAACCCTGGAGCCCAGAAGGTGTGAATCTGAAGCACTTTCCCCCCTGCTGGGAGCCTGGCACAGATGCTCTAGTCTTCTTTTAAAACTGTGTAGTGCCATGCTTGTCTTCCAAGTGGTCCTCCTTTCTGCTGGATGAAACTTTGGCCCAGAGTAGTTGCTTGAAGGCTGCCTGGGAAGTGGATATGGGATTAGGTGGCTGCCTGGCCTCACGTTCTCATTCATCTTCCTGGAAGTGCAAAGTTCTTGATGTGATACACTTCATGAGTCACCTGACCCACGACCTGAATGTATCACTCACTTCTGGTCAAGTCTAGGCTCATACATTACAACTGGTTGTCAGGAACCTTTCTGCATTCTTTTGATGTAGCACTGTGGGAACCTGACACTCCCTGGGTCTGTCTGGGTATGTAGGGTCTAGTGGCTTAGCATCTCAGTTATTCCTGGAAGCATTTTTGGGTCTGTGGGGAGGGGCAGGAAAATGTTGGGAGCTCTTTGCTTGCCGCAGTGGAGACCTGTGAGTATCCAAAAACAACCCCACTCTAGCTCCAGAGTATTGGTGGGCCGCCCCTCCGTGGAAGAGTTTCCAGGAGTGTCGACATCCATGCATGAACATTGTGGAGGGGTTTGGGGTCGGCTGGTGGATGCTTATCTTGCTTGACTGCCCATGCTGGAGAGGAGAACACAGTCATTGGCCACTTCAGGTCCAAGCTTGGCTGTTGTTCTGTTTTGCTGCTTTTCGTGTTGTCAGAAAGATCTTCTTGGGAACAAATGACTCAGCAACCTGAATCTCTGAGACTGTATGGCCTTTTGAAGAGTAATTGAACGTATCTAACAAGGCCCTAAAATCTTGAGCCCGGGAAGAATGGACATCCAGATTGGCTTTACTCTGGATTCTTCAGGCTGAAGTTCAATTTGGTTTTTCAAATTCCTGCCCTGATAGAAGGATCTCATTTGTGGGGCAGGCAGGCAATGTTTTAATTATGCTTTTTGTCCTTAGGAAATTCCAGGGAGAAAAAGGTCCTGGTTTGTGGCCAAAAAAAAAAACCAGAAGTCAGCTATGGTTGTAATCCTGGACTTGTCTGTGGCACAAAGAGTTAATGGGACAGTGGTCAGGGTGAGGAACATTTTTTCTCAGGGCTGGAGAAGCCCATATGGCTCAAGAAAAGATGTTGCAACATTTAGTATGGGGCAGCCCTGTCTGGGCGCTGGGGGCTGCCACTCAAAGAGTTAAGCTAGTCTTATGCCTGGGAAGCCCTCAGGGAAGGAGTGAGCCTGCAAGGACAGGGACCTCTATGCCCCAGAGCAGTGAGGTGCAGAGGGGTGGGGTGGGAGGGGGCGAGCTGAAAAGTGTGGCCAAGGAAGCAGAGTGTAGGCCCAACTTTTTTTTGCCTTGTTTGACCAGCCTTGGCACTGCCCTCCGACTCTCCAGGGGAAAAGCTGCAGTTCTGCTCTTGCAACACAAGGAGCAGACTGGAGAATTTAGATCTGCGTCACAGAGCTCAGAGAGAGAGAGAGAGAGAGAGAGAGAGAGAGAGAGAGAGAGTGTGAGCAAGCTCCGTCGATAGGTCTGCTAGCAACAGCCGTGCTGCAGCAGAGAGAGAGAGAGAAATCAAGAAACAAGTCATAGCAACACCGGCACCAGGTTCTGCCAGCTCACTTGCTGAGCGTTCAGAGATCTGTCGGGGCCAGAGGCCTCTGGGTAGCCTAGGCTAGGAGATGACACGCAAGGTGGCACGGGCGGTTCCCGCGGGGAGGAGGTGGGGTGGTGGTGGGGGGCAGGGGTGGGAGCAAGAGGTTGCGGGGCAACAGTGGAAGGTTTGACGGGACCAAATTCTGGAACATTCGGGACTGCGGCACCTTACGGCGGGACCGAGATTTGGGTCTGCGCAGGCGACGATGGGTGGTCCGACGGGCTTCAGGACTTGATGGCGTAACCCCCTTCTTCCCCCACGTATGTATTTACTGGGATCAGGGACGCTGTCTCTGTGTATGTGGGTGCTCTGTCTTTCTCACCTTCTTTCTCGATTTTGGCTATTTATTTCTCTGAGGGAGGGTTTTTTCCCACTTTAATTTCTTTCCCCTAGTGTCAGCTGCTCAAGCCTGACCGGGGTAGAGAAGAGTGAACCATCCCCTGCTTCCCACCTGACCTCCCAGCCTTTACCCTATTTCCTTCTAGTGGACAGATGACTGGTTCTCCAGGTTGTTTGGGTGTCAGCGTCCATCTGTCTGTCCGTGCAGGTCTTACGTGGAAGGTAGGGGAGTGAGAAGTGCCGAAAAGACAGAGGGACAGTTTTTTCCCAGGGGTTGCCTTATTGAAAGGTCTGGCCCTGGCAATCTGAGGCTTGTGGGGAGCCGAGTGGCCAGGGTGGGGTGTGGGCTGGGAGAAGTGGGGTAAAGCTGGTAGGTTTGTCACTGCGTAGTTGGGAAAAGTGGGGAATGGTGACGCAGTCACTGTTGCATCTGGTTAGGAGCTCTTGGGGGACAGGTAGTGAGGCTCCTGTGGCCTCTGCGGCCAGCTGAGAGGGGTTAAGGATGAGCTGAGAAGGGAAGCTAGCATTTAGAGATTAAATGTCATCCTTTTGGCGTTGGAAAGTTGTTTACCTTGCGCTCTCTGTGTCTCCATGTTGGCTCCCTTCCAGTTCACATGTGATGGCCTTCCCTGTACTGCTGCATCATTAACTAAGTGACTGAGCTGGCCTTCCATTGGCCAGGGGAGGGCTCTCCCTCCAGACACTTCCTCTGATTGGTGGCTGGGCCAATGGCAGGTGAAAAGCTTTTTGTGATTGGCTCAGGGCAGGGTATCAAATCTGAATTTGCATTTCACTTGCTTAAAGGGGAGGGGGGAGAAGCCCAGCAGCTTTCTAAAATCTCTTTAGGGGTGTGCGTAGGCTCCTGTGTCTATGCCTGCTTTTGACTGCCCAGTTGAAGCCTCTTCCTATGCCTTTTAAAATTTCATGCACTATAAGGAAGAAGAGCTCAGGGCTCTCAAAACTTTATTTAGAGGGAAGAATGCTAGGGAGATGGGTGTGCAGAGGGTTGACCAAATTGGAAGAAAATATTTATCCTGTAGTTTGATGTTGAAAAAGGAAATTTTCCAATCAGCCACACCTCAGTGTTGCGGCAAAATAATTCTCGGCTCCCCTGGAAACGCATGGGCAAGGTAGGGCAGAGCTGCTGCTGCTGATATTACCACCACCCTGGGCTTCCTGCTGACTCTGGGCTACTCCCTGGGGACAAGAGATTTGCATTGACGTCCGGGGCTGTCCAGAGGCCCATAGGAGCCAGTTGTGAGCTGAGCCCAGTATGGGAAAGATGTACCTTCTGGAAGCTACTACTACTTGGTGCTTGGAAAGGTGAGGATGGGGGACTGACCCCAGGAAATTGCTTGGAAACTGCGTATTTGGTGGGATTTCCAGAAAAGTCAGTGGGAGATGGGTGGTTTGGATGCCCCGGGCTAGAAAGGTTTGTCAGTCTAGGGAATGAGGAGAGTCAGAGTAAAACTAGGGCAGCAGGCTGTTCACCTTTGGTTGGGGGAGGGAGGCCTCAAAAAATCAGGGTCCCTGCTCTCTAACCTGTCCTTGTTGCAGGTCTCACGTTTGTGGGGAGGGGGTTTACCAAGTGCTGCGCCATGCGCAGTGGCCCCCACCCATGACTGCGCATCTGGGAGCGCAGTGCGCCCTGGGTCTCTGGCCTAGGACGAGCACCGCCCTTCTTATTACATAACTTGAGGGCATGGCACGCGCCTTCTCGGCCCTTCCTTGCAACCCTACCTTCTCACTCCCCAGGGCCCACAAAGCTGGGGAGGGTCTGACTGGGGAGCGGTGGAGGATTGCAATCCCTGGGAGGGCTAACTCATGTCCAGTTAGTGTGAGGAGCTAAGTTTGAGGACAGAAGTGGTTTTCTAGCCCCATCTTGGTGAAGGGGCTGTAGAACATCCTCTTCTGAGTACCCCATATACCACCTCTGGGCCCTAGGGCCTCTCTGGTGGAGAGGGTGGCACCCTTCTTTCACTCATGTCCCATCTGATTTTTGAGAGGATGTTTCTGAAGGAAAAGATGTGATGATTATGGGAGGGCTTGGTTGGGAGGCAGTTTTGACAGTTTACGCCCCTTGTCACTGGCTTCCCCTCCTTTTCCTGAGTGCGTTTATCATCTTTCTGGACTCCTCTGATGAGCTGCCATTTTGGAGCCATTTCTGCTGGTCTCCGACATGGTGGCGTTGGTTTTTCTGTCCTGCTGTGCCAGTTCCGCAGAGTGGGCGGGGGGCGGGGGCTATGACGGAGGAGGGGAAGGGGGGGCAAAAGCACAGCAGAGGCGGGCGCAGTGGTGGCTGCCGCAGTGAAGGTGGCTCCAGGGGCAGAGCCGCCCAGTCCCACTCTTGGACACAGTCCTGGGTGGGGATTCAGGTGGAAGGTGTCTGGGTAGGGGCTCACTATTTGGGCCCGGCTTTGCCAGAATGTGGGTTTCCCACGTCCACATCAGCCTGAGGCTTTGAGTAGTTAGGAAAAGCTGAGTGTCTGGGTGAGAGTGGAGGCAGAGGCTCGGCAGCTCATCTCAGACGTGTCAGACCCGTGGTTTGTGTTCCCCAAATAGGCTCTGTCTCCAGCAGCCTCCCCGTGGGGACAGGGAAGTAAGGTCCATGGCAGCATTGAGGATCTGTTCAGATGGTCCTGCCTGCTTACTGTTTTTCTTCTCTGTTTCTCCTCCATGCCTCCTGTCAGTGCCATGGTTCCAGCTGTAGTCCTCTTGTGAGGCTCCTGCCCATTCCCCCTCTCTCCAGGCCCTTCTGCGTGCAGCGGCCATCTTGTCTTTCTTGCTCAGAAAGTTAAAATGGTTTCTCATCATTCCCAGAGTAAAATTCCTTTCCTTTAGCGTGATGTTCAATGCTATCCGTAACTGGCCTTAGCTTTCCTGTACAGTCTTACCTCTCTCAGTTTCTCTTGGTGGACCACAGTTTCCAACAAAACCAAGCAACTTCCTTTTTCTTGCTTTTCCTATGTGTTTTCACCAATGATGTTTTCCACGCCTCCTCTCCTCTTCGTCCACCTGTGGCAGTCTCACTTTCTCCATGGACCTCTCCTGATTGCCTTTGCAAGCAGCAGTTCTCATAACCACCCCCGCCCATTCGGCCGAACTTGCACACGGTCTGTCCCTTTTTATGGTATTCTTGTTATGATTCTTTGTGTATAAATCTTATGTCACCTATTAGATTAGGAGCTCTAGGAGGGAGGCTAGAGAAAGGAGAGGGAAAACAAATACCCATTTGGTACCTTCTGTTTGACAGATACCATGTTAGACACTTTTCCTGCAGTTATTTCATTTATTCCTTTCCATAGCCCTGTGCGGAGCATCCCTGGTCTTCCAACGTCTTTACATTTTTCTTCCCCGAACTCTTTACAAGATGCCTGTTATGAAGTAGATCCCCAAAATTTGTCTATTTAAGGAATTTTTTAAGTCCCTAATGCTCTGTGGGAGTTTGGGTGGTCAATCTTGTGTCCATGGTCTAGGTCACCTAGCTGTTCCTTGACACTGTCATTAACTTTCTCCTCTTCCTTTGTGGTCAGGTTCACTCAAGATGATGGCGTTTTCTGTTTGTTTGTTTTTTGTTTTTTTGTAGCTGAAATTGATGGGTTAACTGACTCAGTTATCCTGGTTGCCTTCCTCCTACAAGAAGGTGGAGTGGGGTATAGCAACTTCAAAGCCAGAATAAGCTCCAGAATTAGAGAGCAGGGAGCAGAGACACTGGACTTGGATAGACCTAGGTTTTCATTGTCATCCTGCCTCTTCTTAGCTGGGTCACTTTAGACAGGTCATATGATTTCTCTAAGTTTTCGTGTCCTCGGTCAGTGAGTTGGAGCCAGTACAATTGTTACACAGAAATGCCTAATATATTGGCAGCAAATAGGTTCCCATCCCTGCCTAGTGGTTTATCAGGGACTTCATAGGGGAGTGTTGGGGGGCTAGACAAGAAATGGGGGAGATGGGAGCTCCTGTGCCCTAAGTGGTGTCACAGAAAGGGCAGGGAGGAGGTAACAAGCATTACGCACCTCAACCCTGCAAGGCGGTGCTGTCTCCCACCTGGCGTAAATACCCCTTTACTTCTGCATCGGGAACATGCTGTGGGCACAGAGTTGTGGGGGTTGGTGTCGGCAGAGGGAGGGTCAGTGAGCCTTCCTGGGAGTCTTCTCGTGGCAGGTTAGTTTCCCTTCTTTCCGAATCTCAGCAGTGGCTGCCTGCTTCCTGATGCTGCCGAGTCCCGTGGGAGGGGAGTTGGGCACCCTGAAGCCCCTCGTCACCAATTCGGGGGCCGCGGAGCAGAGTGACGACAGCCAGTGAGTCGTCAGTCGACGGCAATGGGGACCCTGGTGACGGCTGCTTTGTTGTTTTTTTTCCTCTTTGGAAGATGACTCAGTGTATCGGGAGCCGGGAGATGGAGCTCTCAGCAGAGTGGCCAGGATGTTCTGTCAACATGAAAGCTGCAAAAACAGCTTGGGGCTCTGGGCTGATCCTTAGCCTGGGGTCATTTTCAGGGAGGACTGGACAGCGAAGGCACCCGCTGCCCGGGCAGCAGGATGGGGCGACACCAGGTAACTCAGCAGGGCTCTGTGAACTCTTGCATTTAGAGTCTGAAAAGAAAATAACAGCTGTGTGTGTTGTTAGATCTGAGTTTGGCAAATAGGGTCATTTTTTGAGTTCTTCCACTTAGTCCCAGAAGACAGACGTCTCTCAAAGAAAGCCCTTTGGGATTTCTCACTGTGGTTGTTTGTGACAGTCTTGGTGGTCACTGCCTTGAATGAAGGGCGATTCGCCTCTTAGGGTGGGGGCTGGCCAGAACGACCTCAGCGAACGCGGGCGCGCCTGGACCCCGGGAGAAGTGGCCGTGGTGGGGCTGTGGCGTCTTCAGCGTTCTCTGCCGCGCGGCCCTTCAAGATGGCGGAACCGCATCACCGTCAATGCGCCAAAGGCCGGCTCTTGGGCAGCCTGCGTCAGCCTCGCCTTTCCTTATTGACCCAAATCAGAGCTTCTCTTCTCCCCTTCATCTTCCTCATTGTCCTCTTAGGTGAAACAGTGGGCCTTAAGTACTTGACCCTTTTAATTTTGTTGTCGTCATCATGGCGGCTGCGGGTTCCAGACTTTTCTCGATACCGCAACCATGCGCCACAGGCGCGTGATCCCCCCGCCCCGCCCGGCCCCGCCTTGCCCCGCCCTTTTGCGACCGAGAAAGAAGATGCGCTTCCACCGCCGAGGAATCACGGCCAAACCGTCCTCCCCTTTCTTTGCCTCCTCAGCGAGAGTGTGGGGCAGAGGGGCAGCCAGTCGCGTATAGGGATGAGGGACAACCTGGCCGAAGCCCCCTCCCTTCTTTCACCGGGTACTATTTTTCAGTCTCATGCTTTCCCGCTGATGATGCTAGCAGTGACATTTGTCACTGAGCACCTCCTCTTCTCTCCAAGGACCTCCCAGGGTGACTCATTTGGGATCTCTGGTAGGAGTGGCTCCTGGGCCTTGGGAGCCAGAGCAGGACAGGGAGATGTGACCAGGTCACATGAGAGAGTTTAAGCAGGACAGGGGATGGGAGTCAGCCGTCCCCACCCAGAGCGCAAAGGCAGACACGGCCCCTTCGTGTCATGTTTTGCACCCGAGTAGAGAGCAGCTTGACCTAAAAAGATTGTATGTATTTGCACATTGGAACCTTTCGTGTCTCATTTTTTTTTTTTTTTTTTTGTCCGAAGCTGTGTATATGACAAGAGCCTGGATTTTGGGCTTCGGGCAGCTCTGTGGTCTCTCAGGATCGTTTTCTGAAAGAGGTGGTAGACAGGCCCTCCTTCATCAGACCCTCTACCCTCTATTACTGCCCTTTCTCCAGGACATAGGACCCATGTCACTTTGCCCAGCATTGTCTTGTTTCTGTCATTGGGTGGTGGACAACACCTGAGGGTCATCATCCCACAGCCACGTACGAACCTTAGATGGGACCCTGCCTGGGATCTGCTCAATTCATTGCATGGTTGGCTCTGTGAGCTGAGCCCACCTGTCTTCCTTTCTCTCTTCTTCCTCACAGAGGACTCAGGAGAATGCAGCTTGCTTTGTGAGTGGGTGACAACCTCTTGGCGACTCAGGCTCAGCTGAGGATGGTGCCAGTGTGCCGGAGACAGCCGTCATACTGCCGGATAGAGTGGCTCACTTGCATGTATTTGGAACAAAAAAAGGAGATGCCTGGCAGCCCCACACTCTGCAGTAAGTATTCGTCTGCATTCTTTTACATTCCTTTATTTCTTCGAACATCAGAAATGGATAGATGTTTATTGAGCCCAGCCACCTGCTATGTCTTCTTCAGGCTTCTCCCACACACCCCGCCCTTAGTCCTCCAGAAGAGAGGACTAGATTGATATTCTCATGCTACTGGATAGCTGCAGAGAGGCTAGAATTTGCTGTTCAGCCCCCACACATCCCCCTCACATTTAGGAGAAGTTGATTTTCCCTAAAACGGAGCCAACAGCCTGTGTCCCTCAGTGAGGAGTGTTAATGGGCTGCCTGGAAGGACCCTGCGTGCCCTCACAGCCCCCGGCCGGGAAGTGAGGCTTCCCATTGGCTGGCAGCGGGAGGATGGTCCTTGCCAGCACCTAGCATGGTTCTCTGCCAAGTTCTAGCTCCACATCTCCAGGCTGGTAGGAACCTAGACTATATATAGCATTGTGCTAAGCAATTCTTATCAGACGTGTCTGCCCTCCCCTGTGGGAGTGGAGCACTTCTATCAGAGAACCAGAACCTAGAGAGCGTGAGCCATCTCCAAGGGCCTTTTAATCTGGGAAGGGGTGTTTGTGTGTGTGTGTGTGCGCGTGTGTGCGTGTGTATGTATGTGTGTCTGTCTGGTTCAGGGCTGCTTACTTTCCTCCTGTATTTCAGATGCTGATAGATTGAAAGGTCATGCTAGATGAGTGTGCTGATGTGGGATGAGGTACAGGAGGGGCTGATAGCTCTCCAGTGGATATTGAGTTTGGAGGGAGAGAAGCTAGGGGCACGTGATGTAGCTGAAGGTACAGTTGTGGCCTGTGTCAAAGACCAGCCTCTGCTTTCTCTTCCTGCTTTCCTGTTTGCCATGCTTTACCCAAGGACGTCTTTTGACCTCTCTTTTCCTTCTTTCTGACCTCTTGTATTCTCTGCCTTCTTCCACCACTTCCTCCTCCCTTTGATTTTCTTTAGGATATATGAGGGCAAACTCAGTGACTGGCATCCTGGACCTGTGTCTGCTCTCCATCCTTACCCCCGTTTGGGGTTTCTGGAGATCTGGCTGCAGTTGGGCAGATTGGGCTCAGCTGTCCTTGAAAGGAGTTTTGGTGGTGGGTGAGCATTTGGGCTGGCTGGTTCAGGGCAAGATGGGTTGGCTATTCCCCTTTCCTCTCATAGGTGCTGTTGAGCCACCAATTTTTATGATTTTGTGACCACAAGTGTGCTGAGTGTTGTGACATGACCCCAGTCTTCTCAGTGAATCATCACCAAGTTGCTTATTGGAAACCAGATGCAGCAAGCAAATAGGATTTAACCACTCCACTACCTGCCTCCCAGGTAAGTCCAGCATGGGCTGCTCCCTCTAGCCTTCCCCCAGCCTCATTCCTTCCCATGAACACCATTTTTCTTATTCCGCGGGGGAACCTCAGACAACTCCATTCAGAATCTCCCAAACAATTGTTCTCTTTTTTGCATTCTCCTTTTGCTTCTGGCTTTTCTGTGAATGGGGTTAGTAATGAGCACAGGAATGGGGGCAGGATGGGCAGCTGAAGTGGTCGGGCTGTGCGGATGTGTGGGAGATGGCTGGGAGCATTGCTAGGTGTGGCAGTTGGCAGAGCATTTGGGCCTCCCACAGTAAGTGAATAGAAGCTCTCCTTAGCTCCAGCATCCAGCAGGAGGTTCTGGATTTAACCCCTCGGTAATCCTGGGAGCCTTCCTGGGGCCTGGAGATTCTCTTCCCTGTGTAGTCTCAGTGGATGGCCTGTCTCACTCCAGATACATTTTGCCTTGATCGGGCTTAGTCTAGGTTGGTGGTCTGGAGTTTGAACTGGGCTAAGCAGTGAGCTTTAGGTCTCTTTCCCTACTTTGGGGGCTTCTTTCAATGAGCCACTTTCTGCCTCTAGGACTTCATTACCTTTGCCTTAAAAAACAAAATCCCTGATCCAGTAAGCCATTGCAAAGCATTTCTAGACAGTTGACAAATGCTTTTTGTCTGCCTCACTTGTTGCTGGTCACAATAATAGCAATGGTGATTAAAAATGAAAAACGATGATGGCCTGCAGAATGGGGGAGGTCAGTTGCATCATTGATACAATTCACAAAGCAGACTCCTGGTGCCTGCCCATCACCAGGAAGTCTCTCTCCTGCTGAGTAGATGACTACAGCGTTCTTGGCCAGTAGAGCCAGCTGGAACTAGCCAACAGCAGATTGGTCTGAGCTCTAAAGAGAAAAAGAATGATGTTGGGTAATTTTCGGAGGCACCTATGGGATCCTACCTCTGGCCACACAGTGGTCACCTCTCTCTGCTCATATGTCACAGTCGGGGTGGAAGTTTCTCTTCCCCATGCTGCTCCCGTCGCTATCCAGGGAAGACTGGCCAATTCTGCTTCCTGTTATTTTTATCTTCTTCTCTATCCATTTGAGATGAGTCTCTAGGTTGGCTGTGAGCAGCCTGAGGGATCCAGGGCTATTTGGAAGAGTCTGATGTCTCTTCCTTTAAGGGCTCTGACAGGTCTCAGCCCTCCAGCAGTACTGCAGTGAGGGATGGCAGTGGGTGTTAGAATGGAGAGATATCAACTTGGGTGCAGCTGGGGAGACTTAAGAGGAGTGAGCCAAGGCCCTCAAGGAGTATTGGCTAGAGTCTGGCCAGTGCTGGCTGTAGGGCCGGAGCCAGATGTAGCTGCTGGCTGTGCTTGGGAGTCTCAGCCCTCACATGTGCAGTGCGTCCCTGGGCATAGCTCTTGGTGACCCCCACTCCCATGAATAGCCCTGTCCTTGGTTAGATTGGGAAAACCAGGGTGGGAAGTAAAGGGGAGGTTGGTTTTGCTCCTGGCCATGCAGTTGTCTCTGTGGCCTCTGATGTTTCCAGAATTGGGATTGGTGTTTCCCTCCTGATTTTCCTATTTTTGTGCCTCATCTGGTTCTGTTCTCCTTGCTCACCAGCCTGGGTTCTATAGACACGACGTGGGGTATTGTGTGTTGCCAATGAGGCTAGCAGAACAGTTGGTATCCCCTCAGAGAGGGGCCAACGTATCTGGCACTTTTTTCCTTACCTTTGAATTTCTGAGGTCTGGGAGCCAGGAGGCAGCATGGGGCCTCTCCATCCCGGATCCAGCAGAGGTTAACAGAGCTGGTGGCTCTGGAGCCGAGGTGGTGTGGCTTGGCTGGGAGTTGTGGGGGAGAGGCCCTGCCAGGGGCCCTGATTGGTCAGCACCTTCTCTATTCCATTGAATCCTGGTCCGATCAGTGCTGTGAATTGTTTAATGCATATCTTGGCACTGTCCCCTGGCTTGAGTGTCCCTGAGGTTGCAGCCACAGCTTTAAAGAGGATCTGTACCTTGTGCTGGTCACTTTTTTGGGCATGTTGCCTCCCTCTGAGATATGTAAGAGATACCGCCCTTTCCCACCAGCCGGCTGTCTGTGGGAGGCCCTCATTTTGCTTTGCTTTTCTGAGACTTGGAGTGACTGTGAGGGAAGCATAGACTGAGTTTGCTTTCTTACTGGCTCCTTCCACAAGAGCTTCTCATGGGCTGATAAAGCCAGAGAACATCTCCAGTGCCCCATGGCCTATGCAGAGCCCAGTGCCATAGTGTCAAGCCCGTGGGGGTGGAGTGGGGACATGGGGGCAGATAGAGCCACGTGGGGAGGAGATATACGTGGTTAGCTCACAGGAGCGAGCCCAAGAGGGTGTGGGAGGACAAGCCCAGTGCTTAGCCGGGACTGCCTGTCGTGGCCCAGGATGGATGTGTGCATCTCCTGTGAAGGATCTGCATCTGAGTGCCAGGTGCTGAAGGCAGGATGGTGCCCTGATCAGGGTCTGTAATGAGGCCTGAAGGTATGAGATGGACATCAGAGTTGTTGGTCCCTAACGGGAAACTGACCTTTTTTAAGGGCCCTCCTATCCTTATCTGATCTCATCCTCAGAACAATCATATGACGTAGGAGTCACTTCCCTTTTATGGTTAAAGAAACTGATTATTAAGTGACTTAACCCAAGGTTATGCATTTGGTAAGTGAGGTTGTTGAGATTTAAATCCATGTACTACTTATTCCAAAGCCTCTACTTTCTCTTTACTCTTTTGGGCTGAAGTCAGACATTTTTTGTGAACTAAAATCTTCAGAGGACTGATGTGAACCAGAGTGAAAGGCAGACACCCAGAGGAACTTGCCAGTCACTGGGGATGGTTGTGCCGCATTTCTTTTGGGGTGGGCAGGGCAGATGCAAATGTCCTTTGGTAGCCATGGACTGGCAGAGCTGAGCAAGGCCAGTACATGGCATCCGCTGCTGTGTACGGAGCCTCTGCTTTATGCCAGGGACTGTGCTAGGTGATAGAGATGCAGAACTCAACAAAGCCAAGTTTCCACTGTCGTGGGGCATACGTTCTAGTGTGAGGAGACACTATTAATAGTGATTTTTAAAAAGAATTCAGAAACGTACAGGATAGACATATATGGAGATTGGGGATGAAAAGGGGGACTCCCCCCACACACATGAGGAGGAGGGTCCAGATGATGGTCAGAGGGATCTAGAGATTCAGGACTTCAGCCACCTGAAGCCACATCAGTTATGCTTTCCTCCAGAGAGTTAGGACTAACACAGACTAACCCTCTCTTTTTTCCTAATAACTAGGAAAATCTGTCCAGGGTCCCCATAATAGCTTACAGGAGCTTGTCGTGAGTCAGGAATCAAGGTGGAGTACCTGTCAAACCTTTGGTCTTCAGCAGTCTGGTTTTCTCCCATCTGCCACGGTTGCCCTTGGCCTTCTGCCTCACGCCCTCCCGCCTCATGCCGTCCCAGGCACCAGCTGATTTCTTTCCTCAGCCTGGTCACTGTACCCTATTCTTGTCCATGCAGCACAGGGAAATGTGCAGGTTAGGTCTTTGCCAAGCCACTGGTCAAACGTTCCTGTAGGTGGTTCTGAGCTTAGCCTGTCCTGTCAGAATGAGCCATTCCCAGAGCTAATGATCATGCAATAGGGAAGGGTTGGGCAGCAGGCAGAGAAGTGGCCTGTGCCGGATGCTTGGTTGAGCTCTGTGTCTTGAGAGGTGGAGGCAGGTTGGTGGTGCTGGGACAGGGCAGGCATGTGTCATGTGTTCAGCGCATGGGCTCCAGGGCTCGGGACTTGTTTACTTGGTGGAAGAGGCGGTGGCCCTGTGGAGTCAGGCCATGTGATTCTTTGCTCCTTGGCTGATCGTGGACAGCTGACCCACCGGGACTGCCCACACTGCCATCTGCTGCCAGGGGTCTGAAGTTGCACAGGAATGAGGTAGTATAGTTAGGGGTGCTCAGAGAGGAAGAGGGTCAGGAAAGTGGGGTTTATGTTGCTCTGTGTTAAGGAGTCAGTAGACCTCGATTCTTGTCCTAGCTCACTTTCCTCCTTTGAGCTCCAGTTTCATTATGTATGAAATGAGGCAATGGAACCAGAATCTCTTTGGAGGTTCCAGCTATATCCTGGGGCCTCCCTGGATGTTCATGGAAATGTTTCTTAGCCAACAATTCAGGATGAGGAAAACTAGGCCCAGGTTTCCACAAGAGAAGGCAGGGGATCTTGATGACCTATCTCAGAGCAGCTGAAGAGGCACTGTGGGAATTAGCATGGGTAGGTGGGTGGAAGAAGGTAGTTTTTGAAGAATCTCCCAGAAGTGGAAGCAGAGAGCTGGAGGTTTCGCGAAGGTGTTGATGAAGATCCACCAGGTGGCAAGGGACATGGCTGTGGGCTTTCCCTGGGAGGCTTGTTGGGGATGGGGCATGTGGGAGCTGCTGGGGCCTCTTGCCGTCCTGCAGGGGGCTAACCCAAGAGACCCTGCTCTAGAAAAGAAGCTCCGTCCCGTCTGGCTCTAACCCTGGAGAGAATGCTGCTGTGCAGATTGAGGAAGGGCATCTGTTAGAGGGTCTGTGCCCCTTGCTGTCAGGAAGTTTTCCTTTATATTTAGCCTTTTCTTTTCACGTGTTTTTTGAGGCCCTCAACTAAAGTATTAAATTTTAAAAATGACAATGACAAAAGAAAAAAAACAAAAATATCTCAGTCACTGGTTCCATTTTGGCTTTTTAGTCTTGAGTCACTCTTAAAAAGATAGCAAAATAAAACACATGTGGGAAAGCCCAAGGTCCCAGGCCCAGCCAGACTGGGGCTAGGAGTGGGTGGGACTCTGTCCTAGCTTCCCCATGGCAGTGTTAGTTCCAGACGTCCACCACTGCTCCAAGGCTGTGTGGGTAGGAGCCCCTAGGGCTGAGGGGGCACATTGTGCAATCTGCTAAGCAGAATATAGAGTTTTAAAATAGCTGCATTTCTCTAAGACACTATCTGCTTGCCACTTTGTGGGATGTTTACCTGGGATTAATAATAGCTGAGTGCCACCCCACTGCCAGTATGGAATAGCAAACAGCCATCTGGGCTGGGACTCAGGCAGGAGAGGAATGGAGTCATAACCATCATATCAGCTCACGTAATTCTTTTCACACTTGCTGGCTCATTTGGTCCTCATACAACCCTGAGAGGTTAGGTGGTCTTATCCTTGTCGTTGGTGAAACTGAGCCAGAGAATCAGTTCTGCCAAGATCTAACTGCTTGCAGCTGTTTCTCGTGGATCTCCCACCCAGGTCTTCTGACTTCAGCTGTCATTTCCCTGGGTTCTGATTAGTGGAGCAGGGATAGGAATAGGGGAATGGAGTCTTCAGCAGTTTCCTTAATTTCTGAAGGCCTTAGAGGGCCTTTCTATATGTTGACAGGGAAACTAAATATCAGCATGTCCAGGTCTCCAACTCTTTGATTCTTTAGACTTTTTGGAGTTCTTGTGAGAACTGGCTTGCACTTCTTGGCTGGGAAGCCAGCCACTCACCATGTATTCTTGGAGAGGTTTCCTGAATTTGGAAGCTTCTGGAATATGTGATGCATCAAACCACTGTGACATATCTGTATGGCACCTCACGCCTGTGCACATAGGCATGCTTCTGCTGAGTCCAGCTCACTTAGAGATGAGGCCTAGTGTGGGGTCTTTGAGATTTTTCCAACACATTTGTAAGGGATGCCCTGAGCCTTGCCCAGCATGCATGTTGTGTGTATGCTACCTGTTTGTTGACTAATGTACAGTACCTGCTGGAAGCCTTGGCTAATGTACAATGTAAGTAAGGGACTAGAAACAGTGGCTTCAGCTCTGAGAGTCTGCCTCATGATTGGCTTGAAAATGCATGGCTTACCCACAGAGAGAAAGGTGGGTAAGCCCTACTGACTCATGGGTGTCAGTTTTCCTTAAAGGCAGAGCATAACTCCCACTCTTTATAAGGGCTGCTGAGGCAGAGTACTAGACAGCAGGACTTCTTGGCCAGTTAGCCCTCTGAGTGACCTTTATTTGAATAGACCCAGAACTCGTATGAAGGTGGAAATAATGGTTTATCTTTATTTACAGCTAATTTAGCCACGATGGTTTAGGCTTTTTGGGGGGGTATTCCTTTAGGACGATGGAGGCTGGACAAGGGCAGTGTACGTGTGTGTGTCTGAATGTCTGTCCTTTTGTATTTCCTGAATGCATTTTTGGTTCCTACAGAAGTGTTGGGGAATCCACAGCAGAATTGTTTTAGTGAGTGAAGGTTTCTGTAGCTTCATGTGTGAAGATTTGTCATGTTGGACCCAGTTCATTCTGTTCACCTGAAGGATGGAAAAGAGAATGGGCATAACTTACAGCAAGGAGGGTGATTTGGGCTGGACTTCTGGGAGAACTGTGCATCACTTCTGCTGAGGGTTCCTGAGGAAACATGAAGCCTCTTTATTTGAGGTAGGAGACTAGGTGTGCTCCACAGGATCCTCCCAGTCCTGAGTCCGTGGCACTTCGAGATGGTCCCTGGATCAGCATGAGGTGTGGGTGCCAGGATCTAGAGCAGGCATCTCTCTCCATTTTTGCCTTCCGCCTTCAAGGCAAGCCCAAGCTGGGTGGAATTGAGGAGATGCATGGGCAGGCTGCACCAATATGGTCACTGAATCTGGAACTTTGACCTCGTTTCCCTTTGCAGAGAGAACTTCTGGTACCGATCTTATAGGAACTGGTATTATTTGCATATAAAAAAAGAGAAAGGCACGTTGTCCCTCATCTTTTCCAGCAAAGAGCCCTGAGCTGCTCTAATCCTATAGTAGAGAGGGAAGAGGGAAGTGTAGAGGACACAGGGCCAGACATGGTTTGCCGGGAAGAAGGTAGGAGGTGGGAGAGGAACATCTCAGGGCAGGCCCTCAACTCTGGGAGCCACAGGCATGTGCCTGCTATACTAAAGGCACAGGGATGTGTTCAAGTGGGCATACTATTTAGAGGTAATCCAGAGTCTGAAATAAATCAGTTAATGGCTAAATGAGAGTTGTATTAAATATGGAAAATCATATATTCTTTTGTGTCATCACCACCTACAGATTTAGCATCAAAAGGCCTGACAGGCTGAGGGCAGTGAAATGGGTCCTGTCCATAAGATGATGCTTATTTGTAGTGACTTTTTTCTCTTTTCGTTTCTATTTCCCACTCTTTCTTATTGCTTAGGTCTACGTGAATATTTATGCAGTTGTGTTGTTATTTCCTTGGGGTACCATTCTTCCAGTGTCATTGGCATCAATGAATGTGTGACTTTGATTTCAAGTGTAAACAAACCACTGGCTCACGCAGGGATGAGCCATCTCTAAGACAAGGGCCCCGGCAGCTGCCTGGAGACGCCCTTCCCCCATAGACCTGGACTGTTTCTCAGCCAGATGCCTGAGATGAGAGTCTAGGATGTCCTTGCAGGGACCTGCTCAACCCCACATCATGTGTCCTGCTGGGAGGGGTGGTGCTCACACATGCATCTTCCAACCTTATTAGCTGGTACTGCTTTTCAGCTTGACCCAAGGAGTGGTGTTGGAAGTGTGAGACTGTTCATCCCCTGCTAGGTAAGAAGGGTGTCAGAGAGGAGAGGCATCGACAGAGAAGAAGGGAACACAGGCTTCTGCCTGCTAGCCTGTCTCCAAGACAGGTTAACTTTGTGTTAAGAAGCAAACTCTTTTAATCTTTTGGCCCTAATAGAAGTTATTTGTATTTTCTCTCCTTCTCTCTTTTCCCTCCTCTCTCTCACTCCCTCTCCCTCAACTCCCCAGCCTCCAAAGAATTTAATCTGCTGGACAACAAACAATACTGTTATAAAACTTTGAAAACAAGAGGGCGCGGCCTCCCTGACAAGGAGAAGGGCATGCCGGGTAATGGCCTGAGGGAGCATGCCAGGCCTGAGATGGAGCCGGGCGAGAGCCCAGTTGGCTGGGTACCTGGGTGCCTGCCCCTGCATAGCCCACTAGCCGCGCCATCCCCAGGCCAGAGGGGAAGGAACTGAAACAAAAGCGAGGGCAGAGAAGAGCTTGAAAGGGGAAGTTGTACGTGTTCCCTTCTCTGTGATCTGATGGGAATGCAGTAGACTGTGAAACTTCCTCCTCCACCTCTTCTCCCTCGCCCCTCCCACCCTCCTTTCTCCTCCCTCCTCTCTCCTCCTTCCTCCCTCGTTTGTCCTCCCTCCTCCTCCTCCCTTCTCTTGCCACTCACTGTTCTTGAGCCCAGCAGACAGAGGTCCTGATAACAGAATGAGGCTGGAATAGCACTGTAGGTGCAGCTACCAGCTGGGCCAATCAAAGTGGAAGGAGAGAAAGTGGGCTCACAGTTGGCTTTGGACTCAGACCAACCCTCTGTCCGGTCCAGCCTCCCTCCCTTCTGTTAGGGAATTGGAACCACATCACATCACAGGGTGTGCCCAGTCGATGTGTGTGGACCAGGTGAGTGCCCAGGTACTGGGGAGAACTGCCACTTGGAGGTTAGTTCAGGAAGCACCCTGGGCTTCCTGGTGCCCACCTTGGACTGTGCTCTGTGGAGGGTGTTTGATGTGTTGAAATGCTCTGTCCTTTGAGATGCTGTGCTCTCCCTCCAGGGAGGAGCAGAGGCTGTGCTGCAGAGGCTGGGGCATGCCTCTGGAAGAGCTCTTGGGAACAGGAACATGCTTCTCCCGGCGAGAGCAGGCATGCCGTCTTGTGAGTGTGGTGCCTGGTAGGATACTGCATCTGTTAGTTACTTCTCTGTAGCTGAAGGAGGAGGTCATCCAGCTCTGCCTGGGGGAGATGGGGAAGCTGGGCTTTGGGGCGTCTCACCATAGTTTCAGTTTCACCTGAAACTATGCACTTTTTAGTCCATTTCCACTGGGTCAAGCAGATGATTTAGGAATGACCAGGAAGCAGTGTTGGTGGTTTGCCTTTGGATCTGCATTGGTTTGGACCCATGAACTGTCTGGTGGGCATTGTGTTTGTGTAATAGACCATTGGCATAATTTTTCCTCTTGCAGAAAGCACTAGCTTCCTTGAAAGCAGTTCAGCCATGCCCATCTTCCTCTGCCAGAGCTAAGCCCTTCTACTGGGGGAACATGGAGACACCCGGGCTCCAGTCTTCATTCCATTCCTCTTCCTTCCCTTTGCCTTCCACTATCTCTTCCTGTCCCCCTAGCTCATCCCAGGGGCAGGGTAGCCTTGGTGCAACCTTCCATCCAGCCAGCAGTCCCGACCCAGGACCCCTGTGCTGGGACTGAGGCTGGGTTTTTTGTCAGTAGTGTTAAGGGGGGGACAGAAAACTGAACTTTTAGGAGTGTGGCTGCCTAGGAACCTAGATCTCCATACCTCTGACACAGGGGAAGCCAGAAGAACTGATGCTGGGTCCACGTAGGCTTAGAAGCCTGTTACTTATTGCCTTGTTACGTGAGTAGCAATTTGAGGGGCACTGTGGGTTTGGAGGATGTGATTCCCACACTGGGACTCAGGGCCTGGGAAATGCAGTGGTCCCTGGGTTCTGAGTCCTCCTTTGAAGGCCAACCTGCCAGGAAGGAAGAGCCTGATGGAGGTTTCTGGGGACTTTGGGCCAGCTAGTAACTCCATGCTCCCTCCCCTCCACCCTTGGCCCCTCATGCATATACTCTTCCTTTTATCACCCTTCCCTCTGATTCATTAACCACAGCCCCTGTCCTGATAGCTAAAGACACAATGTCCAGGCTGCTGCCTAGAATGACAGGAAGCTGGGCTGGCCTTTCAATTTATACATGCAATGGCCTGGGACTGTCTGGAAGGCAAGACATTCTCCTTTTTCAAAAGAGCCTTCCCCAGACCCCTCTCTCACCAAGATGAGCTCTTCCTCACTGCCAGGATCCCTGAAATCAGCATTCCCAGAGGGAAGAAGATGGCCATCTGGGCTTGGCTTCCGGCTCCCCCCATCTGGCTGGAACACACATCAGTCACGTAAGTAGCTATGACTCAGCACCCAGCGCTGCCTTGGCAGAACCTCCCCACTTTCTGGATTTGCACACACTGGTAGCACAGCACAAGCCAGCAGGGTTAGGCATCTGGGGGCCAGGGTCTGTCTGTTCAGTGGCTTTGCTTACGGATTTCATAAACAAGGATTCCCTCACCTTCCCATTTTCCTCCCATGTTATTTTTTAGGTATGATGCTAGGCTTTAAAGACAAAGCGTCATTTATAGAATGAAGTAGAAGCTATCTTTGCAATCTCCAAACTGTTTTAACCAACAGCTATAGATTACATTTGACCCTTTGATGTGTTTGGCCTGCACTAGTTTTTGTTTTTGTTTTGAGACAGGTTTGTACTCTGTAGCCCAGGCTGGAGTGCAGTGGCACGGTATCAGCCAACCTCTGCTTCCCGGGCTCAAGCAATTCACATACCTCAGCCTCCTGTGTAGCTGGGACTACAGGTGCCTGACACCATGCCTGCTAGAGTAATTTTAATGTATCTGATTTTACATGCGTTTACACAAAATATGGCCTCTCTAGGACACTGTATTTCTGCTGCATGCTGTTGCCGCTTTTGTGTCTCAGGTTTCCTGCCCGAGCCCTCTGAGCATTTGAATGAACTGTGAGCAGTCTACTTCAGCCTCCTCTCCTTACACATGAAGACACTGAGGCCCATTCAGGGCAAGTGGCAGGTCCCTGTTCTCAGAATTAGGGCCGAGCAGGTATTAAAACCTGTGTGTTCTCATTCACTGTGTGCCCAGGGAGATGAAAACACCCTGGCGTGAGAGGAAGCTTCCAGGTAGAATGTGGGCACAGAAATGGACCAGGATGGAGTGTACCTCCCACACCTTTTCCCTGAATGGCAGCACTCACAAGACTGACATACCCTCCCTTCCGAGTGGGCGGTTTTTCTCCCCAGGCAGCCCTGCCAACCCTTTCACTTTCGGCCAGTTTGCTTAGAGTCCTTAGGCTGAGGCAGATAAAACCCATCACCCTACTTGGATGGCAGAGCCCTTAGCAGGCTGGGGTTTTCATGGGCTGCCTTCTTACAGGTCTAGGTGGCCTTCTGGCATGGTGCCAGGGAGAGCAAGCCTCTTCCAGCCCTTATCAAACTAACTGGCTGCTTCCTAGTAGGGAACAGCCACCAGCTTGTTTCAGAGAAGAATCATTGCTCAGCTGACTCAGAGGAGAAAACTGGTTCTGTTGGGAAGGCTTAGACCTTTATCCAGTGGAATTGGAAAGGCAAAGGATTTCAGTACTAACATGACTTTTTCTCCACTTCTTCTTTTGGAGGGTTTAATTAAAGTCATGCATTGTTAATGGCTTCTCATCTCTTCTTCCAGAGAGTTAAGAATTAAAGTTTAGAATCCAGGAGTGGGGACCCAGACTCTGGCTTCTGTTAGCTCCCTCAGTGGCAGTGGCCCCCCGATATGTGCAGCCCCTCTGCTTGACTCCAGATGGTCCCTTATGGGTTGCAGGAGAGACATTAACTAACCACACTGACGACCAAGTGAGGTAAGTGGCGTCAAGAACTTGAGGCTGGCGAGGACGACTTAACCTTCTAGCAAGCTGGGCTAGACTTGGGGAAGCTTTCCTGAGCTGAAGGGAGGTTGACTGGGGTTCCCTGGAGTGGCGGTGGGTAGAGGCGGGGCCGAGGGGTGGTAGCTATGGGAGGGTGAGAGAGAGTATTCCAGAAGAGATAACAGCTTAAGCAGGGCCTCTCTATTGTGGAAGGTGGTTTCCGGATCACCGCGGGACACCTGTGTGAGGGCTCATAGGGAGGGGTTTGTGGATACTGGCAATTAGAAGTTGATAAGGAAAAGTGTGGCCGAAATGAAAAGCAGAAAAGAATCTCATCGAATCCCCTCAATTTACAGGATTTGGACTCTTAGTAATGACTGTCCTTAAACACTCACTCCTGACCTTACAGCCCTCGCTGTTTCCTGGTTAACAGGGCCCAGGTGTTGGCTACACGTGTCATCACCGAGAGCCCTTGTGTGCAGATCTGCCCCCAGCTCTGCCACCTGTGACTGAGGTTGGTCAGTCCCACGGTGGGCCGCAGAGCCTAGCACTGGTGTCAGAGTCGCTTGTTGCAGGTTCATCTTCAGCGTCTTTCCCACGCCACAGCCATGCTGGAGAAAAACGGCAGAGGCGCTAGAGGAGAACAAAGCAAGCTGCCCCAGACCACCTGGCCTTCGCAGAGCCCAGATCACGCTCCTCTCTCTGCCCAAGTATAACGTGTTGTGTAGTCAGTATGATCCCCCTTCAGTGCAGAAGTATTGCCTGGGAATTCCCTGCCCCACCCACCCTGTTTTGTTCTTAATGAAGTTCAAGAACAAAATGAGACGATAATCAAGTTATGGAGCAGGCTGCAGTGGGTGCAGGCGCAGGATCACAGCCTTTGGAGTTAGATCTGAGATCTGCCTTTATTGGTTGTGTGTCTGCAGACAAGTTATTTAGCCTCATTAAGGATAAGTTTCTTCTGCAAAAATTGGAATAATTCCTGCTCCATACGACTGCTGTGAGAACGAAATACCACAACTTTTGATGTTCAAATTCTATTTTTTACTTCTCCTTCTAGTGACACATACTGTTATTGCCAGGAACCATAAAAATTATAAGCCTGTATCTAGAGGCCTGAAGAATTGGTCGGGAACCTAAAAGATAGTTTCTGTTCTGTCTCTTTTCTCTTGGTTATGGTATCAGAGGAAATACACATATTTTTCTTAGCTTCAAACAACCGAAAAAGATGATGCAGTAAGGAGATGGGAAATCTAATTTGGAATATGGTGCGCAAATCTTATTTTCAAGCAGATTTTGAAAATAAAATGCAATTCTTTTATGTTAGAGGATCGTCTCCTTGATAAAATTATGGGGTACCAGTTTTTAAAGTCACATCAGAGTTTAAGATTGCAAATTGACGGGGTCATATTTGAATGTTCTGATAGTTATATGTGGGGTGGGAAGGAGGAACGCATGCTATTCTCAAATAAGACGCATGGAAGAGTTGCCCTAGGCAGGTGAGGCTCACCTTTGTGTAGGCTAGAGCTTCATTCCATCCACACGCAGATAGGGTGCTTGTGACCTGATGAAGTAAGGTAATATACCTGGAAACTTTGTATACTGTGAAATACTGTGCAAATGCAAGGTAGTTCGAATGTAAATATTAATGCATTTTCATAATAATTTTGCCATTTCATCATATATATAATTTGTAGTGACTGGCTGTGAATTTAAATAGAATTAACCTAGAATTAATGAGCTTTGTATTACTCTCATCTATTTGAAGCATCAGCTGTGACGTTCATGTTACTTTGCACAGCCCTGTGTAACCTCCTCTATGCCTTTCCCAAGGAGCACTGTGTCATATCACAAGTAGAACTGGAAGAAGACATTTCTCCTCAGGGCAGAGGCTGGGTCTTCTGATTGAATCTCTCTTCTTTCTTCAGTGAGATCCTCTTCTTCTGGAAGCTGGTTTCACATGGTGGCTTAGATTTTTCCATCTTTGTATCTAGCACCATTTGAAATCAGTGTTTTAGGAGTAAGAATTGCAGCACAGCCAAGGGTGGACTGCAGAGGAACTGCTGCTCATGGGACTGGCTCCTCCTCTCCTGCCACTTGAGTCTGTTCAAGAAGTCCAGGGAAGAACTTGAAGAGCAAAATATACTCTTGAGTTTGTTGGGTTTTGGGAGGGGCGACAGTAGGGGAGGGGGTTGTGTTTAAAATAAACACAGTGGTTTGCTCAGGGGCAGAGGTTGTGATGCTATTTATTTTGACTCCTAGCAGCTGTCACCAGCACGAATGTGTTGGTAGGCCCTTTGGGTGTGTTGATTGTCATATTCCGTTGGGTAACAATGTATCGAGTATTGTCATGGGGCAAAGGAGAGGGCAGTACACCTGGAAACCATTTCATCCACATCGGCACTGTCAGCCCACTCATAGAGGATGCCCTGGAGTATTCAGCATCCATTGCAGGGCACCCGAAATCAGACTTGCCACCTGTACTGTCGAGGTGCAGACCCTGGGAGCACCACTGGCCCATCTCTTACACAGGCTGACCGATTTCTCCTGGTGTTCAGAGTCTGTTTTTGTCTAGCACCATTTGAAATCGGTTATGATGTAGGGGGAAAAGCAGCAGCCTCGAAGCCTCATGCCAAGTCTGGCCAGCAGCAGCCTGTGGTTTCCTGGAAGATGGATGGGCAGAGAATGGGGAAGGAAGATCACGCTTTTCCCTACTAATTTCTTTAACTGCATGTATGATACATTATTGCAGAGGTAAGAGATAGTTTAATGGATTTTTAAAAACAAATTACTGTAATTTATCTGATGTTCTCAGTTGCATTTTGCCGAAATGTAGTACTGCTATAAATTCTATAAATTGGTTGCTGTTGAATTACCTTTCTATTGAGAAGTCTGTTCATGCATCCTGACCTTAATAAATACTATGTTCAGTTTATCATGTCTGTGTTTTTCATCTATTGTTTTCCATTCATAATTCTGTGACTATGAGAAGTGGCTCCTGAAAAATTAATTTGCTATGCAGATCTTGCCTACTTCATAAAGAATTTGAAGTCGGTTACAGCAAGGCAGACATTAAAAATGAAAC
Source organism: Cebus imitator (assembly GCF_001604975.1). Lineage (NCBI taxonomy): Eukaryota > Metazoa > Chordata > Mammalia > Primates > Cebidae > Cebus > Cebus imitator. The sequence continues at coordinate 5,356,378 of NW_016107353.1, read as the reverse complement.
CCATTAAGACAAGAATGAAATTCTATGAGCCAAGAAATAAAATGAGAGAAAAGATTAGGGAAGAGAAGAAATGATGAAGATCAAGAGGCTGAGGGATGCTCCCTATTGAATGGGAAAACTGTCCTTGGTTCCACACGGCTGTAGACACTGCCCTTCTGCCAGCAACTCCTGCTGCAAGGAACTTGTGCTCAACTGAACATACTGTCACATGGTTCCTTGAAGGGGTGCAGCACTGATTTCACTTGTAAAAGACTGAATGGTGCTTTTGACTGTTAGTTTATGTCAACACTTGAAAACAAGGCGAGCCAGTTTTGTAAAGCTATTCACAGATTAGCCAGATTTGACTTGATAGGGGATCAAGCTTGTAGGATCTTCAGGAAGGCAGGCTGTGGCCCCTTGATCAGGCTTTTTGCCCAGGAGGTGCATGGCTGACTATGAACTACCTGCAGTACAACTCTCAACCCAGTGGCTTGCAATAAATGATGGCAAATCAGCCACCTAGGAAGCCTTTTCTAAGCCCAACCTCCTGCCACAGTTTTCCCCCAGATGGCTGCCCTGCCCAGTGGGCTGAGAATGAGGGGGCGGAAGTAGCATTTGCTGGGAAGATTTGCCAGTGCATGTGTTGCACCCCCTCACTGCAGCTGCAGTGCTATTTCAGGCTGTTGATGGAAGAATCCATGTTCTAATCCCCAGGATGTGGTGGTGGGAAGACCCTAAGTGCTGGTGTTAAGACCTTAAGTTGTATTGTTTTATTCACTTCCCCCTGAGATAGGTTGCAATTGTATTAAATATCTACAGGTCTGACATCTTTGGGTCTGTTGTATGCCCTACTGATTAAACAGTTTTTGATCCACCCACCACGCTCAAAGCTCCAGCCTAGGTGTTGCAAATATAAACAAGACATGGATTTTTGCTCTCACGAGGCCCTGGTTCTAGTTCTCAAATGAGTAAGTGCTAAATCAACTTCAGCATCAAAGCACAAAAACAATGATTTGCAATGTCTTTTCCATAAAATAAGTTTATGGCACTCATTGAATGCTTAAATAGTGCTACATTGCTAGGTCAGAAGCAAAATGTTACTGGGGTGCCTCTCAAGCTTTTATTCATCTTTTATGGATATGGACAGCTTTTTACCTAAAATTGCCATTCTGAGGTGATTTTGCACAATAAATTGGTAATTATGTAGAATGTTTCTTCTGTAGACAACATCTTGAATGAGGTTTATGAAGCCATGCTATCGACCTAGGTAGAAAATGCTTTGTAGGGCATATGTCCTGCTTACCTAAATTTTATCAGATATTTTAGCTGTAAATTTATAAGTGGGTCTTGGTTAACAGATAATGAAAAAAAAATGATAAGTGGGGAGCCTTACTAAACTGATAGCACCCTCAAGCCTCACGCAAGTCGGACTGGCACGTCCCACCTATGGAAGTAAACACTGATGAATCCTTAATAAATGTGGATGGGACAAATCAAATCTTTGGCCAATTTAGGTTTAACAGAAATAAGTCTAGAACTGGATAATTCTTTGTGTAAGATACCAGTCCAGACATTCACTTTGAGAGCTGGTGTAGTTTCACAAGAGTGTCTGGCAGACGAGTGTGTCCATACTTCGATGGAGCTTGTTCAACACTGTTCAACTTTTCCTTGAACACGAAAGTTGTTTATTCTCATGTGATGGTGCCCTACTCTATCTTCCTATTCAGTTCAGCCAAAGAGCCTTTAAGTTAGTGATCCCTGGGTCCCATCCCTACAATCTCTGGTTTTGCTGGTCTGGGAGTGGGCCTGGACATCACTTTGGTTTTTAAAGCTGAGAGCCACTCTTCTGTGGTCTTGTTCCTAAAACGCTTTACTACTCAGTGTGGTCTGAGGGCCCCCAGCACTGGTCTGTTAGTTTCCTGTGAGTGCACTAAAAAATTACTACAAACTTGGTGTCTTATTACAAATTTATTATTACAATTAAAGATGTCAGAAGCCTGAAATCAGCTCACTGGACTGCAAGGGCCCCTCTCTCTCCGAAGTGCTGGGAAAGAACAGGTTTTCTTGCCTTCCCCAGCTGCTAGAGCTGCGTTCTTTGGTTTGCACGCCCTCCCTCTGTCTTCCAAGCCAGCAGGGCAGCCTTTTGCTTCAGTGGCCACAATGTTTTCTAACACAGTCAAATTTCCCTCTGCCTCCCTCTTGGACCCTTGTGATTACATTTAGAGCCCCACCTGGATAATCCAGGATAATCTCCCTACTTCAGTTTTCTTAATCTCATCTGCAAAGACCCTTTTGCCATATAAAGTAACACTCACAGGTTCCAGATATTAGGACTTGGATATCTTTGGAGGCCATTATACAGCCCACACAAATTGCAATTCTTAGGAACTCATTAGAAATGCAGAAACTCGGGCCCTAATCGATACATTTTGAATCAGAATTTTCTTTTTAAGGAGATCACTATGTAACTCACTAGCACACTAAAACTTGAGAAGCATGATGCTATGAGTTCCTAACCAAATAATTCTCTAATCATTGAGTCCCAACTTAAATACAAATTTACGGAGTGTTTTTCCTAGGAACCCTTTCAGGTGAAGGAGGTTAATCGGATGATAGGTAATTTTCCCAAACACCATTCTGAAGTGCTCTGTAAGCATTTGTTCCTAGAATTCTCTCTCAATGAAGCCCCAAGCCCCAAGCACCAGGATACTGGGGCTCCTGTTTACAGTAGTTTGGCACAGGGTTTGCCACTGCAGCATATAATAATAGTTTAGTGTTTTAAAAAAGCTACATGAGGGAGGTAAATCTATAAATGGAGGTGGAGTCTCCTAACATCAGTTTTACTACCTCTGTACAGGTTTCCTTGGGCTATGCACTATCAAGTCAGGAATCAGGACGGGTGGCTTTTTCAAATGTTATCTATACTTGTGGCAATTTGTTCACATTTTGCTGGTATGTAAGTGAGAAGGAAGGAAAAATTGTTTATTGACCACAGATCCACAATATGATACTTCTCCAATATTTAAGGAATAAGGGACAGAATTTAAAACCCTTTTAAAAATGTTAATCATGGCACAGTGGCTCATGCCTATAACCCCAGTAATTTGGGATGCTGAGGCAGGTGGATTGCTTAAGGCCAGGAGTTCGAGACTAGCTTGGGCAACATGAGAAAGCCTGTCTCTACAGAAAAATACAAAAAGTATTCAGGCATGGTGGCGCACACCTGTGCTCCCAGCTGCTGGAGAAGCTAGGTTGGGAGGATCCCTTGAACCCAGGAGGTTGAGGCTGCAGTGAGCTGTGATTGTGCCACTGACCTCCAGCCTGGGTGACAGGAGATCCTGTGTCAAACAAAAGTAATTGATGTCACAGAAGAAGCAGAAGAGGGTTAGTCTTATACCAGATCTCAGATGAAATTTAAAATGTCTTCTGGGAATCACAGCAACGACTGAAACTTCTGAATAGTGACTCTGCTTGTGCTGGTAAGGAAGGGATTGTCAGATGCCCTAACAGTCCACAGGAGGGCAGCAGTGCTCCAATTTACAAAGGATTAGTCATCATATTGGTGTAATCTTTTCTGAGTGAGCCTGGAAATTTTGATGAAAACAGTGTAGTCCAGGAAAAAAAAAAAAAAAAAAAACATATGTACGATCACTCAATTTTGAATCATTTCTGGAAGTTATTAGACTCCACGTTAAATCCTACTCGAGAACGAGTATGCAAAATTTAAAAATATGCAGAAAAGCTCCTTCTTGGTTAAAATGTTAGCTGAAAGACATTACTAAGGTTTAGAATACCAGAGTGGCCTATTTCCCACAAACGCTTAAATGCACTTGAACACCACAAATTCATATTCCTTCTAATTTCAAGCACCTTCAGCATTCTTACAGATTTATTGTTAGTTACCTTACAAAGTAACTCTCCCCATGTACTTTATGCCAATCTAAAAAATACATTAGTCTCAAGGTCACATAAGATTTTCCAAAATGCTCTATTCATAGTCAATATATTTTCACCCAGTAATTTTTTTTTTTTTTTTTTTTTTTTTTTTGAGAAGAGTTTCGCTCTGCTGCCCCGGCTGGAGTGCAGTAGCGCTATCTCAACTCACTGCAACCTCCGCCTCCTGAGTTCAAGCGATTCTCCTGCCTCAGCCTCCCAAGTAGCTGTGACTACAGGTGGGTGCCACCACGGCTGGCTAATTTTTTGTATTTTTGGTAGAGATGGGGTTTCATCCTGTAAGCCAGGATAGGGATCTCCTGACCCTGTGATCCACCTGCCTCAGCCTCCCAGAGTGCTGGCATTATAGGCGTGAGCCACCGCACCCAGTCCCCAAAACACACCTTTTAACAGTGTAATTTAAATTGGATGGCAGTCACTGCTTTTTGCCCACTGGCTTCTTTGAAAGAGACTGCTTGGCTAAGGGACTCAGTACAGGGCCAACATCTGCTACCTGAGCTATATTTACCTTTTTTTTTTTTTTTTTTTTTAAGACAGAGTCTTGCTCTGTTGCCAGGCTGGAGTGCAGTGGTGTGATCTCAGCTCACTGCAACCTCCAACTCCCTGGTTCTCCCTGATTTTCCTGCCTCAGCCTCCTGAGTAGCTGGGATTACAGGTGCCCACCACCACACTCAGCTAATTTTTGTATTTTCGGTAGAGAGGGGGTTTCACCATATTGGCCAGGATGGTCTCGATCTCTTGACCTTGTGATCCGCCTGCCTCGGCCTCCCAAAGTGCTGGGATTACAGGCATGAGCCACCACGCCCAGCCGCTGTTTACGTTTTCCATCCCTTGGTACAATCAATAGCAAATAGACAAAGTGAAGTTACCTTCTTGAGTTACATGGCTTACTTTGTACTCTTTTAGGAGATGAGGTAAGACAAATACATAGGTAAGAGACTTCTAGTAGCCAAGGCAGTGTAAGTGGACTAAGATTCTCACGTCACTTGAGGTTATCTGATGAATTTAATTCTCTTCAAAACTACCTACTTTTAGAAGGCATGTTTAAAGTAACACCTCTGTTTAAGGAGGGAAAGAAAAACATGTGTACTCAGAATTCAGAGTGGGTTACTCAACATAAGAGAGTTCTCTCTGGGAAAATCACAAGGCCACAGCATTCACTCCACACTGTGAAGTGGCACTCCTGTTATGGGTGTCAGAGTCCTCTTACTTTTTAAGAAAGTGTGCATCTGATTCTGAAATTCCTGATGTATTTGATCAGTTAGGAATGTTTTAAAAAGTGAAAACAAATGCCACACATAAACTCTCTAGCTTTGAAATCACCAAACACATTTAAAAATTGAGAATGTATGCTATTAACTTTTAGAGAATTTTCCAATAATATTTTTAGTTAAGGAAGTCATGCTTGCGCATATTCCCAATTTTCAGTGTTTTTGTTTTTAATGCACAAGAGCCAAAGTAGCATACATATATTTGTTAGGCTTTTTATAATGAACATTAGATAAAATAAACTCTACAATTGGTGAATGAATTTTAAGAGTTGGCATTAATCTTTGAACAAAAAAGACTTCAAAGCCACTTTCTTTACAAAGAAAATATAATTTCATTTTGAACTGTGTTTCTCTAATTTTGCCAATTTTATAAAATAAAGCACCTCCCCACTTTAATACAACCAGGCATGCTATGCTGACTGGTCCAATAAATCTGAGCGTTATTTAAAGGAAAACAGGCAATATGTTTATACCCAAATTGATAACAAATTTCAAAGAACCATCAAAGCTATATTCAAGCCACAATGGAATGTTAGGTAAGCTGCAGTTGCACTCATGAGAGTGAAACTAGAGAGTAACTACTGTGCATGAGCAGATTTTAATACAATCAAAAGATGAACTGGCAAACCAAGTAGTGGAATCCATTCAGCTTCTTTGCTCTGCCAAAGTGGCTGATTTACTCTGGTAAGTGGCATATTCAGCTGTATCATCTGTTTTCCTGCAAAGCAAGGTATAAAGATTGTGTCAAAGATAAATATAATTAAGTACAGAAATTAAATTCCAGAAGACTATTGAGAAAATGAACAATTAACAAATATAGTACTGAGTTGCCAACTTGAGAAATAAATTATTCTTTTAAAATAATTTCAAACGTTTAACTGGTCTCACTGCTAAGAAAAAATAAATATTAAAAAAAAAAAAAAAAAAAAAAAAAAAAAACAAAAAAAAAAAAAAAAAAAAACAAAAAAAAAAAAACAAAAAAAAAAACCTTCCTTTATCTCTGACTTATATTTTGGATCCCCTCCAAAACAAGAAATAGAGCAGCAGCATCCAAAGCACTTAGTAACTGTGTCCTCATTTTGATTTAGGGTCAGTGGGAAAGACCAGGGACAAACACATGTTTTCCTGATCCTCCATTTTAAAGCTGTAGCCCTGGTACAGAACCTTTGAAAAGATAGTGGTTCTACCTGTTCAAGTATGTGATGTCTCATCTACCCCTCACTGTCAAGAAAATCATGTATTCCATTAAGAGAATCTCCGAAATAACTAAACTTTACATCACACTCTTACTATACCAATAGACATCTTTGTAAAATCTATTATTCTAGTCTAGTGCTGGCCAAAGACAGATGATGCCAGTCCTATGTGTAATTTAAAATTTTCTAGAAGCCACTTCTAAAAACATAAATAGGCAAAAATAATTTTATTTTCTTTAACCCAGTATAACCTAAATATTGACATGTATTTTACGTATTTTGTGCTTAGTGTTTGACACTTGCAGCATACCTGACAACCAGTCACTCTGGAAGTCCTTAGCAGCCACACATAGCTATTGAGTATTGAATTGGACACCACAGCTCTGGGCTCTCCCTGCCTTAGTAAATTGACTTTAGTAGACAAATGAAAACTAAATTTGGACCAGTCCCTATTTACCAGTATGTGTGCCACAACAAACACTCCAGGGATGCCTTCCCAGTGTCACAGCTAAGCATGTTAATTTTGCATACTTTAATAACCCATTTATGCCTAGTGTTCCATTATTGGAACACCAAGCATGTGGGAGTTATTTATATCTTATTACTCAAGGGCATTGCCAGGGTCTGATTGCAAAAATTCAAAAAATTGCAACCTCGGGCATCAATGGGTTTGTTTCTCTTTGTCGGGGAGGCCATCGTTATGGTTCTCCATTGTGTTACTACTATACTTATAATATTGCAGTTCCCTAAGGACTATTGTGATGACTGACTTAATGGTTTGGCAAACTTTCACTAAATTCTCCAAGACCACTATATTTTTCTCTCTTTTTTTTTTTTTTTGTTTTTTGTTTTTTGAGACAGTCTTGTTCCGTCACCTAGGCTGGAGTGCAGTGGTGTCATCTTGGCTCACTGCAACCTCCTCCTCCTGGATTCAAGCAATTCTTGTGCCTCAGCCTCCTGAGTCGCTGGGATTACAGGCATGCACCACCACGCCAGGGTTTCACCATGTTGGCCAAGCTGGTCTTGAACCTTAAGAGATCCAACTGCCTCGGCCTCCCGAAGTGCTGGGATTACAGGTGTGAGCCAACGTGCCTGGCCACCACTATATTTTTCTAAGTAAATACTTTTTTCCCATAGTAGTAGAATCTCTTTTCTTTAAATAAAGTTTTAAATAGAAATCCAATCTATGCCAAAGATAAAAACCATTAACATAAATTTAAAAATATATATTTATTGGCTATAACAATGAAGCTATTTTGAAAATAGCAAAAATTTGAAATTGGATTACTAATTGCAATTATCTTTATTAACAACAGCATTCATTAAATTATCTTCAAATGTTTACAGACACACTGAAGCTCAGAGAGAGTCTAGAAACTATTTTCCTAGTTGGCTTTAGCCTCGAAAGTATCCTAAGAGATTAAGAAGAGACAGTAGTCTTCTCTTATTCACAGTTTGACTTGCACAGTTTCAGCAACCCACAAATACAGTCAAAAATACTAAATGGAAAATTACAGAAAGAGTAAGTTTTAGATTGTGTACCATTCTGAGTATCGTGATACCTCACGCCGTCCCACTCCGCCCCTCCTGGGATGTAAATCATCCCTTTGTCCAGCATCCCCATGCTGTGGACACTATGTGCCTGTTACTCAATAGCTGTCTTGGTTATACATAGTACCTGTGGTTAGGTAATCCTTATTTTACTTAATGGCCCCAGAGCACAAGAGCCGTGATGCTGGCATACTAATTGTTTTATATTATTATTACTTATTGCTGTTAATCTCTTACTGTGCCTCATTTATAAATTAAAATTTATCATAGGTATATATGTATAAGAGAAAACAGTATATGTATATGTTTAGTACTATCCAAGGTCTTGGAATGTCTCCCCCGTGGATAAGGAAGGACTCGGTAGGCTCTGACTGCCAATTCTGGTGGGTATGTTTTGTCTTTCTCTTTCCCTCTGTGATCAAAGACACCACTTTGCTTTTCCTAAGAAATTGTCTTTCCAACTGGCCTTCGTAGATCCTGCTCCCAAACTTTTGATTATAACCTAAGGTAGGGCCTCACATTATAAGAGGTGGGATACGTATCTCCCTCTCTTCCCAGCTCTGCAGATACATATTCTAGCATAGAGGAATAGTTCTAATTAAATCCAAAGACAGAAGGTGGAAAGGGTCAAGGGTTTAGGGCAATGCAATCCATTACTCTTCAAAATTTGAGGACTTTTTTGTTTTCCTTTAATATGCTAAAAATATCCCAGCCCAGGGAAACTGATAAAATGCCTTTATAGCGTTATTTATACACTGTAACCGAATAAATTTACAAAATTAAATAAAATTTATTTTGGTTTCTATAAAAGGGCATTTCTCCCCCTTGTACTTAAAATGAGCTGATTCTGTGGTTACTTCCCCCTGGGCTCACAAATTCTTACTTTTGGACTCACAGCTGTTTTACAAGGTAGAAGTGAGGTAGTCTGATGGGGAAACAACTCTATTTAAAGCCTACGTCAAAGCAAAAGTCTGTCAGTACACATTATGTTTTCAAAAGGAATGGTATGGGAAAACAATAATTTAGCAAAGGAACAGGAAAGTAAATTTCCTCTTTGATATTTACTCCCAATATCTCTTTGCTCAGATTATTGGTATCTATATATCCACTGAATATTTTTCAAAAGAAAGGACATCTGAAAAGAAACAACAGAAAGCAGATACCTTTTAATGATAAAAGCAAACCTTTCTCTCATCTCTTCTTCTCAGAGAGAAGTAAAATTTACTTCTCTGTGGGTTTCATCAGTTAGGTATGTGCTGAACAGAGGAAGGGAAAAGGACTGAATAAAATAGTGACTTCAAACCAAAAAGAAACAAGAGTAGCATAACAAGTGGGATTAACATCCACAATGGAAGAGAATGGCAGGAAAGCTGAGAATTAGGTTCATGACTTAAGACTTTCTCATTCTCACTGAAGGACTAGAAGCATGAATTTTGTGTTAGGAGCTACTTGAACTTTGAAGTCATACAGATCATCCAGCAGATAAACAGACTGGAAATTCCTGTTTAATATATTTATCTTTGAAACCATTTTGTAAGAAGTGAGTCATGTCAAAATATTTTCATAGTTGAGGAGAAATGATACTGGTCTCTAGCATCCATGAATTTTTGTTGTTGTTGTTGTTGAGACAGAGTCTCACTCTGTCACCCACACTGGAGTGCAGTGGCGCAATCTCTCACTGCAACCTCTGCCTCCCAGGTTCAAGCGATTCTCCTGCCTCAGCCTCCTGAGTAGCTGGGATTACAGGCACACATCACCACACCAGGTTAATTTTTGTATTTTTAGTAGAGACGGGGTTTCACCATGTTGGTCAGGTTGGTCTTGAACTTCTGATCTTGTGATCTGCCCACCTCAGCCTCCCAAAGTGCTAGGATTACAAGTGTGAGCCACCACGCCTGACCAGATTTTTTTTTTAAAAGACAGCATCTCACTATGTGCCCAGGCTGGTTTCAAACTCCTGAGCTCAACCCATCTGCCCGCCTTGGCCTCACAAAGTGCTGGGATTACAGGTATGAGCCACCAAATCCTGCCTAACACCCTCAATTTTGAGGGAATACATTGAGTATGTATTAAATCCATGTACTATTATCTTAGAATCAACTTTATGACATCATGTATTTTCAGATGTCTCTGGAGTTTTGCATTGAGAAGCTTCTTCCTGTGGCACATCTGTTTTCGATCTGAGGGGACATCCTTGGCATTGCTGAAACATTTTTGAAAGGTCAAATGCTAAAGAATTTGAGAGCCAACTAGAAAAACATCTAAGTTAATTTGATTCTCTTTTGCCCCATGTCACTATATGCCCCAATTACCTGAACTGACCACTTTTTATTTTTTTGGGGACTGAGTTTTGCTCTTGTTGCCCAGGCTGGAGTGCAGTGGCACGATCTCAGCTTACTGCAGCCTCTGCCTCCCAGGTTCAAGCGATTCTCTGCCTCAGCCTCTCAAGTAGCTGGGATTATAGGTGTGTGCCACCACGCTCAGCTAATTTTTGTATTTTTAGTAGGTATGGGGTTTCACCATGTTGGCCAAGCTGGTCTCAAACTACTGACCTCAGGTGATCTGCCTGCCTCGGCCTCCAAAAGTGCTGCAATTACAGATGTAAGCCACGAAGCCCAGCCTGACCACTATTTTTAACAAAGTAATTGGGTCAGTCAACATTAATGTAACATTAAAAGTCAGTTTAGGTTATACAAAATAATAAATACCCCAAGGGAAAAAAGGAAAAACAATTTGTTACAGGTAATAAATACATAAATTATGCAAATAACTTTACTAACTTAGCCAAACTGTCACATGGTCAGGGACAACTTAACTAGAGTTAAAAAATCATTACAAGTAATGAAAATATTTATGTGAACAAAAATCATATGTTGTTCAGAAGTACAGTCATACCATGCAATACAGAACTCAAGCAATAGCAAAGACAGGGCTGTGGCTTCCAAGACTAAAAAGTATGGTAGAAGAATTAGTAAAGAAAGGAAATGGGAGGAGAAAAGGAGGGAGCATGTGGATGGGAGCTGTTTTGGACCAATTGGTATCCTATACTGTTTTTAGCTGAGAGCTACGAAAGCAGAATCCTTTAGCCTTTTGGCCATCTTTCATCAAGTAATGTAAATGATGTTGGATGATCTTAAAATGACCACTTACACTATTTTTGTACTTTGAGATGAAGGCTGCAGAAGGGTAATTATGTTCCCAAATCATCATAAATACCAGTTTACATCAAATATATTTTGTGCCAGGCTTTAACAGCAATTTGCGATTATTTGTGCCTGCTAGCCTGCTTCCAGTTACCCCTGGAAGTAGAGAAGTAACTCTAGACATTTTATAATCTTTATAAGAAGTTTCTAAGGCCAAAACAGCCAATCTGGGGGGACGAGATTATGGACATTAAACAGTGCAAAGAAAATAATAGAAATCTTTATGTTTTTAAGGAGTTAAAAAAAAAAAGTAAGACAAGCCAAGTACTATTTATTACCCCAGAGCCTTTTTTTAAGGATACACACGGATGGGGAATTTTAAAAACTCCAATTATCTTTAACATTAGAAAAATTTGCCAGTAAGCTTGATAGCATTTCTTCAGATCTCAACAACATGGGCACATCAGTAGTGGTCGACACCCTGGTCAATGCAGCCCAAGCCCAGCATCAGTGCTGGAAGCTCACTAGACAGGCAGGGTCTCAGGCTCTACCCCAAACCGTATGAATCAGATCCTGTACTTTAAGAGATTTCCAGGTAATTAATGTGCACATTAAAGTCAGAGAAGCATTTGCTCTAGACTCTGAAGAAGAAAGATAAACCACTCTCACATTCAATTCAGCTATCAAAATAAACAGGAACTACAAAATAACAGATCCATAAGGAGAGCCTAGCTTTGGATTCAGCCATACATATTACACTGAATTTCCAATCGAGTATGTTCCTGTCATAAAAAGGGCAACATCTATTCTAAAAGAGTCCCATGCAGTTTATATTTTAAAATTCAAAGGCAATCATGAGTTTCCTCTCTCACACTATTTTTTGGATGATTTTTCCTCAAGTTGTGCTACTATTTACAGAATTACTTATGTTGCATTGGCTAAAGATATTACACCTTCCCAAAATATTTTAAAATTTTAATAATAGCAATTGTCTGTTGGACCCTATGTAACATATGGGTTTTAAAAAAATCACCAAATTAATTTTGCAATCTCACTTCACTATTGCTATTGAACCATTAATTTGGGAGTACAATAGTCAGATAACTGTTCAGTTTTAAAAGATCCATTAAGGCCAGGTGTGGTGGCTCATCCCTGTAATCCCAGCACTTTGGGAGGCTGAGGCAGGCAGATTACCTGAGGTTGGGAGTTTAAGACCAGCCTGACCAACATGGTGAAAACTGGTCTTTGGTACAGGTACAACAAATTTGCTGGGGTGGTGTTGTGCACTTGTAATTAGCCGGGGTGGTATTGCATGCTTGTAATCTCAGCTACTTGGAAGCCTGAGGCAGGAGAATCCTTTGAACTCGCCAAGGTTGTGCCATTGTACTCCAGCCTGGGCGATAGGGTGATGATACTCCATCTCAAAAAAAAAAAAAAAAAAAAAAAAAAAAAAAAAAAAAAAAAAAAAAAAAAAAAAAAAAAAAAAAAAAAAAAAAAAAAAAAAAAAANAAAAAAAAAAAAAAAAAAAAAAAAAAAAAAAAAAAAAAAAAAAAAAAAAAAAAAAAAAAAAAAAAAAAAAAAAAAAAAAAAAAAAAAGAGACCCATTAACTGCTAGCTAGAGAGAGTTTGATTAATACTTGTTAAGTAACCTTTAAAAATTCTAATGCAGTGATATTTTAAACAAAGAAGGAAAATGAGCAGAATGTGACTTTGCTTTCCTTAGAGGTTGTTTATACACAAATCTTATGGACTTGTGCAAATATTCCATTATTAGTATTTTGTACTCACATTGCTGTAGACATGTAACTTTTAAAACATACAACTGATAGATAAATCAACTATGCATATCACATTCCATAAATATAAGATTTAAGATTCAAGTGAAGGGATTATGGGTATTTAAAAGATAACCAAGTAATATGAAAAAAGTTTGAGTTTCTTTTGAGTAAAGAATGTACTTTTATGACTTGGCCCAAACTTGATAATCAGTATAAAAGGGATATATATATCATAAAATCATGAGTACCAAAAATCTTAATTAGGTTAGATTTCAAAGCTATTTCTAAAACTATAGAGGGCAACATTTTAAAAAAATCAATAAACATGAATGTATATTATCGTTCAGAAATTTTGAAGCACCTAATCTTAGTTTATGTTCCAGGATTCATTCTAAGTATTCTGTTAAATTGTAAGCTAACTAAAATTTGAGTTTGATGTTTAAAAACCCTATTTTTGTTAGAAGATACGTACTTTTACAATTTTCTACTATTCTAAGCCCACTCGATTTTTACATTTTTATAGATTAAAAGACACACAAAAGTTAATTAAGGTATCTTATAAATCTAACCCCTTTCAGCAAGTTTAACCCCATCAGTTTTACTGCAATCTGGTAAATTCATAGGGCATAAGAGGGAAATCAGATAGCGTTGTTTTTAATCCCCCAGTTTAACATGTATAAATAACAACTCAAATGAAACGACATCAAATTGGGTATTTAAATGAGATGCCTACATAGCTTCTTATAACTAGCTAAGTTATACAGACAAGTGGAAACTTTCATTATAAAAATTCTAGTGCATACAACTGTCATAGTCTCCACAGTGAAATATTTTAGATTTAATTTTGGCCACCAGTGCAATTTAAGAAACAGAGAATAGTTAGGGTAGAGAAGGCCTCATAGTGGTCACGATTTGTTAAATAATTTAAACCTCAAATTCCAGAGAAGTTTTCTTAAAGTCATAATAGCCGTAGTAACTTGCACAGACTTTTTATGCTGTAGCGATGTTAAAAGCTGAAAATATTTTTAGTAAAGAAATGCAATTGGTAGGACACACTAACGCAGGCACATTGTCTGAAAAAAAGATAGCATGCAATACTTAAGATTACAAACTTAGGCCAGGCGCAGTGGCTCACGCCTGTAATCCTAGCACTTTGGGAGGCCGAGGTGGGTGGATCACCTTAGGTCAGGAGTTCAAGATTACAAACTTAAACTGTACAAAAGCATGTCAAGGATAAGAAAGACTAAGAAGTTAGAAAAAACATGCTTTAATTTACCCTTTCTTCTTCTTTCTTTGAAGATATCTGTGCAGGCCAACAGAAATTATTGCAATTGCAACAACTACAAGAAACCAGGAAACAAATGACATGTAATTCTGAAAACTCATCACCAAGATTAAAAATCTAGCAGAAGAAATAAATGTTGGTTACATTTCAGTGGTCAAATATTATTTTATTTAAGCACCTACACATTTATATTACATCCAGACTCTTTGCTATCTAAATCCAACTCCCCGTAATCACTTACACAGTGCATAGTAAGTCAGAGAAAAGTCCTTGCTTTAATCTAGAAAAATATCGAAAGCACATTTGGGAAGCCAACTCCTATTACTGATCATCTTGAGAAAATATGTATTACTTAGGCTTTGTTACTAGGTGGATACATAGAATATAACAGAATATAAAATCACTAACACAAAGCAGGTAGTAAGTATATCAAATAAAAGGTCAGGTTTTCCTAAATTGGCTTAATTAACCAACCAATTTACAAGCTATAAAAACTATAGAAACTGAAAAACTATTTTTAAAATGCATGTCTTCACAATGTTTTGACTTAAGTGACGTCAAAATTTGTGATACTTACGTATAGCAATAACAATCAGAGCAATGGCCCATTCATCTGAGAAAGCAAGCAGTTCAAAGATGTTGAACACACAGATCTCCAGATAGGATTTATTTCAATCAGATCATCTAAACACTTGATATGGTTTGCCTATGTCCCCACCCAAATCTCATCTTGAATTGTAGTTCCCATAATTCCCACATGTCATGGGAGGGAGCCCATGAGAGGTAACTGAATCATGGAGGCAGTTTCCCCCATGCTGTTCTCGTGATAGTAAATTCTCATGAGATCTGATGGTTTTACAAGGGGCTTCCTCCTTTACTTGGCTCTCATACTTCTCCTTCCTGCCACCAAGTGAAGAAGAATGTGTTTGCTTCCCCTTCCTCCACGACTGTAAGATTCCTGAGGCCTCCTCAGCCCTGCAGAACTATGAGTCAGTTAAATCTCTTTCCTTTATAAATTATTCAGTCTCACAAAGTTCCTTATAACAGCATAAGAATGGACTAATACAACACTACAGAGAAAAAAAAAGTTTATATAGTTTTAGCATGACTGCTAGTGCATCCAGGTCATTTTGATCACATAATCCTTCTATTCAGTTTCCAGGTTAAGGGTTCCACATGTGAAACTCTTAATGGGAACCTCACTTTTCATTGTTTTTCTCTATAGCTACTACATCAGCTTATTTAGCAGTAAAGTTATTAACAATTAGAATTCACTACATTAGAGGAAAATAATTTTGAAAATTATTATCCCATGAGAGTTGGTTTAGTTCAATAGTTATTCTGTCATTTCTCATGATTTTGGTAGATATTTAACTTGTATTTTTTCCTCCAAAAGTGGATCTGTAGAGTGAGTCATAAATAAATTTCTATTATTCTATCACCCAGATGGTATTTACAGAGTCTTCACCAAAAATACTTTATCAATTCCCTTCCTATCCTCTCTACTTCCCTACTCTGCCCTGCCCCAAAATTAAGACATGGTCCTAAATACCAATAGGATTCCCTTTATAAATGAAACACCACGGCACACATGGATAAAAAAATATACAGAGAAACTTGAGCATACATTTTTGACTACCTAGAGAACATGAAATAATCCTACAAAATCTTAATTTTTAGAAGTGTTTCTGTCCGTAATACCTTTGCTTCTAAACTGACATTACTTTTGCTATAAATCAAATTGCTATAAGTTAAAGCATAAAGTGCCATGTTTAACTTTGCTTTTCTCATCTCATAAACAGTTATCAAGTGTTTAATGGATGCAGATGGAAACAGATTTACTGGCACAATGAGACTTGGACCACAGATTTTGGAGGTAAGGCAAACACTTTTTAACAAGCCTAAGGTGCATTATGTAAAATGATTAACCATTACTAAACTAGTCTAAGAAATGAAAAGTAATAGATTGTTGTCATTTTTTACTTATTAAGAAATCTTTATATTTCATTGGCCTTTATCACAACTATGTCATCATTTTCTTTAATATGTATTATGTGAACTGCGTGAGCCTCCATCAAGTGTGTTAAACCAGTTTGTTACATAGAATATGAACCCAACTTAGATTACTTTAAGGTTCATGTATATAAGGTATGAATAGAAAGAAAATTTATCTATGGATTGCCATCATAAAATAACAATATAATGTGGAAAGAAAATTGTGTTTTATATATTTTAACCTACCTACAAACACAGCATTTAAGAAAGCTATCTTACCCTACTAGGGATCCTATGTTGGGGCACCTCATAGTAACTGTAATTACCTACATGTTTCTACACATACTACCACTTATATTAGTCATGGTAGCTATACCAACCCAAACTGTCAAGCATTCCTTCATCAGGATTGGGATATCCTAGAAAAAAGAAGAAATATAGATTAAATTTTAAAAAAAGGGCCGGGCGTGGTGGCTTAAGCCTGTAATCCCAGCACTTTGGGAGGCCGAGGCGGGTGGATCACAAGGTCAAGAGATCGAGACCATCCTGGTCAACATGGAAACCCTGTTTCTACTAAAAATACAAAAAATTAGCTGGGCATGGTGGCGCGTGCCTGTAATCCCAGCTACTCAGGAGGCTGAGGCAGGAGAATTGCCTGAACCCAGAAGGCGGAGGTTGCGGTGAG
>NW_016107353.1:5325800-5338686 GCF_001604975.1 Cebus imitator | reverse complement strand
AAAAAAAAAAAAAAAAAAAAAAAAAAAAAAAAAAAGAATTCAAATTAGAAAGGAAGAAATAAAATTAGCTCTGTTTGCAGATGACATGAACTTTTATGTGGAACTCTCAAAGGATCCCACATATACACACACACACACAAACATCCCTTAGAACTAATAAATGAATTCAGCCAAGTGGCAGGTTACAAAATCAACATACAAAACTCAGTTGTATTTCTATTCACTAACAATGAATAATCTGAAAAGGAACTTAAGAAAACAATATCATTTGTAATAGCATCAAAAAGAATACAATACTTAGAAATAAACTTAACTAAGGAGGTGAAAGATTTACATACTGAAAACTATAAAACTGCTAAAAAATTAAAGCCATAAATAAATGGAAAGACACTTGTGTTTATGGATTGAAAAAATTTAGTATTTTTAAACTATCAATGCTACAAAGCAACCTTCAGATTCAGTGCAACTCCTATAAAAATCCTGATTTTTTTTTTTTTTTTTTTTACTGAAATAGAAAAATCCAATCTAAAATTCATATGAAATTAAGGGACCACTAATAGCCAAAACAATCCTGGAAACAGAGCAAAGTTGAGAAGACTAACCCTTTCTGATTCCAGAACTTATTATAAAACTATAAGAATCAAAACAATGGTAATGACAAAAAGACAGACATACAGACCAATGGACTAGAACAGAGACATCAGAAATAAACCTCTGCATATATGGTCAAATGGTTTTCAACAAGAGTGACAAAGAACAGCCAAATGGGGAAAGGGCAGTCTCTTCCACAAATGATGCTAGTAAAACTGGATATTCACAGGCAAAAAAGTGAAGCTGGACCTTTACCATATACAAAGATTAACTCAAAATAGATAAAAGACCTAAACACAAGAGGTAAAACTATAAAACTCTTAGAAGAAAACATAGGGGAAATGCTTCTCCACGTTGGATCTGGCAATGATTTCTTGGATGTGACACTAAAGGCAAAGGCAAGACAAGAAAAAAATTGTATTTCATCAATTAAAAGCAAATTTTGTAAATCAAAGGACACCATCAACAGAGTTAAAAGGCAACCCACAAAATGGGAGAAAATATTTACAAATCATATATATAATAAGGGAGTAATATCCAGAATATATAAATAACTCCTAAGACTCAGTAACAAATATCAACCCAACTTGAAAATGGACAGAAGACTTAAATAGATATTTCTCTAAAGAAGATATACAAATGATCAACAAGCACATGAAAAGATTCTCAACACATTTCTAATCATTAGGGAAATGCATATCCAGTATGCATATCTACTTCATATCTAGTAGGATGGTCTATGGTTTGAATGACCCCTTCAAAACTCATTATGAAATTTAATTGTCAATGTAATGTTATTAGGGGTGGCACCTTTAAGAGGTGTTCTGGTCATTATGGCTCTGTCCTCATGAATGGACTAAGTCGTTATTGCAGAGTTGTGTTTGCTAGTCAGGGCATGGTTTCACCCCTCTTACTCTCTCTCTCACCCTCTCTTTTCCCTTCTACCATGTGATGGCCTCTGTCATATCATGACAAAGCAAGAAGGCTCTCACAGATGCCCACACCTTGATATTAGACTTCCCAGCCTCCAGAACTGCGAGAAATAAATTTCTGTTCATTGTAAGTTACTCAGTCTGTGGTATTCTGTTTTTACAATACAAAACGGACTAAGACACTTGGGTATTATTGAAAAAACAATTTAACAAGTGTTGGTGGAGATGTGGAAAAATGAGAACCTTTGTACACTGCTGGTGGGAATGTAAAATGGTGCAGCCATTGTGGAGGACAGTATGGCAATTCCTCAAAATATTAAAAATAGAATTCCCTTGTGATTTAGCAATTCTACACCCAGGTATATAACTAAAAGAAGTTAATACAGGAACTCAAAGTTTATAACAGCATTACTCAAAAGAGCCAAAAGATAAAAACAAACCAACCCAAGTGTCTAGCAACAATGAATGAATAAATTAAATATAGTATAAACATATAATGGACTATTATTCAGCCATAAAAAGGAATAAAGTTCTGACTCATGTCACAAGATAAGATATAGATGAACCTTAAAAACATGCTAAGTGAAATAAGCCAGACACAAAAGGACAAATACTGGGATTCCATAAGCGGAATCCACTTATTATATCTAAATTATATGAATTTACCTAGAATAGGCAAATTTACAGAGACAAAAAGTATACTGTAGTTTAATCAGGTGCTAGAGATAGGGAGGAATGGAGAGTTACTGTTGAAGTAGCGTTTCAGTGTGGGATGGTTGTATTCTATTCTAGGGATAGATGGTACTGATGGTTATATAACAATGTCAACGTACTTAATGCCACTGAATTGTAAACTTAAAATGGTCAAATGATAAATAAAATGAAAAGTTGATTTGGAAAAATTAACATGAGAGTACCTTAGAAATTTTTGAAAAGAAGTATTCTGGAAGTTATTAAAACATATAGTACTACAGTTAAAAAAAAAACTTGCTTTTGGTACAAGAATGGAAGAATAGACAAAGCTCAAAGGAGAAAGGAAGATGGAACACCTGTGAATGCAATGTATGATACAAATTGGCATTTCAAATCAGTTGGGGAGAAGATAACTTATTCAAAAAATGGTTCTGTTTAGCTATTGGATGGTGGTGGGTGGAGTGGGGAGAGGATGAACCATATATCTCATTATATACACCAGAATGAATTTCGGATGTACCAACGATTTAAGTGCAAAGACCAAAGTCAGAACACGTAGTTGAAATCTTTATATAATTTCAGCATATGAAAGACCTAAAGTTTTAGTAAGAAAGACACCAAAGGCTATACATCCAACCACCTATTAATGTAAAATGTCTGAACATATAAATGACCACTGATAGGAGGACAGTTAAATGAAATATGGTATATATTTAAGTCACCATTAGAAAAGATGAGAATAAATCTAAACACAACCCCAATCTAAGAGTGTAAGTGGAAAAAGTTCAAGTTGCAGAAAAATATGTACAGCATGACATCATTTTTAACAAAAGACAAAACACCAAACTACAGTATAACTACACATAAAAATATGTTGATGGTCCTAGCCAAAGCAATCAGGCAAGAGAAAGAAACAAAGCATATCTAAATAGGAAGAGAAGAAGTCAAACTATCTCTGTCTGCAGATGACATGATTCTATATCTAGAGAACCCCTTAGTCTGCCCTAAAAGCTGTTCCAGATGATGAACAACTTCAGCAAAGTTGCAGGATACAAAATCAATGTACAAAACTCACTAGCATTCCTATACACTAATAACAGCCAAACTGAGAGCCCAATCAGAGAAGCAATCCCATTCACAATTGCTACAAAAAGAATAAAATACCTAGGAATACAGCTAACCAGGGAGGTGAAACATCTCTACAATGAGAATTATAAAACACTGCTCAAAGAAATCAGAGAAGACACAAACAAATGAAAAATCATCCCATGCTCATGGATGGGAGAATCAATATCATTAAAATGGCTAAACTGCCCAAAGCAATTTACAATTCAATGCTATTCCTATCAAACTACCAACGACATTCTTCACAGAACTAGAAAAAACTATTTTAAAATTCATATGGAACCAAAAAGAGCCTGAATAGTCAAGAAAATCTTAAGCAAAAAGAACAAAGCTGGAGGCATCACATTACCTGACTTCAAACAAGGCTACACTAACAAAAACAGCATGGGGGTACTGGTACAAAAACAGGTATATACACCAATGGAACAGAATGGAGAGCCCAGAAATAAGGCTACATATCTATGACCATCTGATCTTCCATAGAATTGACAAAAGCAATGGGGAAAAGATTCCCTCTTCAGTAAATGGTGCTGGGATAACTGGCTAGCCATATGTAGAAGATTGAAACTGGACCCCTTCCTTATATCATGCACAAAAATCAACTCAAGATGGATTAAAGACTTACATGTAGAACCCAAAACTATAATAACCCTGGAAGACAATGCAGGCAATAACATTCTGGACATAAGAACAGGCAAATATTTCATGGCAAAGATGCCAAAAACAATCGCAACACAAGCAAAAATTGACAAGTGGGATTGAATTGAAGAGCTTCTGCACAGCAAAAGAAACTATCAACAGAGTAAACAGACAACCTACAGAACGGGAGAAAATTTTTGCAAACTATGCATCTGACAAAGGTCTAATATCTAGCATTTATAGGAACTTAAACAGATTTACAAGAGGAAAAACAACGCTATTAAAAAGTGGGCAAAGGACATGAACAGACACTTCTCAAAAGAAGACCTATATGTGGCCAACAAACATATGGAAAAAAAGCTCAATATCACTGGTCATTAGAGAAATGCATATCAAAACCACAATGAGATACCATTTCACAACAGTCAGAATAAGCTATTATTAAAAAGTCAAAAAATAACAGTTACTGGCGAGGTTATAGAGAAAAGGGAACACTTATATAGTGTTGGTGGGAGTGTAATTTAGTTCAACTATTGTGGAAAGCAGTATGGTGATTACTCAGAGAGCTAAAGGCAGAACTACCATTCAACCCAGCAGTCCCATTACTGGGTATGTATCCAGAGAAATATATATCATCCTGCCATAAAGACATACGCACATGAATGTTCACTGCAGCACTATGCCCAATAGCAAAGATATGGAATCAACCTAAATGCCCATCAATGACAGATTGGATAAAGGAAATGTGGTACATACACACATGGAATACTATGCAGCCATAAAAAAGAATGAGTTCATGTCTTTGGCAGGAACTTGGGTGAAGCTGGAGGCTATTATCTTTATCAAACAAATGCAGAAACAGAAAACCAAATACTGCATGCCCTCACTTATAAGTAGGAGCTAAGTGGTTAAGAACTTATGAACACAAAGAAGGAAACAACAGACACTGGGGTCTACTTGAGCGGGAGAGTGGGAGGAGGGAGAGGAGCAGAAAAGATAACTACTGGGTACTAGGCTTAATACCTGGGTGATGAAATAATACGTACAACAAATCCCTGTGACACATTTACCTATGTAACAAACCTTCACATGTACCCCCAAACTAAAATAAAACTTTCCAAAAAAAGATCTTGATGCACAAACATGGATTTAAAAAGAAACTCTGAACTATTAACAGTAATTAACTTGGATAAGTTAGAAAGAAACTAATCTTTTACTCTATATACTTTTGTAAGTTTGAAATTCTATAAAAATATATTCAAATACAACTCGTGATTAAAAGTTATAAAAAGTAATCTATATTCAATAGTATAACAAGCTTAAAACTGACAAAACAAAAAAACCTGGAAAACACTGTTTGCTTCATATTAAAAGGGCTTTAATTCATAATGAGCTCTCAAAAATCACTCAGAAAAATATTTTAGAAACCTAATAGAAAAATAGACAAAGCACATGAATAAACAAATGTAGATCAAAAAAAAAGTTCAGATTCACTGATAATTAAGGAAATGCAAATTGGTCACGCATGGTGGCTCACACCTATAATTCTAGCACTTTGGGAGGCTGAGGCAGGAGGATTGCTTGAACCCAGGAGTTAGAGGCCAGCCTGGGCAACATGACAAAACTCTGTCTCTACAAAAAATACAGAAAAAATTAGCTGGGTGTGGTGCCATGTGCCTGTAGTTCCAGCTACTTGGGACGCTGAGGTGGGAGAATCACCTGAGCCCAGGAGGAGGTTGAGGCTGAAGTGAGCTGTGGTCGCACCACTGTACTCCAGCCTGGGTAACAGAGTGAAACCCTGTCTCAAACAAACAAACAAACAAACAAAAAAATAAAAACCCACAACCAAGAAATGCAAATTAAAATAAGATGTTACTTTTCACCTATCATTTAAAAATTCTTAACATTTTTTTAGATATGTCTAAAGTTTTTAATTTAAAAAAATTTTAAGTAAAACAAATTCTTAACAATATCAGTAGGATAAAGGGCTAACCAACCTGGATAACGTGAAACTGGAGGCTTGTAAGTAGGTCTAGGACCTAGAAAAATAAGTTTGATTTTATAAATTCATCAGGGCCTTGTCAATATAAAATTATGACTTTAATTTTGATATTGATTTTTAAAGATTATTTATCAAAATGAAGACTACACATACTTTACAAACTTTGCAATTCTACAGATTAGAATTTGCCTACATATATAGCTGCACAGGCATGTAAGGATGTAGGTACAAGAATGCTCACTATACTCTATTTTATAACGGAAATCCTAGAAGATAACCAATAATAAATCACAAAAGTAATGTGTGGCTGGGCTTGGTGGCTCATGCCTGTAATCCCAGCACTTTGGGAGGTCAAGGCGGGCGAATCACTTGAGGTCAGGAGTTCAAGACCAGCCTGGCCAACATGGAGAAACCCTGTCTCTACTAAAAATACAAAAATTAGCTGGGCATAGTGGTGGGCACCCGTAATCCCAGGTACTTGGGAATCTGAGGCAGCAGGAGAACCGCTTGAACCTGGGAGGTGAAGGTTGCAGTGAGCTGAGACCATGCCACTGCACACCAGCCTGGGTGACAGAGAAAGACTCTGTCTCAAAAAAAAAAAAAAAAATGTGCTTGGGGTAAACATATGTATCTTTTTCAAAAACTGTAAGTGGTATCATACTACATAATTTATATCTTCCCCTTTTCCACTTAGGATTCCTGGCTATTTTTTCATGTTAGTAATTTAGATCTACCTTAACATAATTATGTTGCTATTTAGTTGTCCTCTGATGATGAAAAATGACTGACAATCCCATGAGGAATGATTTTTCAAAAAAATACCCTTGTAGTTTCTCTTTTTTATAAACTTTTTCTCACAAGCAATTCTCTCCTCTGTTCTCAAGCACTAAGCTAGATCAGTGTTTTATAAACACTTTATGAAATGCTTATTGTCAACTCTTTCAAAAGACTGTATCAACAAACTTAGTGCATATACCCGCTAAGAGCATGTGAGTAAGCATAGATGCCTCATTGAGTATAAATTTCAAACGCAATTTTGTTTTGCTCACATATCAGTCCACCAAAAAGCCCATCTCTTCCTGCCCTCAAACCCTACAGCACTCAATTCAAGAGGCTACCAGTTACCAATTACATATTAACATACATGGATCTATCTCTTCCTTAATATTAAATTAGGTGTTGAATAAGTCATATTAGCTAGCTCTAAGAACTTTCTATACACCGGGCACTTACACCTTACTAATAAACAAAAATACAAGGTATTTTTCTTTTTTTTTTTTTTTGAGACAGAGTCTCACTCTGTCACCCAGGCTGAAGAGCAGTGACTCGATCCTCGCTCACTGTACCCTCCGTGCCTCCCCCGCCAGGTTCAAGCGATTCTCCTGCCTCAGCCTCCCAAGTAGCTGGGATTACAGGTGCCTGCCATCATGCCTGGCTAAGTTTTGTATTTTTGGTAGAGACAGGGTTTCACCATCATGGACAGGCTGGTCTTGAGCTCATGACCTTGTGATGTACCCACCTCAGCCTCCCAAAGTGCTGGGATTACAGGAGTGAGCCACTGCCCCCAGCCTATAAGAAGGTATTTTAATTACTATGTTAACATGCATAATTCCCCTCAATCCTTTAACATATTAGGGAGATAGGAAATATATATTCGAATTAGAAGCCAGTGATTTGAGATTTCAGTTCGACATCCACATTAAACTAAAGGGAAATGGAAGACCATAGAAATGATGTTTCTTTCCAGGCTAATGCTCTTCCCACAATGACTACTGTCTCTTGCTTCTGCTGCAAGCAAAGTGAAACCAGAGACAGCAGTGTTGTAATCAGGATGATAACTCCTTCCATCATATCAAAATGATCTCTCCAGTCGTAAGCACAGTGGTTGACCAGGAGTCCCTGCAAAAAGTCTTCTATTTCATTTCAGTAAGTAAGGACATTTCCTGCCTTTCCGTTGCTATAAAATTTACTTGCTATGGCCGGATAAAACTGCCCAGTAAAGAGGAAAAAAAAAATAACATTATGAGATGTGGAAGAGGGGCAGGTAGGGAAGAGGCAGAAATATAGGTCTTGCTCTGGAGACAGCAGAAATTTCCCTGTTTAAATGTGTCACATCAGAAGACACAAACTCGTTGCATTCCAGAAAATGAAAAATTCCTGGAATAGGAACATTCTCAGTAAAAGTGTCAACAGATCACTTCTGAAAAGAATAAAATAGCGAAGTTGATGACACAAAACATACATATTAACAAACATACATATTAACACATATACATATTAACAAACATACATGGATGTTCCTATTCCCTAACATTAATTTAAGTGTTGAATAGGTCATATTAGCTAGCTCTAAGAGCTTTCTATATACAAGGTACTATGCTAAGTGCATTAAATGCATCCCACTTACATCTTACTAATAAAAAGGAAGGTCCTAATTCAATATATATATATAAAATTATAACCCCAGATTATGGCAGATAATTTTAGAATCACTATGTATAACAACTAAAATGGCTAGACAAATGTCCTCCCTCCTTTCATTACTAAAAATGATGAATGAGTGGACATCACCAGAAATTTGAAGGATTTTTTAAAAAATCACCAAGAATTTAAAGGATTTTTGAAAAAATATAAGCAGGAGGTTACTAAACCTGAGACACTGGAAGTTGGAGATATTGTAGCGGGAGAAGTCGACACTGGAAAACAATAATGTAGACTGGATCAAACACTTGGGAGTTATTACTGGCATTTTCTCCAGGAATTTATAAGATTTTTGAGAAACACAAGGAAGAAGTTACTAAACCTGAATGACTCAAGGTTGGAGGTTTTGTACTGGAAGGAGGCGGCTCTAGGAAATAAAATAACGTTATTAGATCAACCACCTGGGAGTTATTGCTGCCATTTTATTTATATGAATTATGCCCTTGACTTACTTAGATAAAAATGCCCGTGTTTTAATTCACTCCAAAAAGTGGTTGTAACCTACTTTTTATACATAAAATTATTGAACCAGAGAAAGTATACACCCATGCAGTGTACATAACATGCTGAGAACCCTGGAAAAGCACAGCAAATCACAACAGCAGAATTTTATGTGAATTTCATGTCATAGATCTGGCATAGAAATGAATACAAAACAGAGTTAAATACTAAAATTGTTCCTTTTCAGTTATTCTGTATGACTGATAGTTAATATCAAAGAAATAAAGTCAAAAATGAACAGCAACAACAACAACAAACCAAGACAGAAAAAAGACAAACTTTGTACCTTTAACACACTTTGGAACTGGGGGATCCCAAGTACTGTTACTGTTACAGACAATTGTGTCACTGCCAACGATGTGAAAACCCTCATAACATTCAAATATAACTGTTGCTTTGTAGTAAAATTTTTTTCCAAGTCCTGCTATCTGTCTTCCATTTTCGATTACTGGAAATCGACATTTGACCACTGGAAAAGGAGAGAAACCCCAGAATTAATGGAAATCTGCTTTTACAGAAAAAGTAGTACCAAGTAGTAATTTCCAGTGGAAACAGAGACAAGGAATGGAATGCAAGATGTTAAAAACATTTCTAAAAAGTCTTTAAATGTTAAACATTTAAATATGAAGCATTTTAAATGATATATTCTCCTTAATGATATTTTTAAAGATTTATTGCATATAATTTACATACAGTCAAATTCACCTTTCAAGTATACAGCTACATGAGTTTTGACAAACACAAATAATCATGTAACTACCAGTACAGTAAAGAAAAGTTCCATTACTCTCCAAAATTTCCTCATGCCCTTTTGTGAGTCACCCTTCTTTTCCCTCACCACCCTCTCTTCTACAACCAGCCAACCACTGAGCTGCTTTTTCCCTATAGTGGGACGTTTTCAGAATGTCACATAAATAGGATCACGGACTTTGTGTGTTATTTTTTTGGTTCTTTCAAACAAAAACTTCTAACTCACACAGATACATAGTAGTTCACACTGTTAAAAATGAAATGCCAAGAACATGTGAAGGTAAGAAATAGGGAACTCTGTACCTAGAACTGTTTTTTGACTTGAACTAACCTGTATTAAAATATATTAGAAATCAATCATATAGGAGGAGGACGTGCATACGCCTGCTTTGTTTAGTCATAGATAAAACTATTTACAAAATTATTCCAGAGTATGTACAAATGAAGAAGGAAATACATTGAAAGATTACCTTTACACTCTGGAGCATCACCACTCCATACTGAATTGTCACGACAGTAAATCGTGCTCTCTCCAACAAGTGAAAATGGATCTGGTCCAGGTGCAGGATCACAACTATAAGTTACTGCATCAAGATATTCAAATACGTCTGCCTCACTAAAGGTGTGTTTTCCATTGCTTATTTTTGGAGGTGGTTTACACAGAATCTCTTAATAATGTGGAAAAAGAGGGAAGGAAGTATAAAAGATTAAGACAGCATTAGTAAAATTTCTATGCTTTCAATACATTAATCAATATAGGGTTTCTACAAGCTGGTTGTGAATTCAATATTGATTTAAAAGAAGATTTCTATAAGCAAATGTCCCAAATTCAAACCATTAATGTTTGACTAACTTTCAGAACAAATCTCATTTTCTTAAAGTGTAAATACCCATCGATATGGTCTGCATCTGTGGTCCCCACCAAATCTCATGTCGAATTGCAGTCCACAGTGTTGGAGGTGTGGCCTGGTGGGAGGTGGTTGGATCATGCGGGTAGATGTCTCATGAATGGTTTAGCACCCACCATCCCCTTGGTGCTGTTCTCATGATACTGAGTTCTTGGAAGATCTGGTTGTTTAAAAGTGTGCAACACCTCCCATCCTCCCCACCTTGCTCCTGCTCCTGCCCCTGCCATGTGAGACACCTTCTTCCCTTTTTTCCTTTTTCAACGATTAAATTTCCTGAGGCCTCCCCAAACCCCCAGCTGATGCCAGCATCATGCTTCCTGTACAGCTTGCAGAACCATGAGCCAATTAAACCTCTTTTCTTTATAAATGACCCAGTCTCAGGTATTTCTTTATAGCAATATAAAAATGGACTAATAACATACCTATATTTCTTTGCAAGGCCATGCTAAATTTTGTTCTAGTCATCACAAGAAATGCTGACAATTTAATTAGAAAATATGCTTAACGGAGTGGGTGGTTGAGAAATCCTTTGCAATTTATAAATATATCCATTTTCCAAATCGGTGGTTCACAGTACCACCAAAATATTACTGTCTTTTTTCACTGTCATCCTTACAAGTGTATAGAGATTTTTTCCAAAGGCTACATATTGTATGATAACACAACAGGCCAAATCTGATCTTGCTTTAAGCCAGATGTTGAAGAGATATGCAAAAAAGTGTGAACAATGCCACTATTCCTACTAGTTTTATTTTGTTTTGGAAAACTGTTATTTTTCATTAAAAAAAGTTACATATGTTAATATGTATTGCGTCTATTCTCACAATTCATCAGGCAGGGTGTGGCGGCTCACATTTGTAACGCCAGCACTTTGGGAGGCCCACAGGGGCAGATGACTTGAGCACAGGAGTTCAAGACCAGCCAGGGCAAGATGGCAAAACCCTGTCTCTTCAAAAATTACAAAAAGCCAGGTATAGTGGCACATGCCTGTAGTCCCAGCTACTGAAGAGGCTGAGGTTGCAATGAGCTGAGATTGTGCCACTGCACTCCAGCCTGGGAAACAGAGTGAGACCTTGTCTTGGGAAAAACAAAACCAAAAAGAATCAATAATTATTTTTAAAACCTCTCAATTTGAATTCCAATATGATAAATACCAATAGATAAAACCCACATAAAAGAAAGCTCTTTTGGATCTTTGTTAATCTTAAAGTGTAAAGGGTTCCCTGAGGCAAAAAACTTTGAGAACTACTGGTCTAAATTAAAAAAAAAAAGAGAGAGAATTTACTTACTTTGACATATTGGGGGCTTACTACTCCAAACTGCATCTGATCCTTTAAGTTCACAATATAGAATTTCTTTACCAATTAAGTAATAACTAAATGAGAAAAGAAAGGGTTACTGTTTTGTGTAGCAATTAATAAGACACACATAATAATGAAGGAACTTTTCATATGGTTGCTTTTCTACACTGCAGTAATTTGAGGGGGTGGTTTCTAAAACATCATACTATATAACGAAAGTGCTAAGTAAGTCTGGATTTTAATCAAATAAAGAATTTCTCCATTTGAACATATATTGGCCAAGAGCAAAGATGTCTAACTAAATCTGCTGTGCCTGTCTGCCCAGCATCTTTGCTATCTCCTGCAATCACATTATACATTCATTTCTGTGCCTTTGTTCACACCACTCTGCTCAGTAAGGACAAGGACTGTGTAGAGAGATCAGGTCCTAGAGCTGGAATGCCAGGATTTGAGTCCCTGCTCCTCAACTTACTAGTTTCTTGAGCTTGGGCAAGTCACTTAAAGTTCCTCTCACTCAGTTTCCTAGTTGATTAAAAGGGGTAACAGTACATACCTCATGCAGTTGTTCAGAGGATTAGATAAGTTAGCATTTGGCACATATTGATACGTGAGTTTTAGCTCCTATTAATATTATTTAGAACAGAATGTCTTTCTAGGGATAGCTTACTGAGTATAGGAATACTTTCATTGAGTATACCCGTATACTTGAAACCTTCTGATTTAAATTCACAGACATCTCTCTTCCTTCTGGACTTTTAGTGTAATTATCATGAATAATTCTACTTATTTAGCATTTCTATTTTTTGTTTTGAAAGCTCTCAGTATACATTGTTTCTCAATAATGTTAGAATTTCTTTTAGGGGTATCCATGTCTTAAACTTTTGGTATCTCTCAGAGGGCCTAGCAAGCTCTGTGTAACTTTTTTTTTTTTTTTTTTTTTTTTTTTTTTTTTTTTTTTTTTTT
>NW_016107353.1:5313288-5325790 GCF_001604975.1 Cebus imitator | reverse complement strand
TTTTTTTTGAGGAAGGGTCTTGCTCTGTTGCCATGCTAGAGCACAGTGGCCAGTCTCAGCTCACTGCAACCTCCGCCTCCCAGGTTCAAGTGATTCTTCCACCTCAGCCTCCTGAGTAGCTGGGACTACAGGCACGTGCCAAACGCTTGGCTAATTTTTATATTTTTAGTACAGACGAGGTTTCACCAAGTTGGCCAGGATCCACCCACCTCGGCCTCCCAAAGTGCTGGGATTACAGGCGTGAGCCAGTATGCCCGGCCGCTCTATGTAACTATTAACTGAATATTCCAATATTTCTACTTAACCAAATTTTTAAAACTGTCAGAGAAACGGCCTTAGTCACAGGTGATTTTTCCTCCAATATTCACTTATTTTATCTTCTTTTTTTTTGAGATGGAGTCTCGCTCTGTCACTCAGGCTGGAATACAGTGGCATAATCTCAGCTCACTACAACTTCCATCTCTCGGGTTCAAGTGATTCTCCTGCCTCAGCCTTCTGAGTAGCAGGGATTACAGGCACATGCCACCACACCCAGCTAATTTTTGTATTTTTAGTAAAGACAAGGTCTCACCATGTTGGTCAGGCTGGTCTCAAACTCCTGACCTTGTGATCTGCCTGCCTTGATCTCCCAGAGTGCTGGGATTCAGGTGTGAGCCACTACACCTGGCCATTATTTTTTCTGTATTATAGTGTATTACTGCTATTGCTTAAATCTGGTTTGTCTCTATCAAAACTCATATTGAAATTTAATTGCCAGTGTAACAACATTAAGAGGTTGTGGGGCCTTTTGGAAATGATTAGGTCATTAAGAGGGATAATGCCTTTCTAGAGAGTCTTCATTAATTCTTGTGGGAGTGAATTCTCATTTTTGTAGGCTTGGATTCATTACCATAACAGCAGGTTGTTAGAAAGTAAGAATCACCTCCCTTGTGCTTTGACTTTTTTACACATGCTAAATTTAAATTTCCCTTTCACTTTCCAGCATGTTATGATGCAGCGTGAAAGCCCTTGCCAAACACTACTGCCATGTCCTTGAACTTCCCAGCCTCCAGAAATATAAGCCAAAAAATTTTTCTTTAGAAATTACTTAAACTCAAGTATTGTGATTGCAACAGAAAATGGACAGAAAATTACATTTACTCTCTAAATGCACATTTCTCTTAAATATCCAGTATTCCCAATACATACGACTTCAAAAGCCCTACAGAACAGACTATTACTGAGTGCTCACTGCCTGTTCTTGAGATGCTTCATATTGTAGCAGTCTCAAAAATAAGGTTTTTCAACTGGGAGATTTTGATCAACATGATAGTTAAAGGCTAATCGGTTTAGTTTTGGTTGGGTAACACCTTACAGAGTCGCCTGGATACAAGAGTATCTTTAGTTGGCAATTCTACTTCTGACAGAAATGAGAGAAATAGCTCTCATTTCTGTGAGCTCTACTTCAAGTCTAAGAGTTGGCAGATTTCAACTGGGGACACTCAGTTGTGAAGAATAAATTCTCATGATTACTACATTTTTAGTGCTTACAACAGGCTTATTGTCAGATACAGCAAGTAGTTTTGCTTTCCTTCAATATCAATTTCTTTTTATTTACTATACATCTTGCCTATCCCCATAAAGCATCCATGAGTTGTTTGGTTAGAAGTATAACTTGTCACATAGAAAGCAAAATTAAATATACATGAATGCTTAAGAAGAAAGGCAAAACAAAAATAAAATTACTAACATTTCCCTAATTTCCTCTAAGGAGCAACTTACCCGTCATTACAAATGAAGTGCAGCTGATTTCCAAATGAATAAGTCCCATTTGCAAGGATTGCTTGGCCATGTAAAGGATTAGGTATATAGTGACACACTTTTTCTAAAAAAAAAAAAAAATTGAAATTTTTTTCAATCCAGTTATTAAAGATCTGAATCAAAATTAAAATTCTGCATTGCTCTTTTGAATGCATGGGAATATTATTTTCTTTATTTACCTATTATAAGGATAAACTTAAGATTCATGCTCACCTAGGCAATCTATTGCCAAGAAAAAGATTTCTTGGAGATTTCAGTTTCTCAAAGCCTCCAAAAAAGCATTGCTATCTTAAACCTCATTTCACAAGAAAAAAAAAAAAAATCACCATATTGAAATATGTACCCTAAAATGTGTGAAAATCTCTAGAGAAAAATGAAAACAAAAACAAAAAACAAAACAAAACAAAAATCTCTAGAGCTAGCAGGAAAAATAAATAAATAAGATAAAATAAAATTAAAAAAGAAATCTCTACAGCCAATAAGGAAAAAAAAAAAAAATGCTTGTTTACTTACTAACACAGGGCTCATCTGAGATCGGTAGCCATGTGTGATTCCGATCACAAATAGTATGGGTGAGAAAAGGAGCGAAGTGGTGGTATCCTTTTTTACAGTCATAGTTTACTCGTTCCCCAACCCTATAATAGGGTTTTGGTCTGCTAGTGAGCTCCATAGCTTGAAATGTTGGTGGTGGCCCACATGCATCTAGGATTAAGAGAATTACAACATGAAGATCGTATCACTTTAACTAGCCATGGACTGTGGTCTGGCAGCAGGTGGTATACAAAAAATAGAAAGGCTCTTGGCAGGCCAGGTGCAGTGGCTCACGCCTGTAATCCCAACACTTTGGGATGTCAAGGCAGGCGGATCACCTGAGGTCGACATTTCAAGACCAGCCTGACCAATGTGGAGAAGCCCCGTCTCTACAAAATATACAAAAATTGGACGGGTATGGTGGTGCATGCCTGTAATCCCAGCTACTCAGGAGGCTGAGGCAGGAGAATCGCTTGAAATCCAGGAGGTGGAGGTTGCAGTGAACCGAGATCGAGCCATGGCACTCCAGCCTGAGCCACAAGAGCCAGACTTCATCTCAACAATAAAAAAAAAAGCTGTTGGCAAGATTTTAAATGTTTGTTCCATGCGTTTACGTGAGTGTTGGTAATGATGAAGGAAATGCGACTTGCATGTTTTAAATAACATCCTATTAGCTTTTGGTTTTTTTGGAAATAAACATTCCACAGTAAACTTGAAGATAGAGCAAATGTTTTTGGTCTTAAAATATATATGGATGCATCTTTCCCCACATTCTTCTAAATTCATTTCAAAACTAACTTCTCCACTAAGAAGTCTTCTTCAGTACCATAAGCACTCTATCAGATTGTTCTTCCATAGTTTAAAACACTGACTTCCGACAGCTTCTCACTTCAGGCTGTCTTCTCTTAGAAGGCACGTTCCTGGGGGTCAAGGACCATGTTCTTCTTTTTCTACTACACTCTACCCACTCTGTGGGTGCTCAAAAAATGCTGACACTGTCAAATTCTATCTCCAGTTAGGTACTCAAGAAATTGATGCTACTGTGCCTGGGGAAATGAAAACAACCCAAGTTTGGATTCATGTTATGTCAAGTTAAACAAAAGGCTCAAGCTGCCCTAAAAGGACAGGAAATAACATGAAAGTCTGAATTTATGATGGTGATTGTTTATTCCTGAAGAGCCTGTTGCTTTTCAGAATCACTCACCCTGTGATTTGGTCCTCTCCTTTCTTGTCTCCTTTGCCCTATTCTGTCACACTGAGTAGCTTGGCAGGCCAGCAGTATCACATCTTGGTCCTTTGCTCACACTGCTCCCTCTACCCTGAATACCCTTCCTTCCTGGCCAGTAGCTACGACTCCTGCTCAAGTCTTGTCTTCCTTAATCCACCCATCATCTCCTCCAGAAAGCATTTTCTGCCTCCCTCCACAAAGCATTGATCAGTCACCTTCCCCTGGACTCTCCCCTGCATGGATCTCTCAGGTAACTATCACCTGCTTTTGTGTTTAATAGTTAACATGGCCGACTCCTTTCATCCACGTGACCACAACACGCAGCACAATATGTCCCTCATAGTAGCTGTTAAAAAAAAATTTGGTACTCAAAGTCCACTGCTGTCAAACACAAAACAATGTGAAGAATATACTGTAACAATTTCATATTGAAAATAATCATTCTACGGCACAACGGAGAAAGAAGATTTAGCCATTTCTTGTGTTGCCTATCTCTCTCGGTCTTTTGGTATCCTGGCAGGTGACCAGATAAGGACTGCTCTCTTTGCATTGTAGTACACCGAGTAAGGAAACTAAGCAGCTACTCTGTAAGCACTTGCTGATCTTGGCTTCTTCCACTGGAAATAAGGAAAACATCTAAAATACGCAGAAGAGACCACACACAACAGGACACTGGGGGTTTTGTCCAAAAAAGCAGCTTCTCTTCTGGAGGAATGAGACTGGCCTGAGATTTGATACATGTTTCCTTCTGCTGTCTTGAACCCTTTGGCAACTACCTTTGAGAGAGCAGGTCTCCCACGCGCAGCATTGTCTGCTTACAAAACCTTCTCCTTGTAAGAGTGAGTTGCTCCAGAAATTGAATGTTTATTTTAATCCATGTATTCTCCCTGCCTGGCATCATGAGTTCTCATTTTTACTTTCTCTAGGTTTCATACTTGTTTTGATTTAACCTTATCAACCTCAAACTTAACAAAACTAAGAATGAAGAGAAGGAAAAACAAGGTTATCTTCCATGTTGCACCCTATTTTATTTTTCTATGTTCCTGTATTTCAAATCATTTTCATTATCTTCTTCAACTTCCTGTTTTGTTTTTTTTTTAATGTGTATGTTCTTCTTCAACTTCTTTTTTTTTTTTTTTTTAATGTGTATGTTCTTCTTCAACTTCCTGTTTTGTTTTTTTTTAATGTGTATGTTCTTCTTCAACTTCCTGTTTTGTTTTTTTTTAATGTGTATGTTTTTTCCTTTTCGTTTTTTTCTGGAAACAGGGTCTTGCTCTGTCACCCAAGCTAGAGTGCAGTGGTACAATCAGGGCTCACTGAAGCCTTGACCTGCAGCCTTGACTGTGGGGGCTCCAGTGATCCTCCTGACTCAGCCTCCCAAGTAGCTGAGACTACAGGCATGTAACAAACACCACACCTAGCTAATTTTTTTTTTTTTTTTTTTTTTACATTTTTTGTAGAGGTGGGATCTCCTTATGTTGCCCAGCCTGAACTTCTAGTACTAAGTCTATTGTAAACATTAATCTTAAAATAAAAGGCCTTTCGTTTTCTTCTTTTTTTTTTTTTATTGCATTTTAGGTTTTGGGGTACATGTGAAGAACATGCAAGATTGTTGCATAGGTACACACATGGCAGTGTGATTTGCTGCCTTCCTCCCCTTCACCTATATCTGGCGTTTCTCCCCATGCTATCTCTCCCCAACTCCCCAACCCCCACTATCCCTCCCCCATTTCCCCCCAACTGAGGTTTTCTTCTTATCACCACTGCTCCCTCCTCCCATCGCCCTCCTTCAAAATGAATGTTTTAATGATCACTGAGATGCAAGACTTAAGTACTGGAAGCCCTACAGTCAACACAAACAGAGGAGGCAGATCCTTTCCGGCCTCAGCTGCCCCTGCCCTGGCTTTTTAGGTACCACAGAAAGACCACCCTGAGCATAGCTCTTTAAAGAACCTTCTTCCTGGAGGCAGGAGGAACTTTTTCCTAGGCCCTAAGACCCAGCCAAATAGTATATTTAATTTTCTGGTATTTAACAGATGTCTATATGGATACTGAGTCAGTATTGATATGGAGGCAAACAAATTGGGCTTTTGGAACCACAAATGTGACAAGACAGAGAAGATCCCTGCATTCTGATGGGGAGAGACAAAGAATAGAAAAGGTCATTTTAAAAGGGTGATTACAAGTGAAGAGGGACTTGAACTGGGTTGTATGTGTTCAACCTGAGATGAGGGGTCAAAGAAGGTCTCTGCGAGGGTAACATACCAGCTGAGTTTGCAGAAGAAAAGAGCCCGTTTATGCAGCAGTTCAGGAGGAGAATGTTCCAGGGTTGAGAACAGCAAGCACAGATGTCCCAAAGAGGCAGAGTTTTGTCTGTTTGATGAGCAGAAAAGCCTTCCCTGCCTCCAGTCCATTTGTTAAATGCTGTCAGAAAATTATGCTCCTTTTCTCCAAAGCACTTCCCTTGGTTCATAAAATATTTGTTACTATTACGTTTAGTTAATGTCTGCCACTCCCAATACATTTTAGTAAATATTTATTGTTTACCGTGTTCCCAGTACTGAGCTTGTAACAGCGAGCAAAACAAAGTCCCTGCTTATCTTCCTGCATGTACATGTGTGTAAACAAATAGTGAAAAAAGGATCAAGAAAATAGGAACGGTTTGTGATTGCCTACAAGTGTTATAGCACCAGACATTCAAGACCGATATTCGTTGAATGAATGTTCCTAAGGAAAGAAATGCAACGTACAAACTGTACACGTAAGAGGATCCTAAATATAATTTTGGACATACATACACCTGAAGTGCATATAAAGTCAGAAGGAAATAGTCCAAAATATTAAATATAGTTGTCCTTTGATTCTGTTCGTTTTGTTCAATAAGTATATATTTCTTAGCTTTTTTTTTTTTTTTTTTTTCTAGATAGGGTCTCACTCTGTCACCCAGGCTGGAGCGCAGCGCATGATCACGGCTCATTGCAGTCTTCACCTCCTAAGCTCAAGTGATTCTCTCACCTCAGCCTCCAGAATAGCTGGGACCACAGGCATACACCACCATGCCCATCTATTTTTGCATTTTTTGTGGACATGGGGTTTTGCTTGCCCAACTCCTGGGCTCAAGCAATTACCCCACTTGGGCCTCCCAAAGTGCTGGGATCACAGGCATGAGCCACTGCGCCTGGCCTAGTATGCATTTTTAATAGTATTATTCCATTCAATGAAATACAAAACAAATTTAGTGGGATGGGCTTCAGCTTTAGTTTCTGAGCTGTAGGGGAAACCAGACTAACATAATTTCCTTTCCTTTGTTAGGATACTAATTTCTCAATAGGTTTGGTTACCAGTGTTTTTTAGGTTTCTTCACATCTCTCAAATATGACTCAAACTAATGAAAAGAAGGAAAATGATGTCAAAAAGCCATTAGGTAATGGAATCAGATAGTGAATATATTGGTTGGGAACAGGAATATGACTCCATGACCCACCCAAGCCCCAAAAAAGCAGCTAGTTAAAAATCAAGACCAATAGGATCTCAGGCAACACGGAGACTGTTCACAGAAGGCACAAAACGCATGGCGCGCCCTTACCACCCTCTGTAACCCCAGGCACTGAGAGCCTGCTCTCACCCAACATGCCCCCCTAGCCCCAGAGTCCACGGTCACTCCATTCAAAGCAAACAGTGAGGGGTCTTGCCCACCGTGAACTCTGCAGGGCAGGCCACTTGCACACAGCACGCTGTCAACAACACCAGGCCAGGTCCCTGGTCGCCCAGCACAGCCCATGCCAGCCCAGCCCATGGGGCACAGCGGACGGACGCACTGCAGCACTTTTCGCGGATACCGCCAAAGCGCTAAGGAACACCCCGCTCATCAAGGCGCCAACTGCCCCGCCCAGGGAACACAGGTTAAACTCTCACCGCCGGCACAGCACGGGCCCTGGCAACACTCCCACGCACCCGTGCACTCCAAAGCAAGCCCTTACCCGGGGCACCCAGTCCGCGCTCCCCTTGCCGACTGGACTCAATCCCGAAAACAAGGTGCACGCTTTTGTTGGGGGTGCAGCCAGACCCTCCGTAAATCCGGGCTGCGCACATCACTCCAGCAAACAAGCTTCACCTCGGGCTCTAAGTGGTCCCCGCATCCCCCGCCACACACCCCAGGGATCTGCGCACTGCGCCCCTCGGAGAGCCCTGGTCTCTCCCTCTACCCCAAGCAGGCAGGACCTACGGTCAGCCCCGCCCCGCGCCTCCAGCCCAGCTGATCCAGCAGAGTTCTGGCTTCACAGCTGACGCGCGAACCCGCCCCGCGATCCTACCAGAGCGAGAGGACAGCAGCAACGCCAGGGCCGCCAGAAGCAACCCAGGAAAACGCCGGGAAGGAGAGGGACACTCGCAGCGGCTGGGAGGCGCCATGCGCGTCGCCGAAGTCGCCGTAATTTATCCGGAGGTGAGCAGAGAAACCGGGAGCCAGCTGAGCAGGGAAGTCCGCTTACCGGACGCAACAATCCCCAAACTCACAAAGTGCCCACAGCCGCACAGCGGGTGGGCGTGGCCTGAGCTGCGCCCGAGGCGGAAGTGAGTAGAGGCACGGGGGCGGTGGGGCCAATCGGCGGACCGCTGGGCGGGACCTTGGCGCTCCCGGGCGGCCCGTTGGCCTCCTGGAGATAGGGCTTGGCCATGGCGGGGAGTAAACCTGTAGGCTCACCGGGACCCGCCTCTTTTCTTGCTAAACCCTGAGCCCGCTGTCCTGGAAACCTGAGGCGGTCTGCGAGAAAGGGCTGGATCACCGCCTAGTTTGTGACCCAGGAAGGGTGGAAAGAAAACTAAGCTGCCCTAGTACTGTTTCCAGGAACTCGGGACTCAAGAATAAAGCCCTTCGACCTAAAAATAGAGATCCAGAGGCCAGGGCGGGCGTCACTGTGGGCCAGCACCCCTCAGGGTTAATTTCATCCTGGGGCACTGCAGGCTGTCCGGACTGCCTGGAGCGTTACTCGGTATTTGCCGTTAGACATTATTAGGAACAATATTTGAGTTTTTCTTGCTTGAATGCCTGCTGCTGAATCGTCTCAGGGCCGTCTTGTTTTCACAGTCTCAAAGGTTTGGCTCCTGCACTCCCAGCCCCTAAGGTAATTTGCTCTTTGCTCTCCTCCCTGGAGAGGTCCCCCGTTGGAATCTAAATTATTAAGGGACATCAGGCACGTAGCAAATTGGGACTCTATGGGGCTCTTGACCTTGAGCGACTAAATGTTCTATTGAAGACGAAATACACATGCATGAACAATGTAAGGACAACGGTGTCCTAAGTGCCAAATTCCTGGAAGCAATAAATGCAGGAGGATTGGGATGGGTAGAAATTGTTAGGTGAAGCGGATAAGGGGGAGAACTTTTCTTTTTTGTGAAACAGTCTCAGGAACAATGCTGAAAAATTAAAAATGAGCAGGATTGATTTGTAGCGTTGTGAGTAAACTAGTGTGACTGGGAAAAAGGGAAAAAAGGGACGTGACTGGCATTAAAAGATTAAACAAAAAGAGTTGACATTTCTTCCTCTCAGATTGGCAGAGAATTAAAACGTCAGCCAATGTGAGTGAACGTGTTGCAGGGGGACCAGCACTCTGGTTTTAACATAACTTTTCAGTAAGTTAAAAGTCTTAAAGTGGACATGACTTCTGTTAGGCTGTCAGTTCCCAGAGAAATCATCAGAGCTTTGATCAAAGATTTATAATTTTGGAAAAAATGTAAACCCTAAGTGTCTAGCAAAAGTAATAAGGAATTTCTGGTAGTTACCTTGGTGTGATGGAATTCTATGCAGTGACTGTTGTAAAAGAATACCAAATACGAGAAACTATGATATAATTGTCAGTGGAAAAAGCAGAGTCCAAATTGGCATGTGCCTTATTGGCATTTCTTTTATTAAAAAAATGTACCATATTGATATATATATATATAAAGCAGCTAGGAATACAGCAAAATTAACAATGGTTGAAAAGATTATAGATATTTCACTTTCCTTGTGCTTTTCAGTTTTCTGCTTTCTATGTTGACCTTATGTTACACTTAGAATAAGGTAAAGTAAATTTATTTAAAAAATCAAACCTATGTATCAAGGGTTGTTTTGGTCATAGAATTATGGGAGTAGAACTTGTGTTACCCAGGGTTAACATGAGAGAGAGGACGATGAAGAACTGGATGCTCAGTGTATGCACCTAAAATGGGTCTTATAGGATTATAGAGTTTAAATGTATTTAACACAGTTCTATAACCGAGATGTACTGAAGACTCTCTGGATTCACCAAACCATGGAATTTTCTCTTCCTGTCAGACCAACAAAAATTTTAAAATTCTTGGCAGAGATTATAAGACATTAAGTGTGGTGGTATGTCAAATGAACATTTTAGTATCTTGGATTATAAAATTCAGACACTCCATGACTGCAATTAAAAGAAGTATAATTGAAGAGATGGTAAATAGGAAACCCAATGAGGGTAAATTATTACTTCTGTTAATGTATGGTGTGAAAGAGTGATATGACAGACATATTCTGTGGCTCAGTTCTGGCACTCATTTGTGCAAGTGCATAGTTTATTTATTGTTCTTTACAATAATAAATATTAAAAATTCTCCATCTATTTTCAGGCTTTGAAGAAAGATGTCTTTTTTTCTCATGAGAAGTTTTATTATAAACTATAGAGGGAAAAATCGTATTTGATCTCCTAGTTTCAGGTGTCAGATTAGATTCAAAGATTGGTATTTTATTGAAACTTTCTTCTAATCAGTAAAATTTGTATCCCTGGGGTTAATCAAGCCATTATTAACATACTGGAAAACTTCCACATTAAATATTTAAAACATTTTTATTTTAATCAACTGAGGCTTCATTTGAATGGTTCTGAGACTGCTTCCCTACTTTTTGGATAAGTTTCATGAGTCAGGGATAGAGTTTTCTTACATCTACAATGCCAAAATCTGTAGTAGGTGCACAATGAATAGCTGGTAAATATTGGATGAAGTAAATGGTTCTTGTGGTCAAGTGCATTTAACATGTCTCTGCCAGTTTTCCCCGGCATGAATTTACTAAATGCCCAGAAAGTTCTTAGAGATTTTGATTTAAATAATTTTAGACCCTAAGAAACAAATCCAGATCTCTCTGTAAAAGGGATGAGCTACAACTGTCTGCACAACAAACTTTCCTAAATCAGGTGTTGCAGGCTTACTTGTGAAGTGGACCTGTGGTCTGTCCCTTAGCCTTGAGATCATTTTAGTGACTGAGTTCAAATGGAGGGTGTGGACAATGAACTTCCTGAGGCCTTAACAGGGGTAAAAATTAAAGTCAAGGCTTTGAATGAAGCAGGAGATTAAACATTAATGTTTCCTCCAACTGCCCCTAACGATTTTGTCAAACTGCCAAAGAGGAGAAAAGGAGAGAATGGAGGATATGTGTGTTTGTGGACCAGGTTTAGAACTGTGTGATCTCCTTTAAGGGCCTTATGAAGGCCAGTGTGGGTGGAGGCTGGTGTGCGAGGATGTCATTGAACTGTGGCCAACTCTTTTAAAATTTGATGTTAGATGGTTCTTTGCCTCCTAATTAGCATAATGTACTTATGGTATGCTTTTCAGGAGCAGGTGTAGCAGCATGAATGGGCCTCTATTTGTGCCTCCTAAGCACCTGCAGCCAACTGACCTTTATGTTTAGCTGTGTCTGAGTCTCTTTCCTGTTACCATCAAGAGCATTTCATGGCATTACACACCAACACAGGGATTTGTGAAAACACTCAGGTACAGACAGAAGTGCATTTCTCAGAAGGAATGGATAGTACTTTGTTTCCTCTTGGCTTTTGAAGGCTTTTAAAACATGAGTATGTTACAAACGATATTCTCTAAGTAGATTTGGAAAATAAGGTATTTTATTCCTTTCTCATTGTAATGGTAAGAGAAAATGTTATTTAAGCGTCATAAAATTTACACACTTAGGCGAACTAAAAAAGCAAACAAAACAAAGAATGTTAAGGCTAGGAATAGCTTCAGAGAGCAATTGGTGTCCAGCCCCTTCTGATAAGGCTCTGATGTGTGGAGGAACACCAGGTCCTTCGCCTCGCATCGAGTTGGATAAAATGATGGGGACACACGTGGAGTGGTTTCAAGGAGTGCAGAGTTTAATAGGCAAGAAAGGAGGGAGAAGAAAGAAGGAAAAAGCTCCCCTGTACAGAGATGGAAGGAGGGCAACTCCAGAGCCGAGAGAGGAGAACCCAAGTGGGGCAGAAACCAGCCAGGTATATGTAGAGGCTGGAGGATGTGGTGCCTGATTTGCATAGGGCTTAGCAGATTTGTTTCACTAGACATGCCATTCACCCAGCCCGTGAAAAAACTGGCCTTCCTACTCTAGCCTTTTAATATGCAAATGCAGGGCACCATGATGTTCTATGCACATGGGGTTATGTGGGGTCATGTTGCCAGGCACCTGTGGAAGTAAGGGCAAAAGGACAAGGATGGGAATCACCATGTTGGGTGGAACCAGTTTCTAGTGGCCTGTATTTGTATATCAAATGTTGCCCGCCTGGCTCTAAGGGCAGGGGCTTTCCTTCTAGACAAGAAATATATCTGGAGCTGCTTTAAAAGAAACAAAAACTTTCCAAGGACCCCTCTTCCTCTTTATCTGCCTAAAATAGTTTCTTGGCCAGGCGGGGTGGCTCATGCCTGTAATCCCATCACTTTGGGAGGCTGAGGCAGGCAGATCACCTGAGGTCAGGAGTTCAAGACCAGCCTGGCCAACATGGTGAAATCCCATCCCTAATAAAAATACAAAAATTAGCAGGGTGTGGTGGCGGGTGTCTGTAATCCCAGCTACTCAGGAGGCTGAGGTAGGAGAATGGCTTGAATCTAGGAGGCAGAGGTTGCAGTGAACCGAGATCACACCTTTGCACTACAGCCTGGGCAACAAGAGTGAAACTC
>NW_016107353.1:5310285-5312577 GCF_001604975.1 Cebus imitator | reverse complement strand
CGCCACACTGTCTTCCACAATGGTTGAACTAATTTACACTCCCACCAACAGTGTAAAAGTGTTCCTACTTCTCCACATCCTCTCCAGCATCTGCTGTCTCCAGATTTTTTAATGTTCGCCAAAAGAATTTCTTAATAACTCCTATCACATTTACTCCCTGTGGAGATATCAGCCTAACTACTGTTAGGGAGTTTTGGGGTGACGACTCTTCCTGGCTACTTTCTGCTGAAAGGGGCATTAAATGGGGAACACCAGCTAGGGCTCCTCCTGGGGTCAATCTAAGGGTTCTCGGAAATAGGATGTGTCCACTCATGGTCCAGTTTGTAACATCATTTGGAATTTGATTGCTTCTAGGCAACAAGAAACAATTTGAATTACAGTATTGAGCATGCAGTTTTCAAATATTAATACAAGACCTACAAGCAAGAGAGGCGTTAAGGGGTTAACCAATTCCATAAAGAAGACTAGAATTCATTAAAGAGGGATTGCAGCCACACGGGACTGAAGCCTGCATTTTTCCTGAGCTTGTTAATGATTTTGATCTGATATTTAAATACCTGTAGATTTTCCTATACTTTAGTAGAGGTGTTAATCCAGAAGCAGAATGTTTTATTTAAAAGTGCATCACTAAACCCAATAAAAAGTCCTAGCAGACTCAGTGATAGTAAAACTTTCATGCTTCCTTTTTGTCAGTAACTATTATCCCTGCTATAAGGATAATAATTAAGCAAAATGTACAGCAATGGAAACTCTCTGTCCAATATTTCAGTTAGAAGGTGCTACCATGTATAATCCTATTGCAAGTAGAGTGAGAGTATAGCAATCCCCACAAGTGTGATGTAGTCCATAATTTCCATCTAAAATTTTACTTTCTAAGATATAGAATTTCCCTTTGGGGGCTTATGAAGTTCTTTAGTTTTATTTTCCTAAACAAAGAAACCTCCAGGTTATGGGTACCTTGCCCATTTTCATTACCTGGCAGAATTTGCAGAA
This sequence comes from Cebus imitator, assembly GCF_001604975.1. Classification (NCBI taxonomy): domain Eukaryota; kingdom Metazoa; phylum Chordata; class Mammalia; order Primates; family Cebidae; genus Cebus; species Cebus imitator. The sequence continues at coordinate 5,311,584 of NW_016107353.1, read as the reverse complement.
TAATTGCCCAGAACTAGCACATTGATCCAGATTTTTACATTACTCATCCAGTTTCTTCCAACCTGCAGGAAATCACCATTTGATTCACAGGAATAAGCAGGATTAGTTTAAAATGTAGGCTAAAAGCTTAAAAACAATTAATGAGGCTAGGATTTAATGACAAATGTATAATAAGCTTTGGAGCATAATTTGTCTCTCCAGTCCTCATTTTTGGTAAGAGCAAATTATGATAGGACTGTGTGTGTTGTTCATAGAAAACTTTAGTCTTATACTTGGCCTGGTTATTTGCATAAAGTGCAGCAAGAATGGTTATTTCTACATAAACTTTTTGGATTGGCTTTGATGAAACTCTGTTCTATAAGGAATTCCAGATAAGGCCTTTAAAGCCAAGCCCATCATGGGTTTGTATCCTCAAATACCTGTGAGTTGGGTGATCCTCTCCTCTTGAGATCCCAAGATAAACTCGGAGTTCCCAGACCTGTTAGAAAGTGACATTATTTACTGACCACAGGTTAGGAACCCTGGACATGGACTGTGTAGACAAGGTATGAGACCAGTTCTCCCCAAGGGGCTTTTATTGGCTCTGCATGTCAAGCTTGATTCCTTAAAGGGAAACATACCCTTTCAGTCAAAGCCTTGATAAAATAACCATTTTTTCCTGTTGTGTCCTGTTGACAAAGAAAAATGAATTCTTATTGCACTGATGCAGACAATTATATTTCCATAAGTTAAGAGTACTCACAGATGGTCTCCAAATTCTAGAGGAACCAGTCAGAGAATAATAAAGATGCTCCAAATTTTGTTAATAGTAGTATACCTTACTCAATTATTAAAGACCATAAATAGCTTAAAATAAGTTTCCTTGACTCTGAAAAATGAAACAAGGATCAGCAATATTCCAAGCAAAAGTTAAAAAAGTTGCTTTAACTTTCTGAGTGCAGTCCATTTAGTTAACTCTTATTTTGCTTGGTATTTGTGAACATGTCAGTTCTTCATGAGTCCTGTACATCCTTTCTCTATTCCAATGTTACAATCTTCAGAGCTATTAAAAACCTGCATTTGAGAAGACCTGTTAAAGTCCTTAATATAGAAGGGGAGGAAGGCAGCAAATCACGTTGCCATGTGTGTACCCATGCAACAATCTTGCATGTTCCTCACATGTACCCCCAAACCTAAAATGCAATAAAAAAAAAGTTTAGGATGTATTCTCATGGCATTAACTAATAGAACTGCAGATTTGGCATGCATTTATGTTTAGTGAAATGTAATAGATGATAGAATAAAAAATGTTAAATTATT
>NW_016107353.1:5300748-5310182 GCF_001604975.1 Cebus imitator | reverse complement strand
AGCCTGTAATCCCAACACTTTGAGAGGCCGAGGCGGGTGGATCACGAGGTCAAGAGATCGAGACCATCCTGGTCAACATGGTGAAACCCCGTCTCTACCAAAAATACAAAAAATTAGCTGGGCATGGTGGCGCGTGCCTGTAGTCCCGGCTCTTGGGAGGCTGAGGCAGGAGAATTGCCTGAACCCAGGAGGCGGAGGTTGTGGTGAGCCGAGATCTCGCCATTGCACTCCAGCCTGGGTAACAAGAGCGAAACTCCGTCTCAAAAAAAAAAAAGATTTTGGAATGTGAAATGACCATGGGACTGGGGGCACCATGATCTTTTTGTCTCCATTTCCATTTTCATAAGATCACAGAATGTCAGAGATAAAAAGTATCTTAGAACTAAATCTTAGAAATAAATCCACAATAAAGCCTCTCTTAAAAAAAGAAGAAATTAACCATCTTTATCTCACTCACTAGTCCCCTTCTTTACTCATTCTTCGTATCCATTTCTAATTGATTATCCCGTAAACCCACTGTCAAAAATAGAAAGACAAGATGTGGTTCCTGGTTTAATTAGGAACATGAAAAATAAAAAATAAAGTCTTTAATATAGCTTGATTATAAACAATGTTTTGAGAAGGAAGAAAGCAAGGCATTCATCTGTGAATGGCAAAATTCTCAGGATAGTTACAGTTAAAATCATGACTGACAAAGAAGTTTATCTCCATGGCTTCCAATAACTTTACCCTTAATTATAATTGATAGCATATATTTAGACAATAGAATTTTGGAAATCCCATACAATTTTGGAACATATATTATTCATCAAAATATAACTTAAAGAAGATTGGAAATCATTTTGGCAATCTCATGTGACTAAACATGTCAAATAATTTTGTTTGCCTCTTTTCTGAATGTTTTAGGGGCCCTTGGAACCATCCAAAAAGCCAGGCATCAGAAAAGACAATTTCGAAACTTGAAGTTTGATTTTGGGATGCCTGCTAAATGTTAGAGGTTTAAAACACTTGATGTTATGAAATAGAATTCCAGATTGCCATAAATTATTTTGCCAAAATGATGACTCGAAAGGCAAAAACATTTTATTAGCCTTTACTATGACATGAAAATCCTATTCAAAGCCAAATTTTACCCTTGCTTTAGTTTGTTAATGTTAACCCCAATTTGTTTGAATAAAACCTCATAGATTATTCCATGTAATCTTATCCAATTTGACCATGAGGTAAAATCTTTATAAATGTTTTATAACCTTATTACTAAAGGGTAGATTAATGTTTTAAGACCTCCTTGCTATGCCTTTATTTCAATGCTCAATTTATGAAAGACCATATAGATCCTATGGGAGAAGACAGTGTAGTGCTTCTACCATGCATTTCATTGCAAAGCAACCCAAAGCCACTCGCTTATTTTGTAATTAGCACATCCCCCATGGGAGTCTTATCTCTTAGTTGGGGGTGGGGTGGGATGAAGATGTTTCCATATCTTTCAAGTGGCCAAGAGCATCCTACTCTGATTTATAACTACTATTAGCCATCACTTAAAATATGTCTCCTACCTAGTTATTATACACCAGATCTCTCTCATAATGCAAAGTCGTTTCTGACACCCCCAAAATCCAAAACTGTCAGGTAACACAATGCGAAACAGAATACAGTCTTTGATTTTGTGAGAGATCTATCTACTTTTAATTCCTGGAGTTTGGTGAAGAAAACAGAGGTTTTCCCAAAATGGGTCTGTGGTGCCTTCTCTGTTTTTCCCAAGGAGTCTCATGCTACCAGAAGTTGTCTTAGGGCCTCTCATGCTTGCATTAAGAGTGGTAAGACAGGCCAGGCGTGGTGGCTCAGGCCTGTAATCCCAGCAGTTTGGGAGGCATAGGTGGGCAGATAATGAGATCAGGAGATTGAGAGCATCCTGGCTAACACGGTGAAACCCTGTCTCTACTAAAAATACAAAAAATTACCTGGGCATGGTGGCATGCACCTGTAGTCCTAGCTACTCTGGAGGCTGAGGCAGGAGAATCACTTGAACCCAGGAGGCAGAGGTTGCAGTGAGCCGAGATTACACCACTACTACACTCTAGCCTAGGTGACAGAGCAAGACTCCCTCTCCAAAAAAAAAAAAAAAATAGTAAGACAAAAAATGGAGAAAAATAATTCAACTGACTGAGAAGAAAAGAGCCTTTTTCCAGAAAAGCTTTTAATTACACCTATAACTTGAATATCTGCTTTTAATTAAACTGACCACTCTTTAAGAACATATTTTTAAATTCCTTGTTACTTGACTTTAGCCATGCCAAGCAGTTAAGATTTTGGGCTTTTGAACCTTACAAAAAGTAACCTCACAGGTGAAACTGACCAGCCTTAATCAGGTTATGATTTAATCAGGAGTGCACAAGGCATTTTTTAAGGGGTGATAGGCAGCTATTGAAACTATCATTGCAAAACTGTAACTGAGACACCCAAAGAGATCCAACCTAAAGAGATCCAACCCAAACAACTCCGTTTTGTTTCCAGCCCCCAAGCTGTTCTTGCCCATCGCTGGGCATAAGTTGAGCCAACTTTGTCAGGAGCCTGGTTTGCAGCTTATAGTTTAAAACAAAGATGATAACAGCCCCTTCTGAAGATATACTTCCTTCTTGCCTGGGGACCAGACCAAGAAACTAGCCATAAGATTAGAAGCCATGGCTTAGGGGTCATGCAGCTGGAGGCTACAAGATTTTTCCTCTCCGTAAACTGCTGTAAAGATCAGTGCTTAAGATAGTTTGTAAACCCTGCTCTTGATGGATTAGCTGGCACCACCCTGATTGACAAACTGGTTTATCTGACTTGGTAACCCTCACCCAGTAACTGACTTAGCACAAGAAGACAGCCACCATTGTAAAATGAAACAAAGTATTGCCACGAGCTTACAGGTTATGTTCCCAAGGACATTAAACAAGATGGAGGTCTGTAGCCAAGTTTGTTACTGACCATTTTGTTGGGCTGGCTTTAACAGCAGGCTTACGAGGTCCTGGGCCTGAATCCTAACCTAAGATATCCTTTCTTTGACGGAACCATCCAGAAAGACATGTAAAGCACATCAGATTGTCTACAGCTTAAGACCAACCTCACAAATCCTTTTTCATTAATTATAAATTTACAGAGAATATAAACTGTGATCTTTATTATCCCTTTTACTGGTTTGCACAGGGAGAGAGAAGCCAAAAGCCCAACTGGTAAGAAATTTTTACCCTTTTGCTAGCCTATCAGGCTTCTGAGTTTCCTTCCCCCAGCTCAACTCTAAGCAAAGCATTTTAAGGTGTAGAAAATTAACCTTTCCCAGGTTGGAAGAACATTATGAAAGAGATAGAATCCATTTTAAACTGCAAAAGAAGAAACAACGCCTTAGAAAGGAGTTCCAGTTAGGGTTGTCAAGAGCTATTAGCTCTTCCTATTGGGAATGGTGTTTCCCCTATTTCTTTGCCTTCCTTATTTCTTGTTCCCCTTTTGGCTTACTAGAGGAGACACATTGCTCATCTCCAAAATTCTCTTCTACTTGCAGAGATGCCTGTTTTAGCTATAGTTAGGGTTTGGTTTAGGAGCAGCATAACATTCCTCTATGAGAGGTCAAATACCTGAGTTAAATTTTAAGCTTCTGTATACCTCTCAGCGTTGTCAGAAAATCAGCCTAAGACTCCTTTTATTTGTCTAAGGTTCTGCAATGAGAAAGGAACTTGAAGGGGCCCCAGATAAGGGGGACCCTCAGATGGTTCCCCTGGAACTTGTTTCTTTAATTTGGGGGAATTAAAAAGGCCATTCCCTTGTGCAAAAGAAAATAAGCCATTTTTTCTTCGAAGTTTCAGGGTTGAAGGAGTCCCAGTGCTTTAAAATACACTCCAGGGGAGTGCATGTTAAAAGACAGTTTGTTACCCATCTAGAAAGAGAAATGAGAACAAAAGCATCCTTTTAGTCTCCTTCCTTTCGGTATGTGATCCAGATGTAGACAAAATAGTAGAGGGCATCCCCCCCAGCTATATTCTCTCTGGGGTTCCTGGATTCCTGGCACGCATTTAAATGTACCACCCATGACCGCATGCGTGACCCTCCAATCGATAGCACTAGAGGAACTAAACTTTTGGGCCTTAGTCGTGCCGTCCCCAAGCTGTCTTAGTCCTCTGCCTTTTATTTCCCTTTGACCTCCTAGACTTTTGTGGCCTGTGTGCCTTCCTAAATGGATAGCAAGAAAAATCACATAATTGGGCAAGGCTCCTTTAAGGGAGGGGTCATGCTAGATTGAGCTCTATATCCTGCTATTATAGCAGGTGCTAAAGCATTTACCCATTGAAAAATGGTTCCGGTTAACTTCCGGACTTAAAATGCCCTCACTAACTTGAACAGGGCTGAGGGGTGAAAAAAAAAATTAGGAAAACCCCCTCACTAATTAAGTACTGTCTTAATGGGAGACGGAATAGATACCTTAAATGAATATAGGAATTGAATGGCCATTTTCCTGCCAGTGGGACAATATCGAGACTAAAATTTGGCTACAGAAGACATCTTACTCTTAACTGTTAAAACCAGAGCTTTCCCGTCCACAGAAGTAGCAGTAGAAAAGTGCAAAATGGAAAAGTTGTGAAGCTGCAATGTGTCTCATGAAGAGGATTTTTATTTCCAGTAGGTGGCTTAGAAACAACATGTGCTCACCTGAGAAACCATAGAAACAGAGACGTTTATTGAGTTACTACTGCCTGCTGCGATTCTTTTCCAGCAGACCTGTGTCCCTGAACTGTAAAGATTCCTGCACATTAGACACACACAGAGAGAGTAAGAGACTACAGATAGAAAGAGGAAGTTTGGCAACAGTGTAGCTGGAAGAGAGCCTTGAGATTAAAGGACAGATTTTAAAGTTGAGATCCACTCCATAGTCACCAGTCTGATGAATGAATTTCGTTTCCAGGCCCTTGCAACAAAATGATTTGGCCCTGAGAAGTAGAGGAACACCAGGTTCTTCGTTTCATGTCAAATTGGAGAAACAACACAGACACACATGAAGTGGTGATAAGGAGCTGAGAATTTAATAGGTAAGAAAGAAGGGAGAAAAAAGGAAGAAGCTCCCCTGTAAAGAGACAGAGGGAGGAGGCATGAGAGCTAAGAGAGGTGACCCCAAGTGAGGCGGAAACCAGCCAGGTATGTGTAGAGGCTGGTGGTGTCAGTGTCTCATTTGAATGGGGCTCAGGTGATTGGTTTGACTAGGCATGTCATTCACATAACCCATGAAAAACTGGCCCTCCCCCCCAGCCTTTTAATATGCAAATGTAGGGCACCATGATGTTCTACACACGTGGAGATATGTGGGGGCAGCCGTGTTGCCAGACACACGTTGGACAGCAGTGGGAATCACCATTTTGGGTGGCCTAGTTTCTAAAGGCTTGCATTTGCATATTAAAGGTTGCTGGCCCAGTGTTAAGAGCCAGAGCTTTCCAGCTAGACAAGAAACGTTTCTGGAGCTGCCTTAAAAGAAACAAAAAGGTTCCAAAGACCGCTTTTCCTCTCTATCTGCCTAAAATAATTTCTTAATAACTCCTATCACATAGCTTTTCAGATGAAAATGTAAAGTCAAAGGTCAGCAGAAGGGCTTAATAATACAAGTTAGGCAGTATAGTATTTTACTTACAGTGTGATATTGTGCCAGAATTGCTAGCCTTTGCTTACCGGTAATAACTAAAATAAGCAGCCCAGGATAACTAAGATCTGTGTGTAAACAAATGCTTATCTTGACTTCCATAAACCACTGAAGTAACAAACAGAATGACAAAAGTCCCCTGGCCCTTGGAATGTCCAGAGACCCCCACCCTCGTCTCCGCCCAGGAGGTGAATTACAGAATCCCCTGACCCTTGGAATGTCTGAAACCTTTTCATCCCCATCCCCGCTCCTCACCCCCACTCCCAAGGTGGTTTTTCGGGTATAAAAAGTCTTGGTACCCTCCTTACGATGCCACAGGTTGGAGAGCCGTGAGTCCTCTGTGGTCGCTGGCATAATAAATGACCCTGCAATCTGGCATACTTTTGTCTTGGTGCTAACTTTCTACGCTCGATCTAGTACAACAACAGTATATACAATATTTCCCATTACAACTGATGTAATCGAAAAAAAAAATTTTGGCTTTCTTGCAATTAAAAAGTCACAAGTGAAGTTGCAGTGAGCCTAGACTGAGCCACTGCCCTCCAGCCCCAGGGCAAGACTGTCTCCAAAACAGAAGTCACAGGGATTGCATATTTATTAACCAAATTGCCAATGACCTACTCCATTCTGGAAAATAAAGAACATGGGATTTTTTTTCTTGTGATGAGAAATTTTAATTCTAAAAAAGGCCAATTCCCACTTGGTTTTTAGTCCTCTTTTAAAAGATACTTCTTCAAAATCCCAAGAAATAAAAAAAATTTGCTAAAGATCCAGCTAACTAAAAGTCCTACTGTGTATCTTTACACTGCCTGCTTGCCCTTCTTTTCTTGGTGACCTAGCTATATGTGTTTTGCCCATTTTTGTGGGGTATAGAGAAGTTTGGTCTTTGAATTTTTAAGTACTCTCTAAATAATAAAGCAATGACCCTTTGTGATGTAAGTCGCATTTTTTTCTTGCACTTTATCAATTGATTTTGCCTATGCTGGGTTTTTTTCCTGTCTTGCAGGATTTTAAATGGAAATTCAAGTTCATGTCTATCTCACTCCTTATATCACTGTCAAAGTAAATGTGGCAGAATTCACCTTTAAAGCAACTATTAAACAGAATTACACAGACATGAGCAGTAGTCATATATAAAGCTCTCCTTAATGAGCTGATTCCAAATTATAAATATTTAAAAAAAGAAAAACAACCAACTTGTAAACCAGAAATTCCAGGCAACATATTATTCCTTTAAGTAATCCAAACTATTTTCTATATCCTAAATGCAGTCTTTTCCCCTGAGTAGATAGTGTGTGCTTTTAGCAAGAGGCAGAAGGGTGAGGATTTCACAGTGATGTACACAAAGAGGGAGGAGATTTGCTAGGTCCTGGGGAAGCTGCAGCATCTTCAAGTGCACATGTCTGCATCTCTGTGAAGTCACTTCAAAGACTTTATGAAGCTCAGATCTTATTCTGTTGAAATCAATTGGCTCCTTTCCAACCCAACATTTTATTTGATACATTCTTCAGCTTTATGGTACTTTGTCAAGGAAGGACACTGAAATAACAGGATGTTTTCATTTAGTTAACAGTATGGTCGACAATTGAATTACCCAGACTTTATAGACTGATAATCATGATGCTAGCATTCCATATAAATTGGACAATGTCATTGGAAGTGGTTATTGTCCTCTATGATGGCTGCCATGTAGGGCATAAGAAAGTATGGCGTAAATGGAGACATTGAATAGATAAGAGAGAGATTAATAAGTAACTTGACCTTTTCCCTTTCTAATTTTGTCCAAAGAAAAAGTGTTCTCAGAGTTGTGCTACTAAATAAAGAAATAAGGAGCCTCATTCCATTCTAGAAAATGTACAGGTCACTCATAACACAAGAAGTGTTTTTTTGAGTCTCTTTTTCTAAACCATGGTGGTAGCAGGGGCAGAAATAGGAACTTTTTTTGGAGGGGTCATCTTGGAGGGGGTCAGCTTCAGAAAACTGTCCTCCTCTTCTAATACAGTAAAGAATGAGCTACAGTAGTGGATTTGGTACAAGTGCTTCCCCAGTCATACAGGAGCCTCTCCTTTTAAGGCCAGGAATGGTGTCCATCCACCAATGGACAGACCTCCTGATGAGGCCCTCCAGCTCATTTGCTTCTCAGTTATTACTGCCACCAGATTCTTCATCATCATTCTCCTTTCATTTCACTGGACTTCCCAGCATCACCTGTTACCTGTATTTCTCCAAACACTCTCATGTCCAAAACACAGCTATGTCTTTGAGCCTGCCTCTTTACTCTGTCCCAGAAGCTGGGTGCACAGGTCTTAACGCTTGGCACAGATTCTAACTCACATCTCGTCTACCGTATTTTGACTCAGATGATTCACTTTGTTCCAGTGGAACACTGTGGTCCAAATTCCAATCTTAAAAGGGAAAGTTGAAACAAAATTTTTAAGGACTTTCTACCTACTAAAATGTGATCAGTCGTCAGTGCACACAACTTGAGGTGTACTCTGATGTAAAAGAGTATTTCCAAAAAGATGAGGGTAAATGAAATTTTCACAAATTCATTTCTCAAATGATTGACATGCTTACTTGATTATTGAACATTTCTCATTTGCTTATACTCAGAGATTTGGGGAGATTTTAAAGAAATGTCTATTCAACAGAAGGTAATTTAACATGGGAAAGAAAACACACATAAGCACAATGTATGGTACATGTAAGTGGATAAGAATGTGTGAACAGTAAATAAGCAAGTAAATGAATGCGATAGAGTTAACAGGCAAGCAACACATGAAATGTCAATTATTATAGGTTATGTACTGTTGCAATGATGATAGAAATGTTTGTCATTTGGTGAAAAAAAGCAGGATTTAATATGTGCAATCAATATAATCTCAAGATGTACATGCAAATGTAAAATAATATACAAAGAAGCTTAAGTATACTACTAGGTAGAGGTTATTGCAGGTAATTTTTACATTCATTTGTATTTTTTCCTAAAGAGAGACATCATTTTGGACTAGAGCATCTTGGTTGAGTGAATTCCAAGCTGGGTTAATGGAATATAGATAAAAACAAAGGTGAAAAAGACATATGAGATCAAGTATGATATCATTTAAGCAGATGTGCTTATTAAATTCAGTCTTAGTTCAATGGACTGAATGTTTGTATCCTTCCAGATTTATATGTTGAAAATTTATAGGATCTATGATGACAGCAGAACCCTTATGGATGGGAGAAAAGAGACTCCCAACAGCTCCCTTACTCCTTTTCTCTGATGTGAGGATACAAAGAGATTGAAGTCTATTAACTAGATAAAGTGAGCCTCACCAGACACTGAATTTGCAGTTGCCTTGATCTTGGACTCTCTACCCACCAGAACTATAAGAAATAAATGCTTGGTTTTTAGAAATTAAATGAGGATGATTGTTGATTTAAGTCCAGCTGTATTTTTATTCTTTTAGGAGGCAGAATCTTTTTGAAGAGACAGGTTCTTGCCATATTTCCCTGGCTGGCCTCAAACTCATGGCTCAAGCATTCCTCCTGCTTCAGCCTCCTGAGTATCTGGGACTATAGGCAGGTACCACTGCACCCAGCTTAAATGCTTATTGAGACTGCCCAGTCTATGGAGTCTTTGTTATAGCTTCCCAACTATATATACCAACAGACTAAGACAGTTGGTATATTAGAACAAGGAGCAGCCTTGAAACCTGCAGTAAGTTTACGACAAGTTAAAGATGCACTATGTAACTTGGTAGAGAATTATGGCAGAAATTTCCCCTTG
>NW_016107353.1:5295559-5298902 GCF_001604975.1 Cebus imitator | reverse complement strand
AACAGGCAGGAAGAAGCTGTCAGATAGTTACAATCCCAAGAACTGAAACAGGCCAAAAATGAAAGTTTAGGAAATGTTTAAAATTTTCCCTGGATTACACATATATAATAGGTTTTAATGTGGGTTACATAGATGTTTGGGAGGTTTACCTCCCTGACCTTTAAGTCTAATGAGGATCATGATCTTTCTTTCTGCCATATCCCTGGTACCCCTTGTCAGAGAGAGAATGGTTGTGCCATGGACATTCAAGTATCTTGAATATTTTCAAAAGGATGAAATAATCATTTTCCCTATGTGGTTTTAATTAGAGACTGGTATAGATACTGAAAATTAGAGCCCCGACTTCTTTAAATCAGACTTAATAATTTTTTAAAAATTAACTCTCGATTATAGTAGTACTTAATAAGAAACTTTAAGAGGAAAAATGTATTGACACAGAACATTGTTAAGGTAAAGTGACCAGCTACCTACCTTTTGTTTTCCTAAAGAAAAAGAGCAAAGAATATTTATATGTCAAGCCATAAAATATAAAGAACATTAGTTAGGAAGGATAATGATTTAAATTTAAATCTTGACTAATTCAGTATTTCCCATGAAATTGACTAGGTTGTTTACAGCAAGATCTACTAGGACAAAGTACTTTTTAGAAAGTGTATTGGCATCTCTGTGAAATATGAAAACTTCAATTTCTGTAAAGCTTGTTGTAGGAAACTGCACTTGTTTAGATTATTTGCTATAGAAAACTGTTCACTTAAAAGTTACAAATTCAGTTTTTTATGGATTTAGAGTTTGCTCATCAACCTTATAACATTGCTAGTATTGATTCTGGCCTCATTATTGTTATTACAATTCAATCAACCAGTACAAAAGCTGTATATTCTTCCCTGTCAATAAAGACATTTCTTTATTCAGATCTTAATTTTTAGAAGTTTTTTTTTTTTTTCTTTTTTAAGTTTAAAAAGTTAATGGTGGCCTGATACAATAGCCCACGCCTGTAATCCCAGCACTTTGGGAGGCCAAGGCGGACAAATCACTTGAGACCAGGAGTTCGAGACCAGGCTGGCCAACGTGGCAGAACCCTGTCTTTACTAAAACTACAAAAATTAAACAGGCATAGTGGCACATGCCTGTAGTCCCAGCTACCTGGGAGCCTGACATATGAGAATTGCTTGAATACAGAGGTGGAGGTTACTGTGAGCCTAGATCGTGCCACTGCACTCCAGCCTGAGTGACAGAGTGAGACTCTGTCTCAAAAAAAGAAAATGTTAATGGTATTTACAAAATATTTGTTGATATGTTAAAATATTAAAAGTCTCAGTTCTTCCCCACTGTCAGCCTATGTATGCCATATGATCTGTGTGCCATAAGAGACCCAATCTGACTTCTAGTGCTATGATAAGATCTGGGCTTAGAGGTCAGTGTCTGCAATGTCTTAGCAAAACTAGGATATCAACGGCCTCATGAACACCTTTTTAAAAACTCCTTCTGCCTACTTTCTCTTTCTGTAAAACTCAATTTCTTCTTAACATGCCGTGTGTGTGTGTGTGTGTGTGTGTGTATGTTTGTGTTTTGAAATAGAGTCTCACTCTTGGCGCAACAGGGCAATCTCCACTCACTGCAGCCTCTGTGTCCTGGGTTCAAGCAATTCTCATGCTTCAGCCTCCCAAGTAGCTGGGTTTACAGGCATGTGCCACCTTGCCTGGTAATGTTATGTATGTTTAGTAGAGATGGGGTTTTACCATGTTGCCCAGGCTGGTCTTGAATTCCTGGCCACAAGTGATCTGCCCACCTTGGCCTCCCATAGTGCTTGCTGAAATTAGAGGCATGGGTCACCATACCTGGCCAAAATGCTGTTTTTTTAAAAAAAATGTTCTTAGTGTCCTACATATTTCCTTTAGTGTGAATACCTCTTTGTCTAGACTGCTTGTCAAGGGCCTTCTTTATAAGAATTACCACATCTGTTTATGTAGCAACGGGTTTGTTTGACTTTTACTTTCTTTGGACTTCCAAGAGGGGGTAAGTACAGTTTACATTTCTTGGGATAATATGTGGATACTTACCCTTTTCTGCACTTTAGAATTATCCAAGAGAGGAAAATGGTGAATAAAATAAGGAAGATTATACCAGATAAAGTGCCTAGGCAATAAAACAAGGTAATTAAATGCATGAAGACTGTAACTCATAGGTTTTAAACGCTATCTTAGTATCCATTTACACTACAGATTGCCAATGCTTTTTTTTTTTAAGGTGTAACTATACATTCTGCTTTACTCTGGGTTTCTGTAGCATTAGTCTTACTCTAATGCTCACCCCTTAACTATAAAACACAGAAGTATTATAGTTAAGGGGTGAGCTGAGCTGTTTTGTAACCTTTAGTCCAACATCAGCCTTTCCACAAGTAAGTGAGAACCATATGGTGCAGCTGCCCACCGGCTCTCCATGGCCCTGCCCATGTCTCTTGCCTAAGACTTAACACACAGGCATTTCATTGTGACAATACGGGAATTTTCTCTCTTGTTGAATTATATATTGAGGTCCTTTATCCATTTATTGATTGTTGAAGTGCACAGTCTCCACAGATAGGTAGATTGCCTGGTTAAACCCAGGCTACCCCATTCTGTGGTCTTGGGCAAGTTACGTAAACCTCTGTATCTCAGTGTCCATGTGTGTAAAAAGGGATGTAAGAATACTGTGCCACAGAGGAAGCAAACTCTATTACAAAACTATTCTTCTGATATAGGCAGATCACAGATTTGGGCTCAGAAAGACTGGTCTGTGGCTATTTGTGCGAATGGGCGTGATCACCATTTGGAAGCATACTCCAGGTTATAACCCAAAGAAGAAGTTACATTCTCCTACCACATTCAAATAAAGATTTTTTGACACTGATGAATGACTATTCATTTGTAATGGTTCAAAGACAGTAAAGAGCCTTTGATGAAGGTTCCTCAGTATGCATATGACGATGCTAGTTTCACCATATCCTGGCCTAAACTCATCATTATTTTCTTTCTAGTTGAATTTACAACTCAAGATATCTTGATCTCTCTTTTTACATTTCATTCATTATAGGTAGGCACTTCTTGTTAAAGATGCCAAAATTCCTCAGCAAACCCTTCATAAAACTTACCAATGATGAGAGCATTATGTGCACCTAAAAGGAAGAAAAAAGTTACAAAAACGTTACTCTGGCATGCAACATGATTGAACCGGACCTCTCAGCCTGTGACAATTCATCCTGATTTTTCTTTAGGACTCAGTCTAATGTTTTTTCTAGTGCAAAAAGGCATTGTTTTCACTTACATCCTCTCATTTTACCCTTTGCACTGAGAGAACCCCCCTT
>NW_016107353.1:5265655-5295369 GCF_001604975.1 Cebus imitator | reverse complement strand
GTAGAGATGGGGTTTCATCATGTTGACCAGGATGGTCTCGATTGCCTGACTTCAAGTGATTCCTCCGCCTCAGCCTTCCAAAGTACTCAGATTATAAGTGTGAGCCACCATGCCTGGCTGAAAAGACTTTTTAAAAATGACTATTTTGGTCATAAAAGCAATATAATTACAGAAGCAAAGAAAAAAATCACCCCAAACCCTAGTACCCAAAAAATGTTTTGATACATTCTCTTCTGGCACATTTTTTCATATGTGTGTTTTCACATATTTATATACTAGAAATAAAGTTACAACAATGGCAAAGTAATATAATCTAGTAGATGCATCATAGTGTATTCAATAACTTCTGTTGTGCATTTACATTATTTCTAGTTTTATTTTTCATAAAACCCTTAATAAAATGCATACAATATTTTTATATTTTACATTATTTCTTTAGATTGACTTTTAGGTGGGCTAACTGGCAGGAATAGTTGTATTATTCCACGTACATTGCATAATTGTTTTTCATAAGCGATTTTGCCAATTTACCATAGTACTTTCAACATACAACAAAATCAGTTTCATCACATCCTCACTTTTTATTGGTTGTTCACATAAAAACCTTTCTGTCATTGACTTAGTGGAAAATTAAAAACATAGTACCTTGTGATTTTGCATTTCTTTAGTTCAGTGAGGTTAAACAGTTTCTATGTATTTATGTGCCAAGGCAGAAGGATATTTACACCATTTCTCTAAATCTTGCGTCCTGAGTTAGTTTCTGCATTTCCCTGCAGAAACGTTCAGGGCTATGTTGTGTTGAACTATGCAGAACTGAAGAAACTCCATTTACCTTAGAAATGTCATGGAGATATTTTGTGAACTAAGAAGGTCCAGAAGGCGGGGGTAATATTGAGAGACAGTCTGGGGGGAGCTGAGAGAAGCTAGGTTCTAGGAAAGCAGTTGCTTTAATGAATGGGATGCTGGGTAATGGAAATGGTTAAAGAGGATTTGGGGACATTTTTATGAGTGTCATATAGTGTAATTTTTCCTTATGCCTCTCAAAGACATTCAAGTAAAAACTGCTTTTAGGTTTTACCTATTTTCTGGAGTTGAACTTATTTGTCTAGCATGCAACACCATGCTAATTAGTCTTGAGACAATGTACATATGGGTTATACGTCTTAATTCTGGCTTTAAAGAGGACCTGGAGATTACCCCTTGCTCTGAGGAAGATGTTGAAATGAATCAGGCCTCTGCTATAAATGGCCCATTGAAATGAAGAGACAGGGCATCTGAGTATCCCAAGAAATTCTTCCTTCTATGATACTTGTACCCAGAGGTTCCTTTTTCTCTTTGGATTGCTATTTTGTTTCAAAACCCTCTATGGCATGTCACTCCAAGCCTGGACCACCTTCCCAGATTACTTCCTCATCTTTCATTTTAGGAAAATTCAGGACTGGTATCTTAAGCAATCTATCCCAAGCTTTAGGGAAGAATACTGGATTTTATTTCTTCTCTCTGTTTCCGTGGTCTCTAAGATCGTGAAACTTTCTTTGCCTTTTCTTACTACAATGCAGTAAGATGTCAAAGGCCAAGACTAGATAGGGTAGAGACTAGAAAAAAGAAGGCAAAAGGGACTGCTTTTAGTCTGAGTGTTAATTCAGAGAGACAAAAGGAGTTTCTCTGTGGTCCATCCCAATTCATGAGGAGTCTACACTAAAGTCTGAGTTCCAAGAACCTGCTGGTTAACAGTTATTTAGCCCATTCTGATTCTTTGTATGTATCTTCTTCATTCATCTGAAGAATTGCCTGTTATCCGGTGTTTGGGACCTTGGCCCGTTAGCTTTCCATTTCATTATGATAATATTTAAATATTCTCTCTTGTTGAATTATATATTGAGATCCTTTGTACATTTTTTTTTATTGTTGAAGTGCACAGTCTCTACAGATGAGTAGATTGCCTAGCTGAACCCAGGCAATGTTCTTGTGCAAGTTACCTAAACTCTCCGTGTCTCAGTTTCTACACCTATAAAATGTGATAACAAGAATACTACCCTCCCCGTAGGTTGTTGTGTAATTAAATTAGAAGCTATCTTTTATTTTTATTTTTTATTATTTTTTTTGAGACAGAGTCTTGCTCATCATCCAGGCTGGAGTGCAGTGTTGTGATCTCAGCTCACTGCAGCCTCGACCTCCCAGGCTCAGGGGATTCTCACACCCGAACTCCTGAGGAGCTGAGACTACAAGCATGCACTACAACGCCTGGCTAATTTTTTATATTTTGTGGAGACAGAGCTTCAGTATACTGCCCAGGTTGCTCTTGAACTCCTGGGCTCAAGTGATCCTCTCACTTTGGCCTCCCAAAGTGTGGTGTTACAGATGTAAGCCACCACGTCCGGCTTATCTATCTTTTAACAGTGGTACTAAGTATTCATTATATGTTAACTTTCACAACTAGTACCACAACCACCACTATTGCTACCTATATGATAACACTACTAACCCTTCGCTGTGTTTCCCATATATATCTCATCTATCTCCTGGCTTAGTTATTTTTCAACATAAAGAAGCTCTGCCAAATTGGCCAACAGGTCAAAAAAGTCAACACAACGCTCACGTCTGTAATCCCAGCATTTTGGGAAGTCGAGGAGGGTAGATTACCTGAGGTCAGCAGTTAGAGACTATCCTGGCCAACATTGTGAAACCCTGTCTCTACTAAAGAATACAAAAATTTGCCAGGTATGGTGATGAGCGCCTGTAATCCCAGCTACTCGGGAGGCTGAGGCAGGAGAATTGCTTGAACCCAGGAGTTGGAGGTTGCAGTGAGCCAAGATTGCACAATTGCACTCCAGCCTGGGCAACAGTGTGAGACTCTGTCTAAAAAAAAAAAAAATTAAAATGTCAACACCTTTTATGATTTAATGGTGTTTGGTCCTCCCTGGAGGATGGACCTGGTGTGGGCAGTCACAGCCACAATGCACGTATAGTAATCAGGTACTGTCGTTTAAAGCCAAACTAATACATCAAAGGAATGAGCTATGGAGGTTAAGAGTACGATCTTAAACTCTGATCTTCCAAGGCCTCCTGAGTTCCCTTTGTTAATGGTGAGGTGACGCACCAACCAAACATAGTCAGTGGCTTGAGAAAACACCTAGATACAACATAAAAAGTATAAATCCCTACATCTGAGTTTCTTAAATTACTTTATAGCGTTATCAGTTCTGAAGTAAACTACTTCATCATTGTGTACTTTTTGTGCAACACATCCATCTATCCAGGATACAGACAACTCATAGTAGCAGAGGAGGAATCAAAGAGTATTTTCTTTAGCATTTGTTTTCAGTACTTCGAAAACATTCTCTGCAAAATGTGGACCTCACCAATTCTCTTCACTGTCCACCCCCTTCCCTCCTTACCATCCCTCACTCCTCACCCCACACGAAGGGTCATCAGAATACCAAGAATTGAGACACGGTGCGCCTATCTAGAACCCATTTTTCACTCACTTGGGATGTAGTTTTGTCTCTGACAGTCATAGCAAAACCATTTTCACAAGCAAAAATGACTGTCTCTATAGAAAAATGAAAGTTGTCACCTAGATATTCTGAACCCATTTAGGATGTGTGGAAGCAGATACTGACCAGCAGGAGCAGAAAGTTCACAGCGAGGGGCGGGGCTGCTCCAAATCCCATTCCCTTGAGGGTCACTTGTGCAGCGGATGGTGCTCTCCCCAATGAGGTTGAAGGTCATCCCTCTGCCTGGGTGGGGGTCGCATGTGTAAGATACTTCTTTTCCATAGGGAATATCTCCAAGGGGAGTTTCTGTGTGACTCCCATTAAAGATAGCTGGAGGATTTGGACAAAATATTTCTAGAAAGAAAATAAGAGCTTTAAGTTCTATTAGAGTTTCAATTAAGTTGACCGAAATCATGGTGACCTGTGACTGTGCTATGAATAAATCTTTTACTTTTAGAAAAAAATATAACTAAGGTGGATGAAATTTAAATCTGTAAGGCTTTTGTTGAGAAGGAACTAACTGATGTGAGACCTAAATTATAATATCTATTGCAAAAGCCCAACGATGGTGTTTGTGTACCATCCAGGTAGCTATGTTCATAATGAATTTGGGAAGTAATTATTTTTAACAACACCCATTTAGTTGCCTACTTTACATCAGGCATAGTAAGATTCCTGGGTTGACAATGAGGTTCAAGAGAGACAAAGTGTTGACCATCAGAAACCATAAGTTCCAAGGAAATCTATGAACTTTAATAAACATGCACTATCATCTTTAGCAATGTAAGTGTTTCTTGGTGATTCAAGACCACTGCTATTAGTACCAATACCAACTATCTAGTGGTGTCATCAGACTACACTGGTAAGGCTCTTTTTACCAAGATTAAATGGTGGCAAAGGGCCTTTTTTTCTTTCTTCCAAATTTTTAGCCATCATTTCTTCCTCCTTTTAGTCTGCTTAGAACAGTTCCTTCCCTAAAATCAACTGATGCTTCTAAATGAATTTGGGAAGAGATGCCCAAGTATATCAGAATTAGTACATCAAACACTGATTAAATTCTCATGCTTGAATTTTACTTGTGTTTTTCCTAAGTTTATTTATATATTTATTTTCGGCTCTATGGGTCTCTGTAAGGTTGAGTTTATTGAATACTTGAGTTTCCTCAGGTATTGAATGTTCTTCACCATAATACTCCCCATAAGGTATCCGAATTAATTTCTGTAAGTTATTTTAACAATACAAATTAAAATAAACATTTTTTCAATCATCAGGAAAAAAAGGCTTAAAAAATTTTTGCCTTGCTCTAGTAGACAGAATAGGATAAATCAGTAATGTCTTGGTATATAAAACATACTTTTATCTACCAGTTTCTGAATTTTGGCATTTTTTATTTAAGTGGATGGTTTGGAAACTTAGGTCACCTCTTCAGACACTGATTCATCACCCTAGCTCCTTCCACCATACTAATTTACCCTGTAACTCTGTTTTATCTTCTCTCCAACATATCCCTATTTAACTATCATTTTATATATTATAATTTTCGCATATTTAATTTAAGCGCATGATTTGGAAACGTAGGACATCTCATCATGCCAGACACTGATGCATTATCCCAGCTCCTTCCACCGTATTAATCTACCATGTAACTCTGTTTTATTTTCTCTATAACATATCCCTATTTACCATTTTATATGTTATAATTTGTAGAATTTTGTTTACTTATTTATTTTCTTGTTCATAGTCCACTTCCCAATAAGAAAATACACTCCAGGAAAGTAGGGAGGCATCTTCACTATTCATTCATGGTTCATTGCTTTTTCTACACATGGAAAGTTATGGCACATGGGAAGTCCTATGTCATTTAATACTGTAGGCTAAATAACAGGCTGACTAAATTGTTTATGATGTGTGGGAAGATAAAAGAACATCAAAATTTGGCTGGGCATGGTGGCTCACACTTGTAATTCTAGCACTTTGGGAGGCCACAAGGTGGGAGGATAGCTTAAGCCCAGGAGTTTGAGACCAGCCTGGACAATATGACAAGACTCCATCTCTACAAAAAGTACAAAACATAGCCAGGTGTGGTGCCATGCACCTGTAGTCCCAACTATTGGGAGGCTGAGGTAGGAGGATTGCTTGAGTCCGGGAAGTTGAGGCTGCAGTGAGCTGTGATTGCACCACTGAACTCTGTCCTGGGTGACTCTTGTCTCGAAAAAGAAAAAACAAGAAAACAAAAATTTTAAGAAAGATTACTCCTTGGTAAGGAAACTAAAAAATAAATGACTGAATAAAACTTGCTGCACCTTATGTCATCTAGTTTCTTGCCACACATTTCCCACAAAATTAAACACTGTCATTAAGCTAAGTGATTTACAGATTAGTAACGAAAACACGTGTCATAGAAGACCTACAAGACCTTTCTTGAAATTCTTCCAACAAAGAAGTATTTTTATCAGCAATTTAGTTAAGTAAAGATCCGTACAATAGGTGATTCCATGCAGAATAACACACTGGAAAACAAAAATAAGGAGAGCTATCCAAACTGCATAGTTGTTCTTCCTACTCACGTTCACACACTGGAGCACTGCTGTTCCAAAGGGCTTTCATTCCTGCCAAAACACAATGACTAGCAGACCTGCCTTTTAATCGGAACCTAAAAAAAAAAAAAAAAAGTGGTAGCAAATGTGTGAGCAATTCCCATCTCTCCCTTGATTTCTTCACTCATAGATGCTCAGCTTCCTCACTACCATTTCCTCCTTGACTAGCATTTGGTTCTTAGGTTCAGGCCCAACTAAAAGTCTCAGTTCATTAGGGATCTGAATTCTTCAGTAGCTGGCAGAAACTCAAAGGCCAATTTATTCTAAGGAATCATGATACCCTGTGACTGTCAAAGCAATTAGAGCTGATGTTGATAATTGCCATATAAACTTCGTAGCCCGGCATCACCTACAGAATGCATGAACCAGACTTCTCCATGTGCACAAGAGCCATAACCTTCAGGTGTCATCTTTCACTGATGACTCTCTGACATCCCACTTATTTTCATTAATGGGTCATGAAGCAAAACAGCTCTCAATTTGTTAAGCAAAGCAAGGAACATCTAGAAAGAGAATGGGCATTGTTCTTCTTGCATTGTAATTGTAACGGGCCAAAAGGAGGCTCATAGAAGCATTCTGAACCATGTGCCCTAAGAAAAATAGACAGATCGGGGAAGGAGTCTTTGCCACCCTGAAATGGCCAACTTATTACTGAATCCACTTCCCTTCTGAAATCTGAAATCATTCTGAAATTGGAAATTATTATTGGGTGATGGACTTTGTAAATGCCAAAGATTCCTTGGAAATCGTTAAAACTAACTGCTTAATTGCCCAATTTAGTTATCCTCCTCGACTCATAGTACACCACCAAGAGTAATGGATACACATAAACAACTAGTAGTACCACTTGAAGCTAATAGAAGCAGGAGCAGACAAATCCTGCTTTGACAAATCCTAGGCAGATATGATTAGGTTCCCAGTGAAACCCGACCTTCAAGCTGAAGACAGTTTAAAGCATAGCTACAAGTTCCAGGTAAATTCAGGGACTGGATTCAGAACCTCTCCTCTTGTTTGGCATACTTTCCTCTGATTGATTCCCACCCTTCATCTATTTTACATATACCTGCCCTTCCCTAATTGGTTTTTTACACTGTTGTGCCCACCTTTGAGTGGTGTCTTTGTTTTAGCTGCTTTTTCATACTCACAAACCAATCAACACACACTTCCCATTCTGAGTCCATGAAAACTCCAGACCCAGCCACACTGAGAGAATGACCCCCTGACTTCATTTAAGGGGCCACCCTCATATCTTCTCTCTGCTGAGAAACTGTTTTGTCATTCAATAAAACTCTTCTCTACCCTCCTCACTCTTCGATTGTCAGTATAAACTTATTCTTCTTGGATGTAGGACAAGAACTCAGGACCCACCAAACACAGGTACAAAGGCTGTAACACAGTGGCCCTCCATCCTTTGCTGGAGGAGGGCAGCTGCTCCATGTGACAGGAAGGAGCATCAGGCCAAGGCAGCCCTGGAGATGCAGGCCAGAGCAGGGCCATGGGACTGGCAGAGCTGTTAACACAGCGCCATCTGTTGGGCTGCAGGCATTATCAAATGCTAAGAGCTATTAGCATGCTTTAACACCCCCTTGGGCGTGAAGGGTTGTGGGCACCCCATTTGGGCACTACCATGTTTCCTTCAGTGCAACATGCCTGGTTCAGCTGCAAGCCCCGACGGAGCCCACTCCTGTGCCAGTGCTTAGAGTGGCCAGCCAGACCCCACACTCACACACCCCCTCCCACCAGGGGCTGAGCATGCAGTCGTGGCAGCCGTGGGATCCATGTCAGAGCACAAGTCAGGCATGGCCCAGTGGGCCAGGTAGACAGGATGTCTACTGTGGTGAACCCAGGCCAGAGCAAGGTCTGGGCAGGGGCGTTACTGGCCAGAGGTCACCGGCTGGCAAACTGGCTCAGAAAAATCCTGCATCAAAACAATGACACTGGCCATTCCTGACATGAAGATATGTAATTGGGTTAAAACATACTTATCTATACACTATAATAGATTTTACTATTGATTGGTTTTCAGTTTCCTAAAACAACCTTTGCCTTACTTATGAGGCAAACAATTTTTGTCCTATTCGTCAATTTTTTTCTAGCATAACTTTTATGAAATTACGTTCTTTTGCCTCCAAATAAATAAGTACCCATTCATTTCAAGTTCCAACTGTGTACTCAAGTTCAGTGACTGTATTTAGGTTTATGCTTGATACTGAGTTGTGTATGCCCTTTCTCATTGTCTTCTGAAAATGGTGCCGTGGGCCGGGTGCTGTGGCTCACACCTGTAATCCTAGCACTTTGGGAGGCCAAGGTGGGTGGATCACCTGAGATCAGGAGTTCAAGACCAGCCTGGCCATCATGGTGAAACTCCATCTTTAAAAAAAAAAAAAAAAGTGGTGCCAGTTAGTCCCTACCCTTATTTGAAAACTACCTTTCAATTAATTAATCTCTCTAGGTACGTCTTATCTACTAGGTCAGCCCTTTTTTTGGATTAATCCCTGAACTCAAGAGAGTCATTCTTCACACTGAGTTCTTGCTCTCAACTCTGGGTCTCACTCACCCTTCATCACAAGCAAAGGACACCTTTGCTCCAAGCTGGAGATCAAGTGGAAACAGCACACGGCCATGAGGGAGTTGGCCCAGGAAGTCATCACAGGATTTCACTAGAAAAAAAAAAGAAAAAAAAACATGAGTAAGACCTGCATGTGAGGGGTACAGAGAGCAATCTGGAAACCAGAGATTTGAGGCACCTGCACATCTGGGGGCTTCAGGGCTCCAGTCTCCCTGAGGTGTGCAGTGCAGGGAAGCAGCCCCTCTGAGGTCATAGCCGGGCTCACAGCTGTAGAACACTTCCTGTCCAGGTGAAAAGTGGTCCTGATCACCTGGGGTATGCTCACCATGCAGGATTTCTGGAGGTGGCTGACACACTGTGGGAAGGACAGTTCCAGAGTACTTGTTCGTTATGGGGAATTTCCTTTGCTATATCCTATGCTTGCTGAAGACCTCATAGCTAGTAAGTGGTAGAGAAATAGGACCCAATTCTCCCTAGCACAAGACCTCAAATTTACTTGTAAATATACAGGGCATGAGTTTTTTCCCAGCTCTGGCTATGCATATGGAGTTATTAGTATTTGTGGATTCTTCATCTATGTATTTTGTAGGAATGCAGTCCCAGTTTTCACCCGTTATTCAGGTAATGAGACTGTCTCCTAAGCCCAAGCCTGTTTTACAGATTTTCCCCCCATTTCTCTGATTGCACACCTATGACTAAAGTACAGTCATACTGTTTCAGGACAGGCAAGCCCCCAAATTGTAGCTTACTCTGGAAGGGTTCTTGCCTAACCCAGGAAAGAATTCAAGGATAATCCAGTGGTGCTAGATAGCAATCTTTGAGCTATGAAAAGACTAGAGCTCTGAAAAACACTGCCCCTTGCAGAGCACGGCTAACTCACAAGCAGTGTGACCAGAGTCAGCAACACACAGGCTCCTGGCAGGCAACTGTATTCATACTCCTGTAAACCTATAACATGTAAATTATCATTTTTTAATTTTTTTGTGGGTTTTTTTTTTTTTTTTTTTTTTTGAGATGGAGTCTCACTCTGTTGCCCAGGCTAAAGCACAGTGGTTTGATCTTGGCTCACTGCGCCCTCTGCCTCCTGGGTTCAAGTGATTTTCCTGCCTCAGCCTCCTGAGTAGCTGGAATTACAGGCATGGGCAACCATACCCAGATAATTTTTGTATTTTTAGTAGAGACGGGGGTTTTGCCATGTTGGCCAGGCTGGTCTCGAATTCCTGACCTTAGGTGATCTTCTACCTTGGGCTCCCAAAGTGCTGGGATTATAGGCATTAGCCACCTGGCCAATTACATGTAAATTAAGGGGCAGATCAATGCAAAGTGAGGGGCAGGTCATTTAGAACTATTTAGGAAAGGGGCAGTAATTTCCAGGTCATTGCCATGGCATTTGTAAACTGTCATGGTGCTGATGGGAACGTGAGGGCAGCTAGGGATTGCTTTCATCGCCATCTGCTGGTTCCTGCTAGGGATTGCTTTTGTCGCCATCTGCTGGTTCCTGCTGTTTCTTCACTTCATCCTGTCTAAGCCAGATCCTGTTTTGGTCAGCAGGATTGTGAACACAAGACAAGCCCTGCCCATCTCCTACCTCATACATCCAACTATGTA
This sequence comes from Cebus imitator, assembly GCF_001604975.1. Taxonomy (NCBI): domain Eukaryota; kingdom Metazoa; phylum Chordata; class Mammalia; order Primates; family Cebidae; genus Cebus; species Cebus imitator. Next base: position 5,285,098 of record NW_016107353.1, on the reverse strand, counting down.
TGTCTTTATCTGTTCGTCTTCCCAGCTCAGTGGTTGCACAAGGCTAACACGGGTTGGTAGAAGAACTGTAAGCTTCTTCTCTGTCCCTATGTGTCAACCATTACACCTCCCACTCCACCGCTAAACCAGCTATTGTGACACCAGTAGACAAGATGAGCTACCAAAAACAAAAGCCCTTAAATAAGCCAGCCCTTTGTCATGAGAGGACATATTATTTGGAGAGTGTTTGACTCAACGTCTGCCTTTATTTACAGTCCTGTTCGTCCATGCTTAGGGCATCAGAACCCACTTAACATCAACCTAATCTGTACCTCATTCAAGATGAATTTAAAAATCGTTATTTAACTGGCTCTGAGCAAGTTACCTTCACTCTTAGATTCCTGGGGATAAAATGTAGGAGGTGGATGGCTTGAGCCCAGGAGTTTGAGGCTGCAGTGAGCCATGACTGTGTCACTGTATTATTGATCAGCCTGGGCAACAGAGACGGACCTCAACCCTAATAAATAGGCTTTTAATAAAATAAAATAACAAAATAAAATATAGGAGGCAGACCATTATAGACAAACTCTAAAGTCTTTGTCTCTATTCTGATGCCATGCTTTCTGTCATAAGGCAATCTCTTTCGGTCACCAATGGATGCTGATAGAAGTATGGCAAGAGCTAGAGCATTCAGACTCTGGGGTCTGAGACCCTTGCCTTTTAAAATCCTAGGTGTCTCAGCTAGAGCATGTGACTTGGCCAATTTACCTAACCTCTGAAAGACTAAGCTGACTTCACTATTAAATTGATATTACAACAGCACAATTTCAAAGTGTTGTTGTTTCAAAGTGTTGTTTTTCATTTATTAAAATGAGAAAATGTATATAAAGTGCGGTGCATAGCTGACCATAAAGTCCATGTAATTTTTCAATATATTTGAGAGATATTGTAGCTGGTACTTTGCCCTGAGAATGGATTAATAGGTGAGTCCAGAATAACTTTTTTCTTGGCTAATTAAGGTCTTGTTTTTCACAGTGAAGGCACATATGCATGGGTGCATGCACACCCCGATTCTTAATTTCATGCTTCTTTTTCCCACACTTGCTCTCCCACCCTGCTCACCATACATCCCTCCCTCTGAACAAATACTAATCTCCTGATCCAACAGCAACTCATGTCATTTGCAGAGCCCTTCTAGGTCTCAGAGAGACTCACCCCTGGAGCAGATTGGTAACTCTGGCTCCCATTTGTTCAGTGCCTGACATTGCACACGGGGGGATCCTTTCATGACAAAGCCAGGCTGACACCTAAACTCCACAACTTCATTTAAGGAAAATAAGCTTCTGTTTTCAGATACCATTATTCCATTTTCAACATTTGGAGGTGTGCATTTGTTAGGTATAATGCACTGAGGGGCCGGGCTGCTCCAGACGCCCTCTTGATCCTCATTGCTGGTGCAGTATATGGAGGGCTCACCCAGGAGCTCAAACACCTTTTTTCCTTCATTTCCAAGATTACAGTGGTAGGTCACCACTGATCCATAGTGAAAATACTCCCTGTTGGTGCTATTGAAATCTCCATTGGCAATGGTGGGGGGTAGCCCACAAGATATTCCTGGAAAAAAAAAGACAGCAGGTTGACCAAAACAAAACCTTGGGACAGCGTCTTGCTCTGTCACCTCACACTGTGCTGTGACACCCACAGCACTCAGGCTGGAGTGATGTGGCACGATGACAGCTCACTGTAACCTTCGCTTCCCAGGTCAAGCAACCCTCCTACCTCAACCTCTTGAGTACCTGGGATTACAGGCATGCACCGCTATGTCTGATTTATTTTTGTATTTTTAGTAGAGATGGGTGTTGGCCATGCTGTTCTCGAACTCCTGACCTCAAGTGATCTGCCTGCCTCGGCCTCCCAAAGTGCTGGGATTACAGGCGTGAGCCACTGTGCCTGGCCAATAGTCCATGTTTATATTTCCCCTGCTAAATGAAAATTTTAACTATGTTATCTCCCCATTATTAATTTAGTTCTCTCTATATAGAGAAGGCATTTGCCTTTATTCTATTGGTTATTAATATAATAAAGCTTATAGCATAGCTTTTTTTTTTTTTTTTTTTTGCAACGGGGTTTTGCCCTGCTGCCCAGGCTGGAGTGAAGTGGCAGGATCATGGCTCCTTGCCTCAACCTCTCTAACTCAAGCAATCTTCCCACCTCTCAGCCTCCCAAGTAGTTGGGACTACAAGCATGTGCCACCATGCCTATTTAATTTTGTATTTTTTGTAGAGACAGGGTTTTACCAAATTATACAGGCTGATCTCGAACTCCTGGGCTCAAGTGATCTGCTCACCAAGGCTGCCCAAAATGCTGGCATTACAGGTATAAGTCACCACACCTGGCCCAGTATAGCATCTTTATTAAATAATAAAAGCAAAAAGCTCTGGCAGAACTAGTAAAGGCAAAGCAAAGATACACAGTATTACAAATAATAAACACAATACTTGCAGATTCAGAAGTAATAAAAAGAACTGAATACTAATGTACAGCCATACCACCCTGAATGCGTTCATCTCATCTGACCTTGGAAGAACTGAATACTGTGTCCTACTCTACAGTGGAACAGTGCCCAGCCAGCATATCAGCCTTCCACAAAGTTTGTGTCCACTTTTCCTCCCATCAGTTGTGTTCGAAATTGCTAATTTCCTCACACCATCACCAAAGCCAGGATTATATCCATTTTATACTCCTTGTTAGCTTACAATTGCTCATTCCTCTTTGCTCCCCAAAATGAAGAAAGCTCATCTTCCAAACAACTGACAGGGAAGATGGCATGCCCCTGTTTAGACAAAAAATAAACAGGAAGAAAGGGCTGCATTGCTTGAATATCTGATGTGATACTAAGAGCTTGCAGAGAGGATATAGGGTTTCTTTCACTGACTTCGTATTTGTTGACTTCACTAAAGAAAATGCTCTTCAAACTGAGGCGTTCAGCCAACAGAAGAGTAAATTGGAGGCTATTTAAATGAGTTCGAGACTAGTTTAAAATAAATTACACCTCAAGATAAGAAAAAAAAAGCATTAGGTGAAGGTGGAAGTTTGGAATGCTGAGAGTCATTTTTAGGATATGACTGGGTTAGGGCTGCGTTTTTCAAGTATCAGAAGGATCCCATTTCCAAGAGAGACGAAATTTATTCTTTGTAATTCTAGGATGACAACTCTAGGATTCATTGGTGAGGTAAGTGGGGAAAGAGATTTCAACTCACGTTGACAAATTGGTGACTTTGCACTCCAGTGGGCAGTATTGCCTGAGATGATACATTCAGCAGATGACCGACCAATGAGGCGGTACCTAAAGGCAAAAAATGGAACATAATTGTGCCGTGCACACCTCATCAGCTTCCTCACAGCATGCACGTGTGGCAAACCAGAAGGATCACAATGCAGAGAAGTCTACGGCCCAGCCGAAACTTCAAGTATGATCCCAGCTTTTCTCACTTCTCTTTCCTGTTCTCTCACTATTGTAAGAGACATTTCTGCTCTAACTTCTCCTGGCCCACTTTGCTTCTTAATATCTTGGCTTCATTGTGGACTGTACCTGGCACCAAAATAACACAATTATTTTGTAGACCTGTTTGACTTTTTTTTTCTTAAATTCTATCTTTTCTCACATCATTTCTGCCATTTTTTGTTTACATTTTCCCTCAATGTGTGTATGTGTATAATACTATGACATTTTATTTGAGGCATGGCTTTTATAAATGCAAGATTTGTTGGTTTTGATCCTGTTTAGGAGACTTTGTTTTTTGACAAGAAGATTAAACCAAATGTATCGAAATAAATTATATATTTGATTTGCTTTTTGTTTGTTTGCTTGTCTGTTTAGATGGAGCCTTGCTCTGTTGCCGAGGCTGGACTGCAATGGCACGATCTTGGCCCACTGCAACCTCCGCCTCCCCTGTTCAAGTGATTCTCCTGACTCATCCTTCTGAGTAGATGGGATTACAGCCACACGCCACCACACCCAACTAATTTTTGTATTTTTAGTAGAGATGGGTTTTCACCATGTTGGCCAGGCTGGTCTTGAATTCCTGACCTGAGATGATCCTTCCGCCTTGGCCTCCCAAAGTGTTGGGATTACAGGCATGAGCCACTGTGCCTGCCTGTTTCTCTTTTTCACCTTTTCCTACTGCATTCAGGAAAATTTGGTTAACTCTTCTCTTTACTTTAATATTCTGCAACATTCAGTGTGTTTGCTATATATATACACACATATATGACACATGTATGAAATGAAATATATAAACACACTGAAAACATATATTCATTCATGTACAAACTTCCTGGCTGGTTTCACAGAAGTATTTGTACAACTGAATCTTGCTAAAAATATGAAAAGGAGAGTGTTTTGAAAGTTTCCCTGGTTTCTTGGCAGTAAATCTCTTCTGTAGGAGGAACTTTCTCCTGATTTTTCAACTTGGTCTCTTTTACATGTATTCCTGTTTCTTGTCATAAGCTTGGTGATTTTCTGCTGTATACCATAGAGAGGTTCGCAGTTATTCAGCAATGCAAGATGAGGAGGGTACAGCCAGGAAATTTATCAATTGTATTTTTGAAATGCTCAAAAAAAAAAAAAAGGGAAAAGAAGAAATTGGATTTATTCTAAATTTGCCTTGTCAGATTCTAGATACTGTGGTCTGTGAGACCGAGTCTGGAGTCTGGCAAATGTGCTGGACACCACAAGCTTCCCTTCAGCATTTGTTGGGGTGGTAGAAACATAGCCTCTACTCACTACCTGGCTTAGCTGTTCCCGTGAAAAGCGAAATTGAAGCAGAGCCTCCGCTGTGTGCTGAGCGAGGGTGAGCACCAACAGCTGGACTGTGTGCTATGAGCACTTAATGCTTGACATTTTCAAAGGGTTGAATTCTGTTATAGGTTGTATGATGTCTCCACCAAATATGCTGAAGTCTTGACCCCCAGTCCCTGTGGATGTGATCTTACTTGGAAATACAATCTGCAGATGCAATCAAGTTAAGAGGAGGCCATTAAGGTAGGCCCTAATTCAATATGAATGATGTCCTTATAAAAAGAGAGGACTTTGGACACACACATGCACAGAGAGGAGAACTGCGTGTGAGGACACAGACCCAGAGGGAAGACGGCCACGTGAGGACAGAGACAGAAATTGGAGTTCTGTTGCAACACGCCAAGGAAGCTCTGGGGTTCCAGAAGCTGGAAGATGCAATGAAGGATCCTCCCCTACAGGATTCAGAGGGAGCATGTCCCTGCCAACACCTTGATTTTGGACTTCCAGCCTCCAGAACAGAACTCCAAAAACTTCTGTTGTATTAAGCCAGCCATTTTATGTTACAGACATACCTCAAAGCTATTGCAGGTTCAGCTCCAGACCACCACAATAAAACAAATAGGACAACAAACGAGTCATATGAACTTTCTGATTTCTCAGTGAGTCTAAAAGTTGTTTTCATACTATACTGTAGTCTATTAAGTGTGAAATAGCATTATGTCTATTTAAAAAATGGTTTATTGATAAAAAATGCTAAAGATTATCTGACCCTCAATAAGTCATCATCTTTTTGCTGGTGGAGGGTCTTGCCTCAAGGTTGATGGCTGCTGACTAATCGTGGTGGTGGTTGCTGAAGGCTGGGGTGGCTGTGGCAATTTCTTAAGCTAAGACAACAATAAAACTTGCCTATTGATTGACTCTTCCTTTCACAAAAGATTTTTCTAGCATGCAATGCTGTTTGATAACATTTTACCCCCGAACTGCTTTCACAATTGGAGTCAATCCTCCCAGATACTACTGCTGCTTTATCAACTAAGTTTATGTCATATTTTAAATTGTTTGTGGTCGTTTTAAACAATGCTCACATCATCTTCACCACGAAGAGACTCCATCTCAAAAAAACCACTTTCTCTGCTCATTCATAAGAAGCAACTCCTCATCTGTTCAAGTTGGATCATGAGATTGTAGCAATTCAGTCACATCTTCAGGCTCCACTTCTAATTGTAGTTCTCTTGCTATTTCCACCACGTCTGCAGTTATTTTCTCCACTGAAGTTTGAACCTCGCAAAGCTGTCCGTGAGGATTGGAATCAACTTCTACCAAACTCCTGTTAATGTTGATATTTTAACCTCTTCCCATGAATCATGAATGTTCTTAATGGTATGTAGAATGATGAATTCTTTCCTGCAGTTTTCAACTTACTTTGTTCAGATCCATCAGAGGAATTACTGTCTGTGGAAACTATAGCCTTACAAAATGTATTTCTTAAATAGCGAAACTTGGAAGTCAAAATTACTACTTCAGCCATGGACTGCAGAATAGCTGCTGCTGTCATCAGGCAGGAAAACTACACTCATCTCCTTGTCCATCTCCATCAGAGGTCTTGGCTGATGAGGTGCAATGTCAATGAGCAATAGTATTTTGAAAGGAATCTGTTTTTCTGAGCACTAGAGCACAACTGTGGGCTTAAAATAATCAGTAAGCCACGCTGCAAACATACCTCTGTCATCAGGCTTTGTTGTTCCATTTATAAAGTACAGGCAAGGCACATTTAGCATAATTCGTAAGGGCTCTAGGATTTTTAGAATGGTCAGTGAGCATTGACTTCAACTCAAAGTCACCAGTGGCATTAGCTCCTAAAAAGTCAGCCCATCCTTTGAAGCATTGAAGCCAGGCATTGGCTTCTCCTTTCTCACTATGAAAGTCCAATAGATAGCTGTTTGTCTACATGGAAAATCTGCTATTTAGTGCAACACCTTCATCAATGATCTTAGTTAGATCTTCTGGACCACTCACTACAGCTTCCACATCAGCACTTGTTGCTTTACCTTGCACCTGTATGTTATGGAGATGGCTTCTTTCTTTAAACCTCAGGAGTCAACCTCTGCTAGCTTCTACCTTTTTTTTTTTTTTTCCTGAGATGGGGGTCTCACTCTGTGGTCCAGCCTGGAGTGCAGTGGCACAATCTGGGTGCACTGCAACCTCTGCCTCCCGGATTCTATTCTCATATCTCAGATTCCCAAAGAGCTGGAACTACAGGCACCTGACACCACTCTTGCTAATTTTTGCATTTTTAGTAGAAACAAGGTTTCACCATATTGGTCGGACTGATATTGAACTCCTGAACTCAGGTGATCCACCTGCCTTAGCCTCCCAAAGTGCTGGGATTACAGGCATGAGACACTGTGCCCTGCTGATTACAGCTTTTTTCCTGCAGCTTCCTGGTCTCTGTCAGTCTTCACAGAATTGAAGAGAGTTAGGGGCTTGTTCAGGATTAGGCTTTGGCTTAAGGAAATGTGTCTGGTTTGATCTTGTATCCAGACCACTAAAAGTTCTTCTGTGTCAGCAATAAGGCTGTTTCACCTTCTTATCACTCATGCATTCCCTGGAATAGCATTTTAAATTTCCTGAAGTACTTTTGCTTTGCCTGTACAACTCACTAGCTGTTTGGCGCACGAGGCCTGGCTTTTGGCCTATCTTGGCTTTCAACATTTCTTCCTCACTAGGCTTCATCATCTCTAGCTTTTGATTTAAAGTAAGAGATGCATCACTCCTCCCTTCATGTGAACACTTAAAGGCCATTGTGGGGCTAGTAATCGTCCTAGTTTTAGTATTACTGTGTCTCAGGAATTAGGGAGTCCTGAAGACAGGGAGAGAGAAGGGGAGCGTCTAGTTTATGGAGCAGTCAAAGCATGCACATTTATTAAATTTTGTGTCTTATATGGGTGCATTTCATAGTGACCCCAAACAATGACAATAGTCACACCAAAGATCCCTGATCACAGATCACTGTCACAGACATGATAATAATGAAAAAGTTGGGGATATTGTGAAAATAATCAAAATGCTACACAGAGACACGAAGTGAACACACGCTGTTGGAAAAAGGATGCCAATAGATGTGCTTGTCGCAGGGTTGGCACAAGCCTTCGATTGTAAAAAGCAAACATCTGCGAAGTGCAATAAAACGAGGAACACCTGTACTTGGTGATGGCAGCCCCAGGAAGCAATTATGCTGTTACGAGTAAGATTTGTTCTCTCACACAGATGCTATATGGCCTTCTCTTTCTTCCAGCAATGGGCTGGGCTAGGGTTGTTTGTGTGCTTTGACTACTACACTCTTTCCTGATTTATTTTCCTTCCCATCCAGTGAATGCCATACTTTTTATATGTGCACTGCTTGTTTCCAGCAAGGATACAGATTTTCCCCCTCATCATCTCCTATCTTTGTTTATTTCAATCAGGCATTAACACCTGTGTTCAAGCCTCTTAAAAGCAGGTGGCAATAGCCTAGTTTCCTTCCTGAGATGTGGCTAGAAGGTGTATGGCTGTGCCAGAACTCTTGAACCAAGAGATGTTGCTGCCAACTCACCCTGTAATACAAGAATAGTTGATTCTGGATCCAACCTGGATGTTTGTGATCACATGCACCACGCCATTCATTGGATCTGAAGGAGTTTTACATGATTTACCTATGGGAAAGAAACAGTATTTTGGAGCTAGGTAAAATAATCTAAATTCTCTTCAGTACATTAGGTATCAACCTGCATGTACCTTTCTGAAGAAAACATGCAGTTCTGATGGTTCCACAGATTTTCCCACCTTGAGAAAACTCATCAGAGCACCTCAGGATTAGCCAACTACTAAGCCCCACTTTCAAAAAGACCTTCCCTCCAGATCTATCTAGATCTAGATTTAGATCTATGTAGAGACCTTGCATCCCCTATCAAAATGTAAAAGTCATTTTTGGCGTTATGTACTACCAATATATTTCAATGTTTTCAAGGGATTTCTTCTCACCTAGTTATTCAAACAGAATTTGTCTTCCTACACAATTTTCCCCCTGATCTACAGTCATTTATTATTTACTTTCCCTAGGGAATGAAGATTTTCTCTACAAATATTCCTTGAAACATTCTCATGAAGTGAGCATTTCAAGCAATAATCAAGGACAACCTACAAGAATAACTCTTACATCCACCTATCTGAACACTTATGAAAAGAGGTTTCTTATATCCCACATTTGAAAAAATTCAGTAAGAAGCTTTGGCAGACATGGGAAAGACCCTATTTAATTTTTCACATTTTTAGGAAGCCAGATAGATTGTCTTGCCGAGGTTCCACCTTTGTTGTTTGGGTTCCTTGTACTTCAAGCCATCAAAACTCCAATGAGAGGCTGAGAAGCATGGGTGGGGAATTCAAGACAGTTCCTGGTGGAAGGAGCCACTGATTTTTTAGGTCAGATTTCTAAGCCAGCCATTTCAATAAGGAGATTCACAGTCTTCTGTCTTTAATTCCTATGATTCTAATGAGGAACTTTCCCACCACTCACCACTTCCCTCCCTTTTCACCGGCCCTTTTAGCTGCAAAGGTCATCAGGATCTTATGTGCTTACCTACCTTAGAATGATTTATCATTGGTTTGGCATTCCACTGTGGCAAATGCACAAATATATACCACCCTGTAATTATGGAAATATGGAGGGCCTGGGTTAGATATTCTGAACCCATTTCGGATATGGAGAAATGGTCACTAACCCAGACTTCTACAGTGAGGAGCAGGGCTGCTCCAAACCCCATTTCCTTGGGGGTCACTTGTGCATCGGATGGTGCTCTCCCCAACGAGGTCAAAGGTCTTCCTGCTGTCTGGGTGGGGGTCGCATGTGTAGTTTACTGCTTTTCCAAAGGGAAAGACTTCCAGAGGTTTTCCTGTGTGTCTCCCATTAGGTATATCTGGAGGACTTGGACAAAAGATTTCTGGAAAAAAGGCAAAAGCTCTAGGTTTTATTCAGGAGTTTCACCAGAGGTATTCTGCAATTATAAGGTGCTATGATTGTTGTTGTTTAAATATGCTAAGGAGATGACAGTAGACATTAGGACTTTGAAGAGTTGGATTAAATGACATGTCAATGAAAGTGTATTGTAAAGTACAAAAGAGATTTGTCTATCCTGAATCTTCCAGATAGTAACAGTTCCTGGACAATAGAAACTTTACAACTTTAATGAAGTATCAAAACATTTGAAGAAGAAAAATAGCCATTTTCAAGAGGAACTCATTCACTTAGTCAACATATATTAACTGAGCACTTATCCTGTGTCAGCCAGCCAATCATCAGGATCCCGGGGAGACTGCTGTTGAAGGAACCTACGTTCTTGTGAAATATTTCTCCAATGTATGTATGTGTGCTAACCACCTTAAATACATGAAACCTTTCATTGATTGCTTGTTGATATTGCTCATCAGTCTCAGTGATAACAATAGCACTGTCACAGTGAATTGCAATATAGTTAGGCCATTACAAAAAACTCCAAATGGATTCAGATTGCTTTGCTTTTTAAAATGTCTAGGTCTGTTGATGACTTATTTTCTCTTTACTTTCTGGGTCAATTTTCCAGTTGTTACTCCTTTCTAGCATCTGCTGATTTGTTTAGAACAGTCTCTTCCTCATTTCTAATTGGCATTTTTCATTAGAATTGGAATTTGGAAGAAGCTACTTCAACTAGCAAGGGTTGTGAAAAATAAGAGAAAGCCTGAGTAGTCGAATCAATAACTGAGCCTTCATGCATGGCAGGGGAACAAACACTTGTCATGTTGCTTCAAGGAGCACTGGATTTCTTAGACAGCAAGAATCTCTATATAAATTATGGTCTTTTAAAATTTTACTCTAAAAAGCACTGTAAGATGTCAAAGTAGATTTCTAACAACATAAACATTTCAGTAAAATTTCATGGTGGTTTTTTTTTTCTTCTTTGAGACAGAGTCTTGCTCTGTCACCAGGCTGGAGTGCAGTGGCGCAATCTCGGCTCACTGCAACCTCCGCCTCCTAGGTTCAAGTGATTCTTCTGCCTCAGCCTCCAGAGTAGCTGGAACTACAGGCGCATGCCACCACACCCGGCTAATTTTTGTATTTTTAGTAGAGACGGGGTTTCATCATGGCCAGGATGGTCTCGATCTCTTGACTTCGTGATCTGCCCACCTCGGCCTCCCAAAGTGCTGGGATTACAGGCATGAGCCACCACGCCCAGCCAATTTCATGGTTTTTTAAAGAAACATGTTTTCCAATCTTTAGAATCAATAAATGAAGCAAAGTTCTCCCTTCTACCGGGGAAATTGTAAATGGGTAGACTAGGAGAAATCAGCAGTCTACACATTTAGACTGCTAAATGTGATTACTGAACACATGAGGCTCATTTTTTAAAAACTGAATTATTATTTATGAATCTCTCAGTATAAATTATTTAGGTGCATGTTTTGAGAATTTAAGGAGTCTCAAACTGCTCACCCTGTCTAATGTTACCTCCCACTTTTCCCTCATTCCTCGTTACTTTGATCTATTATCTCTGTAGCATTTAATTAATTAATTTTTTTCTTGTCCTCCTCCCCACCTGAGTAAAAACAACACAGGGACAGGAATTTCACTCATCTTGTTTATTGCCATAACTCCAGTGGCTAGATGAACATGAGGCACAAAGTATGTGATCGATAAATAACTGATTGAATAAAGGCATGTTTAATATTTGTGTATTAGCGAATAGATACAAAAATTGTAGACTGACTGCACCTTGATGGGAGAACAAAATGAAAAAGAAGGAAGGAAAGAAGGAGGGAAAGAGAGGTAGGGAGGGAGGGGAAAGGGAGAGAAGAAGGAAAGAAAGAACTAAAGGAAAGAAAGAAGAGAAAAAATGAAGGAGAGAAAGAAAGCAAATTGTTAAAGCTTCACATTATCTAATCTCTCCTGACCTAGAAGCACACTACCATAGGATTTATCACAATAGAACACAGAATACAAAACAGCAGAGACGTATCAGATGGTTCCAAGACAGGTGATGTACACATTGATTCGCAACAAAACATTATTAAAATAAGCAATTTTCAAATCAATAATTCAGACTAGAAAATTGAAGGACCACATTAGGGGAGCCCATGGGTCAAATACTGAAGAGATAAAGGGAAGAGATTGGCCTGAAATGTTACTCCTATTACTCACGTTCACACACTGGAACACTGCTATTCCAAAGGCTTTCCATTCCAGTCAAGACACAATAACTAGCAGCGCTGCCTTTTAATTGAAATCTAAGGAAGAAAATAGTAGTGAATAGTGAGCCAAGGGACCAGTTAGTTCGCAATCTAAGGCCCTGCCCCAAATCTCAGGATTTTGGGGATCTGAGACCAGGAGGGGGCAGAGTTACAGAAGCTACGTTGTTCTTGAAAAATCACAACATCCAGAAGGGAGCAATATAGAATGGCAAAATACAGGAGCTTGGTCACATGATAGTCCTGCTTGAATTGATGAAGGTGGTCATGACATAGCCGCCATCCCCTTGACCCTGGACCCAGGCTTGGAGTTTCACTGATTACTCCATGATAACCTGATAAATCACTCATTGTCATTATTAGAAACCTAGTCCTTAATGCAACGCCTTCCTAACTTTGAAATAGCAAGTAGAACAGCTTCCAGTTTGGACTGGAAAAGCGGGAAATAGCAGGTGAGAGAACAGAAATTGTCCTTTCATCTCCACATCTGTGGTGGCATGAAGAAGGCTTACAATGGCAGTTTGGGCTCCTGAAGAATAAGCATGAATATTCTAGGGGTAAAAAGAAAGAAGAGATGACATGACTTTTGTATGCAATCATCAAAAATTCTCAATGTCCTGATGCCCTCCTAAATCTTACTGGGTGCTGGCATTTGGAGGCTGCCAAGATCCTGTGGAACATTTTGGGATCAGGTGCTTTGTTGCCCATGCTGGTCAGCTACCATGTAGAGATGTGCACCCTGTGAAGACCACTAGATGGACATAAACGAGTTAATGACCTTGCCAGAGATATTAACAGCAGCCATCAGGACCCCATCTCAGAGACCATGACTAGCTGGATGATATATGACTGAATTTTTTTAAAATGCATGTTCAGTCCTATTATAAATTTCACCATTGATGGTTTAAACAATTTACTGGAATGATTCTTAAATGATTCTAGCTCTTTAGAATAAGTGTTTTGTTACTTGCAATTTTTTCTGAAACTCTCTAAAAATTACTCATATCCCCTTTGTCTTGGAAAATAGGATTTTTTAACTTAATATGCTACCTATATATTCATAACAATTAGTTATACTTGTCCTTGAACTTTCCAGTTAATATATGGCCCATTTTCTTCTTCATATCTCATGTTGTTAGTTCTATATGTTTCTTTCTTCCTATATTTACTTTCAAAAGTTCATGTCTTTGAGTGTGTTTGTGTGTGTGTGTGTGTGTGTGTGTGTCTTTTTTTTAAAGCTACACCAATCTCCCCTTTTTGGACTAATTCCCAACCGCAATTTCAATGTCCAGCAGGTCAGGCAAGCTCATACTCACCCTTCGTCACAAACAAAGTCCACTTTTGCTCCAAGCTGGAGATTAGGTGGAAACAGCACACGGCCATTAGGAAGTTGGTCCAGGGAGTCATTGCAGGATTTCACTGGAGAAAAAGAAAAACAAACAGAAATAACTGGCTTGTGGAGAATAAAGACACAAGCTAAAAATATCAAGCCAGGTAAGAGTCTAGGCACCTTCACATCTGGGGACTGCAGGGCTCCAGTCTCCCTGGGGTGTGCAGCGCAGAGAAGCAGCCCCTCTGAGATCATAGCCGGGCTCACAGCTGTACAACACTTCCTGGCCAGGCCAAAAGTTGTCCTTGTCCCTTTGGGTATGCTCACCATGCAGGATATCTGGAGGTGGCTGACATACTGGGGGAGAGAGAAACAAAGTACTGCTAATTGTGTCAAAATAACTGTTTCTTCACACCGATAAACTGGCCAAGGGAATAATAATTATAAATCTATATGTAATAAAAAGGTACAATAAAAGCCTTGTTATATTGATAACAAACTAAAACAGAGCGAGGAAGACGTCTTGCCATCAGTCATAGAACTGACACTTGCAGAACTGTGACTAAAATGGAGGTACCCGCAAGTCATTGTTTTTCATCTAAAGTATGCACCTAAGATTTCATGATGGACAGTTCCTTCTAGAATGGAACTGTCTAGAATGCTTCCAATTACTGTTCACCTAGTACAAAATTGGGAGGAATGATGGATTTTTATATCTTCACACTTCCTTTCTAGAAGGACGTCAACAATTTAGTCTTGCATTTTAGGAAATAGAGCAGTACCCATGCACATGTCTCATCTACTAGGTCCCTTCATCCCGTATCACACTGGTGCAACAAACAAGGCCCATACACTTATTCTCATCTTCTTCCATGTCTCTCTTAGCGGCCACCTGACATAGGGTGGTAGAGAACGATGGGTCTCCTCTCTTCATGCTGTGTAGCAAGGTGCTGCCTAGTCATTCATTTCACTGCAGTGAGAGTGTGGGCAACTGTTGAACAAAATCTAAAAGACCTACTGTCACCATAATGAGAGTGTATATGTCACACAACATATTATAATGACATCTCTGGTTGTCTCTTAATCTAGTTCATCTGAACTCAGGAAATCAGAACACATTTGGGTCTCAACTAAATTATATAAAACTCTTATAAAATGGAAAAAATAATTTCAGTTTGGCTTTGAGCAGATCAGTTTCCTTTTCTGGACTTCAGCTTTCTCAAGCGTCAAATAGGGATTGGATTAGAAAAATGATTTCTTTAAGGAGTTCGTAAATACTCTGATGTTGTAATGTCAGTTTTCAGGGCTCATCACCCAGTGTTTCCCTTGACTACTCAGTGCCTGGTGATGTAATATTGAGGTGGTGTGTTTGTTAAATTTATGTTGGCCCCTGGCCTCACACTTCTGCACTGTCTTTTGACTGCTAGCAATGGAGGCCTTAAAACTATAATCCTTTGTCTTCCTTGATAGGTGGGCTCTGGTTAGGTTCTGTCAATTGGAGGCATATATGCCAAATAACAAGGCAGGATGGTGGCAGAATCTGTTCTACTTCTAGAGGTGGCTCAGACAGTGAGCAGCCACAGCTTCAGTTCTAGCAACGACAATGACTTTTGCCCCAGCAATATCAGCTGCATTCTGGCAGCAGTGGTGGCTCCTGCAGCATTAGCAGCTTTCAGGAAGACACCTGCTCAGTGGCAGGAACTGACCATTTCAGCATCAGTACAGGCTCCTGTGCTTTAGACTGGAAGCCACAGTAGCTCCCTGATCTCTGGCAACTCTGCCTTGTTCCTATTGCTTTTCCTGCCCTTCTAACATCTTTCTGACCTATTTGCTGTGATATGGTTTGGTTCTGTGTTCCCTCCCAAATCTCATGTCAAATTGTAATTCCCATTGTTGGAGGAGGAGCCTGGTGAGAGGTGACTGGATCATGGAGGTGGTTTCTAATGGTTTAGCATCATCACCCTAGTGCTGTCTTGTGATAGAGTTCTATTGAGATCTGCTTGCTTAAAAGTGTACAACACCTCCCCATTTACTCTCTCTCTCTCCTGCCAGCCATATGAAGATATGCCTGCTTCCCTTTTGCCTTCTACCATGATTGTACATTTCCTGAGGGGTCCCCAGCCATGCCTCCTGTACAATCTGCAGAACTGTGAGTCAATTAAACCTCTTTTGTTTATAAATTACCTAGTCTCAGGTAGTTCTTTATAGCAATGTGAGAACAGACTAATACCACCTGCATGAAATCCCTCACTCCTTGAAAGTATCTAGGGTAAGTTTTGATTTCCTGACTGGATGCTGATTAGCAAAGCCAAGGCTCTGGAGTCAGGCGGACTTGCGTTCCAGTCTTCAGTCTGGAAGTTAGTATCTTAGAAAGTTATCTGATCTCTCTAAGGTACAACTTCTCTGCCAAACATAGAGGCTGGGCATGGTGGCTCATGCCTATAATCCCAGCACTTTGGGAGGCTGAGGTGGGTAGAGCACAGGTGTTTGAGACCAGTCTGGGCAACATGGTGAGACTCCATCTCTACAAAAAATATAAACAAATTTAACCAGGCTCAGTGGCATGCACCTGTAGTCCCATTTGCTTGGGATACTCAGGCTGGAGAATTACTTGAGCCAGGGAGTTGGCAGTTGCAGTAAGCCACAATCTCACATCTGCAGTCCAACTTCAGTGATGGATCAAGAACCTCCCTCAAGCAAACAAAACAGACAAACATAGAAAAACTGGTAACTACTTAATAACTTTGTTTTAAGAATTAAAATTCACGTGTAGCCTGTATTATGGTATCTGACCAGAAAACTCACTCATTTCCTATAAGCAATTATTATATTCAAAGGTAATTGATAGATCTGTTTATAAGAACCCCAAAGACACATCACATTCCTTGCCCAGGCTTAGCTTTGCTTCTTGATTTCAGCACATGTGCAAGTACACACACACACACACACACACACACACACACACACCCCTTCTGAATTTTATGTTCACTACCTAGAAAATTTCCTCCCTGACCCTGCTCACGACACATCCCTCCCCCTGAACAAATACTAATCTCCTGATCCAGCAGCAACTCATGTCATTTGCAGGGCCCTTCTAGACCTCAGTAACACTCACCCCTGGAGCAGCTTGGTAACTCTGGCTCCCATTTGTTCAGGGGCTGGCATTGCACACGGGGGGATCCTTTCATGACAAAGCCAGGCTGACACCTGAACTCCGCAACTTCATTTAAGGAAAATAAGCTTCTGTTGTCAGATACCATTACTCCATTTTCAACATTTGGAGGCATGCATTTGTTAGGTATGACACACTGAGGGGCCGGGCCACTCCAGATGCCCACTTGATCATCTTTGCTGGTGCAGTATATGGAGGGCTCACCCACGAGCTCAAACACATTTCTCTCTCCGCTCCCAGGATTGCAGCGGTAGGTCACCACTGATCCGTAGTGAAAACGCTCTCTGTTGGTGCTAATGAAATATCCATTGGCGATGGTGGGGGGTAGCCCACAGGGAATTACTGGGAAAAGAAAAAGCAGGTTAAATAACAGTCCATTTAAATAATGAATAACAAAAATCTCATGAGTCACTAAACTGTAACTATTTTTACATTTATTATTTGCTTTTAATTTTTGCTAACATGTAGGTACATTTTTACAAAATTGTAACTTCAGTGGGCATAATGTCATGTGTCCTGCCTTTCTTACTTATATTATTTCCTATAATATTTGCATGCATTTATTAACTCAATCTATATTCTTTTTGTTTTAAATAGCCCTTTGATCATAGTATTATAGAATTTATACAGTTTTCTCCTACTCTTTTCCATTTGCTTTCTTAATTTCCATTTTTGTTATTAACTGAGGTTAGCTTTAATAGAAAAGTAAAATAGAAAAACCTTTGTTAAAAGACAAATTATAAGGGAAGAGAGAAAACACAGAAATACACAGCATGAAAAAGAATTTAAGCATTTTTTATGAATATGATAATATTTATAAAATTGTAAACTACTGGGGATAAATATTTTGAAAATCTAAATGATATGAATGGAAATATAAATTGCCAATATTCATTCAAAAAGATGTAGAAAGGTAGAATTGCCCAAGAAACATGTAAGAATGGAAAAAAGTCAAAGATAAGTTCTATCAAACTTTCAAGTAACATATACTTCCAAATAATATTTCAATGTTTCACAAAATGCAAAAGATATAAAAGTTAACAACTCATTTAATCAAATCTAAGTCTGATATCATAACAAGATATTTGTATAAAAGTGATCATATATTAGTCCACAAAAACCCCTAAATACATGTTAAACATACAGACCAAAGGCATAGAAGAATAAAACTTAGCATGTTTAAGTGAAGTCCTGCAATGAGAGGAGAGATATAACAGAGCATAAACAACATTTGAAGAAGTAGTAACTGGGAATTTTCTACGACTAATGCAAGACATCATTAAATTACAGATTCAAAAACTAGGCGGCAGATCCAAGATGGCCAAATAGGAACAGCTCTGGAGTGCGGTTCCCAATGAGAGCAATGCAGAGGGTGAGTTATCACTGCATTTTCAAATGAGTACCAGGTGCATCTCAATGGGACTCTTTGCAAAGCGAGTGTAGCCCAAGAAGGGTGAGCCAAGGCAAGGTAGGGCGCTGCCTCACCCAGGAAGTGCAATCTCTGGAGGAACCCACTCCCTACCCAATGGAGGCCATCAGGGGCTTTTCCATCCACTCCAGCACTCTGGTTCAGATACTATGCTTCTCCCACAATTTTTTCCGCCCACAGACCAGGAGATTCCCGGGCTGAAAACCACCACAAGCTTCCAGCACAGCTGTTTAAGCCAGCGCTGCAGGTTTCCACACAAAACTCACACAAATTTGAGTGGCCTTTTCAACTGGTGCTTGGAACACCTGGGAGACAGAGCCACACATTCAATTGAAAAAGAGGGAGTTGAAAGCAGGAAGCCAAGTGATCTGGCTCAGCGAGTCCCACTTCCACAAAAACCAGCAATCTGAAATGCTCTGGATTCAGAGTTTTGCAGCAAGCACAGCTGGACCTGGGACAGTCCAGCTCTACTGAGGGAAGGGCATCCACAATTACTGAGGCAGTCCCCAGTTACAAAGGCAGTCCACAATTACTGAGGCAGTCCACCATTACTGAGGCAGTTCTAACTGTGCCTCTGTAAACAAAACCACAAGGAAGTTTACACAGCAACTGGGAAGAGCCCGTGGCAGCTCAGTAATGCCTCTGCTGGCAGACTGTGATTAGGCTAACTCCTTGCTGGTCAGGGCATCTCTGAAAAAAGGCAGTAGCACATCAGGAACTTATAAATAAAGCCCCACCTTCCCAGGACAGAGCACCTGGGAAAAGAGGCAGTTATGAGTTCCACTGCAGCAGACTTAAACATACCTGCCCAGCAGCTCTGAATGGAATAACAGATCTCCCAGCACAGCACTTGAGCTCTGATAAGGGATAGACTATCTCCTCAAGTGGCTCTCTGATCCCCATAGATCCAGAGGCATCTCATAAAGGAGAGCTCTGGCTGACATCTGGCAGATACCGTTCTGGGACAAAGAAAACAGGAGAAGAAACTGGCAGCAATCTTTACTGTTCTGCAGCCCCTGTGGGTTATTCCCAGGCAAGCAGAATCTGGAGTGGACCTCCAGCAGTCCTGCAGCAGAGGGACCTTACCGTTAGAAGGAAAACTAAAAAACAGAAAGAAATAGTTATGATAACAACAAAAGGGATGTCCACTCAGAGACCTCATCTGAAAGTCACCAACTACAAAGACCACATGTAGATAAATCCATGAAGATGGGAAGAAACCAGTGCAAAAAGGATGAAAACACCAAAAACCAGAAGGCCTCTCCTCCTCCAAGGGATCATGACTCCTCACCAGCAAGTGAACAAAGCTGGATAGAGATTGAGTCTGATGATTTGACAGAAGCAGGTTTCAGAAGGTGGGTAATAACAAACTTCTCTGAGCTAAAAGAACATGTTCTAACCCAATGCAAAGAAAGAACCTTGAAAAAATGTTAGATGAAATGCTAACCAGAAGAATCAGCTTAGAGAAGAATATAAAC
>NW_016107353.1:5247548-5265529 GCF_001604975.1 Cebus imitator | reverse complement strand
AGAGATTGAAGATCAACTCAATGAAATAAAAAGAGAAGCCAAGATTATAGAAAAAAGAGTGAAAAGAAATAAAGCCTCCAGGAAATATGGGATTATGTGAAAAGACCTAATCTACATTTCATAGGTGTACCTGAATGTGATGGGGAGAATGAATCCAAGCTTGAAAACACTCTGCAGGATATTACCCAGGAGAACTTCCCCAACCTGGCAAGGCAGGCCAACATTCAAGTCCAGGAAATATGGAGACCACCACAAAGATATTCCTTGATAAGAGCAACCCCAAGGCACATAATCGTCTGATTTACCAGGGTTGAAATGAAGGAAAAAACCCTAAGTGCAGCCAGGGAGAAAGGTTGGGTTACCCACAAAGGGAAGCCCATCAGACTCACAGTAGATCTCTTGGGAGAAACCCTACAAGCCAGAAGATAGTGGGGGCCAATATTCAACAACCTTAAAGAAAAGAACTTTCAACCTAGAATTTAATATCCAGCCAAACTAAGCTTCATAAGCGAAGGAGAAATAAAATCCTTTACAAACAAGCAATTGCTGAGAGATTTTGTCACCACCAGGCCTGCCTTACAAGAGCTTCTGAAAGAAGTACTAAACAGGGAAAGGAAAATCCAGTACCAGCCACTCCAAAAATGTGCAAAATGGTATAGACTATCAGTGCAATGAAGAAACTGCATCAACTAACAGGCAAAACAAATAGCTAACATCAAAATGGCAGGATAAAATTCACACATAACAATATTAACCTTAAATGTAAATGGCCTAATGCCCCAATCAAAAGACACAGACTAGCAAATTGCATACAGAGTCAAGACTCAATCTGTGTGCTGTATTCAAAAAACCTATTTCACATGCAAGGACACGCATAGGCTCAAAATAAAGGGATGGAGGAATATTTATCAAGCAAATAGAGAGCAAAAAAAAGGCAGGAGTTGTAATCCTAGTCTCTGATAAAATGGACTTTAAACCAACATAGATCAAAAGAGAAAGAAGGGCATTACATAATGGTAAAAGGATCAATGCAACAAGAAGAACTAACTATCCTAAATATATATGCACCCAATACAGGAGCACCCAGATACATAAAGCAAGTTCTTAATGACCTACAAAGAGACTTAGACTCCCGCACAATAATAGTGGTAGACTTTAACACTCCATTGTCAATATTAGACAGACCAACGAGACAGAAAATTAACAAGATTATCCAGGACGGGAACTCAGATCTGGACCAAGCAAACCTAATAGACATCTAGAGAACTCTCCACCCCAAATCCACAGAATATACATTCTTCTCAGCACCACATCACACTTACTCTAAAATTGACCACATAATTGGAAGTAAATCACTCCTCAGCAAATGCAAGAGATTGGAAATCATAACAAACAATCTCTCAGACCACAATGCAATCAAATTAGAACTCAGAATTAAGAAACTGCACAGCTTCATGGAAACTGAACAACTGGCTCCTGAATGTTGACTGGATAAACAATGAAATGAAGGCAGAAATAAAGATGTTCTTCGAAACCAACAAGAACAAAGACACAATGTACCAGAATCTCTGGGACACATTTAAAGTAATGTCTAGAGGGAAATTGATAGCAATAAATGCCCACATGAAAAAGCAGGAAAGATCTAAAATTGACACCCTATCATCAAAATTGAAAAAGCTAGAGGAGTAAGATCAAAAAAACTCAAAAGCTAGCAGAAGACAAGAAATAACTAAGATCAGAGCAGAACTGAGGAGATAGAGACACAAAAACCATTCAAAAAATCAATAAATCCAGGAGGTGATTTTTTGAAAAGATCAATAAAATAGACAGACTGCTAGCCAGATTGATAAAAAAGAAAAGAGAAGAATCAAATAGATGCAATAAAAACTGATAAAGGGGATATCACCACTGATTCCACAGAAATACAAACTACCATCAGATATTACTACAAATAACTCTATTCTCATAAGCCAGTACACCTGGAAGAAATGGATAAATTCCTGGACACTTGCATCCTCCCAAGCCTAAACCAGGAAGAAGTTGAAACCCTGAATAGACCAATAATAAGTGCTGAAGTTGAGGCAGCAATTAATAGCCTAACAACCAAACAAAGTCCAGGTCCAGAAAGGTTCACAGCTGGATTCTACCAGATGTACAAAGAGGAGCTGGTACCATGCCTTCTAAAACTA
This sequence comes from Cebus imitator, assembly GCF_001604975.1. Taxonomy (NCBI): domain Eukaryota; kingdom Metazoa; phylum Chordata; class Mammalia; order Primates; family Cebidae; genus Cebus; species Cebus imitator. The sequence continues at coordinate 5,263,340 of NW_016107353.1, read as the reverse complement.
TTTCAAACAATACAAAAAGAGGGAATCCTTCCCAAATAATTCTATGAGACCAACATCATTCTGACACCAAAACTCAGTAGAGACTCAACCAAAAAAAGAAAACTTCAGGCCAATATCCATGATGAGCAAAGATACAAAAATCTTCGATAAAATACTGGCAAACCAATTGCAACAGCGCATCAAAAAGCTTATCCATCCATCATGATCAAGTAGGCTTCATCCTGGGGATACAAGGCTGGTTCAACATACACAAGTCTGTAAATGTAATCCACCACATAAACAGAACCAAAGACAAAAACCACGTGATTATCTCAATAGATGCAGAGAAGACTTTTGACAAAATTCAACAGCCCTTTATGCTAAAAACTCTCAATAAACTAGGTATTGACGGAATGTATCTCAAAATAATAAAACCTATTTATGACAAACCCACAGCCAATATCATACTGAATGGGCAAAACCTGGAAGAATTCCCTTTGAAATTGGGCACTAGACAAGGATGCCTTCTCTCACCACTCCTATTCAATATGGTATTGGAAGTTCTAGCCAGAGCAATCAGGCAAGACAAAGAAATAAAGGGTAATCAATTAGGAAAGGAGAAAGTCAAATTGTCCCTTTTTGCAGACGACATGATTGTATATTTAGAAGACCCCATCGTTTCAGCCTAGAATCTCGTTGAACTGATAAGCAACTTCAGCAAACTCTCAGAATACAAAATCGATATGCAGAAATCACAAGCATTCCTATACACCAATAACAGACTAACAGAGAGCTAAATCAAGAGGAAATTCCCATTCACAATTGCTACAAAGAGAATAAAATACCTAGGAATACAACTAACAAAGGATGTAAAGGACCTCTTCAAGGAGAACTACAAACCACTACTCAAGGACATAAGAGAGGACACAAACAGATGGAAAAACATTCCATACTCATGGTTAGGAAGAATCAATGTTGTGAAAATGGCCATACTGTCCAAAGTAATTTATAGATTCAACGCTATCCCTATCAGGCTACCAATGACCTTCTTCACAGAACTGGAAAAAACCACCTTAAACTTCATATGGAACCAAAACAGAGCCTGAATAGCCAAGACAATCCTAAGCAAAAAGAACAAAGCTGGAGGCATCACACTACCTGACTTCAAACTATACTACAAGGCTACAGTAATCAAAACAGCATGGTACTGGTACCAAAACAGGGATATAGACCAATAGAACAGAACAGAGGCCTCAGAGGCAATGCCACACATCTACAACCATCTGATCTTTGACAGACCTGACAAAAACAAGCATGAAGAAAGGATTCTCTGTTTAATAAATAGTGTTGGGAAAACTGGCTAACCATGTGCAGAAAGCAGAAACTGGACCCCTTCCTCACACCTTGCACTAGAATTAACCCCAACTGGATTAAAGACTTAAACATGAGACCTAAAAATCCTAGAAGAAAACCTAGCAAAACCATTCAGAACATAGGCACAGGCACAGACTTCATGACTAAAACACCAAAAGCATTGGCAACAAAAGCCCAAATGGGCAAATGGGATCTGATTAAATTCCAGAGCTTCTGTACAGGAAAAGAAACAATCGTTTGAGTGAACCAGCAACCAACAGAATGGGAAAAATTTTTTGCAATCTACCCATCTGACAAAGGGCTTAATATTCAGAATCTACAAAGAACTAAAACAGATTTACAAGAAAAAAAACAAACCCATTCAAAAGTGGGCAAAGAATATGAGCAGACAATTTTCAAAGAAGACATATATGAGGCCAACAAACATATGAAAAAAATGCCCATCATAACTGGTCATTAGAGAAATGCAAATCAAAACCACATTGAGATACCATCTCATGCCATTTGGAATGGTGATCATTAATAAATCTGGAGACAACACATGCTGGAGAGGATGTGAAGAAATAGGAACACTTTGACACGTTGGTGGGAGTGTAAATTAGTTTAGCCCTTGTGGAAGACAGTGTGGCAATTTCTCAAGAATCTAGAAATAGAAATTCCATTTGACCCAGCAATCCCATTACTGGGCATATACCCAAATGATTATAAATCGCCCTATTATAAAGACACATGCACACGTATGTTCACTGTGGCACTGTTTACAATAGCAAAGACCTAGAACCAACCCAAATGCTCATCGATGATAGACTGGACAGGAAAATGTGGCACATATACACCATGGAATACTATGCAGCCATAAAAAACGATGAGTTTGTGTCCTTTGTAGGGTCATGGATGAATCTAGAAACCATCATTCTCAGCAAACTGACACAAGAACAGAAAATCAAATATGGAATGTTCTCACTCATAGGCGGGTGTCGAACAGTGAGAACAAGTGGACACAGGGAGGGGAGCGTCACACACAGAGGTATGTTAGCGGTGGGGCTAGGGGAGGGACAGTGGGGTTGGGGAGGCTGGGGAGAAAGAACATGGGGAGAAATGCCTGATGTGGGTGATGAGGGGATGGAGCCAGCAAACCACCTTGCCATGTATGTAGCTATGCAACAATCCTGCATGATCTACACATGTACTCCATAACCTAAGGTACAATTAAAAAAGAAAGTTATACAGGCCTGTCACAGTGGTTCATGCCTGTAATCCCAGCACTTTGGGTGACCGAGGTGGGCAGATCACCTGAGGTCAGGCGTTTGAGACCAGCCTGGCCAACATGGCAAAACCCCCTCTTTACTAAAAATTCAAAAATTAGCCTGACATGTTGGTGCAGGCCTATAATCCCAGTTACTCAGGTGGCTGAGGTGGGAGGATTGCTTGAATCTGGGAGGTGGAGGTTGCAGGAAGAAAGACTGAATAAAGCAACAAAACCTTACTATATAATGTTTATAAAATACAAGCTTTAAATGTAAGACAAAGAAGGGCTGAAAGTAAAAGATTTAAAACATACATAATATAAAAACAAGAAAGAAAGCTGATATAGCTATATTATGTACAAAGTAGATTTTAAGGCAAGAATTATTATGAGAAGTAGAGAGAGAATTTCATTATGAAAAATAGTCAATTCAGCAGAAAGATAGAATAAACTAAAAATTTCATGCATTTAATAACATGTTTAAAATTCATGATGTAAAAATTGCTAGATCAAAGATGAAGACAGACAAATTCATAGCTATAGTTGGAAATTGTAATGGGTTGAATAACCACTGTCGTCCTTAAAAAATATCTGTCTCCTACCCTCTGAAACCTGTGAACGTGACCCAATTTGGAGAGTCTTTGTAGATACAATCAAGTTAATGATCTTGAGTTGAGACCCTCCTGGATTGCCAGGGTGGCCCCTAAATCCGTGTCCAGTGTCTTTACAGGAGACAGAAGAGCAAAGGAAACACACAGAGGAGAAGGCAATGAGAAGATGGAGGCAGAGAAGGAAATGATGCATCTACAAGCCAGGGAACATCACAGATGGCCAGCAGCCACTGGAAGGAAGCCCGGAGAGAGGCACAGAACAGCTTCCAGATGGAACCAATCCTGTCGACATCTTAACTGTGGGTTTCTGGCTTCCAAACTTTTTTCTTGTTTGAAGCCACCAAGTTTGTGATCATTTGTTACAGTAGCCCTGAGAAACTAATACAGATATTTTACACATGCCTCTCGATAACCAATAACCTAACTGATAACCAAGAGAACAAGTGGAGGGGGGTGAAAAAGACTGTTCTAAATCACATTTTCCTAAATGACATTTCTAGAGAGTGAAACAAAATAACTGTACAGTCTTTTCAAGTGCATACATAACATTTTACCAAAATCATCTATTTTCTAGACCATAAACCATGTTTCAAATGATTAAATTAATAAAAGAATGACTAGAAAATATCTAAATATTTAGAAATTAAGCAATGTCCTTCTAAATAGCATATGGGTCAAAGAAGACATTAAAAGAGAAATTAAAAAACTTTTATGTGCAGTGATAATAAAAATATAAGGATTGTGGAAAGTAAATAAAACAGTTATAGAGAAAAATTTATAGGTCGAATGTATATCTTATAAAAATAAAGGTTGAAAACAGATTATCTAATCAATATCAAGAATTTAGGAGTGGAGGAACAAACAAAGCTTAAAGAAAGTAGATGAAAGATAATAAAGCAGAAATTAATAAAAAAGAAAATAGTCATACATTAAAGAACAAAACGAGAAAGTTAAAAGTCATTTATTTGAAAAGCTTAGTAAAATTGATAAAGCCCCAGTAAAATGAATCAAGGAAAAAGAAGCAAAAAGATATTACCAATATAAGAAATTAATTAACTTGGGGTTATCACTACAGAACTTACAGACATCCAAAGGTAATATGAGGCTATAATAAACAGCATTATGTTGATAACATAGAAAATTTAAATAAAATGAGTAAATTCCTTGGAAAATATAACTTATCCAAACTAATTCAATAAGATATAAAATAATAAATAGTTTTATAGCTGTTAAAGAAACGAAATCAGTAATTTAAAACCGAATTATAACAACAACAACAAAACCCCTCAGGTGCAGATTGCTTCCTTGCTGAATTTTTCCAAACATAAAAGGAAAAATAATATTAATGTTACACAAATTATTCCAGAGATTAGAAAAACATAAATAATTTTTAACACATTTTACAAGGCCAGCATAATCTTGATGCCCAAACCTAATAAGGACAATTAAAAGAAAAGCAAATTATAACCCAAGATCTCTTGAGAACATAAATGCAAATTTTCTAAGAAAAATACTAGGAAATTGAATCAAGCAATATTTTCAAGAGATAATACAATGATCAAAGTGAGGTTTACCTTGACTGATTTTAAATATTAAATCAATATTACAGTGTTGCATTAAAAATATGAGCAATCCTGCACACACACATACACATACACACACACGAACACACCTCACACATACGATAATCATCTGCAACACATCACAAGCAACATAGGTTGATTTTAGGAATTCAGAGTGTGTTTGCCTTTTAAAGATCAATCAATGTAATATATTACATTAACAGAGTGAAAAAGAAACATGATAATCTCAATACATGCAGAGTGACAAATTAGAATGAACATTTATGATAAATCTTTTAGCAATTAGAAATAAAGGGGAGTTTCCTTAATCTAATAAAGGACATCATACAAAAACTATAGCATACATCAGGATTTATGATGTCTATTAAAAGCCTTGTATCATCTCTTTTCTCCAATATTGTGCTGAAGGTTCTAGCCGATGCAATAAAGCAAGAGAAATAAACAAAATACATAAGAAAGAAAAAGATTTAAAAACTTTGCCAGATTCATAGATGACATAATTATACAGCAAATTCAAAAGAATATACAGATAAACTATTCAATTTATAAGTAAATTTAACAAAACTGCTAGAGCTAGGATGAAACCGGTGCATGTCTAAGAAGTAAATAATTAGAGAACGAAATTTTAAAAATAATGCATGGGAATAAAGATAATGAAAGATGTACATGACTTCTATAATATAAATTAACAAACATTATTAAAAGAAATTAAAGACTTCAAAAATGGGAGGATAAATCATGTTCATAAATTTAAACTTCAAAACTGTAAATTTGTTAATGGCCACAAATTGATCTACTGAGTCAACAGAAACTCAATACAAATTCAAGGATTCTTTTTGTGGAAATTGACAACTGATTCTAAATTTTATATGGTAATGCAAAGGGCCAAGAATCACCAAGTAAATCATAGTTAAAAGATATTTGCCGACCAGGTGTGGTGGCTCATGTGTGTAATACCTGCACTTTGGGAGGCTGAGGCGGGCAGATCATGAGGTCAGGAGCTCGAGACCAGCCTGGCCAACATGGTAAAACCCTGTCTCTACTGAAAACACAAAAATTAGACAGGTGTGGTGGCATGCACCTATAGTCCCAGCTACTCAGGAAGCTGAGGTAGGAGACTTACTTGAACCCAGAAGGTGGCGGTTGCAATGAGCTGAGATTGGCCACTGCACTCCAGCCTTGGTGACAGAGCAAGACTCCATCTCAAAAAGAAACAAACAAAAAAAAAGCCGGGTGCAGTGGCTCACCCCTGTAATCCCAGCACTTTGAGAGGCCGAGGCAGGTGGATCATGAGGTCAGGAGTTCAAAACCAGCCTGGCCAACATGGTGAAACCCTGTCTCCACTAAAGATACAAAAATTAGCTGGGCCCAGTGGTGGGTGCCTGTAATCCCAGCTACTTTGGAGGCTGAGGCAGGAGAATTGCTTGCATCCAGGAGGCGGAGGTTGCAGAGAGCCAAGATCGCACCACTGCACTCCAGCCTGGGTGACAGAGCAAGCCTCCATTAAAAAAAAAAAAAAAATATATATATATATATATATATATATGCCACTAGATATAAAATCTTAATGTAATGCTATAGTAATTAACATCTTAATGTAATGCTATAGTTTATTTGCCATTATAATATGGAAAACAACAATAACAACTAATGTATGGCAAATAAACCAATGGAATAGAGCCTCTCTGGAATGAGATCAACATATAAGGTCACCTGACTTATGAGCATGGTGCTATTGCATTGCAGTATGCAAGGAATAGTCTTTTTAATAAAAGTTATTAGATCAATTGCCTATCCATAAGAAATAGTCCACTCTGTCACCTGGGCTGCAGTGCAGTGGCACCATCATAACTCACTGCAGCCTTGAACCCCTGTGCTCAAGGGATCCTCCGACCTCATCCTCCCAAGTTGCTGGGACTACAGGCATGTGCCACTGAGTCCAGCTAATTTTATTTTTGTAGAGACAGGGTCTCGCTTTGTTGCCCAGGCTGGTCTCGAACTCTTTGCTTCAAGCAGTCCTCCTGCCTTGGCCTCCCAAAGTGCTGGGATTATAGACGTGAGCCACCTCTTCTGGCTCAATTGCTTAAGTAGAATAAAAAAAGCAGTAACTGAAAAAAAAAAATCCATAAATTGAATACTATTAAAATGCAGAACTTCCTCAACAAAAGACGTCGTTAAGAAGGGAAAAGAAAAACCATAGTCTGAAAGAAAATATTTGTGTTATATTTATTAGAAAATATGAGGATATTTAAAGAACTTCTACAAAACAATAAAACAATAGACAAACTAGTAAATAATAGGCAAAAGTTTAGAATAGGCACTTCACAAACATATGAAAAGGTACTCAAGATAATCAATGAAATCCAATATAATAATAAAAAAGACCTAACAATCCTTCACGCAGCAACAAAACTGACTCTTCCAAATGTAACACTGAGCAGAAGCTGGACACAAGAGTACCTATTTTTTGATTCCTTTAATATAAAATTTAGGAAGCAGCAAAACTATTAGTGTTATAAATCAGAATAATGGTTATTTTGGGGAGATAAGTGGGAAAGGGCATCGGGAAGGCTTCTGGGTTGTTGATGTTCTATATCTTAATCTGAGTGCCATGTACATGGATGCATTTACTTTGTAAAAATTCACTGAACTGCCTAATTCAGATTTGTGCACTTTACTATATATATGTTATACTTAAGTGAAAAATATACATAGTATAGGAAAAATTGTTGGAAAAAAAAAAGACCTCCCAACAAAGTAAACTCCAGGCCGTAGGGTGTTTCTGGTGAATTCTTTCAAACATTTAAAGAAGAAATAATACCAATCTTACATAAACCCTTCCAAGGAAACAAATACATGAAACACTACCAGCTGGCTTTATAAGACTGTCATAAGTTTGATACCTTATGACAGTCTTATAAAGCCAGCTGGTAGTATTTCATAATGTCCTTGAAATCTTATAAGGACATTACGAGAAAGAAAATTACAGTCTAATCTCTAAAATAGGAATGGGATGATGAAAGTGTTCTGTAATTAATTAGTGGTCCTGGTTGCCTAATGTTTTAGTCTATTTGGGCTGCTATAACAAAATACTATAAACTGGTTTTATAGTATTGTACACAACAGAAATTTATTTCTCATAGTTGTGGAGGCTGGAGAGTTCACAACCAATGCTCTGGCAGATTCGGCATTTCCTCCCTGGTGGGAGGGGCAAAGGAGCTCTTCTGGGCCTCTTTTATTAGGACACTAATCCCATCTGTGAGGGCTCTGCTCTCATGACCTAATCACCTTCCAAAGGCCTCGCTTCCTCATGTCATAACCTTATGGGTAAGGATTTCAACATATGGGTTTGGGGTAGACTCAAAGATTCAGACCACAACACATAAATGTGTGAATATACTAAACACCACTGAATTGTGTAATTTAAAAACAGCAACTTTTATGATACATGAATTGTACTTTAATAGAAACATCCAAAATGTATTATAAAAGCATATTCGCCATATATAAAAGTGATTAAATATTATGACCAAGTTGATTTATTTTAAGAATGTAAACTTAAAATTCAAAATCATTTGCCTTTCAAAAATGTACTCAAAACAATTTGTTACATTAACAGGAAAAAAAGAAACAGATATGGTTACATCGATATACGTAACTAAAGTGTTTGATAAACTTCAACATGATTCAAAGACCAAAAATTTTTAATAATGAAGAATATATGAGAATGTCCTTAATTTAAAAATGGTTATCTACAAAAAGCCTACAGTAAACACCAGATTAATGGTGAAATGTTTTGATCTTTCTCTTTGAGATGTGGAACAAATCAAGGATGGCATCTATTGCTACCAAAGTTCAATGTTATACTGGTGGTCCTAGCCAGTGTGGTAAAGAAAGGAAAAGGAAGGGAGGAAGGGAGGGAGGGAGGCAGAAAGGAAGGAGGGAAGGAAACAAAGAGAAGACCAAGAGTTAAATAAAATTATAATTATCTGGTGGTTTGGTAAATTGTCAACCAGGCTAATCTGGAATTAAGTTTTCTCTGTATGGTTCTGGACTGGGGTTACAGCATGAGAAATTAGCCTGATATTTGACAGGCAGAAGTTAAACAACAGCCATTCCACTTTGAAAGTCATCCTTGGATAGAGTTGGTGAGGCACAGTGCAGGAGTGGAGGCTTCAGAGGATAGACCTTTTACCTGAGGCTTGAGAAATAGATTCACATGGGAAGTTTCAGCATCCTCTGTGACAGCTCATTCTCTGTAGGCTGGGAATGATAGTGGGAACTGTTGCCATTGAACTGGGTTCTCCGAATTCACTTGGGGATCGAAGGACCTCAGGGTGGCAGAGCCCAAGTGGTAGCACTTAATTGTCACAGACAATGGGGGTTCTCATAATGGGTATTAGAGTTGAAACAGCAATCAGAATGATTTGACTGAAGAGAACTTTGTTACTGGCTAATTCATCATGGAGTCTCTAAAACCGAAGTAGATGGATAGCCGACTAAAATGTTATTTGATTTGTATGAGTAGAAGAGATTTAGGTCAAGTGAGTAGAATTCTGACTTGAATCATTGCAAAAGACGTTCATTGTACATCAACAATTCCTAGACTTGAACAGTTTATAGACTCAGAGCAGCATGAATGGATGGGAGACTGGATCCTTTTGAGGAAGCACCATGCTACACAGTCAAAAACATGTATTATAAATCTTCCCCTAGCCTTCTCCAAGAAGACTTAAGCCATTTACCAGCATTTGGATATAGAGAGTTTACAGAACTAGAAACAGAGAATATAGGTATAGGTACAGGTATAAGTATAGGTATAGGTGTATTATTTTGTTTGTTTTCTCTATTTTACTAATAACTTTTTTTCATATTTCCAAGAAAATTCTTATTCCAATTCCATGTTATCTTATTACACATTTCAAATAAGAAGGAAGTTTCCCAATTTGTTTTACAAAATAGCAAAACTACTTCTTAAACTGGATAAACAGCAATAAATATGTGACCAGTGTCATTCATAAACTTAGATTCTGAAGGTCATAAACTTTATAGTAAAAGTAACAACATTTTTAAATACCAAGAAGAAAAGAAGTCTCCAAGTTATGCAGCGAGAACAGTAAGGTGTTATACACTGTACTTCTCTCAGCCTCAGACTGGCCCTCCACTACCTAGCTGTACTACTTTTTAATAAAATGAGATCTTGCTATACATGCCGTTCATCTGATTCTTTTTCCGCATAAAACACATTTCTTTCTAGTCCTTAAGTTCTTCTTTATGCATTTTTATGGCTGAATAAGATGCCGGTGTATGGATATACTTTTTTTTTTTATTCTGCAAAGTTATTTTATGTTTCTTAGGGAATTCTTTATGGTGGTCATTTTGAACACATCTTTCTTTCTAGTAGATCATTTCCAAACCATAATTTAAAACATTTAGGTTACTCTAACATTTTAACTAATATAAATAATGCCACAATGAAAAGTTTACACCAAACTGCTTTAAGAAGTTTGTGTTTATTTCCTAAGTATCAATTCTAAGAAGTAGGTTAAAATATATGCCCACTTCTGAGGTTTATGGTGTATGGTGCCTTTCAAGAGGATCTGTTGATTTTGTGGTATATGGAAGTCCAGGTTTTTCCACAGCTTCACTAATCTTGAAGAGTATCAATTTTAAAAATCTTTACTGATTTGCCAAACAGGATGATTATTATACTGGAGGTGGTAGAACCAACATAATTTCAAATTTATGAACTAAAATTAAGTTTGAAGGCTTTTATGTACTTATGCCCTCAGAATTAGAAAAGACACATCCCAGGATAAGAAAGAACTTAAGGAAAGAGTTGCCAGGAATCCCAGAGGAATATTCGAGAACCTTCCAGCTGTCTTCAGCCATGTGAAGGACAAATTGCACAGAAAGAATTCGGTTAAGATTTTTATTATTCCAGAGAAAAATTAGAATGTATCGGTAAAAGAAATAGGAAGGGATATTTCAACTTACTGTCACAAACAGGTGTTTTATTATCCCAAATGACAGTATTGCCTGAGACGATGCATGTGGCAGACGAGGAACCAATGAGTCGGTATCTAGAGGCAAAGAATGAGGAATGTTAGTTCTGAAGAGGTCAGGTCAACTTCCCCCTTAAATCACTACTTCCAGAGATTGCACTCTTATAGAATTCAGAGGAACATTCTCCACTTGTCAAAGAACTGTCTATCACCTTCCCAAATTTCACATTCTTCTCGGGACTTTTTGATTTTTTTTTGCATGCCTTCTCAGTTGGATGAGCTGTCTTTTCTTTATTATGACACATTTTTATATAAATCAAAGATGAATTACAGTTTTTCCTATAAGTTTCATTTTTTAAAAAAAAGATCACACTAGCTTCTTGAGTGCAGGGAAGCTGTCATATATATACTGATGTATGTGTGCATGTTGTCCTGTTGTATGTCTTTCTGTGCTTTGCAAGTATTAATGTATGGATGCATAGATGGGCTTTTATCAGTAAGATTCATCAAAGTAGGCATTTCACAGTGCCTCAGGCTTATAATCCCAGCACTTTGAGAGGCTGAGGCAGGAGGATTGCTTGAGCTCAGTAGTTCAAAGCCAGCCTGGGCAACATAGTGAGACCTTGTCTCTACAAAAAATATATTTAAAAAGCCAGGCATGATGGCACATTCCTGTAGTCCTAGCTACACAGGAGGCCAAGGCAGGAAGATCACTTGAGCCTGGGAGGCTGAGGCTACAGTGAGCATTGATCATGGCACTGCACGCCAGCCTGGGCAACAAAGCAAGACCTTGTGTCAAAAAAAAAAGAAAAAAGAGACAGGCAGAAAGAAAGAAAGAGGAAGGAAGGAAGGAAGGAGAAAGAAAGAAAGAAAGAAAGAAAAGAAAAAAAGAAAGAAAGAAAGAAAGAGAAAAAGAAAGAAGAAAGAAAAGAAAGAAAGAAAAAGAAAGAAAGAAAGAGAGAGAGAGAGACAAAGAAAGGAAAGAAGGAAAGAAAGAGAAGGAAGAAAATGATTCATAACTAGAACCAAAGGAAATCTAAGCTGACCAAAAAGAATTGAACACTTATTTTATACTTGAAATGTTAAAGTCAGCAATTCTCAATTAGTATGTCTCAAACTGTTCAGTGTGCCATGCATTTGGAAGAATTCATGACATTTGCTTTACTTCACCTGAGACTCTCTGTTGTGATAGATGGTTGGGTCTAACTGGCCATAGTGAGGGTTGGATCAAACTTGGTAGTACTACCCATGAAGGAAGGAAGCAATGTCAAATAACAGTCATGGTTATAGGTAGAGCTGAGAACTTTGCTTTATGAATATATAGGAAAACGTGGCAGCATAAAGCTTTATTCAAGCAACAAAACAGTGCCAAATGGAGATCAAGTGAATGGCAAGAGAACAGTGAGTGTTTTTGAAGACACTTGATACACTGTTAACATTATAGTAGTGATTATGTTGTAATTATTAATGACTTCAGTATCATTTTGACTTTTTTGTTATTATTTTTGAGATGGAGTTTCACTCTTGTCACCCAGGCTGGACTGCAATGGCACGATCTCAGCTTATTGCAACTTCCACCTCCCAGGTTCAAGCGATTCTCCTGCCTCAGCCTCCCAAGTAGCTGGGATTACAGGCACATGCCACTATGCCTGGTTAATTTTTGTATTTTTAGTAAAGAGAGGGTTTCACCATGTTGACCAGGCTGGTCTTGAACTCCTGACCTCAGGTGATCTGCCTGTCTCCCCCTCCCAAAGTACTGGGATTACAGGCATGAGCCACCACGCTGGCCTCCTTTTGCTTTCTAATGCCTTCTAGTATAACACCAAAATGAAGGCATTCTCAGTTGCACTGCTAACAGACATACACACAAGCAGGAAGGATGTGAACAAATGAAGTGAAGAAGGGCTGCAATCCTATGTGTGTACCCCTTCTGCCTGTTTGTCTTAGGAACAAGGGATCCTGGAGCCTCCTCTGGCTTTTGATCTCACTGAGGTTATTTCTTAAAGTGTTCTTTTTGTTTTTTTATTCCGGGGGTTTGGGACAGGAATGATGAAGCAGGTTCAAACTGAAGTTGGCATCTTTTCCTCCATACTATTGTTCAGTGTTGCAGTACTGAACATATTAAATATGANTGGGACAGGAATGATGAAGCAGGTTCAAACTGAAGTTGGCATCTTTTCCTCCATACTATTGTTCAGTGTTGCAGTACTGAACATATTAAATATGAGTCAAAAGATAACTTTATGTTCACTGATCAAGGGGAACAGATAAAAGAATATTTTAATTTATTGAACTTATCTCCCAAAGTAGATTACAAAATTGAACAAATAATGGTTTGAACTTTTCTCATTCAGAATGTTTATGAGGAAGTAAGGCAGAGAGAGAAAACCCATGATACTTATTTTAAAGGGAGCCAGGGACTTTCATAATCATTTGAACCTATTGAAGCCTGTACATCCTACCCTATCTTTTTCAATTTCCTGGGGAAGAGAGAGTTCTGGGTTCATAAAGTTAAGCCATCGTTCAGGAGAAGCCATGATCACTTCATCACCAGAAACCACATATGGCATATGGATAACTATGTCTAGACTTTTGGGAGTCTTCTCCCCAGGGCCCAGTGTGGGACAGTGAAGCCTGGGATATGAGTCTCATTTCCATTTTCTGTCTTAATTTATATGCCTTGAACCAGGTGGATGGGTTAGGAAAAATAAAATAAAAATCAAATCCTGTGAATTATTTAGGTTAGTGCATTTTCAACCTTAAATCATGAGATTCAGAAAATATATTTAAGGATAGAGTTTATCTGAGCATAAAGCTAAGGGTAGCAACCTGGAAGACACCAACTCCAAATGAATGAGGTCAGCACTCCATAGTGGAGAACGTAAGGTCTCACTTACATGGGCAGAGACAGAGAAATTTTTAGCAGGATTACATTTTCCATATGAGACCATGCATAATCACAGCACTTTGATTGGTTATAGAGCGCTACATTCCAAGGAAGATTACTTTATTACTCTCTGAAAAGGCGTAGTGATCTGAGGGGTCTTATCTCTTGTACCATTTGGTTTTAACCATTTACAGGAAAAAAAGGCAGAAGTTACAGCTGCCTGCTGCATGACTCAGGCTGCATAGCCACAGTCCTCTCATGGCTCAGAATCACTGAAATTTCCCCAGCTGTAAGTCTGAATTATTTAATTTCACAATATACAATTCTTTGGTAGAAAACCCATCCCCTTGGAAATTTAGTAGGAACTTAAAAAAAAAAAACAACCCTTTTTATTTTGAGATAATCAGGTTTGCATGCAGTTGCAGGGAAGAGTACAGAGATCCCAGGTACACTTTACTCAATTGTCCCCTATACTAACATTTTGCAAAACAACAGTACAACATCAAAATCAAGATATTGAGACAGATGTGATCCACCAATTTTGCTCAGATTTCCGGTTTTACCTGTACTTATTTGAGTGCATGTCTGTTTATGCACATATTAATGTGTCTTTACATTTACGCAGTTTAAAAAGGAAATAGACTTTGTGTTTTAGCACAGTTTTTGGTTCACAGCAATAATGAACAGAAGATACAGAGATTTCCTACATACTACCTGTGCCTACATGGATAGCCTCCCTTATTATATACATCCTTCACCAGGGTGGTACATGTTTTGCAACTGATGAACCTACACTGACACATCATGGTCACCCTAAGTGTATAGGCTATATTAGGGTTCACTCTTGGTATTGTACATCATAAGACTTTGGATACATTTATTATGACATGTACCTGCTGTTATGGCATCATACAGAGTAGTTTCACTACCGTGAAAATCCTCTGTGTTCTGCCTATTCATCCCCTCTTCTTCCCTAACTCCTGACAACCACTGATCTTTTTACTCTTTCCATAGTTTTGCCTTTTCCAGAATGGCATATAGTTGGAATCATGTTATGTCGCATTTTCAGACTGGCGTCTTTCACTTAGTAATAGTGAAAGAAGGTTCATTATTTAAGGTTCCTCTATGTCTTTTCATGGCTTGGTAGCTCATTTCTTTCTTTCTTTCTTTTTTTTTTTTTTTTTAAGATGGGGTTTCACCATGATGGCCAGGCTGGTCTTGAACTCCTGACCTCAGGTGATCCAGCCACCTCTGCCTCCCAAAGTGCTAGGATTACAGGTGTGAGCCACCACGCCCGGCCTCAGTAGCTCATTTCTTTTTGGTATTGAATAATATTCTATTGTATGAATGTACCACAGTTTATCCATTCTCTTGCTAAAGGACATCTTGATTGCTTCCAAGTTTTGGGAATTATGGATAAAGCTGTTATAAACATCTGTGTGCAGATTTTTTTGTGTGTGTGAACATGAGATTTCAATTCTTTGGAAAAATACCAAGGAGAATAATGGCTAGATAATAAGGTAGAGTATGTTTAGCTTTATTAAAAAAAAAAGCCAACCGTCTTTCAAAGTTATGGTACCATTTTGCATTCCTACCAGCAATGAATGAGAATTGTGTCCCCCTCACCCCTGAAATATATATATGTCTTAATCCCTAGTTCCTGTTAGTGTGGCCTTATTTGGAAATATGCTCTTTGCAGAGGCAATCAAGTTCAGATGAGGTCGTTAGTGTGGTCCCTAATCCAATATGACTGGTGTCCTTATTGAAAGAGAGAACTTCGGACAGACATGCACAAACAGGAGAACAGCATGTGCAGACAGACCCAGAGGGAAGACGGCCATGTGAGGACAGAGACAGAAATTGGAGTTCTGCTACCACACGCCAAGGAACGCCTGGGGCTCCTGAAGATGAAAAAGCAAAGAGGGATCCATCTCTAGAGGTTTTGGAGGGAGCATGGCTCTGCCAACACCTTGATTTTGGACTTCCGGCCTCTAGAACAGAACTTCAAAAACTTCATTTGTATTAAGCTGCCGGTTTTGGAGTACTCGGTCACAGCAGTCCTAGCAAACTACTTGTGCTATGACCATTAAGATTTCTCGGCTGGGCG
>NW_016107353.1:5233001-5247248 GCF_001604975.1 Cebus imitator | reverse complement strand
GGCCTGCCCTTTCTTCCAGCCCTGGGTTAGGGCTGTTTGTGTGCTTTGACCGTAATCTTCCCCCATTTTCTTCCTTCCCACCCAATGAATGCCACCCTTTTCATATATGCACTGCCTTAGTTTTCAGCAAGGATACGAATGATTTTCCCCCGATCTTGTCATACATTTGTTCATTTCAGTTAGGAGCTAAACACCTGTGTTCAAACCTTTGAAAAGAAGATGTTAATAGCTTAGTTGTCCTTTCTGAGATGTGACTAGAAGGCAGTATGGCTGTGCTAGAACTCTTGAACCAAGAGATGTTGCTGCCAACTCACCCTTTATTACAAGAATAATTAATTTGGGATCCAAATTTAATGTCTTTGATCACATGCACCATGCCATTCACAGGTTCTGAAGGATTACGACATGATCTACCTACAGGAAGAAACAGAATTTTGGAGCCAAGTAGAGTAAACTGAAATATTTGTTTTAGTATATAAGGTCTCAACCTGCCTATAGCTTACTGAAGAATACATGCAGTTCTGATAGTTCCATAGACTTTGCCACGTTGAGGAAACTCACCAGACTGCTTCAGGATGAGCTCCCTTTCAAAAAACTTCCTGTTCAGATCTGTTTCATCCCGATATTATGCCTCCCAGAAAAATAAACTGTTATTATCTGTAATTCACTTCAATTGGCATAATCCAAAGATCTCAAAGCCCAAGATTGTCTTGTCTTTTGGTTATTTAATCTACTTATCTTTCTTATCCCAGTCATTCATTACTTAATTTTAGTCATGAAAATGGGAGACCCCCAGTGGATGGGATTTTCCCTCAATCGTGTCCTGTGATGACTGTTTCTCATGAAATAAACCTATAATGAAGGCACCAGGAACTCAAAGCCATTTAACAAGGTATGAGCTACAAGAATAATTTTCATATGTATTGCACCTCGGTAAACTAATTGTCATATGTAACTCAGTTACAAAATTTGAACAAACTGAATCGGATCTTACAGATGTGTGACTAACAGAGGGGGTTCCCACTCCAGAGTTACTTACGTGTGCAGCTGTCCGTAGCACTTGTCCAGACTGAGTTTTTTAGGCAGACGATAGAAAATGGTCTTCCGTAATAACCAGGGCGGCATTCATATCTCAAATACGTCCCAACGGGAAACTCGGACTTATCAGTTAGGTTGATAGGCCTGGCAAATGGAGGCGATTCAGGAGCATTGCATTGATCTGGGGATCAAGACCACAGCAGCATCCAAGTCAATGAAGAAAATACCATTCTTTTTTTTTTTTTTTGAGACAAAGTCTGGCTCTGTAACCTATGCTGGAGTGCAGTGGCACGATCTCGGCTCACTGCAACCTCTGCCTCACAGGTTCAAGCAATTCTCCCCGCCTCAGCCTCCTGTGTAGATAGGATTACAGACATCTGCCACCACGTCCAGCTAATTTTCATATTTTTAGTAGAGATTGGATTTCCCATGTTGGCCAGGCTGGTATCGAACTCCTGACCTCAGGTGATCTGCCCAGCTCAGCCTCCCAAAGTGCTGGGATTACAGGTATAAACCACTGTGCCATGTCAAAATTCTCATTCTACTTCCTCTTTCTCTCCAATATGCTTCATAGATGTGATCACAAAAGAAAAAGAATACTTCAATAGTAGCCAAGGGAGCCGGGTGTGGTGGCTCATGCCTGTAATTCCAGCACTTTGGGAGGTTGGGGTGGGTGAATCACTTGAGGTCAGGAGTTTGAGATCAGTCTGGCCAAAATGGTGAAACCCCGTTCCTACTAAAAATACAAAAAATTAGTAGAGCATGGTGGCATGTGCCTGTGGTCCCAGCTACTCAGATGGCTGAGGCAGGAGAATCTCTTGAACCCAGGAGGCAGAGGTTACAGTGAGCCAAGATGGTGCCACTGCACCCCAACCTGGGTGAAAGAGCAAGACTCCATCTTAACAATAATAATAATAATAGCAAAGAGATTGATTCCTTTAAAACAGTGTTCCCAACCGTTTTGGCATCTGGGACTGGCTTTGTGGAAGACAATTTTTCAGTGAATGGAGGGTGCAGGTGAATGGTTTTGAGATGAAACTGTTCCACTCAGATCATCAGGCATTAGATTCTCATAGGGAGCACGCAACCCAGATCCCTCATATGCACGGTTCACAATAGGGTTTGCACTTCTATGAGAATCTCATGCCACCACTGATCTGACAGGAGGTGGAGCTCAGGCAGTAATTCTTGGCCGCTCACCTCATACTGGGCTGCCTAGTTCCTAACAGGCCACAGGCCACTACTGGTCCATGGCCAAGGGGTTAAGGACCCCTGGTTTAAAAGATGGCTTAGAAATGGGCTCTATAAAAAAATCAGCATCCATCCATTTAAAAAGTCTCTGCTAGTGTGAAGGCAACTAAGCCATTTATATCATCTTTCCCTAAAGGGGAAGCTGCAATTCACAGCTTCAAATTTTAGTTAATCAGTAAGTGCTTCTGCTGTGGCTTTGTCTCTCCCATCCTCATTTCTCACACTTTCTTGTAACATGAGGCACTCATGCATTTTACCATCCACCTTCATGCTCAGTGGGCACTCAGATCCAGCGGGACTACACTCCTCCTCTTTGGCCCTCAGCAGCAGTCACCAGTGTTGGAAGTCTGAGCACACAGAGTGAACAAAGCTCAAAAATTAAAGGTATACCATAAAGAAGCATGTATTTTCTTATAGATATTTCAAATTAAATACTAGACTCAGCTAGGCCCCTTAAGGCCTGGTAGATTTAACCTAAAAAGTAACAAAAATTATAGTTGGAGTCAAACAGTATCTAATCAAGAAGATATATCTGTTGAAAAAAAATAGCATTTTGCTTTAGCTTTGGAAATCTCTTTTTTTTTTGTTTTGATTCCTTCCCATATCTTCCACTAATTAATTCAAATTATGCAGGGTAGATTGAGGCCAGAGGACAATTTTATTAGACTTAAAAGAATCAACTTTTGGCTTTGTTGTTTCTGCTCTTATTTTTATTTAATTCTTATTGCTGTTTTCTTTAAATTTACTTGCTGTTCTGTTCTTTAAAAAATGATAATTCCTTGTGATGACTACTAAGATTTTAAAAAATTATCATCTTGCCATAGTTTCTAAAATAAGTGTAACTATTATTTTTATTCTAAGCATAGATATAGCTCCATGTTACAAGTTTTTATATTTTCTTTCTCTAGTTTAAAGTATTTGATAGTAGCTACTGTGATTTCTTCATTGACTCATGGTTTATTTAGAAGTGTTTTTCATAATTTACAAACATTTGAGGAATTTCAGCTGTATATTTATTATCCATTTTTGTTTTGAAATTGAGCAAGGCTTGTTTCATGGCACAGCATATGGCCAACTGTAGTAACAGTAGCATGTGCACTCATAAAATATGTGTGTACTGCAGTAGTAGTATAGTGCTGTGGGTATGTCAGTGTATTAGTCAATTCTTGCACTGCTGTAAAGAACTACCTGAGACTGGGTAATTTATAAAGATAAGAGGTTTAATTGACTCACAGTTCTGCAGGCCATACAGGAAGCATGGCTGGGGAGGCCTCAGGAAACTTACAATCATGGGAAGGTGAAGGGGAGGCCAGCATGGTCTTCACATGGCCGGAACAAGAAGAGAACAGTGAAGGAGAAGATACTAAATACTGTTTTTTTCTTTTCTTTTCTTTTCTTTTAGACGGAGTCTTTCTCTGTGACCCAGGCTGGGGCGCAGTGGTGTGATCTCGGCTCACTGCAACCTCTCCCTCCTGGGTTCAAGTGATTTCCCTGCTTCAGCCTCCTGAGTAGCTGGAACTACAAGCATGCGTCACCACACCCGGCTAATTTTTTTGTATTTTAGTAGAGATAGGGTTTCACTATGTTGGCCAGGATGGTCTTGATTTCCTGACATCATGATCTGCCCTCCTCGCCCTCCCAAAGTGCTGGGATTACAGGCATGACCCACCATGCCCCACCAGTGCTATATACTTTTAAACAACCAGTTCTTGTGAGAACTCTGTCACCAGACAGTACAATGTGTGTGGTGCTAAACCGTTAGAAAGCACCACCATGATCCAGTCCCCTCCTTCCAGGCCCTGCTTCCAACACAGAGGATTATAATTCAACATGAAATTTAGGTGGGAACACAGAACCAAACCATGCAGTCAGTGAATCCAATCTGTTAATATTTATTCAGATCTTCAAAGTACTTACTGATTTTTGGAGGATTACTTGTTTTATCAGATACTAAATGAGTTGTGTTAAAGTATTTTATTTATTGTACATTTGTATATTACTTTTTATAATGTCCACCTTTTATTTTACATATTTTAAGGATTATGTAAAACAAAAGGATTATATTATTAGGATTATAAAAATTTAAATTGCTATATTTTATGGTAGAGCAACCTTCTTTATCATAATAAAATATCTCTATCTCTAGAAATGAATCTTTCCTAAAACTTTACTTTGCTTTATTTGTGGGACAAATAAAAAACCAATAATAAGATGGGAGATTCAATCACCAATATATAAATGCTTATTTTAAATGTTCAGTAGTCACCCCCTCATCTGTGGGGGACATGTTCCAAGACATCATGGATACCTGAAATCTCAGATAGTACCAAACCTGATCACTATCAATTAGAACACATTTCTGTTCACATCTTCCACCCACAAATTTAATGCCTTTCCCCTCTTAACTAAGCACTTAGCATGCACTGTGGTTGTAACTTTTGCAGTTTGAAGTGTGACAGCAAAACTAGCACAAATTTCTTTTTCCTTCTTCACAATTTCATTGACAGAAGGTTCCTTCTTACCTTGGATCTTAGCAACTTCAACATACAATTTTTTTCTTTCTTTATTAAGTGGACAACTTTTACCTTTTCTCTTAAAGGAAGAATTTGCTACCCAACTGGACCCTAATGGTAATGAACTCCCTCACTAGGCTCAGCTAAAACTTTGAGAATCTATGTGGAAAGGTGTGGTAGGCTGGGTAATGACCTCTCAAAGATATCCATGCTCTGATCCCTGAAGCCTGTGAATGTTGCCTGTAATGGTAAAAGGGCTTTGCAGATGTGATTAAGAATCTTGATATGGGCAGATTATCCTGGGTTATCTAGGTGTGCCTTAAATATAATCACAAGGGTCCTTATGAAAGGGGGACAAGAGGGTTAAGGCAGACAGAAGAAGGATATTTGAAAATGCTACGCTGTTGGCCTGGAAGGTAGAGGAAGGAGGCCATGAGCCAAAGGATGGAGGCAGCCCCTGGAAGCTGGAAAGAGAAAGAAAGCCCCTGCTCCCCTGGAGCCTCCAGAAGGAACACAGCCCTATGGATCTATTTTAGGTGTTGGCCTTCAGAACCATAAAAGAATACTCAAACTGGTTGCATTCTAGAAAATGAAAGAGCCCTGCAATAGAAACATTCCCAGTAAAGGTATCAACAGATCACTTCTGAAAGGAATAAAATAGTGAAATTGATGACACAAAACATACATACTAACAAACAAACATGCGTATTAGCAAACAAACATATTAGCAAACACACATGGACCTTCCTCTTTCCTAACATTAAATGTTGAATAAGTCATATTAGCTAGCTCTAAGAGCTTACTATTTACTGGGCACTGTGCTAAATGCATTAAGTTTATCCCAGGTAAACCTTACTAATAACCAATAAGGAAGGTACTAAATCAGTTTATATACATATAAACACATTTAAAATTTGAATAACTTTCTGAAGGTCACAGTCCCATTTATATCTGTGGACTATGGCAAATAATTTTAGAATCACTATGTATAACAACTAAAATGACTATACAAATGTCCCCCTTCTTTCGTCACTAAAAATGATGAATGAGTGGACATCACCAGGAATTTGAAAGATTTTTTAAAAAATCACCTAGAATTTAAAGGATTTTTGAAAAAATATAAGCAGGTAGTTACTAAACCTGAAACAATAGAAGTTGGAGATTTTGTAGCGGGAGAAGTCGACACTGGAAAATAAAATAATAATGTGGATTGGATCAAATACTTGGGAGTTATTGCTGGCATTTTCTCCAGGAATTTACAAGATTTTTGAGAAATACAAGGAAGAAGCTACTAAACCTGAATGACTTAAAGTTGGAGGTTTTGTACTAGAAGGAAGCAGCTCTAGGAAATAAAATAACATTAGAAGATCAACCACTTGGGAGTTATTGCTCTCATTTTGTTTATATGAATTATGCCATTCTTGACTTACTTAAATAAAAATGGCTGTTTCAATTCACCCAAAAGTTGTTGTAATCCACTTTTTATACATAAAATTGTTGAACAAGAGAAAGTATGTACCCATCCAATGTACATAACACGCTAAGAACCCTAGAGAAGCACAGAGAATCACAACAGCAGAATTTTATGTGAATTTCATGTCATACATGTGGCATAGAAATGAATACAAGACAGAGTTAAATACCAAAATTTTTCCTTTTCAGCTATTCTGTATGACTGATAGTTAATATCAAAGAAATAAAGTCTAAAATGAACAGCAGCAGCAACAACAAACCAAGACAGAAAAAAGACAACCTTTGTGCCTTTAAGACACTTTGGAACTGGGGGATCCCAAGTACTGTTACTGTCACAGACAATTGTGTTGCTGCCATTGAGGTAAAAACCCTTATCGAATTCAAACATAACTGTTGCTTTGTAATAATTTTTTTTCCAAATCCTAACACTGTTTTCTATTTTTGACTACTGAAAATCGATATTTGACCACTAGAAAACTGGAGAAATCCCAGAATTAACGGAAATTTGCTTTAACAGAAAAAGTAGTACCAAGTAGTAATTTCCAGGGGGAACAGAGACAAGGCATGAAATGCAAGATGTTAAAACATTTCTAAAAAGACTTTAAATGTTAAAAATTTAAATATAAAGCATTTTACCTGACATATTCTCCTTGATACAGAATTCTAGGGTGTTTTATTTTTCTTTCAGCACCTTCACAGACATAACTGTCTTGTAACCACAACAGTTTCTTAAGAAAAGTTAGCTGGCTGTCATTCTCACTTGTTCCTGCCCTCCTGAATGCAATTCCCATCCCCTCACCCCTCTGCCCCCCCACGCCCCACCACTCACTGGTTTTTTTTTAACTTTTGTTTTCAGTATTTTGGTGAAAACTACTAAACTACTGGGGGTGAGTATGTTGGTAAATTTTAATAATTTATTCACGCTGCTGAAGGCTCACTGAAGCTCCTGGATCTGAGGTTGTTTTGGATTTAATTTGGATAATTTTTGGTCAATATTTATTCAAATAACATTCTACACTGTTCTCTCTCCTCTCTTTCTGAGACTTCAATTACATGTATGTTTGACTGCTTGATATTCTCTCACAGGTCTGTAAGCCTCTCTCTTTCTTTTTTCAATCTTTCTTCCTAAATAAGGTTGAATTTCTATTGACCTATCTTCAGATTCACTGATATTCTGTCGTGTCAAATTGTACCTAATGATATTTTTTAAGTTTAGTTTATTGCATATAATTTATTTACAGTAAAATTCACCCTTTCAAGTTTACCAGCTGTATGAGTTTTGACAAATACAAATTAATCATGTAACTACCACCATAGTAAAGATACAGAAAAGTTCCATTACTCTCCAAAATATCCTCATGCCATTTTGTGAGTTATCCTTATTTTCCTCACTCCTGTCCCCACCCCTTCCACAACTAGCCAACCCTTGATCTGCTTTTATCCCTATAGTGGGACTTTTTCAGAATGTCACATAAATGGAATCACAGCCTTCTGAGTATAGCTTATTCCACTTAGCATGATGCTTTCAAGATTCATTTGTGTTTTTGCATGAACAAGGAGTTCATTCCTTTTTATTGCTGAATATGAGTCCATCTTTTGAAGGTAGTAAGGTGATTCATTCATTCACTAACTCAAGAACATGTGGTGATTTGCAGTTAGGGGTGATTATGAATGAGGCTGCTGTGAATGTCCTCATATAAGTTTCTGTGTGAAATGTTTTCAGTTTATTTGGGTTGCTGAATTGTATGATAAGTGTATGTTTAACTTGATATAAGAAATTGCCAAAAATGTGCCAAATTAGTCATTTCACTTTGATTCTCACCATCAGTGTATGAGAGGTCCATCTGCTCTATATCCTTGTCAGTGCCTGGTATTGTCAGTTTGGGGTGTGTGTATTTAAATTTCAGCATTCCGATAGGTATTTAGTGGCATCTCATTGTGAGCAGAGACAGTTTTTATTCCTTGTTTTCCAATATGTGTGTCTAATTGCTTTCTCTTGCCTTATCGTACTGGGCAGGACCTCCAGTACAATGCTGAATGGAGTGGTAAAAGTGGACATCCTTACTGTTTTCTTTCCAGAATTAGTACTTTATTAATTAGACAGAAATGTAGCTAAGATTTTTTTTGACCACTAAGTATAATGCTACTTTTTACCATTAATTATAATTTTTTTTGAATCATCAAATGTAATGTTAGCTGTGAGAGTTTTGTAGATGTCTTTTATCAGGGTGAGATAGATAGTTGCCTCCTGTTCCTAGTTTGCTGAGAAGTTTTATCATGAAAAATTAAGATGATGAAATCTGCTAAATTCACTCTCTCTCTCTTTTTTTTTTTTTTTTTTTTTTAATAAGATAATCTCATGATTTTTTTTCTCCTTTATTGTATCTTGATGTGGTAAATTACACTGATTAATTTTTACATTTGAACTAATCTTGCATTCATAAGATAAATCCTACTTGGTCATGATTTACTTTTCTTATGTGTCACAGGATTTTATTTGTTAATATTTTGTTGAAGATTTTTGGTCCTATGTTCATCAAGGATATTATTTGCAATTTTCTTATAATGTTTTTGTCTTGTTTTCATATCAGGACAATGCTATTATCATAACATGGGTTGAGAAGTCTTCCCTCCTCTTGCATTTTCTTGAAACGCTTGTCTAGAATCACTATTATTTATTCCTTAGATGATTGGTAGAATTCCCAAGTAAAGCCATCTGGGCCTGCAGTAGGTTATTAGCTACAAATTTTATTTCTTTGGTAGATATAGGAGTATTCATATTATCTGTATCTCCAAGTGAGTTTTGATATTTTGTGTCTTTCAAGGAATCTAATCAATTTCAGTTGACAAATTTGTAAGCATAAAGTTGTTTATAATGTTCCCTTATCATCCTTTAAATGTCTGTAGGATATTAAATGATGTTCTCTTTCTCATTCTTTTGTTTGTCTGTTGGATAATTTTGTTAATCAAGTAAAATTTATATCACTGATATTAAACAATGGTCTATGCACAAAAGAATATAAACCTTTCTGGCTGAGAGATGGGGAAGTTAGAAAAAGCATGAGAAACACACGTGGGGTGGAAGTGAGAAAGGAAAGAGAAAGGTGCAGACACCCCCACCTCACTTCTTGAGGGAGGGCTCTCAAGGACTCTCAAGATTGAGGGGCCATACATGGATTCAGATTTCTTTCATTCCAGACTTAAATTTAACATTAGGTTTTTGCTCCAGCACTAATTTAATACAGCAACATAGGCATGTCCAATCCAGCGGCACGCGCTGTTTCCAAGCGCCAATGCCTGGTGCACCGCAGCCCGGTGCACACCCCAGGAGTACAGTCCTACCCAGAGCAGGTACCGGTGCTGAGGAACCTGACAGGAAGCCTCCGAGAACACCGCCTGTTACTTACAAGGTGCCACCTGAGGGGATCCAAGGTCTCTGAAGATCAACTGGGGCCTGTGATTTCCGAAGATTTAACCTTAGCCTTCAATGACATGTACATATAAATTGGCAAACCCTTCATAATTTATGCTTAATTCTAGGAAGACATGGCACAGTAGATCTTCCAATGCCAAAAAAAAAAAAAAAAAAAAAGGTAGCAGCTGTGTGTGGTTCCCCATTTTGACCAAGCTCTCACTGTAACACAGAGCATAATGGAGAAGGCTTTCACATTTAAAGTAAAAAAGCCAAAAATCATATGTTAAAACTGTTGACTCGGAATGCAGCGAAACTCACTGCAAAATAAAAACCCTTACCTATACCTTAAAAGAATGAAATGCACCATCTGCAACTGTGTAGGCTCTAATGTAGCAGCACAGGATGTTTCTAGAAAAAAAAAATACGTTTGAGAAAATAACAAAAAAATACAGAGATAAAATATAAAACGTTTAAAATATCTTAAGAAAATTTGTTGCTCAAAATATATTCTAAAAAATTCACCTGCCTAAATTTAAACGAGATTGCTGCAGCTGCGCCTCGCGGTCCTCCAGGAGACCCGAAAAGGGATGAGGGGCGCAGGGCTGTCGAGAAGTCAAGATTGGCTCAATTTCAAAAAGCCTTTGAGGAGAGCCCTAGCTCCCTCTGAGACCAGCCTCCGGGGTGCCCTCTGCAGAGGGGAAGGAACGGGATGGGCCTGGGGCTGCAGACCCTGCTGGAATCAGCAGGGGAGCCAGTAAGGGGCAGCGGGTTGTAGACTGGCCAGAGCTCCCTTGGCTGGATCCCGTACTCCACGCCTGTCCAGCACTCCCTGGGGCACAGGGCTCAAGTCTCCATCAGAATCTCCAGCCACCATGTGCTCCTGCTTGCCCAGGTCAGACTGCAATTGCAGCGGAAGCAGCGAGGAGGGGCGGCTGCAGGGCCAAACCTCCGAGTGCCTTGCAGGGGCCCAGCTTGGCGCCTCCCATCACGCAGGTCAGCACCGTGTGTCCAGGTCATCGTAGGAACTGACTACGGCTGAGATCAGCTCTTTCATGCAGCTGGAGTCTTTAGTCTTCGTATTTCAAATATCTGATCTAGCAACTTCTGAAAGCTTCCTCTATTTTCCCCAGGGCTGTCCGTCTCCCAGATGCTGCTCTGCGGGGCTCCTGGTGCCAGTGCTGAGGGGACAGAGCAAAGGTCTGAAACCTGGCCCCTTTGTGCAGCAGTCTCCAAAGCGGAGGGCATGGCGCGCCCCCTCTGGCTCCCGCATGGCGGGCACAGGCCACCGGCACAGGATCTCTGTAGAAACCAGGCAGTGGAGCGGCGCGTGCCCGGCACTCTCGGGCGTCGCTGTTCGCCATGTCCCATCCTGGGCCATCTCCTCTTGGATCTGCCAACGTGTCGGCGATGAGGACTCTGCAGCAGTGGTTGGGCTCCACCAGCAAGTGGTAAAGTTGGAGCTTCTGAAAGTCCAAGTCCGAGAATGACTGCCCCTGCCGGCTGCGGGAGTGCGGGGTCTTCAAGCTGGCTAGGAGGTGCGCCTGGCTCCCACTTCTCTCATTCTCAGTATTGGTTAATTTGTGTCTTTTTTTTTCTTGGCCGGTCTGGCTCTCAGGTTACACACTTCCCTGATCTCCAAGTAGCAACTGTTGGTTTCATTATTATTTTTTAAAATCTCTTCTGAATTTCATTGATTTTGAGTCTATATTATTTTCTTATATCTGCTAGTTTGGATTTAATTTGCTCTTCTTTTTTAGATTCTTAAGGTGGAAAATTAGATCATTGATTTGAGACTTTTCTTTTTTTCTAACATAAGTATGTTATGCTATGCATTCGTCTGTAAGCAATGCTTTAGCTGTATCCTACATATTTGCATATTTTGATATGTTGTGTTTGTATTCAATTCAAAACTCTTTCTAATTTCCCTGCTACTTCTTTTATGCTTGGGTAATATTTAGAAGTGTCTTGTATACTTTTCAATTCTTTGGGGATTGCCTTTGTTATTGATTCCTACTTTCATTCTGTTCTGATCAGATAATATATTTTGAATGATTTCAATATTTTGAATTTGTTAAAAATTGTCTTATTGTCTAGAATATGCTCTACTTTGGAAAATGTTTCATGTGTACTTGGGAAGTACATACTTTTAAATCACTGTTATTCAGTCATTTCTTTCTTTTAATGGGTAAGTCCCCTGCAGGGTCTTCATACTTTTGGTCACTCTCCAGTGCCTTAAACATTTGGTCTTAAAAAAGTTTTTTTTTAATCCAGAGTTTATCATTTTTATTGATGAGAAGGTTGTCTGTTACAGTCCACCATTACTATGGCCAGAACTCTTAGATTTCTTGTAATACAAGATCAAACTTTCTTATTTTTAAGCCAGTGTGTGTGTTATTTTATTTTTTTTGATTCTTTCAAACAAAAACTTCTAACTCATGCATATACACAGTAGCTCACACTCTTTAAAATAAAATGCCAAGAACATGTGAAGGTGAGAAATAGGGAGCTCTGTAGCTAGAACTGTTTTTTGACTTGAACTGACCTGTATTCAATATATTAGAAATCAATCATACAGGAGGAGGAAGTGCATACGCCTGCTTTATTTGTAGATAAAACTATATACAAAATTATTCCAGAGTATGTACAAATGAAGAAGGAAATACATCGAAAGATTTCTTTTACACTCTGGAGCATCACCACTCCATACTGAATTGTCACGACAGTAAATCGTGCTCTCTCCAACAAGTGAAAATGGATCTGGTCCAGGTGCAGGATCACAACTATAAGTTACTGCATCAAGATATTCAAATACATCTACATCACTAAAGGTGTGTTTTCCATTGCTTATTTTTGGAGGTGGTTTACACAGAATCTCTTAAAAACGGGGAAAGCGGGGAAAGGAATGTAAAAGATTAAGAGCATTAGTAAAATTTCTATGCCTTTAATACATTCATCAATACAGGGTTTCTACAAGCTGGTTGTGAATTCAGTATCAGTTTAAAAGAATATTTCTATGAGCAGATACATTATCCCAAATTCAAACCATTAATGAATTAACTAACTTTCAGAACAAATCTCATTTTCTTAAAGTGTAAATACCCATTGATATGATCTGCCTCTGTGGTCCCCACCAAATCTCATGTCGAATTGCAGTCCACAGTGTTGGAGGTGTGGCCTGGTGGGAGGTGGTTGGATCATGCGGGTAGATGTCTCATGAATGGTTTAGCACCCACCATCCCCTTGGTGCTGTTCTCATGATACTGAGTTCTTGGAAGATCTGGTTGTTTAAAAGTGTGCAACACCTCCCATCCTCCCCACCTTGCTCCTGCTCCTGCCCCTGCCATGTGAGACACCTTCTTCCCTTTTTTCCTTTTTCAACGATTAAATTTCCTGAGGCCTCCCCAAACCCCCAGCTGATGCCAGCATCATGCTTCCTGTACAGCTTGCAGAACCATGAGCCAATTAAACCTCTCTTCTTTATAAATGACCCAGTCTCAGATATTTCTTTATAGCAATATGAAAACGGACTAATATACCTATATTTCTTTGCAAGGCCATGCTACGTTTTGTTCTAGTCATCACAAGAAATGCTGACAATTTAATTAGAAAATATGCTTAACGGAGTGGGTGGTTGAGAAATCCTTTGCAATTTATAAATACATCCGTTTTCTAAATTGGTGGTTCACAGTACCACCAAAATATTGTTTTTTCACTCTTATCCTTTCAAGTGTATAGTGATATTTTTCCAAAGTCTACATGTGTGTGATAACACAACCGCCCAAATCCATTTTTCTTTAAGCCAGATGTTGAAGAGATGTGCAAAAAATGTGAACTATGCCACTATTCTCACTAATTTTATTTTGTTTTAGAAAATTATTTTTCATTAAAAAAATGAAAAATGTTACATATGTTAGTGCATATTGCATCTATTCTTAAAAATTAATCAGGCCAGGTGCAGTGGCTTACATTTGTAATGCCAGCACTTTGAGAGGCCCACAGGAGCAGATTGCTTGAGCATGGGCATTCAAGGTTAGCCTGGGCAACATGGCAAAACTCCATCTCTAAATAAATTACAAAAAGCCAGGCATGGTGGCATGAGCCTGTAGACCCAGCTACTCGGGAGGCTGAGGTTGCAGTGAGCTATTGTGCCACTGCACTCTAGCCTAGGAAACAGAGTGAGACCCTGTCTTAGGAAAGACAAAACCAAAAAGAATCAATAATTATTTAAAAAAAACCTCTCAGTTTGAATTGCAATATGATAAATACCAATAGATACAACCCACATAAAAGAAAGCTCTTTGGGATCTTTGTTAAAGAGTAAAGGGTCCCCTGAGGCAAAAAGCTTTGAGAACTACTTGTCTAAATTTAAAATAAAAGAATTTGCTTACTTTCACATATTGGGGGCTTACTGCTCCAAACTGCTACTGATCCTTTAGGTTCACAATATAGAATTTGTTTACCAATTAAGTAATAACTAAATGAGAAAAGAAAGGGTTAGTATTTTGTGTAGCAATTAATAAGACACACATAATAATGAAGGAACTTTTCATATGGTTG
>NW_016107353.1:5213962-5232776 GCF_001604975.1 Cebus imitator | reverse complement strand
ATTTTTTGTATTTTTAGTAGAGACGGGGTTTCACCATGTTGACCAGGATGGTCTCGATCTCTTGACCTAGAGATCCACCCGCCTCGGCCTCCCAAAGTGCTGGGATTACAGGCTTGAGCCACCGCTCCCGGCCGAGCACCCAGTTTTGAGGGAGGCCCTTGAGGGAATCCAAGTCCATCTCAGATGCTTAAAAGCATTTGGAATCATAGTTTCTTGCCAGTCTCCTTGGAATACACCTCTCTTGCCCATCGCCAAACCAGGCACCAAGGACTATCGGCTGGTGCAGGATTTGCATCTGGTCAGCCAGGCGACAGTGACTTTACACCCCGTGGTTCCTAACCTCTATAGGTTGCTAGGACTGCTACCAGCTGAAGCTAGCTGGTTCACTTGCTTGAACTTAAAAGATGCTTTCCTCAGTATCTGGCTAGCCCCTAAGAGCCAGAAACTCTTTGCCTTCTAGTGGGAAGATCCAGAGTCAGGTGTAACTATGCAATACACCTGGACTTGACTTCCCCAGGGGTTTAAGAGCTCCCTAACCATTTTCGGGGAAGTACTGGCCCAGGACCTTCAAAGGTTTTCTGCCGAGGACCTAGGCTGTGTTCTGCTTCAGTACGTGGATGAACTTTTGCTGGGACACCCAGCAGCTGTCGGGTATATCTAGGGAACTGGCTCATCGTTCAGAAACCTTGAAAGTTGTGGATACATGGTCTCCAAGAAAAAGGCCCAGATCTGCCAACAACAGGTATGTTTTCTGGGATTTACTATCCAGCACGGACAGTGCAGCCTGGGACCAGAAAGAAAACAAGTTATCAGCAGCTTGCTGATCCTGAAGACCCAGACACAGGTTTGAGAATTCATAGGGGCCATGGGATTTTGCAAACTGTCCTAACTTTGCAGTTCTAGGCAAACCTCTGTATGAGGCCACAGAGCCGTTCAAGTGGAGCCCAGAGTAACAACAGGCCTTCTCCCTTTGATGTCCGCCTCGGCCCTCGGGCTCCCAGACTTAACAAAGCTTTTTACTCTGCATGTGTCTGAATGAGAAAAGATGGCAGTGGGGGTCCTCACCCAGGCTATAGGCCCATGGCCTCTACCAGTGGCGTACCTGTCCAAACAACTGGACGAGGTTTCTAAAGGATGGCCGCTCTGCCTACAGCTGCTAGTGGCTACTGCTCTGCTGGCACAGGATGCAGACAAGCTAACGTTAGGACAAAATTTAAATGTAAGTTCCCCATGCTGTGGTCACCTTGATGAACACGAAGGGCCACCATTGGCTTACCAATGGGAGGCTAACCAGGTACCAGGGCTTGTTGTGCAAAAACCCACACATAACCATAGAAGTTTGTAATACGCTAAACCCGGCCACCCTACTCCCTGTGTCCGAGGACCAGGTGACACATGATTGTATAGAGGTGCTGGACTCAGTCCACTCTAGTCGGCCAGACCTGCGGGACCAACTGTGGGCACAGGCAGACTGGGGACTGTATATGGATGGGAGCAGTTTCATCAGCCCCCAAGGAGAACGGTGTGCTGGATATGCGGTGGTAACTCTAGATACAGCTGTAGAGGTCAAGCCACTGCCTCAGGGTACCTCTGCACAATGAACGGAGTTAATCGCCCTAATTTGTGTCTTAGAACTGAGTGAAGGAAAAATTGTTAACATCTTTACTGAGTCTTGATATGCATTCCTCACTTTCTAAGTGTGTGGGCCATTGTACAAGGAAAAGGGTGTGTTTAACTCTGGGGATAAAGATATAAAATATCAACAGGAAATTTTGCATCTATTGGAGGTAGCATGGAAGCCCCAGAAGGTGGTGGTCATACACTGCTGGGGACGCTAGCGAACTTCCACAGTAGCACAGGGAAATGCTCGTACAGATGCAGAGGCCCGAAAAGCAGCATCCATTCCCTACTGGGCTCAGTCACAGCTCCCCTACTGCCCAGGCTCCTGGTGCCAGTCTACTCTGAGGAGGAAAAAAGCTTCTTCCAAACAGAAGGTGGAAAAGAAATGGAGGGAGGATGGATATGCCTATCAGATGGACGGGCTGCAGTACCACATCTGCTGGGACCTGCAGTGGTATTGGCTGTCCACGAAACCTCCCATCTTGGTCAAGAGTCCCTTGAAAAACTGTTAGGCTGATATTTTTACATCTCTCATTTGTCTGCACTAGCCAAACCAGTAACCCAGTGGTGTATGATGGGCAGGCAGCATGATGCCAGACAAGGACCAATGGTCCCACCAGGAATTCAGGCTTATGGAAGTATTCCCTTTAAAGACTCGCAGGTAGACTTCACCAAGATGCCCAAGCGTGGAGGTAATCAGTATCTGCTGCTTCTGGTATGTACCTACTCTAGATGGGTAGAAGCCTACCTGGCACAGACTAATTAGCCCATGAAGTAACTCGTGTGCTTTTAAGAGACATCATTCCTAGATTTGGAGTGCCCCTATGAGCCAGCTCAGATAACGGGCCCACCTTTGTAGCTAACCTGGTACAGAACACAGCAAAAATACTGGGAATCAGCTGGAAGTTATACACTGCCTACCATCAAGCAAAGTGGAGCAAATGGATCAGACTACTAAAAATAGCTTAGGGAAAGTGTGTCAGGAATCAGGATTAAATGTCCAGGTCCTCCCTATGGTTTTGTTTAAGACTAGATGCACTCCTTCTAAGAAAACTGGATATCCCCCTTATGAAATCCTTTACCATAGGCCTCTCCCCATACTTCAAGGACTCCCAGGAACCCCCCAGGAACTTGGAGAGACTGCACTCCACTGGCAATTATGGGCCTTGGGGAAAGTAGCAGAAAAAGTGTCATCATGGGTTAATGAAAATGTCCTGTCAGCTTATTCTTCCCGGTTCACCCTTTCTCACCAGGTGACTGAGTTTGGATCGAGGACTAGAATGTGGCTCCCCTATGACCAAGGTGGAAGGACCCCAGACTGTCATCTTAACCACTCTAACCTCCGTGAAGGTTGAGGGAATTCCTGAGTGGATCCATCACAGCTGTGTGAAACCTGCAGCACCTGAAACCTGGGAAGTGAATCCAGATCTCCATGACACGTGCAAAAGCACCTTAAGGAGAGCTGAGACAACAAGTCCTGCTCCAGTCACACCCCAGGATCTGACTGGTCTATGCATAGCCGAAGCATGAGGATTTCCAGTATGGGACAGGTACTTCCTTCTTTTGAACTGTGAACTTGTGTCCTGACTACCTTAATGTAAATCTCCAATCCAAAGATTGCTCCCAGTGTATACACAAGGTTGCTAAGGTGGGACAAAAGATTACAAAGGTCCTCTTGTTTACAGTTATTATGAATGTACTGAAATACTAAAAGGAACTTGTTTATATAATGCTACCCAATATAAGGTGTGCAGCCCACGGAATGGGCAGCTTGATGTTTGTTATAACCTATCTGAGCCTTCAGTGTCCACAGTATTCAAAATAAGGTTAAGGAACAGCCCCTTTCTAAGTGATACAAGTAAAGTAATTACTAAGACTGAGGAAAAGGGAATTCCTAAGCAGATTACCTTAAAATTTAATGTCTGTGCAGCCATTAATAGCAACAAGCTGGGGTTAGGGTGTGGCTCTCTTAGTTGGGAAAGAAGCTATACAGCAGAACATAAGTATATCTATCATGAGCTAGGAGTATGCAGACATTGTGATTACTGGTCATGTGTTATTTGGGCCACCTGGAGAAAAGATAAAAACAACCCAGTCAGCCTCCAAAAAGGAAAAAGTAACTCCTCCGGCACCTCCGGCCACTAAAATCCTTTAGAACTAATAATCGCCAACCCCCTAGACCCCTGTTGGAGAAAAGGGGAATATGTGTCCATGAGAATTGACAGGAAAGGGCTGGATCCTCAAGTTACCATTTTAATCTAGGGAGAAATCCAGAGGCAATCTCCCCAACTGATGTTTCAGACTTTTTATGATGTACTAAATGAGGTAGTTCCAGAACTTTCTAAGAGAGAAAAGAACTTGTTTTTCCAGTTGGCTGAAAATGTGGCCAAAACTTTAAAAGGACACTCTTGTTACGTATGTGGAGACACCACTATGGGAGACCAGTGGCTGCGGGAGGCATGTGAGCTTGTGCCGGCAGACCCAGTTGCTGATGTAACTTCTGGACAAAAAACTCAAAGTTATAACTTCTGTGTCTTAAAGACTTCCATTATTGGGCAATACCACCTAGCTAGAACAGGAAAAGGCATGACAGTCCTGGTGGGAAAACTAGACTGTTTAGGACAAAAACTGTACAGTGGAACCAGTGGAACAACTACTTGGTGGAGTTTAAACTAAACTGAAGTTAACCGCTTTCAAAAGTTTCCCAGTTTGCAGGCTGATTGGACTCACCCAGAACTTCACAGGGATTGGGTAGCACCTCCTGGCTTATACCGGATATGTAGGCATAGAGCTGTACCAAACTGCCAGAACAGTGGACAGGTAGTTGTATCATTGGTACTTTTAAGCTCTCCTTCTTTTTACTACCCATCAAGACTGGAGAGATTCTGGGGTTTCCTGTCTACACCTCACGAGATAAATGAAGCCTGGTTACAGGCAATTGGAAAGATGATGAATAGCCCCCTGAAAGAATAATCCAGTACTGTGGGCCTGCCACCTGGGCAGAAGATGGCTCATGGGGTTATCGTGCTCCAATTTACATGCATTACCGAATCATTTGATTACAAGCTGTTCTGGAAATGCTGACCAATAAAACTAGCCAGGCTCTAACCATCCTGGCCTGGCAGCAAACCCAGATGAGAAATGCCATCTACCAGAGTAGACTGGCTTTAGATTATCTGCTGGCAGGTGAAGGAGGGGTGTGTGGAAAGTTCAGCCTAACCAACTGCTGCCTACAGAGAGATGACCAGGGTCAGGTAGTTAAAAGCATCGTAAGGGACATGATAAAACTAGCACATGTACCCATGCACGTTTGGCATGGGTTTGGCCCTGGGTCTATGTTTGGACAATGGTTTCCAGCTATAGGAGGATTCAAAACCATTGCTATAGCTGTACTGCTGGTAATAGGAGCATGCTCATTGCTCCCTTGTTTAATGCTCTTGTTTCCTCAGATGGTAAAAGGCTTTACTGCCACCTTGGTCCCTCAGCACAAGTTTATTAGGTGAATCACTACTGACCAGTCTCACAAGACTCTGACAGTGAGAATGAAGGTGAGAGCTCCCACTAAAAAAAGTAAAATAGTGAGAGTCTCAAAGTGGGGAAATAAGATGAAATGTGGGGGTGAGCCCTTTATTTACTGCCTGCTGTTTGCCGGTAAAAGAAGTAAAATAGCAAAAAGCTGAAGTCAGTAGTCAGGCAAGATGCTGACCTCACTGGCCTGGCCACGGCAGGGCCCGAGGGCTGAGAGAACAACTCCCCTCTCTTTAACTGGTACCTATGTTTTCTATCAGCCTTGAAAATGTTGCAAAAGAATGTTTTTCCTGCTGCCCAAGGACCTTCCCTGAGTCTTGTACCCCATGTTTGCATAAACCAGACCCCCCATCAGGAATGTCTCTGACACTAAGTAATTCACTGCCTTTGTTTAACTTTTGAGCTCTTCCTCTTTCCCCCTTCCTGCCCGCACTAAATGTAAATTAGCAAATCAATGAAAGCCATAAACTGTAAGTTCAGATGTCTAGCCAATGGGTAATGACACAGGTTTACCTCTGCTCCCCCTTGGGTTGCATGTGTTTAAAAAGGGAAAGAAACTGTTTTTTGGGGAGCGTGGCTTTTTTGGACACAAGTCAACAGATGCTCCACAGCCAGCTGAATAAAGTCTCTTCCTTCCTCACTCCAGTGTCTGAGGGGTTCTGTCTAAGGCTGATCCTGAAACACTATGGCAATTCATCTTCCTGAAATTATCTGTGGGCTTGTAAAATAAGATGATGGAGACATCAAGTAAAAGCCTACAGGGCCAAAAGAATGCAGAAGCCTCTTCTGTTGGGGAAGGACCAAAGACTATAGATCTATTTTGATCTCTGAGGAGCATGTTTTCTCATATTCTCTGGATCTTGGTCCTACCTCAGATTGAGAGACTGGTCAAGAAAATTCTAATCAAGTGAAATATTTCATTTCATGTCATATTCTAAATTCTAAAATTCTCTATTTATACATTGTCCAATATTTTATTTATATATCATGTCTTGCAACGCACCCATAGGCAATACATTGAAAACATGGAAACATGTGTCAGATGTTTTCCTTAAAAACCTATTGCCTATACCAAGGAGGCTGAGGTTGCAGTGAGCCAAGATGGCGCGACTGCACTCCAGCCTGGGTGACAGAGTGAGACTTCATTTCAAAAAAAAAATTATTCTCTTGCTCAGAACACTGGATTTTCTTCCTATGGAGATTTGCAAATTAAACATGCCTACCTCCAAAAAACAGTATCTTGACTTATTTTTTCTAGATATTTTATAATTAATATTAAGCTATACGTTAAAAATAATATTAAGCTATACTTTAACAGTAGATGACATTATATCATAAGATAGGTACAGTCAGAAAATTCTCCAAAGTTCCAGGTGAGTTTCAGTAAAGTGAATTAATTATCTATACTGGATCCACTGAACTGCTCAATTTCTGTACATTCACACCTGCTTGCAAAAAATTAACTCTAATGTTCATGCATACCCACAGCCCTGCCCAGATTGGCATTACCAGAAATTCATGGTATCTGACTACAACTAAAACTGCAATAAAACCTGACCATCTTGCTCCTTCTCCCACTATCCAATCTATTTAAAACCTTTTCTACTTCTGCAAAACATAAACTCTGACATGTACATATTTCAATTTCATTTCTGACTTCCCACTCATTTCTAGATCTACAAAAATCACTTCAACTACTTTCCGAGTCATTAAATGACCTCCTCCTTGGAGGTCATTAAATGCCTCCTAAAAGTCTCCTCCTCAATAGTTTTCATTACCCTCTTGATAACACGAGAACCATTGATCACTCTGTCCTCATTCTCTTCTGCTGAAAAGTTCTTTCTCCGTGGCTTTTAGGAGATCACACCACTCTGGTTTGCAGCTTGTCCTCTGGCTCATATCAAGTTAATATCCCTGATGAGTCTGTTTGAGGACTTCCTGTGATTCCATTCTGCAGGTCCCCCTGGTGAATGTATACACTCCTGTGACTTCATTACCACTGCCTCCCAGCTGGGTATCTCTCCATCCCAGATCGCTAGCTGGGTTGCCAAAACTACATATTCAATTGCCTTCCCACATAGCTCTACTTGAGTGTCACACTATCTCAAACAACACAGTGAGGCCCAAGTGCCACTTCTGATTCTTTACACACACACACACCCAACAAACAAGTTATGTTTCCACAGCTGAAATGCCCGTTTAGTCTGCGTAGCTCTATCCTTTACTTTTCATTCAAGCCACTGTCATTTTTTATCTGGATTACCATGACATAACTGAATAGGTCTCCATACCTATCTTGTCACCTTTCATTCAATTCATTTTTTCACATCGATGCCAGAGCAATATTTATGTGACACAGTAATCAAGGCTTTTCCAAGACAGATACCTTTCAATAGCTCTCCAGTGACCTCAGGATAATGTCTAAGGCTTCCTAACATACCTTAGAGACTTTTCCAGCCCATCACAATCAGAACCTAAGAATGCATTCCAATTAGGTGACAGACCTAGGAGGCAGGCCAATCAACCAGGCTCCCAGGGCCACACTGCTGAACCACTACCAAACTGCTTCCCATTACTACCACTCATGTGGAGCTCCCACATGCTGACATCAACAAACTCTGTCTGCAATTATGTCCTTAAGAAATTGTCTGCTACTGTGCCTGGGGAAATGAAAACAACCCTTGTTTGGATTCATGTTGTGTCAAGTCAAACGAAAGGTTCAAGCTGCCCTAAAAGGACAGGTACTAATGGCCAAGTCTGAATTTATGATGGTGATTGTTTATTCCTGAAGAGCCTGTTGCTTTTCGGAATCACTCACCCTGTGATTTGGTCCTCTCCTTTCTTGTCTCCTTTGCCCTATTCTGTCACACTGAGTAGCTTGGCAGGCCAGCAGTATCACATCTTGGTCTTTTACTCACACTGCTTCCTCTGCTCTGAATACCCTTCCTTCCTGGCCAGTAGCTACGACTCCTGCTCAACCCTTGTCTTCCTTAATCCAATCATCAGCTCCTTCAGGAAGATTTTCTGCCTTCCCCTGTGAAGCAGTGATCAGTCACCTTCTCCTGGAATTTCCCCTGCGTGGACCTCTCAGGTAACTATCACTTGCTTTTGTGTTTAATAGTTAACATGGCCGACCCCCTTCATCCTCGTGACCACAACATCCAGCACAATACGTCCCTCATAGTAGCTATTCGAAAAATTTGGTACTCAAAGTCCACTGCTGTCAAACACAAAACAGTGCGAAGAATATATTGCAACAAATTTCATATTGAAAATAATCATTCTACGGCACAATGGAGAAAGATTTAGCCTAGTATGCATTTTTAAAAGTACTGATTCCATTCAATGCAACACAAAACAAATTTAGCGGGATGGGCCTTCAGCTTTAGTTTATGAGTTGCAGGGGAAAACCAGATTAACATAATTTGCCTTCCTTTGTTAGAATACTAATTTCTCACTAGGTTTGGTTAGCAGCTTTTTTTAGGTTGCTTCACATCTCTCAAACATGACTCAAACTAATGAAAAGAAGGAAAACGATGTCAAAAATCCATTAGGTAATGGAATCAGATAGTGGCTATATTGGTTGGGAACAGGAAGATGACTCGATGACCCACCAACCCACAAAAAAGCAGCCACTTAAAAATCAAAACCAGTACGATCTCAGGCAACACGGAGACTGTTCACAGAAGGCACAAAACGCATGGCGCGCCCTTACCACCCTCTCTAACCCCAGGCACTGAGAACCTGCTGTCACCCAACATGCCCCCACTAGCCCAGAGTCCACGGTCACTCCATTCAAAGCAAACAGTGAGGGGTCTTGTCCATCGTGAACTCTGAAGGGCAGGCCACTTGCACACAGCACGCTCTCAACAACACCAGGCCAGACCCCTGGTCGCCCAGCACAGCCCATGCCAGCCCAGCCCATGGGGCACAGCGGACGGACGCACTGCAGCACTTTTCTCAGATACCGCCAAAGCGCTAAGGAACACCCCGCTCACCAAGGCGCCAACTGCCCCACCCAGGGAACACAGGTTAAACTCTCACCGCCGGCACAGCACCGGCCCTGGCAACACTCCCACGCACCCGTGCACTCCAAAGCAGGCCCTTACCAGGGGCACCCAGTCCACGTTCCCCTTGCGGACTATGCTCAATCCCGAAAACACTGGGCACGCTTTTGTTGGGGGCGCAGCCAGACCCTCCGTAAATGCGGGCCGCGCACATCACTCCAGCAAACAAGCTTCACCTTGGGCTCTAAGTGGTCCCCGCATCCCCCGCCACACACCCCAGGGATCTGCGCACTGCGCCCCTGGCCTCTCCCTCTACCCCAAGCAGGCGGGACCTACGGTCAGCCCCGCCCCGCGCCTCCTGCCTGACTGACTGAGCAGAGTTCCAGCCTGTCCGCTGACGCGCGAACCAGCCCCGGGATCCTACCGGAGCAGGAGGACAGCACCAACACCAGGGCTGCCAGAAGCAACCCAGGAAAGCGCCGGGAAGGAGAGGGACGCTCGCGGCGGCCGGGAGGCTCCATGCGCGGCGTGGGAAACGCCGTAGTTTATCCGGAGGTGAGCAGAGAAACCCGGAGCCAGCTGAGCAGGGAAGTCCCTTCTGAGTCTGGTTATTGGACACAACATTCCTCAAACTAAAAAAGTGTCCAGGGCCGCTTGACAGGTGGGCGTGGCCTGGGCAATCCCGGGGCGGAATTGAGTCCCGGCACAGGGGCGGTGGGGCCAATCGGCGGACGACTGGGCGGGGCCTCGGTGCGCAGGGGCAGCCCGTTGGCTTTCAAGGAGATAGGGCGTGTCCAGAGCCCAGGCCGGGCATCACTGTGGGCCAGCAGCCCTCACGGTTGGTTTTATCCTGGGGCACTGCAGGCTGTCCGGACTGCCTGGGCCCTTACAAGGTATTTGCCATTAGACATTATTAGGAACAATATTTGAGTTTTTCTTGCTTGAATTCCTGCTACTGAATCGTCTCTTGCCCTCTTGTTTTCAGTTTCAAAGGTTTGGCTCCTGCACTCCCAGCCCCTAAGGTAATTTGCTCTTTGCTTTCCTCCCCAGAGAGGTCCCCCGTTGGAATCTAAATATTAAGCGACATCAGGCCCTTAGCGTATTGGGACTCTATGGGACCCTTGCCCTTGAGCGACTAAATATTTTATTGAAGACGAAATACACATGCATGAACAATGTAAGGACAACGGTGTCCTAAGTGCCAAATTCCTGGAAGCAATAAATGCAGGAGGATTGGGATGGGTAGAAATTGTTAGGTCAAGCGGATAAGGGGGAGAACTTTCTTTTTTTGTGCAACAGTCTCAGGAACAATGCTGGAAAATTAAGAATGAGCAGGATTGATCGGTAGAGTTGTGAGTAAACCAGTGTGACTGGGAAAAGGGGAAAAAACGGACATGACTGGCATTAAAAGATTAAACAAAAAGAGTTGACATTTCTTTCTCTCAGATTGGCAAAGAATTAAAACGTCAGCCAATGTGAATGAACGTGTTGCAGGGGGACCAGCATTCTGGTTTTAACATAACTTTTCAGTAAGTTAAAAGTCTTAAAGTGGACATGACTTCTGTTAGGCTGTCAGTTCCCAGAGAAATCATCAGAGCTGTGATCAAAGATTCATAATTTTGGAAAAAATGTAAACCCTAAGTGTCTAGCAAAAGTAATAAGGAATTTCTGGTAGTTACCTTTGTGTGATGGAATTCTATGCAGCAGGTATTGCAAAAGAATACCAAATATGAGAAACTATGATATAATTGTCAGTAGAAAAAGCAGAGTCCAAATTGGCATGTGCCTTCTGGCATTCCTTTTATTAATACAAAAATACTATATATGTGTGTGTATATATATATATACACACACATATATAGTATTTTTGTATTAATATAATACATATTTTTTTATAATATATAATATATATTATATAATATATATATATTTTTGTGTATATATATATATATATGTGTGTATGTGTGTGTGTTTCACCTGACCAACATGGTGAAACCCTGTCTCTACTGAAAACACAAAAATTAGCTGGGCATGGTGGTGGGCACCTGTGATCCCAGCTACTCAAGAGCCTGAGGCAGAAATCTCTTAAAAAAAAAAGAAAGAAAGAAAGAAAGAAAAAGAAACTAGTTAGAAATACAGCAAGAATAACAATGGTTGAAAAGATTATAGATATTTCACTTTCCTTGTGCTTTTCAGTTTTCTGTTTTCTATGTTGACCCTATGTTACATTTAGAGTAAGGTAAAGAAAAATTTATTTTTAAAAATCAAACCGGTATCAAGGGCCATTTTGTTCATAGAATTATGAGAGTAGACCTTGTGTTACCCAGAGTTAACACATGAGAGGACGGTGAGGAACTGGATGCTCAGTGTATACACCTAAAAATGGGTCTTATAGAATTATACAGTTTAAATGTTTTTAACACAGTTCTATCACCGAGACATACTGAAGACTTTCTGGGTTCACCAAACCATGAAATTTCATCTTCCTGTGAGACCAACAAAAATTTTAATTTTTTTGGCTGAGAATACAAGACATTAATTGTGCTGGTATGTCAAATAAACGTCTTAGTATCTTGGATTATAAAATTCAGACACTCATGACTGCAATTAAAGGAGGTATAATTTAGGAGATAGTAAACAGGAAACTCAATGGGGAAATTATTATTTCTGTTAATGTATGTTACGAAAGAGTGACATGACAGACATGTTCTGTGGCTCGATGACAGCACTCATTTCTGAAAGCAGATAGCCTATTTATTGTTCTCCATAGCAATAGATACTAAAAATTCTCCATCTATTTTCAGGCATGGAAGAAAAATATATTTTTTCTCATGAGAAAAATTATTATAAGCTATACAAGAAACATGTGGCTAGTGTTTGATTTCTTAGTTTTAGGTGTCAGATTAGATTCAAAGATTGGTATTTTATTGAAACTTCCTTCTAATCAGTAAAGTTTCTATCTCTGGGGTTAATCAAGGCATTCTTAACATACCTGA
The DNA here is from genome assembly GCF_001604975.1 of Cebus imitator. Lineage (NCBI taxonomy): Eukaryota > Metazoa > Chordata > Mammalia > Primates > Cebidae > Cebus > Cebus imitator. The sequence goes on along the minus strand of NW_016107353.1, from coordinate 5,220,625 downwards.
AGATTTTCACATTAAATTTGTAAAACTTATTTTTATTTGAGTCAACTGAAGCTTCATTTGAATGGTTTTGAGTCTTGTTCCCTATTTTATTGGACAAGTTCCCTGAGTCAGGGATAGAGTTCTCTTATAATATCTCCAGTGCCAAAATCTATAGTAGGTGTACAATGAATAGCTGGTAAATATTGGATGAAATAAATGGTTCTTGTGGTCAAGCGCATTTAACATGTCTCTGCCAGTTCTCCCCCAGCATGAGTTTACTAAATGCCCTGAAAATTCTGAGAGATTTCGATTTAAATAATATCAGACCTTAGGAAACAAATCGAGATCTGTCTGTAAAAGGGATGAGCTACAACTGTCTGCACAGCAAACGTTCCTAAATCAGGTGTTGCAGGCTTACTTGTCAAGCATACCTGTGGTCTGTCCCTTAGCCTTGAGATCATTTTAGTCGCTGAGTTCAAATGGGGGTGAGGGTGTCAGCAATGAACTTCCTGAGGCCTTAACAGGGGTAAAACCTGAAGTCAAAGTTTTGATTGAAGTAGGAGATTAAACACTAACGTTTCCTCCAACTCCCTGTAAAGATTTTGTCAAACTGCCAAAGAGGAGAAAAGGAGAGAATGGAGGATATGTGTGTTTGTGGACCAGGTTTAGAACTGTGTGATCTCCTTTAAGGGCCTTATGAAGGCCAGTGTGGGTGGAGGCTGGTGTGCGAGGATGTCATTGAACTGTGGCCAACTCTTTTAAAATTTGGTGTTAGATGGTTCTTTGCCTCCTAATTAGCATAATGTACTTACGGTATGCTTTTCAGGAGCAGGTGTAGCAGCATGAATGGGCCTCTATTTGTACCTCCTAAGCACCTGCAGCCAACTGACCTTTATGTTTAGCTGTGTCTGAGTCTCTTTCCTGTTACCATCAAGAGCATTTCATGGCATTACACACCAACACAGGGATTTGTGAAAACACTCAGGTACAGACAGAAGTGCATTTCTCAGAAGGAATGGATAGTACTTTTTTTCCTCTTGGCTTTTGAGGGCTTTGAAGGCATAAGTATATTACAAACTATATTCCATAAGTAGATTTGTAAAATAAAGTATTTTATTTCTTTCTCATTAAAAGGGTAGAGACAGAAAATTTCATTTAATCATCATGAACTTTACACTACACACTTAAGTGTGCCAAGCAAACAAACAAAACAAAGACTGTTAGGACTAGGAATAGCTTCAGAGAGCAGCTGGTGTCCAGCCCCTGCTTTTCAGATGAAGATGTAAAGTCAAAGTCAGCAGAATTGCTTAATAATACAAGTTAAGCAATACAGTATTTTACTCATAGTTAGCATATGCGATATTTCCCATTATAACTGAGGTAATGGGAAAAAATCTTTTGGTTTTCTTGCAATTAAAAAGTTACAGATGAGGTTGCAGTGTGCTTAGATAGCACCACTGCACTCCATCCTGGGTGACAGAGTAAGACCCTGTCTCCAAAACAAAACAAAAGTCACAGGCATTGCATATCTATTAATCACATTGCTCATTGACCTACTCCATTCTGGACAAAAAAAAAAAAAAAAAAAAAAAAAAAAAAAAAAAAAAAAAAAAAAAAAAACAACCCAAAAAACAAAAAACAAGAACACAGGATTTTCTTTTTCTTGTGATGGGGAATTTTAACTCTAAAAAAGGCCAATTCCCAAGCATTTAGTTTCTAGTTCTCCTTTAAAAGTTACTTCTTCAAAATCCCAAGAAATAAAAGAGATTTGCTAAAGATCCAACTAAGCAAAATCTTATCAAGTATGTTTACATATATTCACTGGTTACTTGCCCTTCTTTCTTGGTGACCTAGCTGTATGTCCTTTGCCCATTCTTGTGGGGTGGAGAGAAGTTTGGTCTTTGAATTTTTAAGTACTCTCTAAATAATAAAGCATTTACTTTTTGTGATGTTAGTGGCATTTTTTTCTTGCAGTTTATCAGTGGAGTTTTCTTATTCTGGTTTAATTTTAAATTGAAATTCAGGTTCATTTCTCTTTTGCTTCTTATATCATTGTCAGAGTAAATGTGGCAGAATTCATCTCTAAAGCAACTATTAAATAGAATTACACAGAAATGAGTAGCAGTCATATATAAAGCTATTATTAAGTATCTAGAAATATTCTGATGTTTTCCAGAGGTCATTAGCATGGCGCATAATATCATAACAAATTTTTGATCTCTAAATATGTGGACTAAAGAGCACAGTGTCACTTCTTTTAAAAATGTCAGAAGATGGTTATTATTTTGATAAATTTTTTAAAAGTTGTGCTTTTAAAAGTTAATTTAGTATATTCTGAATCCATACAAAAGTAAGCTAGTTACATTTATAATTACAATTATTCTTTCATTTCAATTTTTAGTATGTTTTTATATAGAACATAGTACAAAGTACTTTTGAAACAAAGCTTAGAAAATACCCAAAGCTTATTTTCCAAATATTTCCCTTGAGTAATCTTAATCACTCTTCCGATAATCACTTAATGTCTTTTTAGTAAATTAATTTTTCTCCCTAAAGAAAATATGTAGCATATATTTCACTCCACGCTGTTTAAAAGAGTAGGTTTCTGTTCTATAAAATAAAAGGAAGCTAAGGGGGGAAAGTATGTGCGTAAACCAGCACATACTTTTTTGTGAAAAAAGATAGACAGAAAATGAATCAAAATATTAGGTGTGGTTATCTCTAGGTAGCATAATTATATGTGACTTACTTATTTTCATAACTTTCTTCATTTTCCAAGCTCTCCTTAATGAGTCCATTCTATATTAGAAATATTTTAAAAAAGAAAAATGACCAGCATATAAACCAGAAATTCCAGGCAACCTATTATTCCTTTAAGTAATTCAAACTATTTTCTATATCCTAAATGCAGTCTTTTCCCCTGAGTAGATACTACGTGCTTTTAGCATGAGGCAGAAGGGTGGGGGTTTTACAGTGATGCACACAAAGAGGGAGGAGCTTTATTAGGCCCTTGGGAAGCGGCAGCATCTTCAAGTGCACATGTCTACATCTCTGTGAAGTTACTTCAAAGATTTTATGAAGCTCAGATCTTATTCTGTTGAAATCAATTGGCTCCTTTCCAACCAAAATTTTATTCGAGATGTTCTTCAGCTTTATGGTACTTTGTCAAGGAAGGACACTGAAATAACAGGATGTTTTCATTTAGTTAACAGTATGGTTGACAATTGAATTACCCAGACTTTATAGGCTGATAATCATGATGCTAGCATTCCATATAAATTACAAGGTTATTAGAGATGTTTATTGCCCTCTGTGATGACTGCTATGTAGGGCACAAGAAAGTGTGGCATAAATGGAGACACTGAGGAGATAAGAGAGATTAATGAGTAACTTGACTTTTCCCTTTTAAATTTTGTACAAAGAAAAAGCGTTGTCAGAGTTGTGCTACTAAATAAAGAAATAAGGAGCCTTACTCCATTCTAGAAAATGTACAGGTCACTCATAACACAAGAAGTGCTTTTTTGAGTCTCTTGTCCTAAACTATGGTGGTAGCAGGGGCAGAAATAGGAACTGGTCATCCTGGAGGGGTCAGCTTCAGAAAGCATGTCCTTCTCTTCTACTTACAGTCTAGAATGAGCTACAGTAGTGGATTTGGTACAAGTGCTTCCCCAGTCATACAGGAGCGTCTCCTTTTAAGGCCAGGAATGGTGTCCGTCCACCAATGGACAGACCTCCTGATGAGGCCCTCCAGCTCATTTGCTCCTCAGTTATTACTGCCAGCAAATTCTTCATCATCATTCTCATTCCATTTCACAGGACTTCCAGCATCACCTGTTGCCTGTATTTCTCCAAACACTCTCTTGTCCAAAACACAGCTTTGGACATGTCTTTGAGCCTGCCTCTTTACTCTGCCCCAGAAGCTGGGTGTACAGGTCTTAACGCTTGGCACAGATTTTAACTCACATCTTGTCTACTGTATTTTGACACAGATGATTCACTTTGTTCCAGTGGAACACTGTGGTCCAAATTCCAATCTTAAAGGGAAAGTCGAAACAAAATTTTAAAAGACTTTCTACCTACTAAAATGTGATTCGTAGTCAGTGCACACAACTTGAGGTGTACTCTGATGTAAAAGAATATTTTCAAAAAGATGAGGATAAATGAAATTTTCATAAATTCATTTATCAATTGATTAACATGCTCAATTGATTACTGAACATTTCTCATTTGATTATCTATACTCAGTGATTTGGGGAGATTTAAAAAAGCATTGTCTCTATTCACCAGAAGGTAATTTAGCATGGTAAAGAAAACACACATAAGCACAATGTATGGTACATTGTAAGTGGCTAAGAATTTGAAGAGTAAACGAGCAAGTAAATGAATGCAATAGCATTAACAGGCAAAAAGCAACACCTGAAATATCAATTACTATAGGTTATGTACTGTTATAATGATGGGAGAAACGTTTGTCATTTGGTGAAAAAAAGCAGGATTCAATATTGTACAATCAATATAATCTCAAGGTGCACATGCAAATGTAAAATAATATGCAAAGAAGCTTAAGAATACTACTAGGTAGAGGTTACTGCAGGTAACTTTTACATATTTTATATTTTTCCCTATTTCTTGTTTTTAGTAATGATGACACATCACTCTTAAAATTGTTTATTTTTTAAATGGTGTAGTCAGGAAATGTGAGTTTCAAAGAGAGACATCATTTTGGACTAGAGTTGTTTGGAAGAGCATCTTGAGTGTGTGAATCCTGAGCTGGGTAAGAGAATTTGGAAAGAAAGAGAGGTGGAAAAGTGTTGCAGGCAGATAATCTGACAGTAATAAAGCTAAATCAAATAATTTAGCATTGCAGAATGTTTTCTAAACGAAGTCTTGTAAAAATGATTGTTGTTCTTACAGTCTGCAGTTCTTTTGTCTGTTTGTGAATGAGTGCCTGCGCAGCTAGCCCTGAATCAGTTCCGCCTGGCTTTTCCCCCTAGCACTCTGATAGTAAAGGAAAGTGAATACCTCACCCAAGAACTTTGAAGACATAACTTAAAGCATTCCTGAAAGCACAATATTTTCTGTCTTCTTTTATCTTAAACTTCCTGCATTATTTATTTGTTGTTTGCTCCCTTATAAATGTGTCTGTGTTAGTGTTGAAATAATACTATTTTTACTTTGAACTACTGGATTAACATTAACAAAATATATTCTCTAGGAAACCATGCCATTTTCATCTTATGATTTTTAGATCCCCTTAGTACATTAGCCATGTATCCCCCAGTGTATGCCCTTTTGAGAAGGATCAGGCCAGACAAACACTAAAGCTTCAAAAAGTAAAATATCAATTCTGAATTTAAAAAAAAAGCAATGTATATTTCATTTGTTTTCAAACAGTAATGACAAATAAGCTGGAAGCAAAGTGACTAGGAAGACGGATAAGAAACAGGGCATTGCAAATTCATGTCTATTATAGGAGAAAATAGGACATAATCTGTAACTTTGTGTTTAGAAAACTTTGAATTGCTTCTACTTATATTTTGGTTAACTATAAAATACCTTTCCCACTTCCTTTCCTTTTCCTGTGGCCCCTTCCACTGTCATCTGTTGCAATTAGGATTTCTGATGTGTGTAGATGTAACATGCCAGGTTGAGCTTAATGCACATGTATATGAGAAGGAGGTAGGACATAAAGAAAGGAAATTTAGTAATGACTTCGATGCTTTTGCTTCTGCTTTCTACAGGATGGGTCTAATTCTTTTCTAGGGCACATGATGACCTTGTTCCTGAAAATGCCCCTAACACCTACGGATAGGACATTTTAGGATTCCTGGGTGTAGTCAAAGTAAGCCAGAGCCAAATAAATTGCTCTGTATATTAAAGAAAAATGGAGTTTCGAATTTGCAAGAAGCCCAAGAGTCTAAATGCCAGTATTTACTGCATATCCTGAGAATGCAGTAAAGATCTGAACAAAAGAGAGGAGTATCCAATGAGAGAGAGAGGCCTGGGAAGACGATGGAAAGCTCAGGCTAAAAGGAGAAGTAGCCAGTGAGAAATTTCTCACAGTAAGATATAGTTCAGGGGTTAACAAAGTCTTCCACTAAAAGGCCAGATAGTAAACGCTTTTGGATTTTGGGGTCTCTGTTGTAACTACTCAGCTCTGCTGTTGTAGTATAAAAGGAAGCCAGAGACAGTAGACAAATGAATGGACGTGGCTGTGCCCCAGTAAAACTGGAATTAGCTCACAGATGGTAGTTTTCAGGTCCCTGGTATACTAGTTACTTTTTAGTTTTCTAATATTGACATATGCTACTTTTTATGGTATAATTTCCCTTTTCACCCCAAACCTTAAGCAATATGTACTACACAACAGCTTGCAGTAAGCCTGCTTTGAGTAGGTAGAATGAAAGGCTAGGCATTTAATAAGCCCAACTGACGCCTATGATCCCAGAAATTTGGGAGGCCGAGGTGGGTGGATCATCATGTCAAGAGATCGAGACCATCCTGGCCAACATGGTGAAACCCCGTCTCTTCTAAAAATACAAAAATTAGCTGGGCGTGGTGGCATGCACCTGTAGTCCCAGCTACTCAGGAGGCTGAGGCAGGAGAATTGCTTAAACCCGGGGGGTGAAGGTTGCAGTGAGCCGAGATCGCATCACTGCACTCCAGCCTGGTGACAGAGCAAAA
>NW_016107353.1:5176114-5213938 GCF_001604975.1 Cebus imitator | reverse complement strand
GAAAGAAGAAGTAGTCATAAGAGGCCAAATGAAGTAGAGAATTCAGTGGAGGTCAGAAATCAAGGGAGTCGGAGGCTGAGGAGGTAAAGTGAAAGTCTCCAGAGGTCATTGAAGTGACTGCGCACTTGAGAAGCTGGAAGACTTGAAGGTATAAATAAGCAGCAAATTAGTGCCTGGGTTCCACAAGAAGAAGAAAAACATACTACTTCTCAAAGTTCCATAGCATAAATACACAAAATTATAGGAATGCTTTGGAAAAGTAGTTACTGTGACTGCATAGACTTAGAGTCATCACCCTAAATCAGTGGAAATGGCAATAATAATCCAATAAAAGAAGAAGCTTCCAGCTCCTGAAGTACTTCCTAACTTCTTTGGCATCAATGACCTACCTACTGCAATATCATATTCAAATCCTGTTTCCACTTTTAATATTTGAGTTGTTGAAAACATTTTGAATTCTGCTATTTTCTTCATTTGTTTGCAGAGTTTGGGGATGAACTCCACTGCCTCCTTGAGAATGTAAATGGAGAGCAACTTCTTTAGGTTTGTCACGTGCATGATTCCTAATTGGCAGAGGAAAAAAAACCCAGAAAACCTGTCTTAATTGTTTAAGTTTCTGTTTTGAAAGAAATTAGTACTTTGCATTTTAAAATTTAAGGTATAATTTGCTTTAAGTTCCTGATATCTTTGCAAGATGTCTGAAAGGAAAATCATAACCATATCTCATCTTTTAATACTAAGCAAAAACTGCAATTAGAAAATAATACTAAAACCAACTTATATTTTGTGTCAGAATACTCTAAGTTGTTTATAGGCAGATGTCCATGCCTTAACACCTTTTACTATTTTTGACATAATTTTAATTAGCAAATAGGGTTTACATTGAGATTTTGACACTTAAGCTGCACAACATAAATGACTTTGCATTGAAATGTTACATGAGGCTTCCCTTTTCTCCTACAGTGAAGATATATGTTCTGTTTTCTGTACAAGCAACACTTACAGTTACGGGAGCAGCAGTAGCTATCATGAAGGTATTTAAGAACTGACAGTGAGCCGGGCATGATGCCTCACGTCTGTAATCCCAGCACTTTGGGAGGCCGAAATGGGTGGATCACCTGAGGTCAGGAGTTCGAGACCAGCCTGGCTGACATGGTGAAACCCTGTCTCTACTAAAAATAAAGAAATTAGCTGGGGTGGTGGCAAATGCCTGTAATCCCAGCTACTTGGGAGGCTGAGGCAGGAGAATTGCTGGAACCCGGGAGGCAGAGGTTGCAGTGAACCGAGATCTCTCCATTGCATTCCAGCCTGGGTGGCAATAGCAAGACTCCGTCTCAAAAAAAGAACTGACAGTAAAAAGAAATATTTACTCACTTTTTAATATCAGTAATTACAATCATGTATAAATAATAGCTAACGTTTTCCGACATGCATCATAAGTGAGGCACTATGTTAAGTAAGGTAAGAACTATTATCTCCATTTCACGGACAAGGTAAATGAAATTTACTGAGGATAAGTATCTTGCTCAGGGTCTCATAGAAGGTGAGTGACTGTGAACACGGGCCTCTGTGGTTGCAAAGCCCTCGCTCTCACCCGGTATGGTGCACTGCCTCTTTGGGGGTTAATAAACACGTCATCTTTTATCAATAAAATGATGAAACAGTACCAGTACCTGCAGATTTTATGTATGAGTTGTATTAGGGATATAAGAATGGAAGCTTGAAGAGTTAATTCACTTCAATACTTACCACTGTTTCTTCATCAGTCAGTTACTCTTTACCCTCTTATGGAAATTAGAATGACAGCATCATTTGAGACAAAGAGGCACACTGCTTCAGCGGCCAGAGTTTTCACAGGATAGGGAAGGCACACTTGAGATCAATGGGTGAGGAAGAGTGGAGGGGTATATAGCCAGGTAGTGTGAACTTCCAAGGAGTGGTGATCAAGTGGTAAGATGAGTAATGCTCTGAAAGTGGTCTTGGGTGATGAGTGGTATTTGGGGTTTGGGAGAATATGATCTCCATGAGTATGTGTTGAATGAATTGGTGGTTAATGTGAACAATAGGAAAATTCAGGGAGCCTTTACAGAGGATGACCTTAAGAGTTTTATCACTCTAAGCATCACAACGGTGGAAACTTTGAAATTTTGACTGTGGACAAGGCTGTTTTGCGTAGAAATGGGAGTGGGTACGAGGCAGTAACAAGAGGCAGTAATGGGCTGTGAAATGAAAAGGTCTAACCGGTATTATTCCTCAGTGATCTGTGCATGACCTATCTTATTTAACATTGATCACAAACTACTGTTGTTGCAACTACACAGTGAAATATCAAAATGTGCAGACAGCATTTTTTTAACTAGTGAAATACCAAGCCAGTGAGATTAAATTACAAGAAGAACTGGCCAAGTCTGTGTGATAGGGCAGGAAATCCCAATATGGAAAGAATGCCCTTAAAGAAATACTTTAATTTTTTGTTGCCTAATAACTCAGAATATAGAATAAAAAAGTGAGAGATTGTATACTGTTCTCTAGAAAAATACTGGTTCAATATACCAGAGTGGCTAAAACAAATTCAGTAAAATATTGGGAGAAAAAGAATATTGAAAGAAAAGAGGAAAATACTTTAGGTTTGTCCTATATACAGTTCTGGATATTGAATTTCAGTAACATAGAGTCAGATTCAGAAATGGCAATCAACATTGTCAAAATACCAGCATAAAGAGTTCAAGATTTTGAATTAAATAATCTGGACTAAAGGCCTAATTCCTAACAACTTCCTACTGGTTTTAAACAAGCCACTGAATTTCTCCGCACCTAGAGTCTCCCCTGCTTTGGGATAACAATTTTATTGGGCCTACCTACCTCACAGGTTTGCTTTGAGAACCAAAGAAGATAATAAATGGTAAATAAACCTATAAAATAAACATGTTACCTGTTTTCATAAATACATTAATCATTGCCACTCTTATTATTAATCCTGACTACTATACAAGTAGAGATTAAAAAATGGTCCCTGCTCACAGGGGCTCATAGTTCAGGGAACAGGGATGGTGAGGAGTATAGTGGGGACCAAGGAGGCAAGAGACAGTGGTAATAGAGTGGAAAGGCCAAGGTGGAGGGCACAGAGGAAATGGACAGAGTAATTAGGTATTCTTAATCAGGGAAAGCTGAGGATTGAGAAGGTACATGAAATCAACAAGTGTGATATCATTTAAGCGCATGTGCTTACCAAATTCAGTGGTGGTACAATGGACTGAATGTTTGTATCCTTCAGAATTTATATGTTGAAAATTTATAGGATCTAATTACTATAGGATCTCAAAAGGTGGGACCTTTGAGAAGTAATGAGATCATGAGGACAGAGCCCTTGTGAATGGGACTAGTGCCCTTAGAAAAGAGACCCCCGAGAGCTCCCTCACTCCTTTTCTCTGATGTGAAGACACAGAAAGAGATTGAAGTCTATTAACTAGAGAGCGAGCCCCGCCAGACACTGAATTTGCAGTTGCCTTGATCTTGGACTCTACCCACCAGAACTATGAGGAATAAATGCTTGGTTTTTAGAAATTAGATAATGTTTTTAAGAGACAGAGTCTTGCCATATTGCCCAGGCTGGCCTTAAACACATGGTTCAAACATTCCTCCTGCTTCAGCCTCCCGAGTAGCTGGGACTATAGGCAGGTACCACTGCACCCAGCTTAAATGCTTATTGAGACTGCCCAGTCTATGGAGTTTTTGTTATAGCTGCCCAGCTATATATACCAACAGACTAAGACAGTTGGTATATTAGAACAAGGAGCAGCCTTGAAACCTGCAGTAAGTTTACGACAAGTTAAAGATGCACTATGTAACTTGGTAGAGAATTATGGCAGAAATTTCCCCTTGTGGTAACACATTTAGTGGTGTTTAGCTCACTCATTCATTTGATAAATATTTTGAGAATCTCTTTGTTCCAGGGATAGTTTAGATTTGTTATGTATCCATTGGTGAAAATCCATTGTATCCATTGGGCAAAAATCCCTGACTTCACGGAGGGAGAGAGACAATAAACAAGGAACTTAATTATTTAATTACTTGTAATAAAAGAAGATAAGTCTACAAAAAAAAAATAAAGCAGGATAAGAGAGATCGGGAATGTGGGGATGAGGGTGATATCATCTTTACTAGGATAGTTAAAGTAGGCCTCCTTGAGGAGCATTTTAACGAAGGTGTGATGATTTCTGTGTGTGTATTCCTTCTATTTCTGCCCCATTTTAGTTGCTTAGGAAGTCTTCAGACTGATTATGCAGTTTCTGAATTGTCTCCCGCGTTTGAGGAAGACTTCAGCCTGCATCTGTCCAGGCCTGGTGTGATTGTGGCTCTCCCATAGAGTAGGCCATCTTGTTCTACACTGTTCTATCGCTGTCAGTCTTTTTTAGCTCCAGGGTAAACGGCTCTTCTGACCTGATGACCACTACAATACTCTCCACTTATATTCTGTGTTTCTCACATGCTTCCTTCTTCTTTACTGTGAGGCTGTTTACGCCCTTGTCTTTCTGGGAGGAAAGCTTGAGCTCCAGATAAGGAATAATCAGCCCTCCTCACGTAGCCACAAGACCTCACTTATTGGCCCCACCCACTCAAGGAGGTATGACTGCATGATTAATCAGTCCAGCTCCTTCCAAGATAAGGCACCTCTGCCTTCTGATTATTTAAGTTTATTACTTTTTCTTCCTAATTTTAGCTATGTGTTATTTCTAACATGAGAATCAATGGTGTTTGGTTATACGAATGCACTCACTACCCTGAAACCACCTTTGCAAAGGTTATGAGAATGAAAGAAATCTAACATGGCTAACTCCATCTTGTTTCAAGCCTCACAGGCGGGCTGGCTTCACTCATTCCTGGATGTAGGCCAAGGTAACCATGAAAGGAATTTAGTTTATAGTTTAACTTTGGAGCAAGGATAATGATAGTCTCTACCTAAAACTAGCTCCCTCCTTGCTCAAGGCCTGAAAACTTATGAAAGGCCAGAAGATTAGGATTATGAGAGGGACCTGAACTCTGCTAAAATACAGGCATAGTTTTTATAATCCATTACTGCTCATCAGGAGTCAGGTGGTCAGAGGTCAGAAGATTTGTGACTTCCCTAATTGCTCCTATAGATAACATCACTATTGTAGAGTGTATGAGTGGTCTTCTGAGATGTTTTTCAGATTTTTGCATTTGACAACTGACTGACTCTACCTGGTCCTGTGACTCATGACTCAACTGGTCCTGTGGCTTCTACCTAGAGGTGGACACAGCACATGAGGACTGTTTCTGACACACCCATCCCCAACCAATCAGTAGTACCCATTCCCTAGCTCCCTTCCTACCAAATTATATGTAAAAACCCTAGCCTCTGTGTTCTTGGGGTGACTGAGTTGAGTGATAACTCCAGTTCTTCCATGTGGCTGGCCTTTGTTAATTCAACTCTTTCTTTACTGCAGTGTACCATGATCTCAGTGAATTGATTTTATCTGTACAACAGGCAGGAAGAAGCTGTCAGATAGTTACAATCCCAACAAGTGAAACAGGTCAGAAATGAAAGTTTAGGAAATGTTTAAAATTTTTCCTGGATTGCACATATATAATAGGTTTTAGTGTGGGTTATATAAATGTTTGGGAGGTTTACCTCCCTGACCTTTAAGTCTAACGAGGATCATGATCTTTCTTTCTGCCATATCCCTGGTACCCCGGTCAGAGAGAGAATGGTTATGCCATGGACATTACGCTTTAAAAGAATATGAAAAAAATAGGCAGGTTTTACAGGATGAAAACATGAAGAAATGGTATATGCTCTGAGGTTGCTTACATTATACAAGATACTAATTTCTAAATAAATAATTTTATGAGATGGTTATTGAGTCATGTTTATGCCTGAAGATGATTAATATGAGGAAATGATCTTAAATTACATGTGTCAAACAAATCAATAGTTAGGCTTGGGGATCTGACCCTCTAGTTGATTAACAAGGAATAGGCCATAAGGGATGAAGAATGACATAGTTAAAAGGCTGGAGATATTCAAATATCTTCAAGTTATTAAAGTATCTTGAATATTTTCAAGAGGAAGAAATAATCCTTTTCCCCTTATGGTTTTAACTAGAGACAGGTATAGATACTGAAAATTAGAAGCCCCAACTTATTTAATTCATACTTAGTAATTTTTTTTTCAGATTAACTCACAAATTATAGTGGTATTTAATGAGAAACTTTAAGAAGAAAAATGTATTGACACAAGTACTTTGTTAAAGTAAAGCGCTCAACTACTTACCTTTTCTTTTTGTAATGAAAAAGAGCAAAGAATATTTATATGTCAAGCCATAACATATAGAGAACATTAGTTAGGAAGGAAGGAAATTTTAATCTTGACTAATTCAGTATTTCCCATGAAATTGACTAGATTGTTTACAGCAAGATCTGCTATGACAAACTACTTTTTAAAAAATGTATTGGCATCATTGTGAAAATCAAAACTTCAATTTCTGTAAAGCTTATTATAGGAAACTTCACTTGTTTAGACTATTTTCTATAGAAAATCCCCCTCACTTAAAAGTTACAAATTCAGTTTTTAATGAGTATAGAATTTGCTTATCAACCTTATAACATTGATATTATTGATTCTGGCCTCATTGATGTTGTTATAATTCAATCAACCAGTACAAAAGCTGTGTACTCTTCCCTGTCAATGACATTTTTAAAAATTCAGTTCATAATCTTTGGGAGTTTTTTTTTTTTTCAAGTTTAAAAAGTTAGTAGTGGCCAGGCACAGTGGCTCACACCTGTAATCTCAGCACTTTGGGAGGCTGTGGCAGGCAGATCACTTGAGGTCAGGAGTTCGAGACTAGCCTGGCCAATATGGCAAAACCCTGTCTCTACTAAATATGCAAAAATTGGCCAGGCACAGTGGCACATGCCTATAGTCCCTGCTACTTGGGAGGCGGAGGCATGAGAATATCTTGAACCTGGGAGGCAGAGGTTGCAGTGAGCCGAGATCACACCACTGCACTCCAGCCCGGGTGACAGAGTGAGACTCTATCTCAAAAAAAAAAACCACACACAAAAAAACAGTTAATGGTGTTTACAAAATATTTGTTTATATGTTAAAATACCCAATGGAAAGTCTCAATTCTTCCCCACTGTCAGCCTGTGTATGCCATATGATCTGTGTGCCATAACAGACCTAATCTAACTTCTAGTGCTATGATAGGATCTGGGCTTAGAGGTCAGTGTTTGCAACGTCTTAGCAAAACTTGGATATCAACAGCCTCATGAAAACCTTTTTAAAAAATCCTTCTGCCTACTTTTTGTAAAACTCAATTCCTTTTCAAAATGCTGTGTGTGTGTGTGTGTGTGTGTGTGTGTGTGTGTGTGTGTGTTTCGAGATGGAGTCTCACTCTGTTGTCCAGGCTGGAGTGCGGTGGCACAATCTTGGCTCACAACAACCTTCACCTCCCAGGTTCAAGCAATTCTCATGCTTCTGTCTCCAAGGTCACTGGGATTACAGGCATGTGCTACCTTATCAGGCAAATTTTTTGTATGTTTAGTAGAGATGGGGTTTTACCATGTTGCCCAGGCTGGTCTCAAACTCCTGGCCTCAAGTGATCTGCCCACCTTGGCCTCTCACCATGCTGAAATTATAGGCATGAGTCACCGTACCTGGCCAAAATGCTGGTATTTCAAACAGTTGTTTTTATTATCCTATACATTGCCTTTAGTGTGAATACCTCTTTGTCTATACTGTTTGTCAAGGGCCTTCTTTATAAGAATTACCACATCCGTTTATGTAGCAACGGGTTTGTTTGACTTTTACTTTCTTTGGACTTCCAAGAGGGGGTAAGTACAGTTTACATTTCTTGGGATAATATGCGGATACTTACCCTTTTCTGCACTTTAGAATTATCCAAGAGAGGAAAATGGTGAATAAAATAAGGAAGATTATACCAGACGAAGTGCCTAGGCAATAAAACAAGGTAATTAAATGCATGAAGACTGTAACTCACAGGTTTTAAATGCTATCTTAGTATCCATTCTCACTACAGATTGCCAATGCTTTTTTTTTTTTAAGGTGTAACTATACATTCTGCTTTACTCTGGGTTTCTGTAGCATTAGTCTTACTCCCACAGAGGTATTATAGTTAAGGGGTGAGCTGAGCTGTTTTGTAACCTTTAGTCCAACATCAGCCTTTCCACAAGTAAGTGAGAACCATATGGTGCAGCTGCCCACTGGCTCTCCATGGCCCTGCCCATGTCTCTTGCCTAAGACTTAACACACAGGCATTTCATTGTGACAATACGGGAATTTTCTCTCTTGTTGAATTATATATTGAGGTCCTTTATCCATTTATTGATTGTTGAAGTGCACAGTCTCCACAGATAGGTAGATTGCCTGGTTAAACCCAGGCTACCCCATTCTGTGGTCTTGGGCAAGTTACGTAAACCTCTGTATCTCAGTGTCCATGTGTGTAAAAAGGGATGTAAGAATACTGTGCCACAGAGGAAGCAAACTCTATTACAAAACTATTCTTCTGATATAGGCAGATCACAGATTTGGGCTCAGAAGACTGGTCTGTGGCTATTTGTGCGAATGGGCGTGATCACCATTTGGAAGCATACTCCAGGTTATAACCCAAAGAAGAAGTTACATTCTCCTACCACATTCAAATAAAGATTTTTTGACACTGATGAATGACTATTCATTTGTAATGGTTCAAAGACAGTAAAGAGCCTTTGATGAAGGTTCCTCAGTATGCATATGACGATGCTAGTTTCACCATATCCTGGCGTAAACTCATCATTATTTTCTTTCTAGTTGAACTTACAACTCAAGATATCTTGATCTCTCTTTTTACATTTCATTCATTATAGGTAGGTACTCACTGTTAAAGATGCCAGAATTCCTCAGCAAACCCTTCATAAAACTTACCAACTATGAGAGCATTATGTGCACCTAAAAGGAAGACAAAAGCCACAAAAAGGTCACTCTGGCATGCAACATGATTGAACAGGCCTCTCAGCCAGTGACAAGTCATCCTGATTTTTCTTCAGCACTCAGTCTTAACATTTTTTTTTAATGCAAAAAGCCATTGGTTTCATTCACATACTCTCGTTTTACCTTCTGCACTCAGAGAAGTCTTTTAAAAAATTAATACAATTACGGAAGAAATTTATAACACAGAACTAAAGAAAAAAAGTCACCCCAAATCCTAGTACCCGAAAAGTGTTTTCATACATTCTGTTTGGTACATTTTCTCATATGTGTGTTTTCAGATAATTATATAGAAGAAAAATAAGTTGCAATAAAGGCTAAGTAGTGTAATCTAGTAGATGCATCAGAGTGTATTCAGTGACTTCTACTGTGTATTTCAGTTGCTTCTAGTTTCCCATGAAACCCTTAAGAAAATGCACAAAATATTTTTATGTTATACATCATTTCCTTAGATTAAATATGTAGAAGGTCTGACTGGCAGGAATAGTTGTATTATTGTCCACATACATTGCATAATTGTTTTTCATCAGGGTTTTTGCAAATTTACAACAGCACCTTCAACATACAACAATATCCATTTCATCACATCCTTGATTTTTACTGGGTATTCACCTAAAAACCTTTTTGTTGTTAATTTAATTGACAATTAAAAAACAATGTTTTGTTCTTGTTGCCCAGACTGGAGTGCAATGGCAGAATCTCGGCTCACTGCAACCTCTACTTCCCCCATTCAAGCGATTCTCCTGCCTCAGCCGCCTGAGTAGCTGAAAGGATTACAGGTGCCTGTCACCACGCCTGGCTAGTTTTTGTTTTTTTTTTTAGTAGAAAGGGGTTTCACCAATGTTAGCCAGGTTGGTCTCGAGTTCCTGACCTCAGGTGATCCATCCGCCTCAGCCTCCCAAAGTGCTGGGATTACAGACATGAGCCACCATACCCTGCCCCTTTATTTTATTAATATCAGTTTCGTCCCACTTGTTTACATGTTTCTTCTTGTGCTGGTGCCAAGTAACTTTTGTATTATTGGCTGATGTTTTGTTCTAATATTTGATAGGGTTAGTTCCCCAACTACCTGAATTTTCTGTCAGTCCCAGCCAGATCTTCAGAATACTCTAAATCCAGTTGTTAGTAAGTTATCCAGTGAGATTTTTGCCAAAAAAGTGAATATAATTTGATTTCAAGGGAATGTCAAGCTGATAATTGAGAAATATTATCTGTGAGTCATATTGGTTAGCACATTTACAGGATTAATTGTAAAAATGGATCTTGAACAATCTTGGTGTAGAACATGTATTAGAAGAGTCATAAGAGAGGGGGAGAGGAGAAAGTATAGCACTAAATTAGATTAAGAAAGGCTGTTCATTATTAATTTTGCTCATCTGTTCCTTGATGTGGGTGGAATTTTCTATCTTACAGTATCCCCCAGTTGCCAGCAGAGGGCTCAATGACGCATGCTACAGAGCTCAATGATACACGATTTCTAAATCTGCTCTATCCAGCGGTGCTAGCTTAAAATCCTGTCGCCTACAGTGGTGTGAGAGACAGGCCGGCTGCTCTCCGCAGTTTGGAAGGTGCTCCCTAACTCATGCTGAAAACATTTCTTTTAAGGCTCATAGGCTGTAAATAAATCATTACTGTGTGGCTCATGCAACCACAGAGTGATATAGACAAAAAAGGTGCAGAGCTGGAGTGAGAGGCCTGAGAAGAGAAAGTCTGGCCTTACTCTCACTAGGAGATTTTTGGAAGAGGTGGATGCACGTATCGTACTCCTTAGCTCGTAGCATACACCGTAAATATCACACCACACCTGATGCCAATATGGATCAAGTTAACCGTGATCATGACTGGGGAACCATGACCAGGAAGTAAACATGACCGGGAAGGGCCCACGTTCCTTGCACTTGCACTTACGAGGGGTACATATGGCCAGAGGAGGGTCCCATCTGTCATCCGCCTGGCACTGGCTCCGGGGACTGCCTTCCAGAGTATACCCATCTTCACACTCCAGAGTTACATAATCTCCATAGTGATATACTTTTCTCATTTCTAACTTCTTTGGGATTCCATTCATAAACTGTGGGAAGCTACAATTTACCTCTGAAATGAGACAAATCATAAGGAAATTGATATTTTATTGTTGATTGTTGGTTTTATCTACCAGGATAGAAGGCTCTATGACTCCAAAACCCATTTTGCCTTGGCCAAGAGGAAGCATATTTTTAATCAGGAATTATTAATCTTACTCTTCCAAAAAACTTATGATTTAACATTTTCTGACTCCGATTTCTTAATGTAAAGTAAGAGACTATGGAATGTACTGTGCATCGACTTTTGATTAACAGCTCTGCAACTGGAAAGCTGTGGTAAGATTAGGAATTAAGCTAACTGTGTTCTAGGCCTGGAGCCACTTGGGTCACGCTATAAGGAAAGGGGGTACCACATTAACTCTCTCCAGCTTCACAACAAATACTGGTACTCTGCTCTTTATTAAACGCATTATTCTGGCCCATTTCTGCACATAGAACAAAGAAGTTAGTAAATCATCATTCTGAATTTAAAATACCCCTCCCCTCCCCTCCCTTTCTTTCTTTTTCTTGCTCTGTCACCCAGGTAGGAATGCAGAGGTACTATCTGGGCTCACTGCAACCTCCACCTCCTGGGTTCAGGCAATTCTCCTGCTTCAGCCTCCCGAGTAGCTGGGACTACATGCATGCACCACCACACCCAGATAATTTTTTTATTTTGGTGGAGATGGGGTTTCACCATGTTGTCCAGGCTGGTCTCAAATTTCTGACCTAAGGTGATCTGCCCACCTTGCCCTCCCACAGTGCTGGGATTATAAGCCTGAACCACTGTGCCTGGCCTGAATTTAAAATACGTCTTTCTGATTAATTTGCTTTAGTTCATTTAACTCATTATTTGTTTTACTTTCTTTTTCTGCCCAGCCATCAGTTTGTCCTTCATCTTTAAGCACAGACTTCTTTTCAGTTGTAATAGTCTCAAAATTAGCCTACAATATTTTTTCCTCTATACAAACCAAGAAGGCAAAGTGATATTTCTTAAAGTGTGGTCTGTGGTCTTTCTAGGTCAGAACATTCTGATGAGTTTGTTAAAAACAGACTTTTGACCTCACTTCAAAACAGAATCAGAGTCCATGGAATGGAGTTTGAGGATCTGTCTTTTTAACAAGTTTTCCAGCTGATTTTGCTAATGCTCTGGATGGAGAAACACTGCCATCGACCATGCAAAGAAGACAGTTAATAAGATGAAATGAAAGCTGCCAAGAAGACAAAATATTACCCTTTTCATTATAATCATTTCAATGGTCTCTCAGCCCTACAAGCCTCATGCATCAATTTTCTATATAACCCAGCAAGAATAAGAAATACAGAGAAATGAGTCACCTTTGCAAGAGTGATCCAATTGGCTCCAGGTTCCCTGTTCTGTACAGAAAATGAAGGCCTTTCCCACTAACAGGTAGCCGGGGTCACAAATGTAGTTGATTATCATACCAGGTAGATATGGAGGTACATGTCCTCCAATGTAATGCCCATTTTGGATCTTGGGTAGATGTGGACAGGCTAAACAAGTTCCCACACAAACACAAGGAAAAACACTCAGTTAAACATAGATATATGAACACACCAACACATCCAATAATATCTCTGGCTATTAGAGGTACATGAAGACCTGAGTCAGCCAAGTCATAAGCCACTCACTCTTATTTGATCAGTGAAAGATGGTTTCTCTAAACCTCGACCTCAAGGCATTTAAACAGTATCCTCTACAGTCTCTACCTGCAAACTGTGTCAGATGGGGGAGTACCATAGGGATTGACAAGCTACTGATTCAGTGCTGTTCTCTCCTTACAGGAGGATGGAGCTGGTGTGGGCAGTCACAGCCACAAATGCACCAACGATTGTCAGGTACTGTCGTTTAAAGCCAGACTAATATATTAAAAAAAGGAGCTATGGAGGCTAAGAGTACAATCTTAAACTCTGTGTCTGCAGGGCCTCCTGACTTCCCTTTGTTAATGGTGAGGTGAAGGAGTCCGTGCCTTGAACAAACACTTGGAAACAACCTAAAAAGTATAAATCCCTACATCTGAGTTTCTTAAATTACTTTATAGCATTATCAGTTCTGAAGGAAATTACGTCATCAACATGTACTTTTTGTGCAGCACATTCATCTATCCAGGATAAAGACAACTCATAGTAGTACAGGAAGAATCAAACAAAATTCTTTAGCATTTGTTTTCAGTACTTTGAAAATATTCTCTGCGAAATCTGGACCTCACCAATTCTCTTCACTGTCCACCCCTTTCTCTCCTTACCATCCCTCACTCCTCACCCCATAGGAAGGGTCATCAGAATACCCACAATTGAGACACAGCCTGCCAATCTAGAACCCGTTTGTCATTCTCTTGGGACATAGTTTTTTCTCTGACAGTCATTGCAAAGCAAAATTTTCATAAGCAAAAATGACTGTCTCTACAGAAATGTAGAGGTTGTCACCTAGATATTCTGAACCCGTTTAGGATATGTGGAAGCAGATACTGACCAGCAGGAGCAGAAAGTTCACAGCGAGGGGCGGGGCTGCTCCAAACCCCATTCCCTTGAGGGTCACTTGTGCAGCGGATGGTGCTCTCCCCAATGAGGTTGAAGGTCATCCCTCTGTCTGGGTGGGGGTCGCATGTGTAAGATACTTCTTTTCCATAGGGAATATCTCCAAGGGGAGGTCCTGTATGTGTCCCATTAAGGATAGCTGGAGGATTTGGACAAAATATTTCTAGAAAGAAAACAAGAGCTTTAAGTTCTATTAGAGTTTCAAATAAGATGACTGAAATCATAGTGACCTGTGACTGTGCTCTGAATAAATCGTTTTTCTTTTAGAAAGAATATAACTAAGGTGGATGAAATTTAAGTCTGTAAGGCTTTTGCTGAGAAGGAACTAACTGATGGGAGACCTAAATTACAGTTTCTTGCAAAAGCCCAAAGACGGTGTTCCTTGACCAACCAGGTAGCTACATTCATAATGAATTTGGAAAGTAATTATTTCTATTTTTAACAACACCCATTTGGTTGCCTACTTTAAATCAGGCATAGAGAGATTCTTGGGTTGACAATGAGGTCAAAGACAGACAAAGTTTGGGCCATCAGAGACCATAAGTTCCAAGGAAATCTATGAACTTTAATAAACATGCACTATCATCTTTAGCAATGTAAGTGTTTCTTGGTGATTCAAGACCACTGCTATTAGTACCAATACCAACTATCTAGTGGTGTCATCAGACTACACTGGTAAGGCTCTTTTTACCAAGATTAAATGGTGGCAAAGGGCCTTTTTTTCTTTCTTCCAAATTTTTAGCCATCATTTCTTCCTCCTTTTAGTCTGCTTAGAACAGTTCCTTCCCTAAAATCAACTGATGCTTCTAAATGAATTTGGGAAGAGATGCCCAAGTATATCAGAATTAGTACATCAAACACTGATTAAATTCTCATGCTTGAATTTTACTTGTGTTTTTCCTAAGTTTATTTATATATTTATTTTCGGCTCTATGGGTCTCTGTAAGGTTGAGTTTATTGAATACTTGAGTTTCCTCAGGTATTGAATGTTCTTCACCATAATACTCCCCATAAGGTATCCGAATTAATTTCTGTAAGTTATTTTAACAATACAAATTAAAATAAACATTTTTTCAATCATCAGGAAAAAAAGGCTTAAAAAATTTTTGCCTTGCTCTAGTAGACAGAATAGGATAAATCAGTAATGTCTTGGTATATAAAACATACTTTTATCTACCAGTTTCTGAATTTTGGCATTTTTTATTTAAGTGGATGGTTTGGAAACTTAGGTCACCTCTTCAGACACTGATTCATCACCCTAGCTCCTTCCACCATACTAATTTACCCTGTAACTCTGTTTTATCTTCTCTCCAACATATCCCTATTTAACTATCATTTTATATATTATAATTTTCGCATATTTAATTTAAGCGCATGATTTGGAAACGTAGGACATCTCATCATGCCAGACACTGATGCATTATCCCAGCTCCTTCCACCGTATTAATCTACCATGTAACTCTGTTTTATTTTCTCTATAACATATCCCTATTTACCATTTTATATGTTATAATTTGTAGAATTTTGTTTACTTATTTATTTTCTTGTTCATAGTCCACTTCCCAATAAGAAAATACACTCCAGGAAAGTAGGGAGGCATCTTCACTATTCATTCATGGTTCATTGCTTTTTCTACACATGGAAAGTTATGGCACATGGGAAGTCCTATGTCATTTAATACTGTAGGCTAAATAACAGGCTGACTAAATTGTTTATGATGTGTGGGAAGATAAAAGAACATCAAAATTTGGCTGGGCATGGTGGCTCACACTTGTAATTCTAGCACTTTGGGAGGCCACAAGGTGGGAGGATAGCTTAAGCCCAGGAGTTTGAGACCAGCCTGGACAATATGACAAGACTCCATCTCTACAAAAAGTACAAAACATAGCCAGGTGTGGTGCCATGCACCTGTGGTCCCAACTACTGGGAGGCTGAGGTAGGAGGATTGCTTGAGTCCGGGAAGTTGAGGCTGCAGTGAGCTGTGATTGCACCACTTAACTCTGTCCTGGGTGACTCTTGTCTCAAAAAAGAAAAAACAAGAAAACAAAAATTTTAAGAAAGATTACTCCTTGGTAAGGAAACTAAAAAATAAATGACTGAATAAAACTTGCTGCACCTTATGTCATCTAGTTTCTTGCCACACATTTCCCACAAAATTAAACACTGTCATTAAGCTAAGTGATTTACAGATTAGTAACAAAAACACGTGTCATAGAAGACCTACAAGACCTTTCTTGAAATTCTTCCAACAAAGAAGTATTTTTATCAGCAATTTAGTTAAGTAAAGATCCGTACAGTAGGTGATTCCATGCAGAATAACACACTGGAAAACAAAAATAAGGAGAGCTATCCAAACTGCATAGTTGTTCTTCCTACTCACGTTCACACACTGGAGCACTGCTATTCCAAAGGGCTTTCATTCCAGTCAAAACACAATGACTAGCAGACCTGCCTTTTAATCGGAACCTAAAAAAAAAAAAAAAAAGTGGTAGCAAATGTGTGAGCAATTCCCATCTCTCCCTTGATTTCTTCACTCATAGATGCTCAGCTTCCTCACTACCATTTCCTCCTTGACTAGTATTTGGTTCTTAGGTTCAGGCCCAGCTAAAAGTCTCAGTTAATTAGGGATCTGAATTCTTCAGTAGCTGGCAGAAACTCAAAGGCCAATTTATTATAAAGAATCATGGTACCCTGTGACTGGCAAAGCAATTAGAGCTGATGTTGATAATTGCCATATAAACTTCATAGCCCAGCATCACCTACAGAATGCATGAACACAGAGCCAGACTTCTCCATGTGCACAAGAGCCATAACCTTCAGGTGTCATCTTTCACTGATGGCTCTGTAACACCCCACTTATTCTCCTTAGTTGGTCATGAGGCAGAACAGCTCTTGATTTGGTAAGCAAAGCAAGGAACATCTAGAAAGAGAATGGGCATTGTTCTTCTTGCCATGACAACTGTAACAAGGCAGAGGAGGCTCATAGAAGCATGCTGAGCCACATGCTTTAAGAAATAAAGAAGGATCAGGGGAAGAGTCTTTGCCACCCCAAAATGCCCAACTTGTTGTTGAATCCCACTACTGAAATCATTCTGAAATTGGAAATCATTATCGGGTGATGGACTTTGTAAATGCCAAAGATCCCTTGGAAATCATTAAAATTAACTGCTTAATTATCCAATCTAGCCTCAGACTCATAGGGCACACCAAAAAGAGTAATGGAAACACATAAACAACTAATAGTACCACTTGAAACTGATACAAGCAGGAGACAGACAAATCCGAGGCAGATAGGGGCAGGTCCACAGTGAAACGTGGCCTTCAAGCCGAAGACAGTTTAAAGCCTACCTACAAGTTCCAGGTAAACCCATGGGCTGGATGGAGAACCTCTCTTCCCATTTGGCATGCTTTCCTCTGATTGATCCCCACCCATCATCTGTTTTACATATACCTGCCCTTCTCTAAATTGTTTTTTACACTGTCGTGCCCAACTTTGAGTGATGGCTTTGTTTTAGCCTTTTTTGCATACTCACAAACCAATCAGCACACACTCCCTGTTCTGAATCCATAAAAGCCCCAGAACCAGCCACACTGAGAGAGAGACCCCCTGACTTCATCCGGGGGACCACCCTTGTGTCTCTTCTCCACTGAGAAGTTGTTTTATTGCTCAATAACAACATTATTCTCTACCCTCCTCACCCTTTGTCAGCATAACCTTATTCTTCTTGGATTCGGGACAAGAACTCAGGACCTACCAAACGCAGTTACAAAGAAGGCTGTAACACAGTAACCTTCCACCCTCTGCTAGAGGAGGGCAGCTGCTCCATGTGACAGGAAGCAGCAGTGGGCCAAGCCCACCCTGGAGATGCAGGCCTGGGCAGGGTAATGGGACTGACAGAGCTGTTAACACGCCAACATCTGCTGGGCTGCAGGCATTATCAAATGCTAAGAGCTATTTGCATGCTGTAGCACCCTCTCTGGGGCTTTGCAGTCATGGGCACCCCTGTTTGGGCACTACCATGTTCCCTTCAGTGTGACATGCCTGGTCAAGCCGCAAAACCCACATGAAGCCCACTCCTGTGCCGTTGCTTAGAGTGGCCAGCCAGACCCCACACTCGCTCACTCACACACCCCCTCCCACCAGGGGCTGATCATGCAGTTGTGGCAGCCATGCCATCCACATCAGAGCACAAGCCAGGTGTGGCACGATGGGTCGAGTAGATGTGGTGCCTCCTGTAGTGAGCCCAGGTCGAGCAAGGCCTGATTGGGGCATTATTGGTTGGAGGTCGCTGGCTGGCAAAATGGCTGAGAAAAGTCCTGCATCAAAACCATTACACTGGCCATTCCTGACATGAAGATATGTAATTGGATTAAAACATACTTATCCATATGATATTACAGATTCCAGTATCGATTGGCTTTAAGCTTCCTAAAACAACCTTTGCCTTATTACGGGGCAACCAATTTTTCATCTTACTCATCAATTTTTTTCTTGCATAACTTATATAAAATTATATTCTTTTGCCTCCAAATAAATATGTACCCATTCATTTCAAGTTCCAACAGTGTACTCAAGCTCAGTGACTATATTTAGGTTTGTAACTGATATGGAGCTGTATGTGCCATTTCTTGTCATCTTCTGAAAGTGATGCCATTTACTTCCTACCCTTATTTCAAAACTACCCTTCCATAAATTAATCTCTCTGGGTAATTCTTATCTACTAGGTCAGCTCCTTTTTTGGATTAACCCCTGAACTCAGAAGAGTCATTCTCCACACTGAGTCCTTGGTCTCAACTCTGGGTCACACTCACCCTTCATCACAAGCAAAGGAAACCTTTGCTCCAAGCTGGAGATTAAGTGGAAACAGCACACGGCCATGAGGGAGTTGGCCCAGGAAGTCATTACAGGATTTCACTAGAAGAAAAATTAAAAAACAGGAGTAAGACCTCCATGTGAGGGGTACAGAGAGCAATCTGGAAACCTGAGAGTCGAGACACCTGCACATCTGGGGGCTTCAGGGCTCCAGTCTCCCTGAGGTGTGCAGTGCAGAGAAGCAGCCCCTCTGAGGTCATAGCCGGGCTCACAGCTGTAGAACACTTCCTGTCCAGGTGAAAAGTGGTCCTGATCACTTGGGGTATGCTCACCATGCAGGATTTTTGGAGGTGGCTGACACACTGTGGGAAGGACAATTCCAGAGTACTTGTTAGTTATGGGGGAATTTCTTTTGCCAGACCTTATGCTTGCCAGAGAGCGTAAAAATTGTCATTGCAGAGTGCAGATATTAAAAGAGAACATTGGTCGTTCAGTAGTCACGTTTCACTAACAAGGAAACTAAGGATACCAAGCAGAGCTGTGACTAGAATCGAGGTGTCTCCAACACCTTGTCTGTGTTTTTTCTACTGAAACATGTTCCTAAGACTACAAGGTAGCATATTCCTCTTGCTTTCAACACTGGTTATGCAGCACAGAGTCATGAGTGCAGGTGATTTGGCCACTCTCCCGCTTCATTGAGAGGCTGTCTTTCAAGGTCATTGATAAGGCAACTGCAAGGGGTACCATTGCCAAGGTCTCACTTAACAGACCCCTTCAGCAAGTCTTCATTTTCCCCCTCTGCCCCTTTTTCAGTCAGCACAAGGTTGAACCGTTAGCTTTCTTTCTGTCTCTGTGGACCTGTCCTAATTCTTCACGCTCCATGTTAAGCCAGTCATTTCAACTAAGGAAAGAGGGGACATCAAGAACAAAATCCCCCAGGGTGGGGGAAGGTGGGAACAGTTAGTGGATACAAAAAAAAATGAATGAATAAGACCTAGTATTTGATAGCACAACAGGATGACTATAGTTAGTAATAACTTAATTGTACATTTGAGAATAAAAGTGTGTGATTGGATTATTTGTAACACAAAGGATAATGCTTAAGGGCATGGATACCTCATTCTCCATGATTACTTTTACATTGAATACCTGTATCAAAACATTTCATGTACTCCATAAATATATACACCTACTATGGACTCAAATATTAAAAATTAATAAATGAAAAATAAACAAAGAACAATCTCCCCAAAGGAAAAAAAAATGCTACAGGCTTTTTGGTGAGAGAACATATTCCTTAGAACACATTTTGACCCAAATTTTGGCTGCCTCCATGAATAGCACAATTGGTGTGTTCTCAGGGCATCAGAATGCATTTGAAACCAGGCATGGTGGCTCAGGCCTGTAATCCCAGTACTTTGGAAGGCTGAGGCAGGAGCACTGCTTGAGGACAGGAGCTCAAGATCAGCCTGGGCAACACAGCAAGACTATCTAAAAATAAATAAAAATTAACCAGGTGTGGCTGTGTGCACCTGTAGGTAGGAGGATGACATGAGCCCAGGAGTTACAGGCTTTGGTAAGCTATGATTGTACAACTGTGCTGCAGCGTGGGCAACAGAGCTGGAGTACAGTTGTCTCTGAAAAACAAACAAACAAACAATCAAGAAAACCCCAAAGAACGCATTTGAGCCTCAATCTGAACCATATATACTTAAAGAAAAATGAGTATATACCAAATATATATATAATATATATACGTGCTTGGATTTGAGCAAAGCACTTTTTCTGAGCTTTAGTCTTTTCAGTTACAATGTGAAAGAATTGAAGTCCAAGGCCTTTTTGATTTGATGCTCTCACTTTGGTCCTCATGGCTCACTTGCCTACTGCCACACTCCAGGAATAGAGACATTATCGTCACTATTACACATTATTGTTCATTATACATTTGACCATAGATTATCATTAGGCTCTGGAGTCAGAGCCTTGGAAAAGTGCTTTAACATTACTAAGACTCAGTTCTTTCGAAGTAAAATGGGGATACAAATAGTAGGTACCTCATATATTTGCTGTCAATATTACATTGTAAAATGCATATAAAATATGGCTACTATAAATGAAAAAAAGAATAAACTTTCAGACAATTGCTTTCAGACAATTATTAACAGAGATAACAGTGAAGCTGCTATTATGTTTAGAGTGTTTATGCCAATTTCATAGTTCTTACCCATTTCCTTAATTTCAACAACTCCTATCATCTAAGGGTACCCTCACACCCAGCAAAGCCTTTATGGGTCACACTCACCCCTGGAGCAGTGTGGCAGCTTGGGTCCCCATGTGTTGTTGGTCTGGCACTGCACGATGTGGAACCCTACCATGACAAAGCCGGGCTGACATCTAAAGCTCACGATCTCATTGAGGAAATATAAATTCCGATTTCCTGTCACTCTAATTCCATTTTCAACTTCTGGAGCTGTGCATTTATTAAGAGAAATGCACTGAGGTGGAGGGCTGTTCCAAACACCAACTTGATCATCTTTGCTGGTGCAGTATATTGATCGTTCTCCCACGAGCTCAAACAGCTGTTCTCCATCTGGTCCAGTGTGGCACTGGTAAGTTACCACTGTTCCATTGTGAAAAGAAGTTCTATTGTTGCTGTAGAAGTCTCCGTTGGATATGGTTGGAGGTGGCTCACAAGATATAACTGAGAGAAGGAAGAGTGTGGTAAAACAGCTTTTTAAAAATTATGAATTATTTTACTATGAATTTAAATACCAAATGCAACTAATTCAATGATTTTCTAAATGGAATCATGATACTGTTATTTTCTTAAAGTATTTGCTAATAATCAGACATTTTTACCTAGTTGAAATTTAGGTGCGTGTGATATGGGTTCTGTGCATAATAAATATTGAATATAAAAATCCATGTTTTTTTATGGTGTACATATTTATAATTTTAAGTGGATGATACATGTGATTTTATCACAGATTGTTAAGGTAGTTATTTACTGCTGGACTATTTTTCCTATAGGTTATTAAAATAACCTCTTTGCAGGTTAAATATACCACTTCTAGCATTATTTATCAAGCAAAAGAGAGAAAAGGAAATGCAAAAGATAAAGCATGAAAAAATGAAATAATGATGGATTTAAGAGCAATAAAGTGATAAACAAATACTGTGTTCTATCATAAGATAATAATGTTGACATATTGGCTAAGTGACTACATAGACATATACACATAACCACTATTGACTTATTTAAATAATTACTGACCTATAAAAGAAGTGGAAGTATTTTTCATAAAAGATAACCTCCTACAAATGGTGCCATGCTTAGAAAACTTCATATATTAAACTGATAATTCTTTGATAATTTGAATTATTTCATAGAATTTTAAGATCTTGGTAGGCATAGGAGGCAACTTACATACATTCTCATTCACTTAATCTTTAAAAGTCAATGTTATTTTTTGAGGGGAGGAATATTTGTGAATACAATGAACACATTCATTGTAGCAAGTTTATAAAATATGGACAAGCAGAAAGAAGAAAATGAAAATTGTTCAAAGATAACTATTTGTAATAATTTATATATATACTCTTAGATACATATGTAGATACATGCATAGGTATGTATGGATATATTTTTTATAATACCATTTTTGGTGGCTAGATAATAATCAGTCATGTTAACTATATAGATGTACTATGTATTCCCACTTGGATGAAGTATCACAACCTTTAATTCATCATGGTGCACTTTTTTACCTTTCTTAAAAGCTTATAGCCATTAAAATACACCTTATTTCTTCTATTAGCTATTTTCAAACCATGCTGAACATTCAGGTTGTTTCTCCACTATCACAAATATTATTGCATTGAGAATCTCTGGACCAAAATCATGGGAATATTTCACGATTATTTTCTTGGGATAAATTCTGGGAAATGGAATTGTGGGTCAGAGGCTATTTATGATCAGGCTTTTGTTTATATTGGTCATTAGCCTTCTGGAAGTCTGTGCCTACTTTTGCTGCCATCAACCCTGTGTGCAATGCTGATTTCTTCACAGCTGTAACACTTTGCCAATTTGCAATCATTCTTCCATGTTCTCAAAGTTTTGGAGATTAATTTAAAAATATCTTATGGGGGCCGGGCGCGGTGGCTCACGCCTATAATCCCAGCACTTTGGAAGGTCGAGGTGGTTGGATCACAAGGTCAAGAGATCGAGACCATCCTGGTCAACATGGTGAAACCCTGTCTCTACTAAAAATACAAAAATTAGCTGGGCATGGTGGTGCATGCCTGTAGTCCCAGCTACTCAGGAGGCTGAGGCAAGAGAATTGCTTGAATCCAGGATGTGGAGATGTTGCGGTAAGCCGAGATCATGCCATTGCACTTCAGCCTGGGTAACAAGAACGAAACTCCATCTCAAAAAAAAAAATCTATATATCTATATATCTATATATCTATCTTATGGGAAAAATGGAGGGTCAGCTAACCAAGAACAAATACAACTAAAGACATGAGCTTGGTTTTCTGTTCTTGTGTCAGTTTGATGAGAATGATGGTTTCCAGTTTCATCCATGTCCCTGGAAAGGACATGAGCTCATGTTTTTTATGGCTGCATAGTATTCCACGGTGTGTATGTGCCACATTTTCTTTTTCCAGTCTATCATTGATGGGCATTTGGGTTGGTTCCAAGTCTTTGCTATTGTGAACAGTGCCTCAATAAACACACGTGTGCATTCGTCTTTATAATAGAATGATTTCTCATTTGAAAGAATTGAAGAAGAATTAGAACTCAAAATAATCAGAGAATTAGGAAAATTGCTAAGAACTGTAAGAAGAATTCTTTTTATTATTTGGATTAGAATAACAAGAAAGTGAGTAGCCTACTTCCTGGAATTGTAACTTGATAGTAAGAGTTGGCAAAGACAGATCTAATTTTGTCCAATGACTTTAAAATTTACTCATTAAGGACAACGCTCTCTATACTGGAAAGGTTTACTATTACAATAGGAAAGTAGGGCTATTTGCCTGAGTTCAAGCCCCTAGTGTCAGATAAATCACCTTTTAAGGTAAAGAAAAGCCAGGAAGACCATGAAGCAACTGACTCGTATTTTCAAATACCTGAGGGACTACTTTGTGCAAGGTTTAGATATATGCTTCATAGTCCAGGGGCAAGTCAGGATCACATGGAGGAATTTGTGGAGAAAAATATTTCAACTTACTCTCACATATAGGTGCCTCCTTATCCCATGCGACATTATTGCCTGAGACGAGACAAACAGTGGATGGGGAACCAATGAGTCGAAACCTAGAGCAAAGGATAAAAAGTAATTATAGCAGGTAGACATTAGACATTATAGGACAAATTACACCGTGGCAGAACTCGGAAGGAAGAAACCCCATCTCCATCTGCAAAGTAGTCCTTTCTTTTTAAGGACAAGCTTACATTTTAACCTCCCCAATTCATTTTTATTCCTAGTCCCTCACAACTGAATGAGATATTTTCCTTATGTGACATGGGACATGTTTGTACTTAAGTTGTTAGGAAACTTCACACTTATTTTATCCATGTGGATGTCCAGCAAGGAAATGATAAGCTCCTAGATTAAGCAGGGAAGATGTCTTACTGAAATACATAACACTGTAGCACCCAGCTTAGTGACTTTCAAGCTTTGGGTGCTGTGCTCAGATAATCTCTTGCATAAAGGAAAGAACGGTGGATTACCCAGAAGAGTCAGTAAATGAGAGCCAGAGAAGATAGCTACACACCCCTACACTTGAAATATGAAAGGCAAGGATACTCACCCAGTTTGCCATAAAACCTTCCACAGTAGTCCACAAAACATAGAACATTTTGTCTTTTAAAAAATTTATTAGATATCTATAATGTTACTATGAGCAAGGTCACAAAGAATTCTGAGCAAAGCTATTCATGTGTTCTGGTGTACAGCAGAGCTAAACTTGACCAAATAAAAATTAAAGGGTAAAATGGAATGCCATATAACCATGAGGCAGTAACTGCAAGAGTTAAGAAGTTTTCCACTTGATTACGTAAGAAATGTGATCAGGGCAGTAACCATTTGCAGTCAAGACTGCTGGTGCCATCCCCAGTATCCACTTTCCTCTCCTTCATTAGTAATGGAAGCCTTTATTTTTAACTGGGCCATTGGCCACCTGCAATAAAGTTTTTGCTTCTCACCTTTCCTTACAGCCGGGTATAGCCATGTTACTAACTTCTGACCAGAGGATGTAAGCGGAGTCTCTTGTGCAACTTTTGGAAAGTGCCTTGAAAGGAATTGACCTTCCCTTTTTCACTGTGTCCTCTATGCTGGCTGAAGTTTGGATCATGAGAAAAGATGGGCTCTTATTTTGAGGAGGTCAGAGTAGCAAAATGGAAGGAACCTAGGTTTCTGTGGATTATGGAGTCATTGTCTAAACCCTGGACTGCCTACCTTAGTGATTTTTAACCTGACAGAGAAGTAAACTACTATCCATGTTTGAGATCCAGTTATTTTATTTCTTCTGTCTTTTACAGCTGGATCTAATCTTAATTGACATACCAGCTCTTCCCAAAACGGTGACATAAAGCTAAAGGGAACTGTGTGACTATGGCAATGACAATGTTTTTGTAGACACAGTGAGTCTCTTATGTTTTAGGTAGTGATTGAATTTTGCTTATTGCTAGCCTGATAGGTTGTGCTGTAAAATCTTTTCAAGTGTGCCAAGAAAAAATCTTAAAAATTGCTGCAAATAAACAAGTTGAGAACCACTGCAGTAAGGAAAGAAGATGATAATCCCATGATTACTTGTGTTTTCCTCTGCCTGTCTCCTATCATACATTTAAAAGTTGCCTAAGAGCATGGGATCATGGGTGTCCTCTGACTTTGGACCTCCTAGAGATTGTTTTTGATGTGCTCGCTGTGACTAAACTAGCGTGTTAGAGCCAAAACGTGAAGCAGTTTCCAGCCTAGGTATGGCTGCAAAAACACAGTAAATATTTTTTAAAATTTGATTTTATTTTTAATTAACAAATAATAATTGTATATATTTATAGGGTAAAATGTGGTGTTTTGCTATATGTTTCTGTTGTAAATGATTAAATTAATTTACATGTCCTCATGTACTTTATTTTTGTGGTGAGAACATTTAAAATCTACTCTTTAAGCAATGTTTTCTTGTTCTTTTTCTTTTCTTTTTTTCTTTCTTTCTTTTTTTTTTTTTGACAGGCTCTGGCTCTGTGACCCAGGCTGGAGTGCAGTGATGTGATCTCTGCCTGCTGGGTTCAAGCCATTCTCCCACTTTAGCCTCCCGACTAGCTAGGACTACAGGTATGCACTGTCATGCCCAGCTAAGTTTTTGCACATTTTGGTAGAGACAGGGTTTTGCCATGTTGCCCAGGCTAGTTTCTAATTCCTAGGCTTAAGCAATTCTGCTGCCTCAGCCTCCCAACTGCTGCAGGTATGAGACACTGTGCCTGGCCAGCAATTTTGAAATACACGTTATTATTAACTATAGTCACCATGCTGTGGAATAGTTCTCTAAAACTTATTCCTCCTGTCTCTCTGAAACTCTAGGTCCTTTGACCAAATCTCAGCATCCCACCTCTCAGTACCTGGTAACCACCTTTCTGCTCTCTACTTCTATGAGTTCAACTGTTTTAGATTTCACAAATAAGTAAAATCATGTGGTATTAGTTCTTCTGTGCCTAGCTTATTTTGGAGGGTATTTTAAGGCACAAATATGTTGTAGTGTAATTATATTGTAATTTTTCCTGACCTGATGTCCCCTGTCCGTAAAATTATTTTATTGAAACCCAGGCTCATCCCCTAAGACTCCCTGTCTAGAATAATAGATATCTTACTTCTCCATTTAACATAATTGTTCTGTCTGCATCTAGTCCCCACTTTTTCTCCAAATAGTTTCTCAAGCAAATGGAGTTCCTTTTCTGAAAGGATGAGTAAAACTTTAACATCTTTAAATCTTTATAGACATATGTTAAACCAAATAACTTACATTGTACATGGTTTTATAACCCTCTGTAATACTTATGAACTATATTGTACAATTATTCTAGTTATTATATATTGCTCTACAATGCCATTTTTAGTGGTTGCATATTGGTTATTACTTGGATAGTCCATAACCTACCTAACAAAGTCCTTAATGTCTGGAATTAAAGTGGTTTCTCATTTCAACTGTTAGCAAAAACACTACAATGCATGATCTTGTACACATGAAAAGAAATGAGATGAGAACTTCATTGACTTCAAAGGCAGCTTGAGGATTCAGATCTTCACATCTACACAAGAGACAAGATTTGCAGATTTGGGAAAAAGGCTAAGCACGGTTTTAAGCCTTTCAGTACATATTGCCAAATTGCCCTCCACAAATCTTTGACCATCACTTACAAATTCTGTTCCTTTGTATAGCTGAATAATATTCCACGGAATGCATAAGTTCCATTTTGTTTATCCATTCATCTGCTCATAGAAACTTGGATTGTTTCTACCTTTTGGCTATCATGAACAAAGCTGCTATGGATATTCGTGTTAAAGCATCTGCTTTAGTCCTTGTTTTAAATTTCTTTTTTTTTCCTTTTTTTGAGATAGTCTTGTCCTGTCACCAGGCGCCAGGCTGGAGTGCAGTGGCATGACTTCAGCTCACTGCAACCTCTGTCTCCCGGGGTTAAGCAATTCTCCTGCCTCAGCCCCCCGAGTAGCTGGGACTACAGGCATGCACTGCCATGCCCAGCTAATTTTTGTATTTTAGTAGAGTTGGGGTTTCACCATGTTGGCCAGGCTTGTCTCAAACTTCTGACCTCTGGTGACCTGTCCGTTTTGGTGTATGTTTGGGGTTCTGCTCATGTAAGACTATGCATCTGTGCCTTGCAAGAATGGCAGCTTGGCTGAGTACAGAAATTTTACTGTACAATATTTCCTCTCAAACACTAACTTCTGCTACCTAGTGTTACAGAACAGAAGCTCGATGCTAATATAAATTTCTTCTTTTTTGCCCATCTCTGGAGATTGGCAGTATTGTTTTAAAATATCTGGATGGCATAATTTTCTTCCATGCAGGGCCAGGGCCCATTACTGTTCATCTTGATTTGTTTAGTAAGCCTTCAATGATCAATTTAGTCTTTTCCTTTCTAGCCTGAGAAATTATCTTCCATCATGTGCTAATTAATTCTTCTACTCATTCTGCTTTCTTTTATTTTTTTCTGAAATTTCTGTATTATATCTCTGTGTGTCTGTGTGTATATGTGTGTAATATCAAGTCTGGTTCTTGATGAATTCTGGAGAATTCAATCCTGTCTTCATTATCCCTTTGGGGTTTTGTGTGTGTGTGGTGTGTGTGTGTGTGTGTGTGTGTCTGTGTGTGTCTGTGTGTGTGTGTTTACAGGCTCCAATCTACCGGTCATTACTTCTTTTCAGACTCCCATGCGTTTCATTCACATCTGAACTTTTCTGATATCAAATAATTAAATCTAATAAATGTCTCTTATAGTTCCATAAATTCTATGTGATAAACACGAGACAGATTTCTAAAGATTTCCCCCTGCTTATTGGAGTAAACTGTTGTGTGGATGAGTATTTCTCTGATCTCTTAGGTTGGTTTCTTTTCTTTTCATTTGCTGTACCTTGCCTTAGATTTGGTGATTTTTTTTTTTTTTTTTTTTTTTTTTTTTTTTTTTTTTTTTTTGGTTTTTTTGCTTACCATAGGGAGATATATGTTCATTCACAATGGAGGTGAGAACAGTTTGGTTAAGAGGTTGTGTGAAAAGCAGTTAAAATCATCCAGGCTCAGACATAGTGAGAAAGAAGGAATATTGACTCACTGTGGTAATAGAATAGGATGGGGCTGATGACCAGAGGCAGTTATTTGAGTAAAATTTAACATCTATCACATTTTTCCTTTCTGAATTTATCATGGCAATCAAAAATGAGTACACAGTCTTTTTTCTTTTTATTATATTTTAAGTTCTGGGATACATGTGCAGAACATGCAGGTTTGTTACATAGGTATACGCTAGCCATGGTGGTTTTCTGGACCCATCAACCCGTCATCTACATTAGTTAATAAATGGTGTTGGATTCTTCTAATGCTATCTGTCTCCTAGCCACCCCCCGACCCTGACAGGCCCTGGTGTGTGATGTTCCCCTCCCAGTGTCCATGTGTTCTCATTGTTTCACTCCCACTTATGAGTGAGAACATGCAGTGCCTGGTTTTCTGTTCCTGTGTTAGTTTGCTGAGAGTGATGGTTTCCACCTTCATCCATGTCCCTGCAAAGGACGTGAACTCGTCCTTTTTTATGGCTGCTTAGTATTCCATGGTGTATATGTGCCACATTTTCTTTATCCAGTCTATCATTGATGGGCATTTGGGTTGGTTCCAAGTCTTTGCTATTGTGAATAGTGTTGCAATAAACATGTGTGTGCATGTGTCTTTATAGTCGAATGATTTATAATCCTTTGTGTATATACCCAGTAATGGGATTGCTAGGTCAAATGGTGTTTCTGGTTCCTTGAGGAATTGCCTCACTGTCTTCCACAATGGTTGAACTAATTTATACTCCCACCAACAATGTAAAAAAGTTCCTATTTCTCCATATCCTCTCCAGCATCTGTTGTTTCCTGAATTTTTAATGATTGCCATTCTAACCTGCGTGAGATGGTATCTCATTGTGGTTTTGATTTGCATTCCTCTAATGACGAGTGTTGATGAGCTTTTTTCATGTTTGTTACCTGTGTAAATGTCTTCTTTTGAGAAGTGTCTGTTAATATTCTTGTAAATTTGTTTAAGTTCCTTGTAGATAGTGGATATTAGCCCTTTGTCAGAAGAATAGATTGCAAAAATTTTCTCCCATTCTGTGGGTTGCCTGTTCACTCTGATGATAGTTTATTTTGCTGTGCAGAAGCTCTTTAATTAGATCCCACTTGTCTATTTTGGCTTTTGTTGCCATTGCTTTTGGTGTTTTAGTCATGAAGTCTTTGCCCATGCCTGTCTTGAATGGTATTGCCCAGGTTTTCTTTTAGGGTTTTTGTGGTTTTAGGTCTTACATTTAAGACTTCAATCCATCTTGAGTTTATTTTTGTATAAGGTGTAAGGAAGGGGTCTGGTTTCAGCTTTCTGCATATAGCTAGTCAGTTTTCCCAACACCATTTATTAAATAGGAAATCCTTTCCCCATTGCTTGTTTTGGTCAGGTTTGTCAAAGATCAGATGGTAGTAGATGTGTGGCAATATTTCTGAGGCCTCTGTTCTGTTCCATTGATGTATGTATCTGTTTTGGTACCACTACCGTGCTGTTTTGCCTTGTAGTATAGTTTGAAGTCGGTAGTGTGATGTCTCCAGCTTTGTTCTTTTTGCTTCGGATTGTCTTAGCTATACAGGCTCTTTTTGGTTCTATATGAAATTTAAAGTAGCTTTTTTCTAATTCAGTGAAGAAAGTCAATGGTGGTTTGATGGGAATAGCATTGAATCTATAAATTACTTTGGGCAGTATGGTCATTTTCACAATATGGATTCTTCCTATTCATGAGCATGAAACGTTTTCCCATTTGTCTGTGTCCTCTCTTATTTCCTTGAACAGTAGTTTGTAGCTCTCCTTGAAGAGGTCCTTCACATCCCTTGTAAGTTATTCCTAGGTATTTTATTCCCTTTGTAGCAATTGTGAATGGGAGTTTACTTATGATTTGGCTCTCTGTTTGTCTGTTATTGTTGCATAGGAATGCTTGTGATTTTTGCACATTGATTTTGTATCCTGAAACTTTGCTGAAGTTGCTTATCAGCTTAAGGAGATTTGGGGCTGAGATGATGGGGTTTTCTAAATGTACAATCATGTCATCTGCAAACGGACAATTTAACTTCCTCTCTTCCTATTTGAATACCCTTTATTTCTTTCCCTTGCCTGATCGCCCTGGCCAGAACTTCCAACACTATGTTGAATATGAGTGGTGAGAGAGAATAGCCTTGTCTTGTGCCTGTTTTCAAAGGAAATGCTTCCAGCTTTTGCGCATTCAGTATGATAAGTAGCTCTTATTATTTTTTAAGATACATTCCATCAATACCTAGTTTATTGAGAGTTTTTAGCATGAAGCGGTGTTGAATTTTATCAGAGGCCTTTTCTGCATCTATTGAGATAATCATGTGGTTTTTGTCATTGGTTCTGTTTATGTGATGGATTCTGTTTACTGATTTACATAAGGTGAACCATCCTTGCCTCTCAGGGATGAAGCAGACTTGATCATGGTGGATAAGCTTTTTGATGTGCTGCTGGATTTGGTTTGCTAGTATTTTATTGAGGATTTTCACGTTGATGTTCATTAGGGATACTGGCCTGAAATTTTCTTTTTTTTGTTGCGTCTCTCCCAGGTTTTGGTATTAGGATTATGCTGGCCTCATAAAATGAGTAAGTCCCTCTTTTTCTATTGTTTGGAATAGTTTCAGAAGGAATGGTACCAGCTCCTCTTTGTACCTCTGGTAGAATTCAGCTGTGAATCCATTTGGTCCTGGAATTTTTTTGTGGGTAGGCTACTAATAACTGCCTCAATTTTAGAATTTATTATTGGTCTATTCAGAGATTCGACTTCTTCCTGGCTTAGTCTTGGGAGGGTGTATGTGTCCAGGAATTTATCAATTTCTTCTAGAGTTTCTCGTTTATTTGCATAGAGGTATTAATAATATTCTCTGATGGTAGTTTGTATTTCTGTGGGATCAGTGGTGATATTCCTTTTATTGTTTTTTGTTGTGTCTATTTGATTCTTAGATTCTTTTTTTTTTTTTCTTCTTTATTAGTCTGGCTAGTGGTCTATCTATTTTGTTAATCTTTTCAAAAACCAGCTCCTGGATTCATTGATATTTTGAAGGGTTTTTCGTGTTTTTATCTCCCTCAGTTCTGCTCTGATCTTAATTATTTCTTGTTTTTTGCTAGCTTTAGAATTTGTTTGCTCTTGCTTCTCTAGTTCTTTCAATTGTGACATCAGGGTGTCAATTTTAGATCTTTCGTGCTTTTTCCTGTAGGCATTTAATGCTATAAACTTCCCTCTAAACACTGCGTTAGCTGTGTCCCAGAGATTCTGGTATGTTGTGTCTTTGTTCTCATCAGTTTCAAAGAACTTATTTATTTCTGACTTCATTTCGTTATTTACTCAGCAGTCATTCAGGAGCTAGTTGTTCACTTTCCCTGTAGTTGTGAGGTTTTGAGTGAGTTTCTTAATCCTGAGTTCTAATTTGATTGCACTGTGGTCTGAGAGACTGTTTGCTATGATTTCTATTTTTTGCATTTGCTGAAGAGTGTTTTACTTCCAATTACGTGGTTAATTTTAGAATAAGTGCAATGTGGTGCTGAGAAGAATGTAAATTCTATTGATTTGGGGTGGAGAGTTCTGTAGACGTCTCTTAGGTCACTTGGCCCAGAGCTGAGTTCAAGTCCTGAATATCCTTGTTAATTTTCTGTCTCAATAACCTGTCTAATATTGGCAGTGTGGTGTTAAAGTCCCTCACTATTATTGTGTGGGAATCTAAGTCTCTTTGTAGGTCTCCAAAAACTTGCTTTGTGAATCTGGGTGCTCCTGCATTGGGTGCATATTTATTTAAGACAGTTAGCTCTTTTTGTTGCATTGATCCCTTTACCATTGCGTAATGGCCTTCTTTGTCTTTTTTGATCTTTGTTGGTTTAAAGTCTGTTTTATCAGAGATTAGGATTGCAACCCCTTTTTTATTTTTATTTATTTTTTTTGTTTTCCATTTGCTTGATCAACAATTCTCCATCTCTTTATTTTGAGCCTATGTGTGTCTCTGTACATGAGATGGGTCTTCTGAATACAGCACACCCATGGATCATGACTCCAATTTGCCAGTCTATGTCTTTTAATTGGGCCATTTAGCTCATTTACATTTAAGGTTAATATTGTTATGTGTGAATTTGATTCTGTCATTATGATGCTAGCTGGTTATTTTGTCCATTAGTTGATGCAATTTCTTCATAGTGTCAATGGTCTTTACAACTTGGTATGTTTTTGCAGTGGCTGGTACCGGTTGTTCCTTTCCATGTTAGTGCTTCCTTCAGGAGCTCTTGTAAGGCAGGCCTGGTGGTGGCAAAATCTCTCAGCAATTGCTTGTCTGTAAAGGATTTTATTTCTTCTTTGCTTATGAAGCTTAGTTTGGCTGCATATGAAATTCTGGGTTGAAAATTCTTTTCTTTAAGGATGTTGAATATTGGCCCCACTCTCTTCTGGCTTGTAGGGTTTCTGCAGAAAGATCCACTGTTAGTCTGATGGGCCTCCCTTTGTGATTAACCCGACTTTTCTCTCTGGCTGCCCTTAACATTTTGTCCTTCATTTCAATCAGGTGAATCTGACAATTATGTGTCTTGTAGTTGCTCTTCTCAAGGAGTGTCTTTGTGGTGTTCTCTGTATTTCCTGAATTTGAATGTTGGCCTGCTTGCTAGGTTAGGGAAGTTCTCCTGGATAATATCCTAAAGAGTGTTTTCCAACTAGGTTTCATTCTCCTCGTCACTTTCAGGTACACCAATCAAATGTAGGTTTGTTTTTTTCACATAGTCCCTTATTTCCTGGAGGCTTTATTCATTCCTTTTCGTTCCTTTTTTTCTAACCTTGCCTTCATGCTTTATTTCATTAAGTTGACCTTCAGTCTCTCACATCCTTTCTTCCACTTGATTGATTCCACTATTGATACTTGTGTATCCTTCATGAAGTTCTCGTGCAGTGTTTTTCAGCTCCATCAAGTCATATATGCTCTTCTCTAAACTGGTTATTATAGTTAGCAATTCCTCCTTTTTTCAAGGTGCTTAGCTTCCTTGCATTGGGTTAGAACATACTCCTTCAGCTCAGGGGAGTTTGTTATTACCCACCTTCTGAAGGCGACTTCTGTCAGTTCATCAAACTCATTCTCCGTCCAGTTTTGTTTCCTTGCTGGCAAGGAGTTGTGATTGTTTGGAGGAGAAGAGCCGTTCAGGTTTTTGGAATTTTCAGCTGTTTTGTGCTAGTTTTTCCTCATCTTTTTGCATTTATCTACCTGTGGTCTTTGATGTTGGTGACCTTTGGATGGGGTTTTCACGTGGACATCCTTTTTTGTTGATGTTGATGTTATTCCTTTCTGTTTGTTAGTTTTCTTTCTAACAGTCAGGCCCCTCTGCTGCAGGTTTGCTGGAGTTTGCTGGAAGTCCACTCCAGAGTCTTTAAAAGCCCTTTCTTAGTTGAGGCAGTGGCTTCTTGTCTGGCTACTTGTCCCAAGGAGAAGTCAAGAGCAAGAACCTCATAAATGTCCCCTTTCTGTGTGTACTTTTGATGCATACACTTGCCTCAGAGCTGTTGTTACAATTAAGATTTACCCTCCCAAACCCTGATTCAGGGTCCTCCAACTCAATTGTAGTACCTACTGATCTCAGTTAAGGAGGTTTGCATCGTTCATCTACCTGTTTTCCTTTTACTGTAAGCTGCTCCTTTTCAAGAATGCCTGACCAGGTTTCACACGTACCACCTCTGACAGGAACATGGTGCCTTCCCCCCGTTTACAATACAATACAGATTATTCCTTTTTTTTTTTTCGTATTCCTTTGATCATATGCCTATGTCCAAGGTATAATCTCCATCTAGAAGTCCTATTGCTTGCTTTTAAAGTAAAGGTAGCAATAGTTTAGTTTGTCTATCTGAGACTGGGTCAGAAGTTGGCTCTGCTGTTCTGGAACTAATATTCAAGAGATGGTATTTTCAACTCACCCTTCATTACAAGAATAATTAATTGTTGATCCAAAATGGGTGTCTGTGTTTACATGAACCATTCCATTGAAGGGTTTTGGAGGAGTTCCACATGATTTTCCTAGGAGGAAGAAGCAGAATTTGAGATTAAATATAGAGTTCAACTTACTTTTGTTTGTAAGGCTCAAACTGGAGTGTGGCATACTGAACAGCATATACAGTTCTGATTGTTTCAACAGAATTGACTACGTTGAGGAAACTTGGCAGACAACCTCAGAAC
Organism: Cebus imitator; assembly: GCF_001604975.1. Lineage (NCBI taxonomy): Eukaryota > Metazoa > Chordata > Mammalia > Primates > Cebidae > Cebus > Cebus imitator. The sequence continues at coordinate 5,179,483 of NW_016107353.1, read as the reverse complement.
CACAAAATCTTTAAACCACTTTTAAAAAGACTACCTTGCATCTCCTAATAAAGATGATTTATGGGTCGGGTGAAGTGGTTCATGCCTGTAATCTTAACACTTCGGGAGGCCAAAGCAGGTGGATCACCAGAGGTAGGGAGTTCAAGACCAGCCTGGCCAACATGGCAAAACCCCATCTCTTCTATAAAATGCAAAGATTAGCTGGGCCTAGAGATGGGCACCTGTAATCCCAGCTACTCAGGAGGCTGAGGCAGGGAGACTTGCTTGAACCCAGGAGGAGGAGGTTGCAGTGAGCCAAGACTGCGCCACTACACTCCAGCCTGGGTCATAGAGTAAGTCTCCATCTCAAAGCAAAACAAAATAAAACAAAACAACAACAACAGAAACAATACAACACAAAACAAGTCATTTATGGCTAAAGTGTTGTACTCTTATTCCACCAGCCAAAATCAAAGGCCTCAAAATTTAGGATATCCTCCCTATTTTTAGTTAGCCAAGCACAGTTCACTGCAACCCACATAAATTTCTTTTGTACTCATGTTTCATTCATTTCATAGTTTCAGCCACCAAAGATCATCTACAGTGAATGTAAATTTTCTTTCTAATTCCTTTGTGAGAGTCATTCTCATGAAATGAGCATCTAGTCAAGGTTCAGAAACTTCAGGCAATAAGAAGAGGTGATGTACAAATTCACCCTTTAAAAATACCTTGGGCAAATGTAGACATCCTGCCTCCAAAATTCAAGCAAATTGAACCAAATCCCAGCTGTTTGGTTTTTATTGTTGTTGTTATTTGTAGAGATGGGGTTTGGCCATGTTGTCCAGGCTGGTCGCGAACTCCTGAGCTCAAGCTGTCTGCCAGCCTTGGCCTCCCAAAGTGCTGGAATTACAGGTGTGAGCTACCAAGCCCAGTTCCACCAACGCCCAGACATGAAGTAGCTCCCAGGGAGGGGTTACTCACGTCTACAGTTGTCTTCAGCACTTGACCAGACCAAGTTTTCTAAGCAGGAGATAGAGAACATACTCCCAAAATACCCAGGATGGCATTCATAATTCAAAGATGTCCCAACTGGAAACTCAGACTCATTAATTGGGGTTGTAGGACTGGCAAATGGAAACTGCTCTGGGGTTTTACAGTGACCTGGAGAACAAAACCACAGGAATATCAAAGTTAGCAGAGAGACTTCCACCCTGCCTTCTCTTTCTCTCCAATTAAGCTAATAGATGGGACCACAGAAACAAAGAGACTTACAAGAATAGCAAAAGATTTTCTTCCCCTTGATGTTACCATGGGATGGAGCTTTCAATGGCATCTACTCAGCAGGAAATTTTTACTATTTGGAAGACTACTCAGCTGTCTGATCTTTTTGCTCTTATTTCACCAAAGCAAGAACTTCAACTTATAGTTTCACGTCAGACCTCCTATAGGAGTGCCTATATCCACAGTTAACCACTTAAATCCTCATGTATTTGTGCTAATTCACTCATGAGTTGTGATACATATTTTATCGTCTCTCTCCATCTACTCCATTCACAGGGTGCCTCTCTGGCTCTGCATAGCAAATATCCCTTGTAGTGAGTTGAATGATGTTCTCCCAAAAAATATCTCTACCTAAAACCTCAGAATAGGAACTTATTTGGAATAATGATTTTTCAGATAGAATTAAGGTTAAGATCTTGAGAATAGATCATCTTTTATTTAGAGTGGGCCCTAAATCCAATGACTGATGTCCTATCAGGGAAAAAGCAGAGGGATTTGAAAAACAGAGACACAGGGGAAAAGGCTCTCATGGAAGCAGGGATTGGAATGAAGCATCCATAAACCAAGGAATGCCAAATAATTCCAAAAACCAGCAGGAGATGGAAGAAGCAAGGAATTGGTTATTTTCTAGAGCCTTAGAAGATGGGAAAATACCCCTGCCAACACCTCGATTTCAGACTTCTAGACTACAAAACTGTGAAATAATAAGTTTCTTTTAAGTCACCTAGTTTGTGGTAATTTGTTACAGCAGCCCTAGGAAACCAATACAGTGCTTTTCTTCTGATGCTAAACCAGGCATTTAAAGATAGAACAAAATAGGCTGGGCACAGTGGCTCATACCTTGTAGTCTCAGCACTCTTGGGATGGATTACTTGAGCTCAGGAGTTCAAGACCAGCTTGGGTAACATGAGGAAACCCAGTCTACATAAAATACAAGAATTAGCTGGGTGTGGTGGCATGCACCTGTGGTCCTAGCTACTTGGGAGGCTGGGATGGGAGGCTTACTTGAGCCAGGGAGGTCAAGGCTGCAGTAAGCTATTATTGCACCACTGTACTCCAGCCTGTGCAAATGAGCAAGACCCTGCCTCCAAAACAGACACAGTGCACACACACACACACACACACACACACACACACACACACACACACACACACACAAAGAACCAGAACAAAACAGACTAAGTCAGCCTCCTGTAAGAAGCTATGTCTTCTTTTTGAGAGGGTATATTGTGTGCTGCATATTTTTACTTTCATTGTTTAACAGTATTTGCAATTTTCAAATTTTATTTTTTATAGAGACAGGGTCTTGCTGTGTTGGCCAGGTTGGTCTTGAACTCTTGGCTTCAATCTTCTCACCTGGGACTTCCAAAGTGCTGGGATTACATATGTGAGCCACCTTGCCCAGCCATATGCTGCATGTTTTCAAATAGAGTCTGAACTAAACTACCTCCTTTTTGGAGAAGACTTCCTCCATCTGTTCATTCATTAAGCCTGCACTGGGGCATAGGCATTTGCATTAAAAAATCAAACACCGCATGTTCTCACTCATAGGCGGGTGTTGAACACTGAGATTACATGGACACAGGGAGGGGAGCATCACACACTGGGGTCTGTTGGGGGGGCAAAAGAGGGACAGCAGGGGGTTGGGGAGGTCAGGGAAGGATAAAATGGGGAGAAATGCCAGATGTAGGTCACAGAGAGATGGAGGCAGTAAACCACATTGCCATGTATGTACCTATGCAACAATCCTTCATGATCTGCACATGTACCCCAGAACCTAAAGTACAATAAAAACAATTTAAAAAAAATTGTTTTACTAGATTCTGGTCCAGCGAGTTGGTTACGCCTGTAATCCCAGCACTTTGTGGGGCTGAGGCGGGTGGAACATGAGGTCAAGAGATCAAGGCCATCCAGGCCAACATGGTGAAACCCCGTCTCTACTAAAAGCACAAAAATTAGCTGGGCGTGGTGGTACATGCCTGTAGCCCCAGTTACTCGGGAGGCTGAGGCAGGAGAATTACTTGAACCCAGGAGGTGGACTTTGCAGTGAGCCGAGATCATGCCACTGCACTTCACCCTGGCGACAGAGTGAGACTCCATCTCAAAAAA
>NW_016107353.1:5166029-5175599 GCF_001604975.1 Cebus imitator | reverse complement strand
GATATTGGCTATTGTTCATAGGCAGTTTTTTTCGTGTTCTCTCCGGTGAATACATTTTTCTTCCTAACTGTGTCTTGCTGCCTTCCCTCCACCACTCCCTTCAGTCCCCTTACCCCACCCTTCTGCACTCCACCAGCAAGAAGAGTTCTGCTCATCTTATCAATCCAAACACACCTTGGCACTGCTGAAACCCATCTGTTTTAGCTACAGTTTGTCATTTTGACATTTCCACTTATGACAAAGTTAATCTCACAAACAGATACCATACTCTTATTATAGAGACATGAAGGATTGGGTCCAGATATTCTGAACCCATTTAGTATATGTGGAAGCAGATACTGACCAGTAGGAACAGAAAGTTCACAGCGAGGAGGGGGGCTGCTCCAAACCCCATTCCCTTGAGGGTCACTTGTGCAGCGGATGGTGCTCTCCCCAATGAGGTTGAAGGTCATCCCTCTGTCTGGGTGGGGGTCGCATGTGTAAGATACTTCTTTTCCATAGGGAATATCTCCAAGGGGAGTTTCTGTGTGTCTCCCATTAAGGATAGCTGGAGGATTTGGACAAAATATTTCTAGAAAGAAAACAAGAGCTCTCAATTCCATTTAAAATTTTAAATTCGAATCCAAGGTGATTTCACAGTTGTCATACAGTGACTGTGTTGCTAATTAAGTGTACTTTTTTCTTAAGGAAAGTAGAAACTGCATAATAAATGTATTAGGCCTCTGCTAAGATGGAGCTAAATGAAATGACAACTACATCAATGTTTATTACAAAAGTCTTCCCCAAATTAAGCATCCTAAATTTTTTAGATAGTTAAGATTTCTGAATAATAAATAGTGTATTCCTTTAAAGTAAATAAAAATCTTCATAGCCACATTAAAGGGAAATCATCCATTAATTCAGTAAGCATTTTTTGAGTACCTGCTGTATGTCAAGTACCGTTTTAAGCCTAAGATAAATATGATCTTTGACATCAAGAATCTGCATCCTGGAGACATCATTCTAAAATATATTATGCATTTACTATTTGTATATCAGTGATTTAATTTTTCTTTATGATGTCTGGCAATGATTTTCAAAATAAATATGAAAGATTATAGTAATGCTGTCATAATGAAATAAAATATATTGTGTACTCTTGTATGTGTTTCAAAAGGCTCAAAAATGTTAGGCTTTTTTGAGATACTCATTGGTTTTTAAAGGAATTTTTTTGTTGTTGTTAAAGAAACACATTTATTCTTTGGAATGCCTCTATTTGGAGACACTCTTTCCCCTTTCTAATTTGCTTTGAATTTGGGAAAAGGATACTACAGCTTAAAAGATTATAGATAAACTAATCAAAGGCTGAAATAGCTTAACCAATGTTTACACTCTATCAGTGATATCAGGTATATGTTGGCTTCATGAGGGTATTTTCTCTTTTTTTTTTTCTTTCATACTTCTTAACTATTTCAGGGAAATAGTTGACTTCCTGTTTGTCAGACAGCTGACTTCCACCTATGCAAGATGAAACTATCATGTTTCATCATATAAATCAGTACAAGACATTGAAATAATTTGAAGCAAAGTGTTCATTTGAGCAAAATTCTATTGTAAACATGTATTTTTAATAGCTATGCTTAGAAAGGGAAGCAATATCGCTGATTGATTTAGTGAAGAAGGAAATGAATGAACAGATTGGACATAATTGTGTTTCTGTTTTTCACACAGTATCTTCTGCCCTCTTAAAAATAAAAAGCAACCCCCTTGCTGCCATTTCTTCCTCCAGCTATAGTCCTACTTCTACTCTCTTTACATGAAAACGCCTCTAAAATATTGTGTGTGATCTGTTACAATTCCTCCCGTGCATTCGTCCAAGAATTCATTCCAATCAGTGTTTGCCAGCACTCTACTGAAACTGCTACTTGTTACCTCCAAGTTGCTAAACCCAAAGATCAGTTTTCTGTGCTCACCGAATTTGACCTTTCTATAGCATTTGACAGAGTTGGTTAGTCTAATCTCCTTAACAGAATTTCCCCACTTGGCTTCCAGGGCACCTCACCCTCCTGTGTTTTCTTTTACTGCAGTGGCTGCCTCATCATAATCCCCTTCATCATAATTCCTTCTCACCTTTTCAACTTTTAATCCTGGACACCCAGGCTCAGTCCAAGCATCTGTTCTTGAGAAGCACTCACTCCCTAGGTGAGGATCTCTTTCAGTCCTGATTTTAAGCATAGCAGATACAATGATGGCTTTTACCTACTTATGGGCAGCCTGGGACTCTCCAAGATACCCATCTGGATATTAAGAGGAACACAAAACTTATGTTCTAAGCTTAACTTTTGATTTCCCCCATTCCCATACTTCATGCAGTCCCCTGCATTTCAGCTAAGGGAAATTCTACCCCCTCAGCGATCTGGCCAAAAACCTGGAAATTGTCTATGATTCTTCTCTTTCTCTCACATAAGCAAACCATCAGCAAATCCTGTCATCTGCACCTTGAAAATATATCCAGAATTTGATCACTTCTCATCATCACCTTTCCCAACGGCTATCCTGGGCCAACATCTCTGATTAAATTGCTGCAAAAGCCTTCCAGTTTGAACCCTCAGCTACACCAAGTAGAGGTACACTTCCCTTTGGGGTCCTCAGCTACTTTCTCAACTGAGAGCACTGAATCAATTAAGAGCATTTTCTTAATAACACTTAGTATTGTTTGAACATTTCTATTCATGTTTTTGTTTTATTTTGTCTTTATTCTTGCACAAAAATATAAACATGGACTTATCTGTCTTGTTTTTAGGCACATTCCCAGTTCCCAGAAGATTGCTTGGCACTAATAGGTGCTCAAATAATTTTGTGTTGAAAGAATGAGTAGATGACTAAATGGATAACTGAGGGAAGAACTGAAAAGTTGAAGTGTGACTATTACTTCTGACAGGAAAGAGGAGAAAAATTTAGCATAGCATCTTGCTGTACATTATTTCTATGAAGAATTTCTCTCTATCTGTAGCACAGACTCTCCTCATCAATATTTATAGAATGTTACCCAAAACCACATGATGCTTAGGTATATTTTCCCCCAAAACATTGCTTGTATCTATTCCAACAAAAAACAATTCCTATTAAAAATGGACATAAATAGCGGGACAAACAATAGATCATCTCATGGGGCAAACCACATTCAGAAAAATCAAAGAGAAAGATCCAGACTGAAGAAGTATTTAATCTACTCACGTTCACACACAGGAACACTGTTACTCCAAAGGCTTCTTATTCCAACCAAGACACAATGACTAACGGAACTGCCCTTCAAGCGAAACCTAAAGAACAAAGCAGTAGCGTCTGGATGAATGCACCATTTCTCTCTTCTCTTCATTGACAGATCTCAGCCTCCTCCCTGAGAATTCCTAACTGAATTAACATTTCACTGCTCAGCTAAAGCACAGGTAAAAACACTCAGTTCACTTGGTTTCTCACTGACAGGCTCAGAAGACAAATCATGTTGGAGAAAGCGTAGCTTTCAGTGAGGACAAAGCAGTAACAGCTGGCAAAGCTGTCAATCGTATTGTAATTGGATTTTAAAATATTTTTACTTATTCTTTCATTCTTACTACAAATTCCAATATTTATTTGTTTAAAAGTTTTGTGAAATAATCTTTGCATGTTATTTATCTTATACACAACTTTCTGTTATATGACAAACTTTTCTTAACAAATCCTTAGAATATTTATCTCTTCATGTATGCAATTTATTATTTGTTCATACATCTAACATCCCATATATATACACACACACATACACATACACACACACACATATATATATATATATATATGTATATATATATACTTTTTTTCCCAAGATCTGTTGTATTTCTGTTGTTGTTTCTGCTTTGTCCCTCACTGGAAGCTGCATGTTTTCCAAAATGATTTGATTTCTGAGCCTCTATCAGTGAGAAATCAAATAAGTTGAGCTTTTTCCTTTTTAAACCTCTGTTCATGGATCCATCTGGTTCATACTGCACTTCCCAGTCATTGTTTCAGATGTTATTCTCCTCCAGTACTTCTTTGCACTAGGTCAATCTCCTTTTCTGGACTGCCGGCTGTATTTCTGTTCGTACTTGACACTGAGTTGTATGCACCATTTTTTCTTTATCTCTTTATCTCCCGATAGTACTGCCACTTAGCCCCTACCTTTTTTTAAAATCACACTTCCAGAAGTTAATCTCCCTGTGTTCTTATTTTCCTAGGTCAGCCCTCTTTTTGGATTGATCCTTGAGCTCAAGAGTCACTCTCCAGAGCTGAGTCGCTGATCTTAATTCTGGGTCACACTCACCCTTCAACACAAATAAAGGACACTTTTGCCCCAAGCTGGAGATTAAGTGGAAGCAGCACATGGCCATGAGGGAGTTGATCCAAGAAGTCATCACAGGATTTCACTAGAATGAAAAAAAATAGGAGTAAGACCTCCATGTGAGGGTTACAGAGAGCAATCTAGAAGCCAGAGAGTCAAGGCACCTGCACATCTGGGGGCTTCAGGGCTCCAATCTCCCTGAGGTGTGCAGCGCAGAGAAGCAGCCCCTCTGAGGTCATAGCCGGGCTCACAGCTGTAGAATACTTCCTGCCCAGGTGAAAAGTTGACCTGATTGCTTTGGGTATGCTCACCATGCAGAATTTCTGGAGGTGGCTGACACACTGTGGAAAGGACAGTTCCAGAATACTTGTTAGTTATGGGGGAATTTCCTTTGCTATAGCTTATGCTTGCTGAAGCCCTTATAACTAGTCAAAGGTAGAGAAATAGAACCCAATTCTCCCTAGCACAAGACCTCAAATCCACTTGTAAATCTACAGGGCATGAGGTTTTTTCTCCCAGCTCTTGTTATCTGGTGTGGAGTTGTTAGTATTGGTGGATTCTCCATCTACATGCTTCCTAGGAAGGCAACCCCAGTTTTCACCCGTTATTCAGGTAATGAGACTGTCACCTGAGTCCAAGCCTGTTTTACAGACTTTCCCCCCCATTTCTCTGATTGCACACCTATGACTAAAGTACAGTCATACTGTTTCAGGACAGGCAAGCCCCCAAATTGGGGCTTATTCTGGAAGGATTCTTGCCTCACCCAGGAAAGATTTCAAAGATGAGCCAGTGGTGCTAGATAGAAATCTTTTGGTGAAAGAGACTGCCCCTTGCAGAGCACGGCTAACTCACAGGCAGTGTGACCAGAGTCAGCAACATACAGGCTCCTAGCAGGCAACTGTATTCATACTCCTGTAAACCTGCTTCAATTACATGTAAATTAAGGAGTGATCAATGCAAATTAAGGGTGAGTTATTTAGAACTTTCCAGGAAAGGGGCGGTAACTTCCAGGTCATTGCCATGGCATTTGTAAACTGTCATGGTGCTGATGGGAACGTGAGGGCAGCTGGGGATTGCTTTCATCGCCATCTGCTGGTTCCTGCTAGGGATTGCTTTTGTTGCCATCAGCTGGTTCCTGCTGATTTTTCACTGCATCCTGTCTAAGCCAGATCCTGTTTTGGTCAGCAGGATTGTGAACACAAGACAAGCCCTGCCCATCTCCTACCTCAATACATCCAACTTTGTATGTTTTTATCTGTTCATCTTCCCAGCTCAGTGGTTGCACAAGGCTAACACGGGTTGGTAGAAGAACTGTAAGCTTCTTCTCTGTCCCTATGTGTCAACCATTACACCTCCCACTCCACTGCTAAACCAGCTATTGTGACACCAGTAGACAAGATGAGCTACCAAAAACAAAAGCCCTTAAATAAGCCAGCCCTTTGTCATGAGAGGACATATTATTTGGAGAGTGTTTGACTCAACGTCTGCCTTTATTTACAGTCCTGTTCGTCCATGCTTAGGGCATCAGAACCCACTTAACATCAACCTAATCTGTACCTCATTCAAGATGAATTTAAAAATCGTTATTTAACTGGCTTCGAGCAAGTTACCTTCACTCTTAGATTCCTGGGGATAAAATGTAGGAGGTGGATGGCTTGAGCCCAGGAGTTTGAGACTGCAGTGAGCCATGACTGTGTCACTGTATCATTGATCAGCCTGGGCAACAGAGACGGACCTCAACCCTAATAAATAGGTTTTTAATAAAATAAAATAACAAAATAAAATGTAGGAGGCAGGCCATTATAGACAAACTCTAAAGTCTTTGTCTCTATTCTGATGCCATGCTTTCTGTCATAAGGCAGTCTCTTTCGGTCACCAATGGATGCTGATAGAAGTATGGCAAGAGCTATAGCATTCAGCCTCTGGGGTCTGAGACCCTTGCCTTTTAAAATCTTGGGTGTCTCAGCTAGAGCATGTGACTTGGCCAATTTACCTAACCTCTGAAAGGCCAAGCTGACTTCACTCTTAAATGGATATTGCAACAGTACAATTTCAAAGTATTATAAATAATAAATGAGAAAAAATATATAAAGTGCTTTGTGCACAGCTGACCATAAAGAAAGTCCATACGATTTTTCAATATAATTGAGAGATAGTACAGCTGGTACTTTGCCCTGATAACTGATGAATAGGTGGGTCCAAAATCTTTTTTCTTGGCTAATTAAGGTCTTGCTTTTCATAGTGAAGATACATATGCATAGGTGCATGACATCCTGATTCTTAATTTCATGCTTCTTTTTCCCAAACTTGCTTTCCCACACTGCTCACCACACATCCCTCCCTCTGAACAAATACTAATCTCCTGATCCAACAACAACTCATGTCATTTGCAGAGCCCTTCTAGGCCTCAGTCAGACTCACCCCTGGAGCAGCTTGGTAACTCTGGCTTCCATTTGTTCAGGGGCTGGCATTGCACACGGAGGGAACCTTTCATGACAAAGCCAGGCTGACACCTGAACTCCACAAATTCATTTAAGGAAAATAAACTTCTGTTGTCAGATACCATTATTCCATTTTCAACATTTGGAGGCATGCATTTGTTAGGTATAATGCACTGAGGGGCCGGGCCGCTCCAGACGCCCTCTTGATCCTCATTGCTGGTGCAGTGTATGGAGCGCTCACCCACGAGCTGAAACAGATTTCTCCCTCTGCTTCCAGGATTGCAGTGGTAGGTCACCACTGATCCATAGTGAAAAATGTCCCTGTTGGTGCTAGTGAAATATCCATTGGCGATGGTGGGGGGCGGCCGACAAGGAATTTCTGGGAAAACAGACAGCAAGTTAACCAAAACAAGAACTTTGGGACAGAGCCTTGAGTGCTGTGGCAGGATCACGGCTCACTGCAACCTTTGCTTTCCCGGTCAAACAATCCTCCCACCTCAGTCTCCCGAGTAGCTGGATTATAGCCATGCACCACCATGTCTGATTAATTTTTGCATTTTTATTAGAGATAGGGCTTGGCCAGGCTAGTCTTGAACTCCTGGCCTCAAGCAATCTGCCTGCCTCAGCCTTTCAAAATGCTGGGATTACAGGTGAGAGCCACCACCCCTGGCCTGGTTTCTTGAAATTATAGTTTAGTGTAAATTTTGCTAACAGTTTTTTTAAAATCCAAAATTACCAGAAGTAAATATTCACGATATTATTCTCATCTGATATTTGCTAATGTATAGACATATTCTTACAGTTTTATAATATTATGAGTTCTGCTCTTCTCAGTTAACATTACTTGACTAAATGTGTCCATATATTATTATAGTCCACTTTTTTTTTTTTTTTTTTTTGAGAACAGAGTCTCAGTCTGTCACCCAGGCTGTAGTGCAGTGGCGTGATCTTGGCTCACTGCAACCCCTGCCTTCCAGGTTCAAGAGATTCCCCTGCCTCAGCCTCCTGACTAGCTGGAATTATAGGCATGCTCCACCACATTGGGCTAACTTTTGTACTTTTAGTGGAGACAGGTTTCACCATGTTGGCCAGGCTAGTCTCGAACTCCTGACCTCAAGTGATCTGCCTGCCTCGGCCTCCCAATATGCTGGGATTACAGGTGTGAGCCACTGTGCCTGGCCTATAGTATATGTTTATATTTCTCCTGCTAAATGAGAATTTAGCTACGTTATCTCACCATTGTTAATTTAGTTCTCTCTCTCTATAGAAGGCATTTCGCTTTATTCTATTGGTTATTAATATAATAAAGCATATAGCATAGCATTTTTTTTTTGAGACAGGGTCTTGCCCTGCTGCCCAGGCTGGAGTGCAGTGGCACAATCATGTCTCATTGCAGCCTTGATCTCTCTGCTTCAAGAAATCCTCCCACCTCTCAACCCCCTGAGTAGTTTTGACTATAGGCATGTGCCACCATGCCTGTTTGATCTTTGTATTTTTGTAGAGACAGGGTTTCACCATGTCGTATAGGCTGGTCTTGAATTCCTGAGCTCAATTGATCTGTCCACCTAGGCCTCCCAAAGTGCTGGGATTACAGTATGAGCCACCATACCTTGCCCAGGATAGCATCTTTATTAAATAACAAAAAGCTCTGGCAGAACTAATAAAGACAAAGCAAAAATATGCAATATTACACAAAGCACAAGTATACAATATTACATGTAATAAACACAATACTTGCAGATTCAGAAGTAATAAAAAGAACTGAATACTGATCTACAGCTATACCACCCTGAATTCCCCAGTCTTGTCTGATCTTGGAAAAATTGAATACTGTGTCCTACTCTACATTAAAACAGTGCCCAGCCAGACCGGCCTTCCACAAAGTTTGCGTTCACTTGTCCTCCCATCAGTTGTGTTCTGAATTGCTTATTTCCTCAAACCATAACCAAACCCAGGATTATATCCATTTTATATTCCTTGTTAGCTTGCAATTGCTCTTTCCTCTTTGCTCCCCAAAATCTAGGAAGCTCATCTTCCAAACAACTGACAGGGAAGATGACATGCACCTGTTTAGACAAATGATAAACAGGAAGAAAGGGCTGCATTGCTTGAATAGCTGATGTGATACTAAGAGCCTGCAGAGAGGATATAGGGTTTCTTTCATCAAGTTTGTATTTGTTGACTTCACTGAAGAAAATGCTCTTCAAACTGGGAAGAGGAAATTGGGGGCTGTTTAAATGAGCTCAAGACTGGTTTAAAATAAATTACCCCTTAAGATAAGGGAAAGAAAAAAGCATTTCTAGATGAAGGTGGAAGGGAATGCTGTGAGCCGTTTTAAGGATATGACTGGGATATGACTGCATTCTTCAAATATCAAAAGGACACCATTTCAAGAGGGATGAGATTCATTCTTTATAATTCTAGGAAGGCCACGCTAGGATTAAATGATAGGTTGAATGGGGGAAAAGATTTCAACTCACGTTGACAAATTGGTGGCTTTGCACTCCAGTGGGCAGTATTGCCTGAGATGATACATTCAGCAGATGACTGACCAATGAGGCGGTACCTAAAGGCAAAAAATGGAACATAATTGTGCCGTGCATACCTCATCAGCTTCCTCACAGCATGCACATGTGGCAAACCAGAAGGATCACAATGCAGAGAAGTCTACGGCCCAGCCGAAACTTCAAGTATGATCCCAGCTTTTCTCACTTCTCTTTCCTGTTCTCTCACTATTGTAAGAGACATTTCTGCTCTAACTTCTCCTGGCCCACTTTGCTTCTTAATATCTTG
>NW_016107353.1:5160438-5164394 GCF_001604975.1 Cebus imitator | reverse complement strand
TCCCACTGCATTCAGGAAAATTTGGTTAACTCTTCTCTTTGCTTTAATTTTCTGCAATATTCAGTGTGTTTGCTATATATATATATACACATATATGACACATGCATGAAATCAAATATATAAACACACTGAAAACATATATTCATTCATGTACAAACTTCCTTGCTAGTTTCACAGAAGTATTTGTACAACTGAATCTTTTTATAAAATAAGGAAAGGAGAGTGTTCTGAAAGTTTCCCTGGTTTCTTGGCAGTAAATCTCTTTTGTAGGGGGAAATTTCTCCTGATTTTTCAACTTGGTTTCTTTTGCATGTATTCCTGTTCCTTGTCATAAGCTCAGTGACTTTCTGCTGTATACCATAGAGAGGTTCGCACTTATTCAGCAATGCAAGATGAGGAGGGTACAGTCAGGAAATTTGTCAATTGTATTTTTGAAATGCTCAAAAAAAAAAGAAAAAGAAAAAGAAAAGAAGTCAGATTTATTTTAATTTTACCTTGTTAGATTCTAGGTGCTATGGTCTGTGAGGCCGAGTCTGGCAAATATGCTGCTGGGCATCCCAAGCTGCCTTGCAGTGTCTGTTGCAGTGGCACAAACGTAGCCCCTACTCACTACCTGGCTTAGCTGTTCCCATGAAGAGTGAGATTGAGGCAGAGCCTCCACTGTGTGCTGGGGAAAGGTGAGCACCAACAGCTGGACAGTGTGCCGTGAGCACTTGACGTTTGACATTTTCAAAGGGGCTCTGTTATCGGTTGAATTGTGTCTCTCCCAAATATGTTGAAGTCTTAACCCCCAGTCCCGGTGGATGTGATCTTATTTGGAAATACAATCTGCAGATCTAGTCAAGTTAAGAGGAGGCCATTAAGGTAGGCCCTAATATGACTAACATTCTTGTCAAAAGAGAGGACTTTGGACACACACATGCACAGAGAGGAGAACTGCGTGTGAGGACACGGACCCAGAGGGAAGACGGCCATGTGAGGACAGAGACAGAAATTGGAGTTCTGTTGCAACACGCCAAGGAAGCTCTTGGTTTCCAGAAGCTGGAAGATGCAATGAAGGATCCTCCCCTACAGGATTCAGAGGGAGCATGTCCCTGCCAACACCTTGATTTTGGACTTCCAGCCTCCAGAACAGAACTCCAAAATCTTCTGTTGTATTAAGCCAGCCATTTTATGTTACAGACATACCTCAAAGCTATTGCAGGTTCAGCTCCAGACCACCACAATAAAACAAATAGGACAACAAACGAGTCATATGAACTTTCTGATTTCTCAGTGAGTCTAAAAGTTGTTTTCATACTATACTGTAGTCTATTAAGTGTGAAATAGCATTATGTCTATTTAAAAAATGGTTTATTGATAAAAAATGCTAAAGATTATCTGACCCTCAATAAGTCATCATCTTTTTGCTGGTGGAGGGTCTTGCCTCAAGGTTGATGGCTGCTGACTAATCATGGTGGTGGTTGCTGAAGGCTGGGGTGGCTGTGGCAATTTCTTAAGCTAAGACAACAATAAAACTTGCCTATTGATTGACTCTTCCTTTCACAAAAGATTTTTCTAGCATGCAATGCTGTTTGATAACACTTTACCCCCGAACTGCTTTCACAATTGGAGTCAATCCTCCCAGATACTACTGCTGCTTTATCAACTAAGTTTATGTCATATTTTAAATTGTTTGTGGTCATTTTAAACAATGCTCACATCATCTTCACCACGAAGAGACTCCATCTCAAAAAAACCACTTTCTCTGCTCATTCATAAGAAGCAACTCCTCATCTGTTCAAGTTGGATCATGAGATTGTAGCAATTCAGTCACATCTTCAGGCTCCACTTCTAATTGTAGTTCTCTTGCTATTTCCACCACGTCTGCAGTTATTTTCTCCACTGAAGTTTGAACCTCGCAAAGCTATCCGTGAGGATTGGAATCAACTTCTACCAAACTCCTGTTAATGTTGATATTTTAATCTCTTCCCATGAATCATGAATGTTGTTAATGGTATGTAGAATGATGAATTCTTTCCTGCAGTTTTCAACTTACTTTGTTCAGATCCATCAGAGGAATTACTGTCTGTGGGAACTATAGCCTTACAAAATGTATTTCTTAAATACTGAAACTTGGAAGTCAAAATTACTACTTCAGCCATGGACTGCAGAATAGGTGCTGCTGTCATCAGGCAGGAAAACTACACTCATCTCCTTGTCCATCTCCATCAGAGGTCTTGGCTGATGAGGTGCAATGTCAATGAGCAATAGTATTTTGAAAGGAATCTGTTTTTCTGAGCACTAGAGCACAACGTGGGCTTAAAATAATCAGTAAGCCACGCTGCAAACATACCTCTGCCATCAGGCTTTGTTGTTCCATTTATAAAGTACAGGCAAGGCACATTTAGCATAATTCGTAAGGGCTCTAGGATTTTTAGAATGGTCAGTGAGCATTGGCTTCAACTCAAAATCACCAACAGCATTAGCTCCTGAAAAGTCAGCCTATCCTTTAATGCCTTGAAGCCAGGCATTGATTGGTCATCTCTAACTATGAAAGTCCAATTGATAGCTCTTTTGTCTACATGGAAAATCTGCTAGTTAGTGTAACACCTTCATCAATGATCTTAGTTAGATCTTCTAGACAAATTGTGTGGCTTCGACATCAGCACCTCTTGCTTCACCTTGCACCTTTATGTTATGGAGATGCCTTCTTTCCTTAAACGTCAGGAACCAAACTCTGCTAGCTTCCAGCTTTTTTTTTTTTTTTTTTTTTTTTTTTTTTTCCTGCAGCTTCCTACCTCTGTCAGTTTTCACTGAATTGAAGAGAGTCAGGGCCTTGCTCAGGATTAGGCTTTGACTTAAGGAAATGTGTCTGGTTTGATCTTCTATCTGACTGCTAAAACTTCTGCATTAGCAATAAGGCTGTTTCACCGTCTTATCATTCATGTGTTCACTGGAATATCACTTTAAATTTCCTGAAGTACTTTTGCCTTGCCTTTACAACTCACTAGCCGTTTGGCGCACGAGGCCTGGCTTTTGGCCTATCTTGGCTTTCAACGTATTTTCCTCACTAGGCTTCATCATCTCTAGCTTTTGATTTAAAGTAAGAGATGCATGACTCCTCCCTTCATGTGAACACTTAAAGGCCATTGTGGGGCTAGTAATCGTCCTAGTTTTAGTATTACTGTGTCTCAGGCATTAGGGAGTCCTGAAGACAGGGAGAGAGAAGGGGAGTGTCTAGTTTATGGAGCAGTCAAAGCATGCACATTTATTAAATTTTGTGTCTTATATGGGTGCATTTCCTAGTGACCCCAAACAATGACAATAGTCACACCGAAGATCCCTGATCACAGATCACTGTCACAGACATGATAATAATGAAAAAGTCTGGGATATTGTGAGAAGTTTGGGATATTGAGAGACACAAAGTGAACACATGTTGTTGGAAAAATGATGCCGACAGACGTGCTTGTCACAAGGTTGGCACAAGCCTTCGATTGTAAAAAGCAAACAACTGCGAAGCGCAATAAAACGAGAAACACCTGTACTTGGTGATGGCAGCCGTAGAAAGCAATTATGCTGTTACCAGTAAGATTTGTTCTCCCACACAGATGCTATATGGCCTTCTCTTTCTTCCAGCAATGTCTACCCTGGGCTGGCATTGTTTGTGTGCTTTGAGTACTATACTCTTTCCTAATTTATTTTCCTTCCCATCCAGTGAATGCCATACTCTTTATATGTGCATTTCAATCAGGAATTAACATCTGTGTTCAAGCCTCTTAAGAGCAGGGTGCAATAGCCTAGTTTCCTTCCTGAGTTGTGGCTAGAAGGTGTATGGCTGTGCCAGAACTCTTGAACCAAGAGATGTTGCTGCCAACTCACCCTGTAATACAAGAATAGTTGATTCTGGATCCAACCTGGATGTTTGTGATCACATGCACCACGCCATTCTTTGGATCTGAAGGAGTTTTACA
>NW_016107353.1:5158194-5159598 GCF_001604975.1 Cebus imitator | reverse complement strand
TAATCAAGGATGACCTACAAGAATAACTCTTACATCTACGTACCTGAACACTTTTGAAAAAAGGTTTCTCATATCCCACATTTGAAAAAATTCAGTAAGAAGCTTTGGCAGACATGGGAAAGATCCAATGTAAGTTACTCACGTTTGCAGACATTTTTGGGACTTGACCAGGCCAGGTTATCTAGACATGTGATAGAGAATGGGATGCCGTAATACTCAGGACGGCATTCGTACTTTAAAGATGTCCCAATGGGAAAGTCAGATGCATCGGTTTGGGTTTTCAGTTTAGCAAACAGAAAATGATCTGGGGCTTTACAGTGACCTAGAGACCAAGATATCGAGAACATCTGAGTTAATGAAAAGGTATCCAATGTGTTTCCTCTTTTCTCTTCCCTGTTAGATTTGATGCCAGAAGAAAAGAAAATCAGTTTTGAACAAAAAGAAAAAAACTTCCCAGTAATGTTGGAAGGGAAAGTTTTATCAGCATAGGCTTATAAGGCAATATATTATCTGGAAGGCTAGTCTGCTATCTGATCTTCCTACTCATATAATTTATTTATTTGTTTTTATTTATTTATTTATTTTTCTATTTTTAGTAGAGTTGGAGTTGCACCGTGTTGGCAGGCTGGCCTCAAGCTCCTGACCTCAAGTGATCCACCCACCTCAGCCTGCCAAAATTCTGGGATTACAGGTGTGAGCCACTGTGGCCAGCCTATTTTTGTTTTTCATTTTTGAGACAGGTTCTCACTCTGTGACCCAGGCTGAAGTGCAGTGGCACAATCTTGGCTCACTGAAACCTCTGCCTCCCAGGCTTAAGTGATCCTCCCATCTCAGCCTCCTGAGTAGCTGCAATCACAGGCAACTGCCACCTCAGTTGGCTAATGCTCATATGACTTAAGGTACAGATAGCTCCGATTAATTTTTCACAATTTTAGGAAGACAGAAGAAGTGGCTATGCCCAGGTTACACCTTTGCTGACTGGTTTCCTTGACTTCAAGGCATCAAAACTCCAGTGAGAGGCTGACAAGCATGGGGTGGGAGAGCTCAAGACATTTCCTGGCAGAAGGAGCCACCGATTTTCTAGGTCAGATTTCTGAGCCAGACATTTCAATAAGGACATTCACAGGCATTTGTTTTTAATACCTATGATTCTAATGAAAAATTTTCTCACCACTTACCACTTCCCTCTTTTTTCACCAGCCCCTCCAGCTGCAAAGGGTGTCAGGATCTTATGTGTTCCCCTATCTTAGAACAATTTATCATTGGTTTGGCATTCCATTGTGGCAAATGCACAAATAAATACCACTCTGTAGCTATGGAAATATGGAAGGCCTGGTTAAGATATTCTGAATCCATTTGGGATGTAGGGAAATGAGCACTAACCCAGAATTCCACAGCGAGGGG
>NW_016107353.1:5148305-5156429 GCF_001604975.1 Cebus imitator | reverse complement strand
CATTATCTAATCTCTCCTGACCTAGAAGCACACTACCATAGGATTTATCACAATAGAACATAGGATACTAAAGGACAGAGACAGATCAGATGGTTCCAAAGACAAGTGATGTACACATTAATTCACAACAAAATATTATTAAAATAAGCAATTTTCAAATCAATAATTCAGACTAGAAAATTGAAGAACCACATTAGGGGAGACCATGGGTCAAATACCGAGGAGATAAAGGGGAGAGATTGGCCTGAAATGTTACTCCTATTACTCACGTTCACACACTGGAGCACTGCTATTCCAAAGGCTTTCCATTCCAGCCAAGATGCAATAACTAGCAGAGCTGCCTTTTAATTGAAATCTAAAGAAGAAAATAGTAGTGAATAGTGAGCTGTTTCAGCCAAGAGACCAGTCACTGAGTTCACAATCTAAGGCCCCGCCTCAAATCTCAGGATTTTGAGGACCTGAGGCCAGCAGGTGGCAGAGTTGCAGAGACTACATTATTCTGGAAAAATAACGGCATCCAGAAGGGAGCAATATAGAATGGCAAAATACAGGAGCTTGGTCACATGATAGTCCTGCTTGAATTGAAGAAGGTGGTCACGACATAGCCGCCATCCCCTTGACCCTGGACCCAGGCTTGGAGTTTCACAGATTACTCCATGATAACCTGATAAATCACTCATTGTCATTATTAGAAACCTAGTCCTTAATGCAACGCCTTCCTGACTCTGACCCGGAAACAGCAAGTAAAGCAGCTTCCAGTTTGGACTGGAAAAGTGCGAAAGAGTTGGCGAGAGAACAGAAATTGTCCTTTTGTCTCCACGTCTGTGATGGCATGAAGAAGGCTCACAACAGCAGTTTGAGCTGCTGAAGAGTAAATGTGAATATTCTAGGGGAAAAAGGAAAGAAGAGAGGACATGATTTTTGTATGCTATCATTGAAAATTCTTAATGTCTGTTGGGCCCTGATGCCCTCCTAAATCTTACTGGGTGCCGGCATTTAGAGCCTGCCAAGATTCTGTGGAACATTTTGGGATCAGGTGCTTTGTTACTCATGCTGGTCAGCTCCCACGTAGAGATGCACACCCTGTGAAGACCACTAGATGAACATAAACAAGTTAATGACCTTGCCAGAAATATTAACAGCAGCCATCAGGACCCCATCTCAGAGTCCAAAGCCCATGACTTGCCAGATGACATGTGACTGAAGTTTTAAAAAGTGCTTATTTTTACATGTTCAGTCCTATTACAAATTTTAATACTGATGGTTTAAACAATTTACTGAAATGATGCTTTATCTTAATTAATTAATTAATTTTTGTCTTTGGAATGGAGTCTTGCCCTGTCCCCCAGGCTGGAGTGCAGTGGCATGATCTCGGCTCACTGCAACCTCCGCCTCCCTGGTTCAAGCGATTCTCCTACCTCGGCCTCCCAAGTAGGTGGGATTACAGGCACCTGCCACCAAGCCTGCTAATTCATTTTCTATATTTAGTAGAGACGGGGTTTCATCATGTTAGCCAGGCTGGCCTTGAATGCCTGACCTCAGGTGATTCACCACCTCGGCCTCCCAAAGTGCTGGGATTACAGGCGTTAGCCACCGTGCGTGGCTGAAATGATTCTTAAATGATCCTAGCTTTTTAAAATATGCTTTTTGTTACTTAACATTTTTTTTCTGAGACTCTCTAAATTACTCATATTCCTTAATGTGTTACCTATATATTCATAAGCAGCAGTTATATTTGCCTTTGAACTTGCCAGATGTATGGCCCAGTTTCCTCTTCATATCTCATGTAATTAGTTCTATATGTTTATCTCCTTTCTTCCTATATATACTTTCAAAAGTTCATCTCTCTGTGTGTGTATGTGTCCATCTTTTAAGCCACAACAAATCTCCCCTTTTTGGACTAATTCCCAACCGCAATTTTAATGTCCAGCAGGTCAGGCAAGCTCATACTCACCCTTCATTACAAACAAAGTCCACTTTTGCTCCAAGCTGGAGATTAGGTGGAAGCAGAACACGGCCATTAGGAAGTTGGTCCAGGGAGTCATCGCAGGATTTCACTGGAGAAAAAGAAAAACAAACAGAAATAACTGGCTTGTGGAGAATAAAGACACAAGCTAAAAATATCAAGCCAGGCAAGAGTCTAGGCACCTTCACATCTGGGGACTGCAGGGCTCCAGTCTCCCTGGGGTGTGCAGCGCAGAGAAGCAGCCCCTCTGAGATCATAGCCGGGCTCACAGCTGTACAACACTTCCTGGCCAGGCCAAAAGTTGTCCTTGTCCCTTTGGGTATGCTCACCATGCAGGATATCTGGAGGTGGCTGACATACTGGGGGAGAGAGAAACAAAGTACTGCTAATTGTGTCAAAATAACTTTTTCTTCACACCGATAAACTGGCCAAGGGAATAATAATTATAAATCTATATGCAATAAAAAGGTACAATAAAAGCCTTGTTATATTGATAACAAACTAAAACAGAGCGAGGAAGATGTCTTGCCATCAGTCACAGAACTGACGCTTGCAGAACTGTGACTAAAATGGAGATACCCCCAAGTCATTGTTTTTCATCTGAAGTATGCACCTTAGATTTCATGATGGACAGTCCCTTCTAGAATGCTTCCAATTACTGTTCACCTAGTACAAAATTGGGAGGTATGAAGGATTTTTATATCTTCACACTTCCTTTCTACAAAGGCATCATCAATGTACAGTCTTGCATTTTAGGCAATAAAGCAGTGCCCATGCGCATGTCTCATGTAATAGGTCCCTCCATCACCTATCAAAATGGTGCAAGATATGACGTCCATGCACCTTTTTCTCATCTGCTTTCCCATCCTCCCTCAGTGGCCACCTGACATAGGGTGGTAGAGAACGATGGGTCTCCTCTCTTCATGCTGTGTAGCAAGATGCTGCCTAGTCATTCATTTCACTCCAGTAAGAAGGTGGGCGATTGTTGAACAAAATCTAAAAGACCTACTGTCAGTGTAATGAGAATGTATATTTCACACAACTTATGGTAATGGCATCTCTGGCTGTCTCTTAATATAGTTGGTCTGAACTCAGGAAGTCAGAACACATTTGGGTCTCAACTAAGTTATGTAAAACTGTTATAAAATGAAAAAAAATAATTTCAGCTTGGCTTTGAGTAGATCAGTTCCCTTTTCTGGACTTCAGCTTTCTCAAGCATCAAATGGAGGAGGATTGGACTAGAAAAATGACTTCTTTAAGGAGTTGCTAAATACTCTGATGCTGTAATGTCAGTTTTCAGGGCTCATCACCCAGTGCTTCCCTTGACTACTCAATGCCTGGTGATGTAATATTGAGGCGATGTGCTGGTTAAATTTATATCGGTCCCTGGCCTCACACTTCTACACTGTCTTTTGACTGCCAGCAATGGAGGCCTTAAAACTACAATCCTTTGTCTCCCTTGATAGGTGGGCTCTGGTTAGGTTCTGTCAATTGGAGGCATATATGCCAAATAACAAGGCAGGATGGTGGCAGAATCCGTTCTACTTCTAGAGGTGGCTCAGGCAGTGACAGTATAGATGGCTGCGGTGAGCAGCCACAGCTTCAGTTCTAGTAACGACAATGACTTTTGCTCCAGCAATATCAGCTGCATTCTGGCAGCAGTGGTGGCTCCTGCAGCATTAGCAGCTTTCAGGAAGACACCTGCTCAGTGGCAGGAACTGACCATTTCAGCATCAGTACAGGCTCCTGTGCTTTAGACTGGAAGCCACAGTAGCTCCCTGATCTCTGGCAACTCTACCTTGTTCCTATTGCTTTTCCTGCCCTTCTAACATCTTTCTGACCTATTAGCTGTGATATGGTTTGGTTCTGTGTCGCCTCCCAAATCTCATGTCAAATTGTAATTCCCATTGTTGGAGGAGGAGCCTGGTGGGAAGTGCCTGGATCATGGAGGTGGTTTCTAATGGTTTAGCATCATCACCCTAGTGCTGTCTTGTGATAGAGTTCTATTGATATCTGCTTGTTTAAAAGTGTACAACACCTCCCCATTTGCTCTCTCTCTCTCTCCTGCCAGCCAATGAAGATATGCCTGCTTCCCTTTTGCCTTCTACCATGACTATAAGTTTCCTGAGGGGTCCCCAGCCATGCCTCCTGTACAATCTGCAGAACTGTGAGTCAATTAAACCTCTTTTGTTTATAAATTACCTAGTCTCAGGTAGTTCTTTATAGCAATGTGAGAACAGACTAATACCACCTGCATGAAATCCCTCACTCCTTGAAAGTATCTAGGGTAAGTTTTGATTTCCTGACTGGATGCTGATTAGCAAAGCCAAGGCTCTGGAGTCAGGCGGACTTGCATTCCAGTCTTGTCTGCAAGTTAGAATCTTAGAAAGTTATCAAATCTCTTTAAGGCACATATTCTTTGCAGAACATAGAGGCCGGGCATGGTGGCTCATGCCTATAGTATCAGCACATTGGGAGGGCAAATTGGGTGGATTGCTTCAGTTCGGCAGTTTGAGACCAGCCTGGGCAACATGGTGAGACTCCGTATCTACCAAAAAAATATAAAAAACGTAGCCAGGTGTGACGCCATGCACCTGTAGTCTCAGCTATTTGGGAGGCTCAGGCAGGAGAATTGCTTGAGCCAGGGAGGTAGAGGTTGCAGTAAGCCATGATTGCACCACTGCCCAACTTGAGTGACAAATCAAGACCTTATCTCGAACAAAACAAAATAGACAAGCATAGAAAAACTGGTAACTACCTAATGACTTTGTTTAAAAATTAAAATTCACACATAGCCTGTATTATGGTATCTGACCAGAAAACTCACTCATTTCCTATAATAATCAGCAATTATTATACTCAAAGGTAATTGATAGATCTGTTTATAAGAACCCCAAAGAAACATCACTTTCCTTGCCCAGATTTAGCTTTGCTTCTCAATTTCAGCACATGTGCATGTACACACACACACACGCATATATACACACATCTTCTGAATTTCATGTTCACTACCTAGAAAATTTGCTCCCCGACCGTGCTCAGGACACATCCGTCCCCCTGAATAAATACTAATCTCCTGATCCAGCAGCAACTCGTGTCATTTGCAGAGCCCTTCTAGGCCTCAGTCAGACTCACCCCTGGAGCAGCTTGGTAACTCCGGCTCCCATTTGTTCAGGGGCTGGCATTGCACACGGGGGGAACCTTTCATGACAAAGCCAGGCTGACACCTGAACTCCACAAATTCATTTAAGGAAAATAAACTTCTGTTGACAGATACCATTATTCCATTTTCAACATTTGGAGGCATGCATTTGTTAGGTATAATGCACTGAGGGGCCGGGCCGCTCCAGACGCCCTCTTGATCCTCATTGCTGGTGCAGTATATGGAGGGCTCACCCACGAGGTCAAACACATTTCTCCCTCTGCTTCCAGGTTTGCAGCGGTAGGTCACCACTGATCCATAGTGAAAATCCTCTGTGCTGGTGCTAATTAAATATCCATTGGTGATGGCGGGGGGTGGCCCACAAGGAATTCCTGGGGAAAGAAAGAGCAGGTTAAATAACAGTGCATTTAAATAATGAATGGCAAAAATCTCATGAGCCACTAAACTGTAAGTATTTTTACATTCATTATTTGCTTTTAATCTTTACTAACACATAGGTAAATGTTTACAAGTTGTAACTTCAGTGAGTATAATATCATGTGTCCTGCCTGTCTTACTTATATGATTTTCTGTAACATTTGCATGCATTTATTAACTCAATCCACATTCTTTTCATTTTAAATAGCCCTTTGATTATAGGATTATAGAGTTTATTCAGTTTTTTCCTGCTCTTTTTCATTTGCTTTCTTAATTTCCATTTTTGTTATTGAGGTTAGCTTTTTAAAAAATAATACAATACAAAAACATTTACTAATAGATAAAGTATAAGGGATGAGAGTAAACACAAATATATATAGTAGGAAAAAGAATTTAAACAAATTTTTATGTATGTGACAATATTTATAAAACTGTAGACGATTGGGGGTTAAATATTTTGAAAATCTAAATCGTAGAAATGGAAATATAAACTACTAAAATTCATTCAAAAAGATATAGAAAGTTAGAATTGACCAAGAAACATGTAAGAATGGAAAAAAATCAAAGATACATTCTATCAAACTTTCAAGTGACAGTTATTTCCAAATATAATTTCAAGATTTCACAACATATAAAAGATATAAAGCTTACCAACTCATTTCATCAAATCTAAGTTTGGTATCATTACATGATATCTGTGTAAAAGTTACCAACTATTAGTCCACAAAAGCCCCCAAATGCATTAAAAATGTAGCAGTAATACATCGTATAGTGTATTGCTATAAACCAGAATTAAATTATTTCAGTCCAAATCCCAAAACATTTGAAATTAAAAATGAGTGAATTTAATTGAATACATTTTTAAATGAATGAATTCATTAAAATTAAAAAGAAAAATTTTTCAGGCTCTACGTCTAGTAATAGTAATCTCAACAATTCAAATCAAATATTGCTCCAACCGTCCATCCTCAAGAAAGGCTAAAAATACTGGAGAATTAAATATATGTATACATTTAAGACATCAAAGAGCTAACCAGTGAAGCATTCCTGGAAGATTATCTAGGAGAAGATGAAAATCCAATTGAGAGCTGGGTATTTGTGCAGGGAAACTGGGTTGCTTATTGTTTGGGAATGGGCAGCTGAATCAGGATGGGGCAACTGAGAGGCTGAGCAGACTTTTGATTGCTTCATGAAGTTAAGGGACAAAAATGGAAATCCAAGGCCTGTCCAAAGTGGAAGGAAGGTCTGGTAATACCTTCTGATGTGTCCTGAGGCCACAAGAAAGTAGGCTCTAGTAATCAGGGTTGATTGAAAATAAATCTGCTGTCTCAGAGACAGGAGCTGGTACTACAAGTACTGGTTCTGCGGGTGACACAGGAAAATCACAGATCCTGAGATTGAATTAGAGTGGTCCTAGATTGCTAATGTCCCCAGATGCCTGCAGAAACAATGACAAAAATTCTCTCCAGAACAACATAGGTCATCTAAGGTTTTGAAATTATTTCTACAGACACATTTTCAAATATAATTTCTGATACACAATCAAAGATAACCAGATACTTGGAGATAAGATAACACACAATTACTGATGACAGAAACTGACCCATTAGAACTACAGACCTGTTCAAGGATATAATTGAAACTTGTAAGAACTAGAAACTATAAAGAGAACAGGCCGGGGGTGGTGGCTCATGTCTGTAATCCTAACACTTTGGGAAGCTGAGGTGAATGGATCGCTTGAGCTCAGGAGTTCGAGACCAGCCTGGGCAACATGGCGAAACCCCGTCTCTACAAAACAAACAAACAAACAAAAAACAATTAGCTAGCTGTGCAGGTGTGGTTGTGCACACCTGCATTCCCAGCTACCCAGGAGGCTGAGGTGGGAGAACTGATTGAGCCTGTGAAGGTTGAGGCTGCAGTGAGCTGTGATTGTGCCACTGTGCTCCAACCTGGGCAACAGAGTGAGACCCTGTTTCAATAAATAAATAAATAAATAAAATAACAGGACAGATTTGGAAAATAAAAGTCTGGAATTATAAAAGTAAAATATGATTACTGAAATTAAGAATTTGGGTGGGATTAATAGCAGTTTAGAGTCTGTTAAAGAAAATCAATGAACGGAAGCTAGGACAAAAGAACATACTCAGAACAAAGCACCAATAAATAAAAAGATAAAAAACATAGACTAAAGACATAGAAGAATAAAGCCTAGCATGTTTAAGTTAAGTCCCTCAATGAGAGGAGAGAGATAAGAGAGCATAAACAACATTTGAAGAAGTAATAACTAAAAATTTTCCAAGACCGATGCAAGACATCATTAAATTAGAGATTCAGAAGGCTATACAAGCTGGGTGGGGTGGCTCATATCTGTAATTTAAGCAGTTTAGGAGGCCAAGGTGGGCAGATGACCTGAGGTCAGGGGTTCAAGATCAGCCTAGTCAACATGGTGAAACCCTGCTTCTACTAAAAGTACAAAAATTAGCTGGGTGTACAGGCACAGGCCTGTAATCCCAGCTACTTGGGAGGCTGAGATGGGAGGATAACTTGAATCCAGGAGGTAGAGGTTGCTGTGAGCTGA
>NW_016107353.1:5142448-5148218 GCF_001604975.1 Cebus imitator | reverse complement strand
AAAAAAAAAAAAAAGGTTATACAAACCCAAGCAACACAAAGAAATTCTTACCTAGACACAAAATAGTAATACTGTAAAAAATCTATATTAAAGTGTAATCCATTTTAAAAGCAGCCAGGAAACATAGACAATAACCTTCGAAGGAACCAGAAATATGTTTAAAGAATTTATTGTCAGAAGATCTACAATACGAATCTGCCAAAGAGACTTTTTCAGATTGAAGGAAAATAGTTTCACATGGAATTGATAGAATTGTAATAAGAAGGAAACACACCAGAAAGAGCTCATATGTGGGTATGTTTTCATTTAGGATCTTTAAGATACAGAGAACTCTTACAGTGACTAGGAGAAACACAAGATGGAAGTAAAGATTTTATTACATGCCCTGGGGGTACACAGCACCCCTGAAGATCACAGAGGTTGGGCAGTGTGAGGAAACAAGAGAGAGAAAGAGAGAGAGAGAGAGAGAGAGAGAGGCGGGGGGGTGGCAGAGAGGGACTCATCAACCAATGCCTTTACTAGGGACCAGAGTATGACCCCAGCAGGTTTCCCATGGGGAGTTCTAATTGGTGAGTTGAAAGAAAGCGGGCACATGTTCCAGGAAGTCATGCTGTGACTGAGAGGTGGTCACGGCAGCATACCTGTGAAGTCCATGCAGGGCACAGAGGTCAGGGATGCTAGTCAAGTAGGTTTCATCTAGCTGTCCCATAGAGAGGTGGTCACTAGGAGGTAGTTGTATAAGGCAGATATCTGGCTAGACCACGTTGAAAAATTAGGAGGAGGTATAGAACTAATAGAACTAGAAAGTGCATTAAGGGTAACTAAGGACTGTTTCCGGCATGAGAAAGCTAAACATTCAAAATGGATGCTGAGGCATCATAAAATTATAAGCATTTACTACAGTGTAAATATAAGTAAATATTGTTTTTATAAAGACAATAATTATGTTTTTGAGACATAGAATATGTGTAAATTGTTAAATCAAGTTTAGCCTAAGGCCTTACATAGTTTACGCTTAGCCTAAAGGTTTCTCTGTACACTGTGAACTACAACAAGTCAAGACATAAACAGACCATAGCCTACTCTTACGCCAATCACTGAGTTTTGGCCAATCAAAAGTGGCCAATGGTTTGAACTGTCTTCAAATAAGGCAAACGCTGAGCTATAACCAATCTGGCTATTTCTGTACCTCACTTCTGTTTTTTTGTACATCACTTTCCTTTTTCAGTCCATAAATCTTCTTCCACCATGCAGCTGGGCTGGAGTCTCAGCCTGCTTCAGCATGGGAGGCTGCCTGATTTGTGAATCATTCATTGCTCAGTTAAACTCTTTTAAATTTAATTCAGCTGAAGTTTTTCTTTTTACAAAATGTATGACAACAACGGAAAAAGACAGGAGGATGTAAATGGAATTAAATATTAATAGTTTGAATACTTGCGTTGTTTGGTGAGTGGTAAAGGCACACTTTTAGTAGACGATAGTAGATCAAGGATGTCTATCTCTAGAGTAGTCATTTAAAGAATAAAAATGAAATATAACTTAAAAGTTATTGGGGAAAAATAAAATAATACAAATACTTAATGAATTAAAAAATGTGTGAAATGAGGAATAAACACACAAAACAAATAAAAAACATAACCAAGAGTTAGGCTTATCAGTAACTATATCAGTAACTATATTAAATGTATTTTTTATTTTAATTTGTATTACTAAATTTAAGTGTTCCAAACACACCAATGAACAACTAAGAAAGACTGAATGAAACAACAAAACGTTACTATAAGAGACAAGCTTTAAATATAAGACAAAAAAGAGCTGAAAGTAAAAGATTTAAATCATACATAATATAGAAACAAGAAAGACAGCTGATATAGCTATATTAATGTACAAAGTAGATTTTAAAGCAAGAAGTATGAGAGATAGAGACATTTCATTATGATAAAGTTGTCCATTCAGCAGAAAGATAGAATAAACCAATCATTTCATGCCTTTAATAACATGTTTAAAATACATAAAGTAAAAATTGCTAGAACAAAGATGAAGACAGACAAATTCATAGCTGCAGTTGAGAATTGTAATGGGTTGAATAACCACTGTCCTTCTTAAAAAATACCTGTGTCCTACCCTCTGAAACCTGTGACCGTGACCCAATTTGGAGAGTCTTTGTAGAAACAATCAGGTTAATGACCTTGAGTTGAGACCCTCCTGGATTGCCAGAGTGGCCTTTAAATCCGTGTCCAGTGTCTTTATAGGAGACAGAAGAGCAAAGGAAACACACAGAGGAGAAGGCAATGAGAAGATGGAGGCAGAGAAGGAAATGATGCATCAACACGCCAGGGAACATCACAGATGGCCAGCAGCCACTGGAAGGAAGCCCGGAGACAGGCACAGAACAGATTCCGGACGGAACCAATCCTGTCGACATCTTAACTGTGGGTTTCTGGCTTCCAAACTTTTTTCTTGTTTGAAGCCACCAAGTTTGTGATCATTTGTTACAGCAGCTCTGAGAAGCTAATACAGATATTTTACACATGCCTCTCGATAACCAATAACCTAACCGATAACCGAGAGAACAAGTGGAGGGGAGTGAAAAAGACTGTTCTAAATCACATTTTCCTAAATGACATTTCTAGAAAGTGAAACAAAATAACTGTACAGTCTTTTAAGTGCATACATAACATTTTACCAAAATCATCCATATTCTGAGCCGTAAAACATGTCTCAAGAAGTTGTAAATGCTTACATTAATAGAATAATGACAACAAGGAGATCTTTAAATATTTAGAAATTAAGCAATGCTCTTCTAAATAGCCTATGGTTCAAAGAAGATATCAAAAGAGGAAGGAAGGAAGGAAGGAAGGAAGGAAGGAAGGAAGGAAGGAAGGAAGGGAGTTTAGGAAGGAAGGGAGGGAAGGAAGGAAGGGAGTTTAGGAAGGAAGGGAGGGAAGGAAGGAAGGAGGGAGGGAGGGAGAGGAGGAAGGAAGGAAGGAGGGAGGGAGGGAGGAAGAGAAGGAAGGAAGGAAAGAGGGAGGGAGGGAGGGAAGGAAGGAAAGAAGGAGGGAAGAAAGGGAGGTTAGGAAGGAAGGAAGGGAGGGAAGGAAGGAAGGAAGGAAGGTAGGTAGGAAGGAAGGGAGGGAGGGAGGGAAGGAAGGAGGGAGGGAAAGAAAGATAAGAAAATAAAGAGTTAAATGAAATTATTATCTGGTAGTTTGGTACAGTGTCAGCCAGGCCAATTTAGAATTACGTTTTCCAGACTTAGTTTCTCTGTATGGTTCTGGACTAGGATTATAGCATGAGAAACTACCCTGATATTTGAGAGGCAAATGTTAAGTAACAGCCATTCCACTCTGAAGGTCATCCTTGGATAGAGTTGATGAGGCACAGTGCAGAAATGGAGGGTTCAGAGGATAGACCTTTTACCTGAGGCTTGAGAAATACATTCACATGGGAAATTTCAGCATCCTCTGTGACAGCTCATTCTCTGTAGGCTGGGAATGATAGTGGGAACTGTTGCCATTGAACTGGGTTCTCCTAATTCACCTGGGGATCGAAGGACCTCAGGGTGGCAGAGCCCAAGTGGTAGCACTTAATTGTCACAGACAATGGGGGTTCTTGTAATGGGTATTGGAGTTGAAACAGCAATCAGAATGATTTGACTGAAGAGAACTTTGTTACTGGCTAATTCATCATGGAGTCTCTAAAACCAAAGTAGATGGATAGCCGACTAAAGTGTTATTTGATTTGTATGAGTAGAAGAGATTTAGGTCAAGTGAACAGAATTCTGACTTGAATCATTGCAAATCATTGTACATCAACAATTCCTAGACTTGAACAGTTTATAGGCTCAGAGCAGCATGAATGGACTCCATCCTTTTGAGGAAGCACCATGCTACACAGTCAAAAGCATGTGTTGTAAATCTTCCCCTAGCCTTCTCCAAGAAGACTTAAAGCCATTTAGCAGCATTTGGATATAGAGAATTTACAGAACTAGAAACAGAGATAAAAATATAGGTACAAGTATAGCTGTATTATTTTGTTTGTTTTCTCTATTTTACTAATAATATTTTGTTCATATTTCTAAGAAAATTCCTATTCCAATTCCATGTTACCTTATTACAGATTATAAATAAGATGGAAAGTTTCTTGATTTGTTTTACAAAATATCAAAACTGTTTCTTAAACTGGATAAACAGCAATAAATGTGTAACCAATGTCATTTATAAACTTAGATTCTGAAGCTCATAAAATTTCTAGCAAAAGTAACAACATTTTTAAATAATAAGAAGAAAAGAAGTCCCCAAGTTATCCAAAGAGAACAGTAAGACAAAGATGTTATACACTGTATTTCTCTCAGCCTCAGCCTGGCCTCCCGCTACATAGGTGTATTTTTTTTTTTAATAAAATGAGATATTGCCATACATGCCGTTCATCTGACTTTTTTTTCCCACATAAAACATCTCTTTCTTATCATTAACTGCTTCTTTATGTAATCTTTTTTAAAATTATTATACTTTAAGTTCTGGTGTACATATGCAGGATGTGCAGGTTTGTTACATAGGTATACATGTGCCATGGTGGTTTGCTGCATCCATCACCCCATCATCTGCATTAGGTATTTCTCCTAATGCTATCATTTTTTATGGCTAAATAAGATGCCAGTGTATGTATATACTTTTTTTTTATTCTGCAAAGCTATTTTATGTTTCTTAGGGAATTCTTTACAGTGGTCATTTGAACACATCTCTTTCTTTCTAGTAGATCATTTCCAAACCATAATTTAAAACATTTAGGTTACTCTAACATTTTAACTAATATAAATAATGCCACAATGAAAAGTTTACACCAAACTGCTTTAAGAAGTTTGTGTTTATTTCCTAAGTATCAATTCTAAGAAGTAGGTTAAAATATATGCCCACTTCTGAGGTTTATGGTGTATGGTGCCTTTCGAGAGGATGAAACTTGATTTTGTGGTATATGGAAGTCCAGGTTCTTCTGAAGCTTCACTAACCTTGAAGAGCATCAGTTTTAAAAATCTTTACTGATTTGCCAAGCAGGATGATTATTACACTGGAGGTGGTAGAACTAACATAATTTCAAATTTATTAAAGTAAAATTAAGTTTGAAGGCTTTTATGTACTTAAGCCCCCAGAATTAGAAAAGACACATCCCAGGATAAGGAAGAACTTAAGGAAAGAGTTGCCAGGAACCCCAGAGGAATATTCGAGAACCTTACGGCTGTCTTCAGCTATCTGAAGGACAAATTGCACAGAAGGAATTCGGTTAAGATTTGTATTATTCCAGAGAAAAATTAGAATGTATTGGTAAAAGAAATAGGAAGGGATATTTCAACTCACTGTCACAAATAGGTGCTTCATTATCCCAAATGACAGTATTGTCTGAGATGATGCATGTGGCAGACGAGGAACCAATGAGTCGGTATCTAGAGGCAAAGAATGAGGAATGTTAGGTTCTAAAGACACAGGCTAACTACCCACTTACATCACTACTTCTAGAAATTGCACTCTTACAGAATTCAGAGGAACATTCTCCACTTGTCAAAGGACTATCTATCACCTTCCCAAGTTTCACATTCTTCTCGGGACTTTTTGATTTTCTTTTCCATGCCTTCTCGGTTGGATGGGCTTTCTCTTCTTTATTACATTATGACACATTTTTTAATGGAAATCTAAGATGAATTATAGTTTTTCCTATAAATTTCATTTTTTAAAAAGGTTACACAAACTTCTCGAGTGCAGGGAAGCTGTCATAT
>NW_016107353.1:5134600-5135627 GCF_001604975.1 Cebus imitator | reverse complement strand
AAAAAAAAAAAAAGAAAGCATAAATAAATAAATAAAGAACAAAAGAAAGAAAAGAAAAAGGAAAGAAAATGATTCATAACTAGAACCAAAGGAAATCTAAGCTGACCAAAAAGAATTGAACACTTATTTTGTACTTGAAATGTTAAAGTCAGCAATTCTCAATTAGTACATCTCAAACTATTCAGTGTGCCATACATTTGGAAGAATTCATGACATTTGCTTTACTTCACCTGAGACTCTCTGTTGTGATAGATGGTTGGCTCTAATTGGCCATAGTGAGGGTTGGGTCAAGCTTGGTAGTACTACCCATGAAGGAAGGAAGCAATATCAAATAACAGTCATGGTTATAGGTAGAGCTGAGAACTTTGCTTTATGAATATGTGGGAAAACCTGGCAGCATAAAGCTTTATTCAAGCAACAAAACAGTGCCAAATGGAGATCAAATGAATAGCGAGAACACAGGGGTGCTTTTGAAGACACTTGACACACTGTTAGAGTAGTGATTATGTTGTAATTAATGGTGGCTTTGATATTATTTTGCATTTTCTTTGTTATTATGTTTTTGAGATGGACTTTTACTCTTGTTGCCCAGGCTGAAGTGCTATGGCACGATTGCAGCCCCCTGCAACCTCCACCTCCCTGATTCAAGAGATTCTCCTTTCTCAGCCTCTTGAGTAGCTGGGACTACAGGCACCTGCCACCACACCCAGTTAATTTTTGCATTTTTAGTAGAGATGGGTTTCACCATATTGACCAGAATGGCCTGGAACTGCTGACCTCAGGTGATCCACCCACCTCGGTCTCCAAAAGCGCTGGGATTACAGGCATGAGCCATCACATCCCACCTGATTTTGCTTTCTAATGCCTTTTAGTATACCACCAAAAATGAAGGCATTCTCAGTTGCACTGACAACAGACATACACACAAGCATGAAGGATGTGAACAAATGAAGTGAAGAAGGGCTGCAATCCTATGTGTGTACCCCTTCTGCCTGTTTGTCTTAGGAACAAGGGATCCTGGAGCCTC
>NW_016107353.1:5043669-5133014 GCF_001604975.1 Cebus imitator | reverse complement strand
GTAATCTTCCCCCATTTTCTTCCTTCCCACACAACGAATGCCGCCCTTTTCATATATGCACTGCCTTGGTTTCCAGCAAGGATACGGATGATTTTCCCCCGATCTTGTCATACCTTTGCTCATTTCAGTTAGGAGCTAAACACTTGTGTTCAAGCCTTTGAAGAGAAGATGTTAATAGCTTAGTTGTCCTTTCTGAGATGTGACTAGAAGGCAGTATGGCTGTGCTAGAACTCTTGAACCAAGAGATGTTGCTACCAACTCACCCTTTATTACAAGAATAATTAATTTGGGATCCAAACATGATGTCTTTGATCACATGCACCATGCCATTCACAGGTTCTGGAGGATTACGACATGATCTACCTACAAGAAGAAACAGAATTTTGGAGCCAAGCACAGTAAACTATTTTTTTAGTATATCAGGTCTCAACCTGCCTGTAGCTTATTGATAAATACACACAGTTATGATGGTTCCATAGATTTTTGCCACCTTTAGGAAACTCACCAGACTGCCTTCAGGATCAGCTCCCTTTCAAAAAAACTTCCCTTCAGATTTCTTTCATCCCCATATTATACCTCCCAGAAAAATGTAAATTTTCTTTGTTACCATCTGCAATTCAATTCAACTGGTATAATCCAAAGATCTCAAAGCCCAAGTTTGTCTCATCTTTTGGTTATTTAATCCACTTCTTTTTCTTGTCCCAAGTCATTCATTACTTCATTTTAGTCATGAAACTGGGAGACCCCCAGTGAATGGGGATTTTCCCTTGATCATATCCTGCGATAGCTGTTTCTCACGAAATAAACTTGTAAAGAAGGTGCCAGGAACTCAAAGCGGTAACAAGGTATGATCTACAAGAATTATTCTCATATTTATTGTACCCTGGTAAACTAATTATCATATGTAACTCAGTTACAAAATTTGAACAAACTGAATCAGATCTTACAGATGTGTGACTAACAGAGGGGTGCCCACTCCAGAGTTACTTACGTCTGCAGCTGTCTGTAGCACTTGTCCAGACTGAGTTTTTTAGGCAGACGATAGAAAACGGTCTTCCGTAATAACCGGGGAGGCATTTGTACTTTAAATATGTCCCAATGGGAAACTGAGACTCATCAGTTGGGTTGATAGGCTTGGCAAATGGAAGCGATTCAGGGGCATTGCATTGACCTGGAGATCAAGACCACAGCAGCATCGAAGTTAGTGGAGAAATCACCATGCTTTTTTTTCTTTTTTGAGATGGAGGCTGGTTCTATCACCTAGGCTGGAGTGCAGTGATGTGATCTTGGCTCACTGAAACCTCCACCTCCTGGGTTCAAGCAATTCTCCCTGCCTCAGCTTCCCGAGTATGTGGGATTACAGGTGCCCACCACCACACCAGGCTAATTTTTGTATTTTTAGTAGAAACAGGGTTTTACCATGTTGGCCAAGCTGGTCTTAACTCCTGACTTCAGGTGATCCACTCACCAGAGCCTCCCAAAGTGTTGGAGTGAGTCACCATGCTCTGTCGAAATTCCCATTCTATTTCTTCTTTTTCTCCAATATACTTCATAGATGTGATCGAAAAAGAAAAGGAACACTTCAATAATAGCCAGTGGGGCTGGGCATGGTGGCTCATGCCTGTAATTCCAGCACTTGGGAGGCCAAGGTGGGTGAATCACTTGAGGTCAGGAGTTCAAGCCCACCTGATCAACATGGTGAAACCCTATCTCTACTAAAAATACAACAAATTAGCAGAGTATGATTGTGTGTGCCTGTAGTCCCAGCTACTTGAGAGGCTGAGGCAGGAGAATCACTTGAACCCAGGAGGCAGAGGTCACAGTGAGCCAAAATTGTGTACTCCAGCCTGGGTGACAGAGCAAGACTCCATCTTAGCAATAATAATAATAGCAAAGAGATTGATTTCTTTAGAACAGTGGTCCCCAACCTTTTTGGCACCTGGGACTGGTTTGGTGGAAGACAATTTTTCCATGAATGGAAGGTACATGGCAATGGATTTCAAACGGTTCTACTCAGATCATCAGGCATTAGATTCTTATAGGGAACACGCAACCTAGATCCTTCTTATGCACAGTTCACAGTATGGTTTGCACTCCTATAAGAATCGAACACTGCCGCTGATCTGACAGGAAGTGGAGCTCAGGCATTAATGTTTGGCCACTCACCTCATACTGGGCTGCCCAGTTCCTAACAGGCCACAGGCCACTACTGGCCCATGGCCCAGGGGTTGAGGACCCCTGCTTTAACAGGTAGCTTACAAATGGATTCTTTTAAAAAAAAATCAGCATCCCTCCATTTAAAAAATCTCTGCTAGTTTGAAGGCAACTAAGCCATTTATATCCTCTTTCACTAAAGGGGTAGCTGCAATTTCACAGCTTCAAATTTTAGTTAATCAGCAAGTGCCTGTGCTGTGGCTTTGTCTCTCCCACCCTCATTTCTCACACTTTCTTGTAACAAGAGGCACTCATGCATTTTACCATCCACCCTCATGCTCAGTGGGCACTCAGATCCAGCGGGACTACACGCCTCCTCTTTGGCCCTCAGCAGTAGTCACCAATGTTGGAAATCTGTTGCCAAGTCAATCCTCAGCACAAAGAGTGAACAATCAAAGCTCAACAATTAAAGCTATACTTTACCATAAAAAAGCTTGTATTTTTTCATAGACATTTCAAATTAAATACTAGATTCAGCTAGGCCCCTTACAGCCTTGTAGATTTAACTTAAAGCAACAAAAATCGCATTTAGAGTCAAACAGTATGTAATCAAGAGGATATATCTGTTGAAAAAAATAGCATTTTACTTTAGTTTTGGAAATCTCTCTTTATTTGTTTTGTTTTGTTTTTATTTCTGTTCCTTCCAACATCTTCTGCTCATTAATTCAAATTACGAAGAGTAGATTGAGGCCAGAGGTCAATTTTATTAGACTTAAAAGAACCAACTTTTGGTTTTATTTTGCTCTTATTTTTATTTGATTGTTACTGCTGCTTTCTTTAAATTTACTTGCTGTTCAGTCCTTTAAAAAATAATTTCTTAAGATGATTACTGAGATTTAAGCAATTTTTTGTCTTGTCATAGTTCTAAAATGAGCATCAGATTATTTTTATTCTAAGCATAGATTTAGCTGCATGTTACAAGTTTTGATGTGTTGTATTTTCTTTTTTTAGTTTAAAATATTTGATAGTTTCTATTGTGATTTTTTCATTGACTCATGGTTTATTTAGAAGCGTTTTTCATAATTTACAAACATTTGAGGAATTTCAGCTGTATATTTATTATCCATTTTTGTTTTGAAATTGAGCGAGGCTTGTTTTATGGCACAGCATATGGCCAACTGTAGTAACAGCAGCATGTGCACTCATAAAATATGTGTGTACTGCAGTAGTAGTATAGTGCTGTGGGTGTGTCAGTGTATTAGTCAGTTCTTTCACTGCTGTAAATAACTACCTGAGACTGGGTGATTTATAAAGATAAGAGGTTTAATTGACTCACAGTTCTGCAGGCCATACAGGAAGCATGACAAGGGAGGCCTCAGGAAACTTACAATCATGGGAAGGTGAAGGGGAAGCAAGCATGGTCTTAACATGGCCAAAGCAGAGTAAAAGAGTGAAGAGGAAGGTGCCACATACTTTTAAGCAGCCAGCTCTGATAAGAACTCTATCACCAGACGGCACAAGCTGGGTGGTGCTAAAACATTAGAAACCACCCCCTTGATCCAGGCCCCTCCTGCGAGGCCCTGCCTCAAACACTGGGGATTACAATTCAACATAAGATTTGGGTGGGGACAGAAAGCCAAACACATCTGTCAGTGAATCCAATCAGTTCGTATTTATTCAGATCTTCTAGATACTTACTGATTTTGGGGGGACTACTTGTTTTACCAGATACTAAGTGAGTTGTGTTAAAATATTTTATTCATTGTACATTTGTCTATTTCTTTTTATAATGTCCATCTTTTACTTTATATATTTTGAGGTTATTGGGATTATAAAACTTTAAATTGCTATATTTTATGGTAGAGCAATCTTCTTTTCCATAATAGAATATCTCTAGCTCCAGAAATGAATCTTGCCTAAAACTTTACTTTGTTTGCTTTATTTGTGGGACAAATAAAAAACCAATAATAAGATGGGAGATTCAATCACCAATATATAAATGCTTATTTTAAATGTACAGTAGTCACCCCCTCATCTGTGGGGGACATGTTCCAAGACATCATGGATACCTGAAATCTCAGATAGTACCAAACCTGATCACTATCAATTAGAACACATTTCTGTTCACATCTTCCACCCACAAATTTAATGCCTTTCCCCTCTTAACTAAGCACTTAACATGCACTGTGGTTGTAACTTTTGCAGTTTGAAGTGTGACAGCAAAACTAGCACAGATTTCTTTTTCCTTCTTCACAATTTCATTGACAGAAGGTTCCTTCTTACCTTGGATCTTAGCAACTTCAACATACAATTTTTTTCTTTCTTTATTAAGTGGACAACTTTCACCTTTTCTCTTAAAGGAAGCACTTGCTACACAACTGGACCCTAATGGTAATGAACTCCGTCACTAGGCTCAGCTAAAACTTTGAGAATCTATGTGGAAAGGTGTGGTAGGCTGGGTAATGACCTCTCAAAGATATCCATGTCCTGATCCCTGAAGCCTGTGAATGTTGCCTGTAATGGTAAAAGGGCTTTGCAGATGTGATTAAGAATCTTGAAATGGGCAGATTATCCTGGGTTATCTAGGTGGGCCTTATTTAGGTGGGTCTTTATAAGGTCCTTATAAAAGGGGGACAAGAGGGTTAAAGCAGACAGAAGAAGGATATTTGAAAATGCTACGCTGTTGGCCTGGAAGGTAGAGGAAGGAGGCCATGAGCCAAAGGATGGAGGCAGCCCCTGGAAGCTGGAAAGAGAAAGAAAGCCCCTGGAGCCTCCAGAAGGAACACAGCCCTATGGATCTATTTTAGGTCTTGGCCTCCAGAACTGTAAGAGAATACATTTTTGTTGTCTTAAGTCATTCAGTTTGTGGAAATTTGTTACAGCAGCAATATAAAATTTATACAAAAAGAGAATGATATATAGTGTTAAAAATGTTGGGTTCATAGATGCCTGGCCTTGAACCCAATGTTGACTACTTAGTGGCTATGAGATCTTAAGCAACCTGCTTAATCTTGCTGAGCCTCCATTTCATCTTCACAAAGGGAATGATAATATTTTCCTAACAGATTTGCAGGGAGGGTCAAAGGTAGTATATGCTCTCACATACACAGAAAGCACTTCATAAATTGTACTTATGATTATTACTTTTAGAAAAGAAGAGGAATGCTAAGTGTTAAATTCAATTATTCTGCTAAAGTGGGTGTGCTTGCTTTGCTTCCAAGAGTTTATTTTCTGCTCATTTGCAGAGCTAGTTTGGAATGAGCCTATTTTGTTGGAAATGTACTGGATGACCTCAGTGACTGGTGACCTCATAGCTCTCTGGAGTGAATGTGCCCCCAATTCAGCCTAGCACTTGCTGTCTGCATCTCATGAGCTCTATCATAGTGTCCACGGAACCCCTGACAGAGGCTTCCTAAGGTTGCCTTTTCCCTGTTGACAATAGCTTTCATCAGAATTGGAAGTCTACTCTGCGCTTTCTACTGAAGCAAAGGATGATGCTCCAAGAAAGCTCCTATTTCTTACTTATTTTTCCCTCAGACAGCCTGTATCTGTCATTGCACATTTGCTTTCTTAAGCCAGCAGTTGCTAAGCAAGGATGCCCTTGTCTATGTTTCTTGCTTCATGTAGTGCCACTCAGTCCCCTCACCAAGGTGTGGCCCTTTCCCCTTTTTCAGTTTCCTGAAGACACACATTTTCCCCTGTCTATGACATTCCTTTGTGTGTGATGAACTTTTATCTTTACTCTGACTTCTATTTTTCCTCCAGGTGTCTGCTAAAATACCACTTTCTTATCAAAGCCTTCCCTGGCCTGCCTATGGCCATGCCACTCTGAATGTGCCCAATCTTGTCTGAAGCCTTCCCCGACCCTCTTAGGGATTTGGAATCTAAACTACTTCCCTCTACCCCACCCTATAATAATTTCTAGTCAGACCCTTTGCTTTTCCTTTCATATCAATAGTTTGTTATTATAATTTGTGCTTCTTTAACTTTGTGTGCTTTTAGAAGTTTGTATTTTTCTCAATAGATATATGCATAATTTAAGGGCAAGAGATGACACATTTGTTGTACCTCTAAATTAATACCTAGTCCACTCAATTATAAGCACTTAATGCATATTTGTTGTAATGAACAACCAAAGAAGAATTACGTATAAATCTTAAAAAAAAAAAAAACAACAAGAATCAAAGCTATGTCACCAGAATCTCTGATTTAGTGGGTCTGTGTTAGAGCCCAGGAGTTTATATTTTTAAAATTTTTCACAGTTGATTTTGATAGATAACAGCACTTTGAGGACCACTGGGGAAAAAAAAGAAACACTGAATAGAATAGTTCCTGTGATTTTCAGTGGTATGAATGCATTCGCCTTTCTTAGAGTTGATATGTGGGATGAAACAGTTTTGACATTTGTCTTATCCATTGATGATGGACAATGAAGAGATTCCAAGTGGAGCTCCCGGTGCCAAAAGTTGTATTGAGAAAGGGTAAACATCACAGCAAAGCTCACAGCAAGAGGATAGAACGAGATCTAAAGCAACAAAGCAAACTGGATGAACCATTCTTGGAAAGAAATTCCTTCCCTTTAATTAACTTATATTCTTACTTACATAGTAGTAAAAGAACAGTATAGGTAATAATAAAATGCAAAGTTATATAACAGCTCAAAAAAGGAATATATGAGACTTCAACAAAGAAAGCTTGATCTAGTTTCCTTTCCCTCCTTTATTACCAATCCCTCAATTTGAGGCTAGTTCCTGCGATAAATGTATTCATATAAACTCCATAAACTCAAGACCTACCATGATTTTTAAAAGTTTTTATAGTTTTATTAAGATATATCACATACAATGATTGATGAGTATCTAAGTGTACAATTTGATTACTTATAACACATATATGTACTGTGAAACCATCGCCAAAATGAAGACAACAAACATTTCCATCATACTTTTCACTTCCACAGAATTCCCTCATGTCCTTCTGTAATCCATCCAAACGTCCACTTCCTTCTCTAGGCAACCTCCATCCTATTTTTTCTTCCTACAGATTGATTTAACTTTCTAAAATTTCATATAACCTAAATCACTTCCTTTATATCCTATCGTGTAAGTGAAATAACTCAGGTGGGTTTTTTATGGTTTAGCCTTCACACAGCATAATTAGAGATCCATCTAGGTTTTGCTGCGCGTATAGAAATGGTTTCCTTTTGTTGCTGAGTAATATTCAATTGTATAAATATATTTTAATTTACTTTATCCATTCAGTTGTTGAGGGACATTTGGATTGTTTCCACTGTTAATGATTACAAACTAAACTGCTATGAATATTCATGTGCAAGTTTTTGTGTGGATATATGACTTCATTTCTCTTGGGTAAAAACCTAAGAGTAAAATGCTGAGTAATATGACAGGTGTGTGTCTAAGGTTTTAAGAAACTGTTGAACTTCCTAAAGTTAATGTTATAATTTTACCTGCCAAATAGCAATATATTATAATTCCAGTCACTCTACCTTATCACCAACACTTGGCTTGGTCAATCTTTTCCATTTTAGCCTTTTTAGAGGGTTTATATTGTTATCTCATTTTGGGCTTTGTCGTGTATGACTCAGCCCACTTTCATGCATTCTGGTTTCAGATCTTTCATTCAAAGCAAGTTAATTTATTCTGTGTTATATGCACGATTAACACATCATCACTTTCATATTTGTTCAAGTATGAGCTGTCAACTTGAAATACACTCTGCTCTCCATTCTGCATATTCTTTAAGAAATATACTTGAACTTGCTTTGCTTAGTCTCCTCTATCAGTCTAAAAAAAGAGCATGCATGGCCAGGTGCGGTGTCTCACGCCTGTAATCCCAGCACTTTGGGAGGCCGAGGCGGGAGGATCACAAGGTCAGGAGATCGAGACCATCCTGCCCAAAATTGGTGAAAACTCGTCTCTACTAAAAGTACAAAAACTTAGCCGGGAGTGGTGGTGCGTGCCTGTTGTCCCAGCTACTCGGGAGGCTG
Organism: Cebus imitator; assembly: GCF_001604975.1. Taxonomy (NCBI): domain Eukaryota; kingdom Metazoa; phylum Chordata; class Mammalia; order Primates; family Cebidae; genus Cebus; species Cebus imitator. Next base: position 5,124,853 of record NW_016107353.1, on the reverse strand, counting down.
AGGCAGGAGAAGCGCTTGAAGCCAGAAAACGGAAGTTGCAGTGAGGCGGATTGCGCCACTGCACTCCAGCCTGGAGATAGAGCAAGACTCTGTCTCAAAAAAAAAAAAAAAAAAAAAAGAGCATGCACTTTCAAAAAATATAAAGTTATAAATTTATATGCACATAAATATATAAATTATATGCCTCAATATAAATTTTTGAAATATAATAAACATTTTAAGTGCTTTGTTAATCATCTTGACAACACAACATCTAACATATAAAGGGACAAGGAACAGTCACAGTGAGTTTCTGTGTTCACAACAGTGAATGTAAAGCTTATTTCAACTGTCTTCATGATACTTTCTAGATTTTTTGGTTTTGTCAAGTTTTGATCGGTTGTGATTACATTGACAGCATTTCTTCCTCTTAATGCCTCTGACAAAAAATGTATATACATGTGTCTTTGCAGGGAGGGTGAGAGGGATGGTCAACTCTGCCATTTTCTTGTTTTCTGGACTTGGTTTTATTATAGTGATCTCCACCCAGTATTTTTGTGTAGGACAATTTTAATGTTAACGATTCAAATGTGAACCTTATTTTAGATAAAAATAGATAATACAAATAAAGCATCTATTCATCTGAGCACATGTAAACCAAAATACATCACAAAGCAGGGAAAGCAAATTGGAACTTCCCTTCTTTTATCTTGCACCTTTACCTTGCAGGGATAACCAAACGAGACCCTACATGAGGACCAGGTGAGGGCGCCAGAGTCCACCCTATGTTAAACACTGCCTGGTAAAGCTTAGTGTACTATTTTTATGGCTCAGAATGCGCTCTATCCACATGAAGGTGAGCTGGAGAATATGTCTTCTGCTGTTGTTGGATGAAGTCATCTATATACGTCAATTATATCCAAGTGGATTGATGGTGCTGTTGAGTTCAAGTATGTCCTTACTGATTTTCTGCCTGCTGAATCTGCCCATTTCTGATAAAGAAACTCCAGCACCTTTATCTTTTCTGATATTAGAAAGATATAATAGAACTTGATGAAACCAAAAAATCTAGATGTAGAATTATGATTAGTAAATTTATCTATTTCTCCTTGAAATTCCATCGGTTTTGCCTCACATATTTTGTTTCTTTGTCAGGTGCAAACATATTAGATATTGTCAGGTTTTCTTGGCCCCTTTATCATTATATGATGCCCCTCTTTATCCCTAATAATTTTCCTTGATCTGAAGTCTGCTGTGCTTGAAATAAACACAGCTATGCCTGCTTTCTGTGACTAGTATTAGCATCATGTATCTTTGTCTACCCATTTACTTTATATATATATTGGCTATATTTAAAATGGGCTTATTGTATACAATATACAGTTGGGTCTTGTTTCTTAATTCACTCTGATGATCTGTTTCAATTGGTGCATTTAGATCATTGACACTCAAAATGATTGCTGATATGGTTGGTTTGTTACTGATTTCTATTTGTTGACTTTGTTCTCTTGTTCTCTGTTCCTATTTTTTTGTCTTTCATTCTTTTCCTGTCCTTTATTTATTTATTTTTGTTTTGTTTGTTTGTTTGTTTCTTTCTTTTTTTTTGAGATAGAGTCTCGCTCTGTTGCCGAGGCTGGAGTGCAATGGTGTGATCTTGGCTTACTACCACCTCTGCCTCCTAGGTTCAAGTGATTCTCCTGTCTCAGCCTCCTGAGTAGCTGGGATTAAAGGCACCTGCCATCATGCCTGGCTAATTTTTGTATTTTTGTGGAGACAGGATTTCACTACATTGGTCCGGCTGGTCTTGAACTCCTGACCTCAGGTGATCCTCCCACTTCAGCCTTCCAAAGTGCTGGGGATTATGGGCGTGAGCCACCATACCTGACCCTCTTATTATTTTAACTGAGCATTTTATATGATACAATTTTCTCTTCCTTAGTAGCATATAAATTGTACTTTTTTCCCACTTTTTCCATTGGTTGTCTCACATTTGCATATCTATTTGCAGCTAATCTAAGTCCTCTTTCAAATAGCCTATGCCACTTCATGAGTAGTGTAACTTATAATAACAAAACTATCCTAATTCCTCTGCTATTTTTATACAGAAATAAATATCCCCATGAACTGTCCTTTGCGACCTGATTCTGGATTCAATCTTTAAGCACTAGTAAAGCCATACACCTTTCCCTCACCCTTTTCTGATCATAGGAGCTGAGATTTCTCTCTTTTCAGTGATCCTGCGGTCTTGCATGATTTCTTAGTCATCGCTTCTCAGACATGCATGGGGTTTTCAGATTACAAAACACTGTCACATGCACTCCCCACCTGATTTTCACAATACCCCTCTCAGATATCAGGCTGTCAGTTATGCTCATTTTATACACACGGACACTGAAGGTCAGTCATGTGACTTAACTTGCTGGATCCAAGATCCCAGTTGGTAAGTAACAGAGTCTGGAAAAACTAGAATGTTGGCTTCCTAATAAGTAGATTTCATAAAACTCCACCACCTATTTCTATATGGATACACATTGGGTGCATAGCTCTTTCTCTTACACTTCTTTTAAATTCCAAAGGACGTGCACAATGGACGCATCCATCAGCATTTTAAAATTTAAATTACTTCAGCAACAAAATATATAGGTAGTTTAGGCTGTTTCACATCTGGAGGTTATTGTGATAGCCTCAGTAAATTTTTTTGTTTGCAATTAACAGTGTCTGGGATTGTTTATAATGGTAACTTAATCATCATAAGCAAACTGAAACAAAATTCTAGTAAGAAGAGGGCCAGTACTCACAAGGATGATACAAATTCCTAAGCATCGACAACCGATTGCTTAACTTACTGGGCCTGCTTCTCTCCTAAAAATAAAATTATAAGCTTTATCATATCTCTTCACCGGACAGGGTACTTTCTGGTGTCTAAGGAGATCAAATATTAATAACAACTCTTCTGGGAAATTTGGTTTTCTTTTTTCCTTACTCTTTTAGAGAAGAAGGAACACTCAAATAATAAATGCAAAACGTCTAATGGCAGAGAAGGGTGAACGCTGAGTTGTCAGGAAGAGGCTAGACAAAAACAGACAATACTGTCCTTTCAAATGACATGTTTCCAGTGAGTCTAAGCAACCAAGAAGACTTCTGGGGAGCCCCCAAAATAACAATAGAAGGGTTCAAATTGAAGATGTTTACCTACCTGAAGTTAAGAAAAAGGAAGAGATGTGGTTTCAGAATTTCCATAGTAGTTATAATAGGCTTTATTTTGTACTAAACACATCACTAAAAATGTAAACTGTAAACATATCTATTGTTCCCTTCTAACTGCAGCTGTTACATTGTGTGTTCCGGGGCTTCCCTTGCTCTTCTAACTCCCAAGTGCCGGGCATGGCTCTGTCTTAAAGTAGGCTGTCAGTCAGGTGCATGGTGATGTTGGCGGTGCTGGCTTGGGGTGAGTGATGAGGACAGTCCCATGCAGGCCATTTTTCAGGTAATACCTGTATCCCTAGGACTCCTTGTCTGAACACCATTGGAAGCAAAGTGAAGAGGTAATGGTCGGAGGAGAGAAATGGACTCGGGCAAGGCCCTGAGTTAGACACTCGACAGACTTTATGTCATTGAGGCAGCAACTCCGCAATGTAGAGATATCAGTGTCCCCATTTTACAGGAGAGCAAACAGGCTTAGGTGTGCTGACTTGCCGCACAGTTAAGTTTCTAGGACCAGAAGTCAGGTTTGTCGGATCCCCACGTCCCCTTTCGCTAGGATCAATGCCATACTCGGCTATAAACAGCCTAGGCTGTGAATACGCAAAGGCAAGGACCTCCGTGCCGCACGCGCTCAGCATCTGCGCCTTCCTCTGCGCTGGGCACGACTTAAGTCCCTGCACATGGGAACTCCACGCTTACCCAGAAGCAGCGAGAGTCTCCAGTGTGCAGAAGGATCCCAGACCCGCCGCCCTGCCTGGTCGCGCGCTCAGCCCACCCATCGCGCTGCCTTCGGACCCGGGCGCACAGCGCAGAGCGCGAGTTCCCTGTGGCGCCCCGGGTGCCTGGTCCGCCCGAGTGCCTCCCCACGCCCGCCCGCGTCTCACCCCAGGCCACCGGCAGCGCGAGCAGCACCACAACCGCCAGCGGGGTTCCTCTGCAGCAGAAGGGGAGACGGGGCGCCGGCGGCTCCACAGGCTCTGGGCTTCTCGGAGAAGAGGCACCCATCCTCTCCAAGCACATCTAGAAAGCAGATTTGATCTCGAAGAAAATTGAAATAGGAGAAGCTCAGCGAAAATAGGAGTGACCAATCGCTGTGCTCCGCGCCCAGAATATGGGGAGGACTGCGGGGTTCCGGGACAAAATGCTTTTGACCACAGCTTCCCCTTAATGGGCGAGGTCATGTTTACTCCCATTTGCATTGTTTCTAGCGAGTTTCGCTCGCAGAGCCCACCTTGCGGACCCAGGTGCGGCAGCAGAGCTGGACACTGCTTGGGCTTCCAACGGATCCCACGTGCGAGTCCCTGCGCTTCCAGACAAAGGCTGTGGATGACGGCAGCTGTTACATCGTGTAACAGCTCCAAACACCCTGCTTGACGTTTCCTCTTTGCAAGAATGTGTGTGGGACGGTCAGCTAATGAAATGCCTGCTCTCTCTCTGTGTCGAAGAAATTGCAGGCGATGTGTACCGTGTACAGGGAATGTGAAGAACTCATTTCCTTATCTTGAATTGAGATGTTACGCCATTGTAAGATTTTTTAGAGGGGAATGACAATCACATTTTAAACATATAAATCTGTGTATACTATGGAGACTAGATTAGGGCAATAATGGACAGGGGAGACTAGTCAGGGGACTTTTGCTGACATCCAAGTGAGGTTTGATGACAGCCCTGACTGAATTGATAAAGTGGACAATTAACAAAGATATTGGAGACGGAATGAATAGTCGCTCATGTGTTGGATTTTGGTTTCTTCCTTTCTTAAGGTTGGTGGTGAGAAGAAAGCAATCAAGAGTTAGCCCCTGGATTAGAAATGAATGGTGGTGCTGCTTATTGTAACAAGAAATATGGATGGAGGAGTGACAGATTTAGGGTGGAGGTTAAAATGAAGGATGCCTTTATTCCTCCTGTCTCTCTGTGTTCTGTTCCCTTTAACTAATCTTTCTCCATCTCCGATTGTCCCTCCCTTCCCCAGCCTCTAGTAGCCAGTATTCTACTCTCGACTTCCCTAAGATGACCTTTTTTGGATTCCACATATGATTGCTATCATACAAGATTTGCCTTTTTGTGCACATTGGTTTCCATTAGGCTTTTCCCCAAGATTCTATTGGAAGAAACGTCTACTTTGAATATCACTTATCACACTTTTTAATGCAACTAGTGCCATTCTCTTAGGGATTTGCTATCATCCTTTCAAGTTATTGTCAACAGATTAATGGGAGAAGAAGCCAGATTGTAGTAGGCTGAGGAAAAGAGAATAAGAGAAGGCTCAGTTGCCTAGTTTTACATCACATGCTATCAGAAGGTGTCAATCCTTACCAATTCTGCTGGTATCCATCTTCTAGTATCTACTCTCTCCCCTTATTCCTTGAAGGTTTTAGCTCCCAGCTCATGGTCACCTTCTCCACTATTACTCCTGCCACAGTTCCCGGTCATTTCAATATTCACAGCAATAGTATTTTCAAATCCCTGGCCTTCCAGTGCCTTGACCTCTTCTCTGTCTATGGTCTTGTCCTCCACTCTCCTCTGACACTAATGCTCATGTGCATGCTCTGAAACTTGTCACCTTCACTGCGACCCTCGATGATTTCAATGATCCCACTCTCTAACCACCAATCCTACTCTTGTCTTTTACCCCAGTGCCATTCAACTGAATCCAGTAATCTTTGTCTTTCCCAGTGTCTGCAGACCATTGATCCTAATGCTCTCTCTCCCAGCCTTTCATTCCCTTTGTGTCTTCAATTTCATCCCTGCCAGGTTAAATTCCATACTCTGTCATTATAATCACCATCTTACATCCACAGTCAGCTCCCTCACCCCTCTCTTGCTTTATTACAGGTATTAGACAAAACAATCCCGGTGAGAATAAATTCTCCATTATTTTGCTCCCTTACCCGTGAAACTGAATGTGGCTGGAGAAGACACATATCCACCATGACTAGCCTTACTTTAGTGACAAATAATTTCAAATGGACGATTATACTTCTGCCTGACATTCCCACTATTGTTTGTCTAATCCCATTTTTTCTCCCATTCTCCTAAATGACTATTGCATATTTTTATGTTGACATCTATTTCTGACACCCTCTCCAACATTCTTAATCTCTGTGAATAGCTTTGCTTCTTTTTTTTAATTAAGAAAATAGAAACAATCAAAGAGATCTACAATTTTCTACCATCACTCCACCCAAATTCTTGTATTTGGCCTATGTAAGCTCCTTCTCTCCTGTTAGTATATACTGTTTAAAGTCCTGTCTAAGGGTGATCTCTCCACTGTGCCCTAGATTCAATTTGCTCTCACTCACTCAAGGAAACCAGCAATTCTCACTTTCTCCAGGATTATCATACCCCTCTTTCTGCTAGATTTTACCATCAGCATGCAAACAAATTATTTCTCCAAGTACAGCAGGTATATTTTTCTCTTCAGTTTTCCCCTCCCATTTAATACTCCTTTTGCTTAGAATGCTCTTTGCGTAGGTATCTCTCTGCATGGGTACTACCTCTTCTCCTTGATTCTTTGGCTCAAATGAGACCTTCTTGAAGGAGCCTTCCTTGACCACTATTTAAAATTGCAATTACTTCAGAACTTCCTTGCCTTTTTGCATATTTTATATAGATGAAAAATTATACTTGTCATTTTTTCATTTTATTACCATCTGAAAATCTGCTTATTGCGTGTTTCTCCCACTAGAATAAAAGCTGCTTGAGGACATGTCAGTTCATCACTGCCAAATCTCATGACCTAAATCGATGCTTAACACAGAGAAGGGGTTCCATAATTACTTCTTGAATGAGTGACCACAATGGTTGAGACAGCTAAGGTCAACCAGTCTTTCAGAAAATTTGGTGGTGGAGAGACAGTTTAAAAGAGAAACATAGGTGGTTTTGGGGAAGATTTGTTTTTAGATGGAGGGGAAGGTGGATATCTGTTGCTCTAAATGGGTCCATTCTTCTGGGATTTGCCCCTAGATTTTTCCATTGGGAAATTCCCTCTTTCCTATAGTTCAATGTGATTCAGGAAGGCTATGGTTTCTCAACCTCAATATTATTGACATCCTGGACAGGATAATTCTTTGTTCTGGAGGTCTGTCTTGTGCCTTGGGGGATGTTTAGTGGTAACCCTGGCCCCTACCCACTAGAGCCCAGTAGCACTTCCCTTCTCCAGTTGTAGTAACCAAAAATGTCTCTAGACACTGCCAAATGTCATTGGGAGGGCAAAATCATCCCACCTGAGAACCACTGAGGTAGTCCAACCCTACCCCCGTCTCCAAGGCTGGGAGGCAACTCAGGCCTTGCCCTCTGTTTATTTCACTGTCCTACTCCTAGTTATTAGTTCCTTTGGGTACATGTGACCCTATTTGGACAATGAGAGCTACTGAAGGGACTTTTGAATGACTTATTGGACAAGAGACACTCTTTGCACTGGAATTCTAAGCTGATGGGATGTGCACTTGGTATTGTCAGCAAATATTTTGCCAATTTTCAGGGAGTTTCATCCAGAGAATGAAGCCAGCAAGGCAAAGAAGAAGAAGAAGATATTTCTGAAGGACTGCTTTGACTATTCCTGTTTCGACAAAAGCCTTTTCTGTCATGTGATATAGTAAAATTCATTTTGGTTTAAGCCAGTGTGAGATGGATTTCTATCATATGCAGCTCAGCAGGTCTTGGCTTCAGGATGTTTGTAGGTGGAACAAAGGAGCCAGGGATGAGAGAAGGTCTAAATGAAGGGACAGTTGTCATGGAAGAGACAGAAAGGGCTGAGAAGAGAAAGATATAGGCTGTAATGTGTGGAAGATGGAAATGAAGGTAAGGGTGAGTGGATGTAGATATAATGGAAGGTGTGGGGGAGAGGAAGTTGAGAGAATTACCCCCGGATGTTTTCATCATCCCCTAATGGAAGAAGGGATGACTGTAGAATAGATGGTTTGAGGTGAGTGAACAGACAACGTGGGGAAATGAAAGTGTTGCTGACTGTACATGAATAAAAGATGCTGGAGAGCATCCCACTTCTAAATACGGATCCAAAAGAATTGAAAACAATGTCTGAAAAGGTGTCTGCACACCCACGCTCATAGTAGCACTATTCACAATAGTAAAGAGGTGGAAACAAGCTGATACGGTTTGGATCTGTCCCCTCACCAAATCTCATTATGAATTGTAATCTTCAGCAGTGGAGAGGGGCCAGTGGGAGATAATTGGATCATGAAGGTGGATTTCTCACCAAAGGTTTAGCTTGGTACTGTATAGGGAGCGAGTTCTCACCGAATCTAGTAGTTTAAAAGTGTGTAGCACCTGCCCCATCTCTCTCTTCCTCTTGCTCCCACTGTATGAGATGCCTTGCTCCCCCTTTGCTTTCCTCCATGGTTGTGAGTTTCCAAAGGCCTCCCCAGAAGGTGGGCAGAAGTCAGCATCATGCTTCCTGTACAGATCCTGGAACCATAAGCCAATTAAAACTCTTTATATAAATTGCCCAGCCTCAGATGTTCCTTTACAGCAATGTGGGAAGAAACTAATACAGAACATTGGTACCCAGGAGTGAGTCATTGCTATAAAGATACCTGAAAATGTGGCAGCAACTTTGGAATTGGGTAACAGGCAAAGGCTGAAAAAATATGGAGGGCTCAGAAGAACGCTGTATTCCCATCCAAATCTCACGTCGAATTGTAATCCCCAGTTTTTGGAGGTGGAAACTGGTGGGAGGTGATTGGATCACAGGGGTGGATCCTTCATGAATGGTTTAGCACCATCACTTTGGTGCTGTTCTAGTGTGTGGCACCTCCCCTCTCCCTCCCTTGCTCCTGCTTCTGCCATCTAAAACATGCCTGGCTTCCCCCTTCACTTTCTGCCATAATTGTCAGTTTCCTGGGGGCCTCCCCAGAAGCTGGGCAGATGCTAATATCATGTTTCTTGTACAGCCTGTGGAATCATGAGCCAATTAAAACTTTTTTTTAAATAAATTACTCAGTCTCAGGTATTTCTATATTGCAATGTAAGAATAAACGAATACCTAACCCAATGTCTATTGACAGAAAAATGTATAAACAAAATGTATAAACAAAATTGCATGTATGCACAATGAACTATTAACCTTAAAAAAAAAAAGAAATTCTGACATATGCCACAATGTGAATGAACATTGAAGGTATTATGCTAAGTGAAATAAGTCAGTCACAAAAGGACATATATATGCGATTTCACTTATATGAGGTTCTGAGAGTACTCAAATTCATTGCACCGGAAAACAGAATGGTGTTTGCCAGGGGCTGAAGGGATGGGGAATGCAGAGTTATTATATAATGGATATAGAGTCTTGGTTTTATAAATGAAAAAGAGTTGTGAAGATCTGCTTTACAACAATGTGAATCTATCTAACGCTACTGAACTGTACACTTAAAAATGGTGAAGATGATAAATTTTATGTTGTGTTTTTAATCAGAATTTTAAAAAACAGGAATAAAAAAAGATGCTGAACAGCATAACTAGTCTAGGGGAAGGTAGAGAGAGTAAAACATGTGGTCACCAATGAGCAAGGTTTTATTTTCTCAATAGTTTAAATGTAGGAATGGAGAAAATTAACATCTCTATCTATATTGAGGGTGTGGTGGGAGAGGATGAGTGAGCTGGGGAAGGTATTGGCTGGACAAATATAAGAGAAAGTCTTGAGGGTGAGGAAATTGAATTTGTGGGTTGAAAGTTTGGCTAAAATGACCAAGTGAAGGGATCCTGAATGAGTAACTGTTAAATTATGAACTCTAAGATCCCTAAGTCTGTTATTCAAGATTTCAAATAAGGCAAGTGTTGTGTGTGTGTGTTTTTTATAATTACAATTTATTTGAATGGCTAATGTACACATTATTAAGGGAAAATTTACAGGCAAGTGGAGCTTATCACAGAAATGCGAAGGAAACATCCAAAGCTTGAATTGTACACTACATCTTTAGGATTAAAACTTGATTCTTAAATTTAAAAAAACCTGTGCAAATTGGAATCACTGAGTGATTATGGAAAGGCAAAGTATATACAGTATTGGGAGAAAAACTCAAACCAAGTGAGGATAATAATGAAATAGTTAACAATACCATAAAGATACTATCAAAATAAAACCATACTTCTCAATAAAGGTACACCCATCATAACCCCAGAAAATGCTTCATCGTTTACTTGGATAATTAAAACCACATTACAACCAAAAGAACATAGTAACATTGAGTATGCTGTCTACAAAAAGATGGGTCTAGATACCAGGACAGCTCTTTTTGTGCCTTCCTTAAAAAGGGTGAAACTTTTAGAGCCATGTAATTGTTTATAGCCATGGTCTGGCTTCAGGCATCTCACAAGTGAGGCTTCAGAAAGTCCCTGGAGAGCATATGGCAGTGAAACTGGGCTCCCTTCTTTAACATAAAGATGTTCTTCTTGAGATTAAGTGCATATAGGAAGTGACAGCTTACAAAATCATTTCATTGATCTTGAGACCATATAAAGAGACTTGCTGATAATAGAGCAGTTTCTTCCTAATCAATGTTCCATTGAATTCCAAGCAACAAGGCACACTGAAAATAGATCATTTCTGTTTAGGAGGCAGCAAGAATAGCAGCGGTGCAACTCAAAGTTTAAATAATGCTAGCATCATTCTTTTAACATACCAGTTACAACTGTTATAACCAACAAAACATCAAGTCTATTAGAAGATATTCTATTGAAAGGTCTTTTTCCGTATAACATGATCTGGAACAAATAACTACATTTTACGTACATTCGTATAAATGTGAATTAAACTAAATGAGTGAGAAATGAAAGCAATAATCTTTCTCATTCATGTATTCATTCAACAAATATTTATGTGCTAGCTGTACTCTGTACCCCCACTGGTTTGGATTTAGAGGTCACTAGCATGGTCCTCCTGATTTATCTTTCTTTTTCATGACTCATCAGCAGCTACCTCTTCATCCTCAACTGCCATAACAGATTTTCTATACCTTGTTTATGGTACATATTATTACCTATGATATGTATGAGTCTTATTCGTCTTATTAAAATAAGTTCTAAGAGGACAGAGTTAGTATCTTTATTTTATAGATTATGTAGGAGAAAGCAGTTTAAAGTCAGACGTGAGCTTGCATTCCACCTTTGCCAATGACTGGTCCTGAGACCTTGCCCAAGAGAATCTTTTAGACTAGGTTTTCTTAGATGTTATTTCCTCATCTTGGTATTATCCTGAGAGAACACCCACTTTTCAAAGTGGTACTGATGGCTAAATAAGAGAGGGCATGAAAGTCCATCACATAATGCCTGGACAGAGTACACCTTCAAATGTTCATCCCCATTTTCTCGTGGGAACCTCAGGTGCACATCTCATGTTGCCTGTCCACCTTTCTGTACTATCTATCATTCAGTCTTCAATTCTTAGTTTATGATTTAATGCCCTCCTTTTTCTTCTTAACTCTCTCATATCTCCTTTCCCAGCCTCTCTCTCAGCTGATCAATTTGCTTTTTATTCACTGAGAAGGCCGAATCATCAGAAGGGAATTTCCCCACATTCACTCCCTGCCACAGCTCCCAACCTGCTTTCATCCACACCTGCAGATTCTGCCCTCACTCCTATTACTAAGCCCACACAACTAAGGTCAACTCCTCCTAGCTTACCCAGACCTTGCTCCAGAAATTCTTCCCTCTTTTTCCTGCCATCACTCTTTCCCTTTCTACTAGATCATTCCTATCAGCCTGTTGAAATAGAGCATAGCTTCTATTTCTCCAATCTTAAAAAATACTTCTGTAGGCTTTACATTTCACTTTTGCTCGCACTTTATTTGCTCCTCTTTATAGAAAAAGTCCCTGAAAAGTTGTCTGTAGTTGATAGCTGCACTTTCTCTCCTTTCATTCTCTCTTAAGCTCAGTCCAGCCAGGCTCCTGTCTCCTTCTTCTCTTCCAAAACTGTCTTGTCAAGTTCACCAGCAAACTTTGTGTTGCTTACCTGTAATCCCAGCTACTTAAGAGGCTGAGGCTTAAGAATCACTTGAAACTGGAAGGTAGAGGCTGCAGTGAGCCAAGATCACATCACTGCACTCTGGCCTGGGCGATAGAGCGAGACCCTGTCTTAAATATATATGTATATTTGAGACAAGACCCTGTCTCAAAATATATATATGTGTGTGTGTGTGTGTGTGTGTGTGTGTGTGTGTGTGTGCTGCTGAATTTCAATGGTCAGTTTGCAGGGCTCATCTTTCTTTGTCTACCAGCAGCACTGGACAGAGTTGATCACTCCCTCCTCCTTAAAATTCTTTCTTCACCTGACTTTGAGATTCTTCTCCGGATAGTATCTGAGGCTACTTTCTGGAATGCTTCTCCCCCGTATGGCCGCATGGCTTTTTTTTTTTTTTTTCTTTTTGAGAGGTAGTCTTGCTCTGTTGTACAGGCTGGGGTTCTGTAGCACAGTCTTGGCTCACTGCAACCTCCACATCCTAGGCTCAAATGATCCTCCTGCCTCAGCCTCCTCAGTAGCTGGGACCACAAGCGCGTACCACCATACCTGCTACTTACAGGGTTTCACTGTGTTAGACAGGCTGGTCTCAAACTCCTGACCTCAAGTGACCTGCCCTCATCAGCCTCCCAAAGTGCTGGGATTATAGGCATGAACCACCATGCCCGGCCCTGGCTCTTTACTTTTCTTGAGTCTTTGCCCAAATGCCATTCTCTTAGTGACGACTTCCCTTGCAACCACCCTGCTCTCTTTATCCCTCTTGCCTACTTCATTATTTCTCTTTACAATGCTTATCATTTTATTTATTTTATTCTTAGTTGTTTTGCTATTTAGTATTTGTTGAATGGATGAACAGATTTAAAAAACTAGGAACATTAGTTGGCAATATGAAGTAGGTAAATGAACAACTGCTATGCACGACGACTAAAGACTTGTGCAATAGTAAGAACCATATATATATATATATATATATATATATATATATACACACCATGAGTGCTATGCTATGCTTATTGATAAATACAAGTTGAAGGAAATTTTACATGTAAATTAATAAGAATATTTCCATTTCATTACATACCACCAGTTTGTCTTCTGATCAGCTTGCTGGATTGTATGGATCAATAGAATATACTTCTCGTGTTTCTAAATGAAAAGATTCTTTCTGGTTTGTATTTGTATAATAATTGCTAAACAGAAGGGAGAAAAAAGTAATATCTTTACACATTGATCATGATTCAATGTAGCAGTTGTTTGCTTTCAATAATTCCCAACACGTGGTAAGTACTTTTTGTGGATGATTTTTTTTTTTTTAATTATACTTTAGCTTCTGGGATGCATGTGCAGACCGTGCAGGTTTGTTACATAGGTATACATGTGCCATGGTGGTTTGCTGCACCAATCAATCTGTCATCTACATTGGGTATTTCTCCCAATGCTATCCCTCTCCTTGCCCCTTATCCTGACAGGCCCCAGTGTGTGATGTTTCCCTCCCTGTGCCCATATGTTCTCGTTGTTAAACTCCCACTTACGAGTGAGAACATGCAGTGTTTGGTTTTCTGTGATGATTTCATTTTTACTGTCTTTATCCTATGAAGTGTAAACACTGTAACTCCACTGTTTGGATAGGCACATAAAAAAAATAATGTTCTAGGCTTGTAAATGTCCTAGTCAGAGGCTGACACAAGGCAGCTTTACCCTAGATCCAGGATGCTTAATGACTAACAACTACAACTTCCAAATTGAAGAAAAGAAGTTTTATTTTAGAATATGGTCATAACTTTACCCTTTTGGGAACCAATCTTTTAGTTCAACTGAAAAGCTTTAAACAAGTTTCAAGAGAATGTTTTTACTTTCTTTCTTTGAAAGCACACACATTTCATTGTGCTTCTAAAACAACTTTGCCAGAATTAGTAAAAGACAACAAAATGTGATTAAACTATGACATAGAGCTCTGAAATAAGGTATTACAAAATCACTGGGGGAGAAAGGATACTGCTAAGGTCACTGACAGCAGGTCACTCACTACAATATTGAAGAGTTCCACATATAGGAGATATGTTAAGATTACAAAACAGTAATTTTTAGGTCAATGTGAGATTTAAGCTTTGTTAAAATATTTTAGATGACTAGAAAAGAATAGCATAGTCCCTTTCAAATACTTGGACAGCTTTTTAAAAATATTGAATTTCATCACTAGACATTCATTTTTAAATGATTACTCATCTCATTTACAGAAAGCAGTTAAGGCAGTTCAAATGTCTATACCAATTATTGGAAAATCAATTGAGGTGGGTTAGCAAATGGAAATAAAACAAATGAATGACACCTAGGAATCCAGTTAAACAGATATGTTTGGCTCATATCAGCTGAGGCACTTAAATATAGTATATGATGTTATCATGTTAAAATAATAATCAGACTGGAACATTATAAATAATTTGCACTTGTAAGCATTCCCCAAATTTGCAAATTTTTGTGCACATGCAATGCTCTGATAGCAAACTTAGTAGCATGAAGGAAAGAGACATTATATTTTCCATGTATTTACATTTCTAATTACTCTTAGCTGAAATTATCTTCTGACTTCCTATGAGGAAGGCCCTGCAAATGACATCTCTATTTTTTTTTTCTTGAGACTCTTTTATCCTTGAATTCTGTGACACTGCTCTCTTCTCGTTTTCCTCTTGCCTCTCTTCCTTTACTTTCTGCCCTTTGAACATTACTGTTCCTCTGAGGTCTGTTCTCATCTCAATTTTTATCTATTCCATTCTTTTTGGTCCCACAGCTTCCACTGTGATTTAACTGTCACCCAGCTGAGTCCAGCCCCATCTTTCAAGTTGTAAATCATGAGTACTTCAAAGTAACAGGTGAGAAGGGGACTCCTCATCCTCCCCTACAAACCTGCCCCTCTTCACTTTTAGTGAGTCAGGGAGTCCACCTCATTGCCCTCCTGTGAGCCATTCTACGTGCCTCCTTCTCCCCACATCCAGAATGTCACCAAGTTACGGAAATCCTGTCCTCTTGATAGCAAAGAACCACTTATTAAATCTTCTCATGGCCTTTGTGAATCTCCACAAGAAAAAAAATACAGTATGTAGTATGTCCAAATCTTATTTGGCCATAGAACAGACTTTTTCCTGAAGTCATTCATGAAAACAGGGTTTGTGGCACACACTCTGGTAAACTCTACACTCTAAGTATATGCCAACAGTACAGCACAGCCAGAACCCCATAGGCAGCCCCCACTCTCCCGCCCACAGCCTAGAACAAACTGCCCAGGTTCATAGATACCCTCAGTACATAGTTTCAGTGCAATCCCTTCACGTCTGAGCCTAGGCTAGGCATTACATAACTGAGCCATGGCATCAGATGGCACTGGTGGCAGGGTAAATGATAGATCCAGGGGACTTGGCACGCTAAAGAAATTTTGCTGGAGCTTTTTGGTAACATGTTTTAGATGGCATGACTTGGTCATTCCCCTACTCAGAGTTACCTGGAGTTGGTAAGACTCCATTGGATATCCGCCCTAACACTAGCATGTACAAAGACTCATGAACCTATGCACACATGATATTCTACTCACGTTACTGCTCAAATGTTTTAAAAGCCAACACCTGACAGTATGCTTTGCTAAAAATGTATCCTTTATACATATCAGTATTCTGTAGCTTCCACAAGATTTATGCGTCAGGGTTTTTTTTTTTGTTTTGTTTTGTTTTTAAATGGCATGCCTCCACCTAAAGCTATGCCACTTTCGCTTTCAGTCCCCATCACACACACACAGTTTCCTAGCCATTTCAAATAGGCTATGTAGTTTTCACAGTACATAATGGAAAGTCAAGCCTCTGGGCCTTTGTTCAAACTGCTCTGTCTGGAATGCCTTTCTCTCTTTGTTTATACTCTCTGGAGGCTCACCTGAAACATCTCTTCCGCTTTGAAACTTTTCCTGATTAAAACTCCCAAATATTGACCACTTGCTTTGCATCCCCACCAAATATCATATAATCCACCGGGCAACATTATTTTATGATACCTGTTTGGTGACATGCTTGTCCTCCTTTACCAGGCTGTGACCTCCTTAATGACAGAGGCCACATGCTACTAGGCTCTGTGATTCTAGCCTAGTATAGTGCTAAGACATAGTAGGCACTCAGCAGTTATTGTATAAGAAAAGAATGAATGGACATGGTCACGAACTCTTTTCACATGACTTCTAGTTCTCTAACATTACTGCTCAAATGTTTTAAAAGCCATCCATGTATATACTAGATAGAGCAACATATGAAAGCAAATATCTTACATCCATCAACTTAATATGTTGGGATTGAAGGCAGCAGCAGTTGTGCAGTGGAAGAGACTATTCAGTTTCTTTATAAACTGTTTAATTCGTTACAACAAGCATATTTACTTTTGTACTTTAAAAACTTATAAAAATATTTATAGTGATATAAAAGATATATTTTAAAAAGGGAAACAAGATTTTTCAGTGATTTAAAATAGGGCAAAACAACTTTTGTGACTAGAAATACACTTCTTTTGTAACTTAGAAAAAAGGATGCAGTATCATTGAAGTGATAAAACACAACAGGCTTTATATTAAAAATAAAGGTTAAAATATGCCAATATTCCCTAATATTATTGAAGATTTTCCTTAAAATTCTTCTCAGTAAAATGAGACAAAAACAAATAAATAAAAATGTATAATCATTAGAAATGAGGTACCATAATAATAATAATTGGTAGAAAAAAGTGTTTCACTTAGATGATTGGGTAACTTACTGAAAAGCTATTAGGAACAAACAGAAGAGAATAGAGAGAAAAGTCCTATAAAACTGTTGTGTGAATTCTTGCCCTACCAGATATTATAATAACATAAAGCTATTAATTAAACATAAAGTGGTTTGTAATGAAAGAATAGGCAAATTAATGAAGCAGGAAAAAAGGATGAGAAACACGACATATTCAGGTACATTATTACCAAGAACAAACTTTCTGGCCAGTTATCTAATGATAAGTATTAAGTACATTAAATGCTCATGCACTTATTCTTGGTAATTCTAGAAATCTAAGGAAATAAGTGGCTATGGAAAAAAGTTTAGCCAAAAGTGTTACTCATATCTTTATATATTATCAATGCAAATTCAGAAGCAACTTAAGACACATAAATACATATATAAATAGAGTAGAATAATATTCTATTTAGTAACTAAAAGGAAAACATGATTTAAAGACACAAAAATATGAACATGAGTCTAAATGAAAAAAATCAAGACAGAAGATGAAAATGACAAAATTTCAGTTTAAAGAGAGAAAAAAATATAAGAAAAAGATCAGGTAGGAATATATCAAAATATTTGCAGTTGTTCCCACTGGAATTTTTTCTTGTTCTCTTGGTTTTTTTTTTACAATGTACTATCTGAATAAACATCATTCAATAAAATATGCTAAGTGTTTGATAACTTTTAAGTCTCCCAGAAAGGGCTTCCTTTTGTATGGCACAAGGTACTTCATTTAGTTATCACGTTGCAGTATTTATTTTACATAACTTGTGCTTCTATGTTTAGTTTTAGACAAGAAGCCAAAACCATTTGTGCATATTGGTCAAGCATGTATTTGCATTTGAACTTACCGTTCTCTGTGTTTTGATATCATGCATAAGGTAACAACAATCAAGAAGGTAAGAAGTATCAAACCTGTAGCAATACCTAGAAGAAAAATCCAGCAAGTATCAAATACCAGAAGACTATCACCTACATTGTTCTGAACTGATTGTGGGGCCTATTGCTAGTGGCAAGGAAAATGTTATGTGAATCATTCTTGGCCATAAACACTGAATTCCTGAATAATCATAGTTGAGCTTCAGGTTTTTCTGATTTGATCCAGTTAATATTTAATCTAAAGCACTAAGCACATGACCACAAAGTTCCAGTCAACTTTTCATTGAGTTTTTCTGTTCCTTTTAGTTTTATTAGTAACAATCTTGTCACTGAGGTGACAAGAGAGAAATCTCAAGAATAGAAATTAGGAGCACAGGACACCAGCTTCTTATAATTTTGCATAACAACATTTAACTCTCAGCTGTGAAATATATTTTGCTACAGCAGAAGCCAGCCTATTTCAATAGACTAAATCAAGCCAAAGATCAAGAGTTAATGAAAACTAAAACATCAATTTAAAAAGAAGAAAGGGCTGGCTGTTCAAATAATTTATCCAACTCTATCTCAAAGTGACAATTTGTAATGTGACATGTACATTGAAATGTCCTTAAAACACCAAAAAAGATCATTTCCTATGAGTTAAATGTCATCATCAGATAGGTTATAGGACCTCTAGCATTACATATTTTTATAAAACATTATAAGAGCTTCTCTTTAAGTATTTAAAAAGACTTACCACAAAGGACAGGAGTAAGTGAATCTAAAGAGAATACAAAATCATGAAAATATCACTCTAGTGTCATAATTCAATATAGTCCCACGTCTCATGGCAATGTCCCAAAAATAGCTCCCTTCCAATTCCATTTAAAAGATGTATTGGGGCCAGGGACAGTGGCGCACACCTATAATACTAGCACTTTGAGAGGCCAAGGCGGGAGGATCACCTGAGCTTAGGAGTTTGAGACCAACCTGGGCAACATAGTGAGAGCTTGTCTCTACTTTTGCAAAAAGCAAACAGGTAGAAAAGGTGTATTGGAATCTTGAGTTATACTCGCTTGTTTCTTATGTAACATCTCACTGGCCTTTTTCTTCACTTTAAGTAGGTTGGGGGAGTTCACCAATGACAAAATCAATATACTCAACTTTATAATCAGAGATTTCTCAGGTTAGAATGCAAATATTAACTGTAACAACTAGTTATTTAACCTATTTCTGGAGCTCCCTGTCAAACTGATAAGCACTTATAAACCAAGATTCAGCAAATAGGTGTGGTCTATGCAGCAACTCTTTTCAAAATGTCAGGTTGTTTTACATTTTTGCTCCTTTTAAATTAGTGTTTCTATTTTCTTTTCTTTACTTTCCCCTTCCTCAGAAAGCTGTATTTTTTTCTTTTCCTTTTACTTTTTGTTTTGTTTTGTTTTTTTTTCAGACAGGGTCTAACTCTGTTGCCCAGGCTAGAGTACAGTGGCTCAGTCATGGCACACTGCAGCCTTGACCTCCTAGGCTCAAGTGATCCTCCCACCCCAGCTACCTGAGTACCTGAGACTATAGGTACACACTTCCATACCTGGCTAATTATTTTTCTTTTAAGAGATCAGGTCTCACTACCTTGCCTAGGATGGTCTTAAACTCCTAGGCTCAAGAAATCCCCCTGCCTCAGCCTCCCAAAGTTCTGATATTATGGGAATGAGTTGCACACCCAGCCAACATGTACTTTTTCTAGAATAGACCACTGGCTTCAAGTTCATCTGTAATTATACCGCTGGTCACAAACATATGTCAATTTAAAACCCAAGACTCTCCACATTGAGGGAAACCCTTATTCTCTTCTCTCCATTGGCCAGTTACAAGTGTCAGTGAAGCCCTTGGTACGTACGAGATCTGCAAACTGCCAGGGGAGGGTCCCATTGGTGATCTCCCTGGCACTGGCTCTGGGGACTGCCTTCTAGCGTATACCCATCTTCACACTCCAGAGTTACAACAGCTCCATACTGATACATTTTCCTTGGCTCCAGCCCCTTCTGGATTCCATCTATATCTTCTGGTGAGCCACAGTTTACCTCTGAAATTAAAGAAATTGGATTCAAGCACAGTCATATTTTGGCCTTTTACCAAGTAAGCAGAAATTTCCTCTGTTTCACTCTCAGTAAGGAAAGCTGCACTGAAACAGAATAAGACAATATCCTAGATCCAATCTTTTACTGTCAGCCCTCTATCTCAATTACCTCTGGGTAATTTAAACCAGATTATGTTTTTATTTTTTTTTGCTTCAGTTTCTGTGCTAACAGTGATGTATAATTTTAATGTATTCTTGGAGAAATGGTGAAAGTTGAATGGGTAATATTATTAAGTATTCTGAATTTTTTTTCTGCTTCAATTTTTTCTAATTCTTCATACACATGCATGCTTTCTTCTTTCTTCTTTCATCTTTTCAGTGTAGTCATCAGCAGTGTAAGTGATATGATTTGGCTGTGTCCCCATCCAAATCTCATGTTGAATTGTAGCTCCCATAATCCCCATGTGTCATGGGAGGGACCTGGTGAGAGGTAATTGGATCATGGGGGTGGGTTTTCCTGTGCTGTTTTTTTGATAGTGAATAAGTTTCATGTGATCTGATGGCTTATAAAGGACAGTTCTTCTGCATGTGCTCTCTTGCCTGCCACCTTGTAAGATGTGCCTTTGTTCCTCCTTTGCTGTCTGCCATGCTTGTGAGGCCTCCTCACCCATGTGGAACTATGAATCAATTAAACCTCTTTCTTTATAAATTACCCAGTTTTGGGCATGTCTTTATTAGCAGTGTGAGAATGGACTAATACAGTGAGATCTTGGATCTGAAGCCTGGCTCTAGTACTTCCTAGATGTGTGACTTTGGGTAAGTTACAAATCTCTCCATGCTACCGAAACCTCGTCTATAAAACAGGAATAATCATGGTACCAACCTCATGTGGCTCTTATGAAGACTAAATGAAATAATGCATGTAAGGTGCTGTGCAGAGTGTCTCGCATAGAGTAAAAAGTGTTCAAAAAATACTAGATATTACTTTACTGGTCATATTTCATATGTACTGTTTATGATAATGAAAATGACTTTCTGAAACTTTTATAAAAATGTACCCATAATCCCACAACACTAAGTATTCTCAAAAGATTGCTGTGTTTCTATTGGTACTTTATAAAATACACACTTACCGTAACTGTAGCCCCAGTGTGTAAATACAGTCTGTGCTTTAACTGTTTAATTTACAGACATACTCCAACTTTCTATATGTAAATAGTCATTCACCTGATATACTACAGCCTGAGATATTTTTCTTATTTTGAGATATTTAGATTAATGAATGTATTAATCTAATTAAAGCATTTAATTTAATGAGTTAATTAATGCATTTCTTTGGCTATTTTAAGTTGAAAGTACCCAATTGAATATATCTATTTGGCACAAATTTGATATAAAAATAAGAACAAAAAATAGACAAAGCACCTTTACAATGAGGGGCAGGTTGGCTCCAGGTTCCCTCATGTGTGCAAAGAAGGAGTGCCTCTCCCACCAGCAGGTAGCCTTGGTCACAGCTGTACAGGATTGACATTCCGGGGGAAAACCGAGTTATGTTTCCACCAGTATGGCTCCCGTTGGGGGTCTTAGGCGGAGGCTGACACCCTAAGAAGGCTTAGACAGCAATAAGAAAGGATCTTTAACTCAACACAGAGTAATACATAGCCTGCACTATCTCTGGGTAACAGCGATACAGGAAGGCCAGAGGCAACAAGCCAACTAACTGGTATCCAGAAACACTCATTCATTTCACCCCGACCAGCAACACTGGATGGAGATCTGCATTTCCTATGTTGATATGATTTGAAAAAAGTATCAAAAAGTAAGATAATGAAACATTAATGGATACAGTTCACAATGGTAATCCATCAGCCAACAGCTTTCTTTTCCCTTTAAATAGCAGACAGGATCACACCTTCAAATGTCTACAGGATCTAGGAAGTGAAGCCACCAGATATGACAAGTCAGAGAGCCCCTGTCCTAAGTGTCAGCCACTGCTCAGCTCAAGTTACTGGTGCCTATCTGGGAAGTAAAGGGGGCTCTCATGGTTCACAATTTCACTGTTTATCTTAAACTGAAGATGGGTTTTACTTAAGATTACTGTGCTGGCCAAAGACAACCGTTCTGTGGAGCTGAATTCCAGGTCTTGGGTCACCAATCAGCAGCCTCTGCTGTAGATAGTCATGGACAGGAATAATGCTGCCAAATGATAACTAGAATTACAAGAAAGACAACTCAATGGGTTGGAGGGCTAATTAATTCTCCAGAACACCCAAAGTTCTCTTTCTGGCTGGCAGCACAGCCTTAAATATCAAATTATTAGCAATATTACTCCCAAAAATTTGCCAAAAATGTATGTGTGCTTTTCTTACTCTAAATTCATAACAATTTTGGAGACTCCATCAGTTTGGAAGTTAGCCATTATCCTTTTACGTACTATTTATTGCTCAATACACTGAGAAAGGAAAGATAAAACAATCAAGCGAGAAGATAAGAAAAGGCAGATATCTTGTAAAACAATATAATTGCTTTAGCTTTTCTTTAGGCAGACTGTCAAGTGCAGATTCAAAACCCATTTTCTTTATCCTGTACAACATCTCGTAATTCATCCCTTCAAGTGTCTTACCCTTTTTGATACAAGTTGGCACACCTGGCACCCACGTGTTATCAGTATGACACCTAATCACACGACTACCATTCATGATGAAGCCGGAATTGCAGGCAACATATACTATGTCATTGTGGGAATAAGGAGAATGCGTCTTATTGAGCTTGTATCCATGTTTGACTTCTGGGTTAGGGCAGTGAGTCACAGGAGCAGATTGTAAACATCGTGGAGGTGACCCACTCCAAGATCCATCACTTCTGCACTGCAATTTTTTCTCTCCCAGGAGATAGAATCCTGGGTCACATTCATAAGAGACTTCACTTCTGTATAGAAAGTTTTCTGCCATCATGCCTGTGTGCTTCCCATTGAGAATCACTGGTGGAGGGTGACAGCGAATAACTGCAGAAGAGATTTAGGGAGTTCTACTTTAGCTAGTACCTCAAGGTGAGCGGTCTTGATTCAGGAACAAATGACGATATACAACTAACTGAATACAGTTCACATAACTAGAAAATAACTTAAATTTTGGAACATGGATTATGCTTATTTAAAAATCAGCTTTGCCTGTAATCCCAGCACTTTGGGAGGCCGAGGCGGGTGGATCACGAGGTCAAGAGATCGAGACCATCCTGGTCAACATGGTGAAACCCCGTCTCTACTAAAAATATAAAAAATTAGCTGGGCATGGTGGCGCGTGCCTGTAATTCCAGCTACTCAGGAGGCTGAGGCAGGAGAATTGCCTGAACCCAGGAGGCAGAGGTTGCGGTGGGCCGAGATTGCGCCATTGCACTCCAGCCTGGGTAACAAGAGCAAAACTCCGTCTCAAAAAAAAAAAAAAAAAATCAGCTTTATCAAGTGTGATTATATGAGCACTATATAATTCGTAAAAATTCAGAAAATACAGTAAAGTATTAAGGAAAAAATACAGCTACGTTCCCATGACCCAGGAATAGGGACTATATATTTTGTTATTGTTAGCAAAATTACCAGGTGCATGGAAAATAGTTCCTACCTGACAATGTTGTTTCTCAGTGTCAGCACTGACCAACATCGTGAGATATTTCTTATCTAACCTCCATGGAGGGAGACCCCTAAGACTGCAGAAGCAGCGGTATGCTAGTTCTTCAGTGGCCTGCCCTGTCCAGTTCTCCTTTACCACTGTCAGGCTTTTATTTTTTCTAACTTACCTTTACAAAGTGGAATCTTTTTGAACCAAATTCCATTCTCAGCATCTTGACATGTCTGATAAGCATATCCAGTCAACTGGTACCTACAGAGAGACAGGTTATAATGCATTTCCTGTTCCCAATATCACATCTCTTCAAACTGCACACACACAAGACCTTCTAAAGAAGAACTTTGGCAGAGAGGAGTTGAAATTCTTGGTCCTCCAAGTAAAAAAAAAAAAAACTAATTTAGAGTTAAGCAAAGCCCTTTTCATGTCAAGAGAGGACTGAAGAGTCAGAGTTGCTAGTTAGGCCATTGGAACCTCACTCTCTGTGCACATCACAATTAGGAGCCTCTAAAGGGCACCACCAAGACAAGCTGAAGGGCTAGATAATGCACAAAACAAGATGGAGACCTTTTCTCAGAATAGACCATTTCATACTCACCCATCTTGGCAGGATGTATTAACTAGCTCCACACGTGAACCAACTGGAAGCTTTTGGAGATCCTCTCTCACAGGCTGGCAGATTTCTGGAGGAGCAAGGATAGAATTACAGTATTTATAGATGTCTCATATCAAAGGGAAGGACTACTCTGGAACTGAAAGTACCTTCACACCGTGGGGCAGAAGGACTCCAATTTCCTGAAGGCATACAGTGAATGGATTTGTTTCCCACAAGCAAGTAGCCAGGGTCACAAGTGTAGTCTACAGTCATCCCAGAGACAAAGAAGACCATATTTCCACCTGTATGCTGACCATGGCGGAGCCCAGGAGGTGGTTGGCAGCCTGAGGAGAAAACTCCCTACATAAATACCGAGACAGAGGAGTTTCTACTCAAGAACACTGAGTGTACAACATTGGACAGTAGACAATCTGAAACTCTGACACCAAAGATTCATGAAGCTTAAATTCACCACTGAATGTTGTTTGCTCTTTAAAAAGGCTCTCTCTTTATCTACCCTGACTAGATCCCAGATGTAAGGGGGCATTTGCATGAACACACACAACACAGAGAACATCTATTACAGGATGGATGAAATGGAAAGTAATCTGTGCCCCTCTTGCCTCTTTCCATGATGGGGTTTTTGGTGGGAGATAATAGACAAGGGTAATTAAGTAAATCTCTCCTTTTTCTCCCCTTATTGGGTTCTTACCTTTTTCACAAACTGGTATTTCAGGATCCCAGGTGTTGTCAGCTTTGCAACGAATCTGACTACTGCCCTTCAAAGTAAATCCATTATTACACTTGAATGTCACACTGTCATTGTAGAAATATGGGGCTTCCTTGCCAGATATCCTGTATCCATTTGCCACGTGGACATTTGAACATTGGACAGCAGGGAGGGAAAGTTTACATAGAGGAGGAGGGCCACTCCAGATGCCTCTTTCTTGATCATTGCTCATGCAACGGATGGTGCTCTCTCCAATGAGGCTGAATTCCACTCCTCTTTCTGGCCCGGGGTTACATCTATAAGTGACCGTGGTTCCATATGGAAAATCTTCTAAGGAACTCCCAGTGTGTGCCCCATTGTAGATAACAGGGGGTGGTGGGCAGGTGATTTCTAGAGAGATGAAAAGATACTGTAGAATTGAGTTCCTGTATTAGACACTGAACAAAAGAAATGAAGCTGGTTATGACCCTGTTTTTACCTGGATGGCATGGGTACATTTTCATGATGTGAGTTATGTGAAAGCTCATTAAGTATGTAAAATTCAATTTAAACACATTTCATAGGAAAGAAAATTTTTATTAAAAGTAAATGTGGTTGATCAATATCACATTATGAGTTAGTTAGACCTAGTAGTAAATTGATAATTAAAAGAAGAATCCTTTTAAACTAGGCAATAGGCAAATAAAAGACACACAGGAATAGAATTGTGTTTTGAGTACTCTCTTTGTGCTGAGGTGATATGATAATTTATACAGTTAGCTGAGAAAATTTATTGTTGAATGAACACCTACTTTGTGATAGGCAGTTTCCTCGTCTAGAAAGCAGCAATAGTACAATTTAATTTGAATAATTTGAAGTCGGTAGTCTTTTTTAAAGTTCTAAATTTTTAAGATTTCTTTTTACTTTTTATTTACATTCTCTGGACTTCCTAGTCTGTAGTCTTATGCAAACTTTACAGAAGACAAGCTCGAGTTTCAGAGGAGCTGTCCAAGTGGTCCAAAGTCTCACACTATTAAGCAGTAGAGGCAGAATGTGAGTTCAGATCTGACACCAATCCCTTAATCTCTCCACTAAACTATGGTATACCCAAAATTAAGATGGTGGCTCATGTACTCACTGCTGTCATTATTCCCATAATCATAAATCACAAAATAGAATCAGAAACCAAGTACATTTGATTTACTGATGAAGAAAAAGGTAGCAAAAGAAAGACATGGCAAAACTGTGCAACCATAACTATTGGCAAAATTAATAAAACATAATCTAATACTCTAATTACCATAACACGTCCCCAAACAGAAATATCCCAGGAAATGTATACATCTCACATTATTTCAGCTCCTATGTCATTTTTGCTACTCACCTTTACAAAGACGAATCTCCATAAACCAAGGAATTGTGCCTTGACACTCCTGATAAACACTCTCACTTAACTTGTACCTAGAGACAGAGTCAAGTATGTCATTTTGCCATCAGGTGACCAATAAGCCAAGCAAGAGGCATGGGCACTCAAGCAGACTCACTACTTTCAGGCCAAGAAGCAATAGGAACAAAAATGTAGTCAACATCAGCACCAACTTCTCATTGCACAGGTATAGTTTCCATGTATAGAAATATAGTATGATAGACACTTCCATGAATGTGTGACAGGCAAGCACTTATGAGACAAACTCTTACGTAGAGCTTGCAGTGTGTACTGATATGCTAGACTTGAGTCAGGCTGAGTCAGCCTTCCTTTGCTCACCCTTCATCGCAAGAAGAATTAACATCTTGTCTAACAAATTGGTGCTGGGGTTTTGTCAAGAGTTGCTTTTCTGTAGCTTCACACTCTGCCACTAAGAAAAGAGACTAGAATGAGAATTTGATTAAGGCAATCTTAAAATCAACAAAACATCTACATTTGAGGCCCGGCACCTTTGCATCGGGGTGCAGGGGTCGTCCA
This sequence comes from Cebus imitator, assembly GCF_001604975.1. Taxonomy (NCBI): domain Eukaryota; kingdom Metazoa; phylum Chordata; class Mammalia; order Primates; family Cebidae; genus Cebus; species Cebus imitator. Next base: position 5,098,093 of record NW_016107353.1, on the reverse strand, counting down.
CACCCCCTCAGAGGTACAACGTATGGATTCTTCTCCCACCAGCACGTAGCCAGGGTTACAGCTGTATTTTATGGATGTTCCAGGGTCAAAGAGGACCAGGTGTCTATCTTCCTTCTGCCCATTGAGGATGTTAGGAGGGGCCTGACATTCTAAATGAAAGTACAAAAACAAAACAAAACATAACTTCTTAAGTAAACAGCCACAGGAAGAAACTGAGCCAAAGAAATTGACATTCATGCTACAATTCCACTCTGGTGGCAGCTGTATGATACAGAAGGCATGTTGCAGACCAGCTCTGGGTAATTTTAGATCACCATTTCCCAATCTTTTGCTGCTGTTGTTTTCTGCACTTAGGCTTCTGCAGATGTTGCTCAGTTCCCACTGGGTGCTGCAGCTCCTCTCCTGTCTCTTCCCCTCATAAAGAATTGTCTCGTATGTTTCTATGGCAGATGCTGATATAGCCCTAGGATGAGGGCTTGAACGACTTCTCTTTTAAGAAGTCAACTATTAAGAAAAACAAACATTTTTATCCTCATTTTTTCCTCTAAAGAAATGGAAAACTGAGTGATTCCTAACATTTTTTTCCAAAGCATATTCCCACAAAATAAAACAATGGTGGGGTGATAGTGATAAGAATGTCCTCTATAAAATTTATATTGATTACAGTTAGTAGAGTTGAGGGGAGTATAAACTGGACAAGGACCTACTTAAAGCCCATAATGCTTTCTTCTAATTTTTCAAGAAAATGAATCAGTAGTACCTTTTCTGAGTACTAAAACACTTACTCTTTTCACAGACTGGTGGGGATGGTTTCCATGTGCCTTGGGCACTGCATCGGATTTGCTTGCTGCCCTTCAAGGTGAAACCAAACATGCAAGCAAATATCACAGTGTCATTATAGGTATATTGATCTTTCTGCACCGATAACATTCGGCCTCTTAGGATCTGGGGATGTGGACACTGCACCGCAGAAGTAGAAAGTTCACAGCGTGGGGCAGGGCCACTCCAGGTCCCAGTCTTCTGACTACCAACTGTACAACGGAGAGTGTTCTCCCCAATAAGGATGAAGTTCACTCCTTCCTCTGGATCCGGGTCACAAGTGTAAGTCACTATGCTTCCATATGAGATGTTCACTAGAGAGTTGCCTGTATGTCTTCCATTGAGAATAGGAGGAGGTGATGGGCAAAAAATTTCTAGGGAAATTACAGAAAGAAATGACAAGATCATAGCTGTACTGAAAACAAAGCATGCCCCAGATGCTGCCTGACACCACTACCCTAGGACAGTGATATCTGAATCTATAATGAATCAATCAAGGCAACTAAAGCAACATAATTTAAAAGTACTATTCTTAAGCTTCATTCCTGAGTATATGTACTCTGCTGATCCTTTGATTTCTTTTACCAAATATACAATCTTCTTTACGTACATGGTCTGGTTACCTACTTAGAAGGTCTACGTAGCTTTCAGAGGAGGGAAAGCCTAGGAACCTCGTTTCACTTGAGGAAACAAAAAATAAGGATGCTTTAGTGAAGACCATATCCTTAAGATTTCTAGGAGTTCTGTGTTCTGTAATAGTCTTTAAGATAATGACTAAACCAAAAGCTTTTAGTTAAGCTGAGAATGCAGTGCTGTCAGATCACAGTGGCCTAACCTACCTTCACATACTGGCATTTTGGTCCAAGCAGCTCCCTGTCCAGCAATTACACACTGACTAGAAGGTGGGCCTTGCAGTTGATACCTGGAGACAGAAGATTGTCATTCAGAACTATTAGGCAGTTTTTGCTAAAGAACAGCAGCCTTTATTTACAATCTAAGACAAGTTCATTTAATTGGTGTGCACCTACTCCTTTTATCAGCATTACCTCTCACAACTCCACCCCAGGCTGCCCAGAGATCTTCACAGAGGAGCCTTCTGCAGGTTTCACAGTCCACCCCATGCACACAACAAGCCAAATGAATTAAATCTCATAGATCACCCTGACACTCACCCTTCATCACAGAAAAAGTTTGCAGTTACACCAACCCGGAGAATTGGAGGCTCCTTTACCTTTCCATTGGGAAATCGTCCTAGAGGTTTACAGCGTGCCTCTAAAAAACAAACCAAAGATGAGAAATGCATGGCAGATAACAGAACAGGCCAGATTCTTAAAATAGATTGTAAATGTAGGGTACCTTCACATGTTGGGGGTACAGCACTCCATTCTCCCGAAGACAAACAGTTAATGGTCTTTTCTCCAATGAGGAAGTAACCAGATTCACAGCTGTAAGTCACAGACAATCCTGGAGCAATGGAGCTGACATTCTCGCGTGTGTGATGTCCATTGCGGATCATGGGAAGTGCTGGACACTCCAGAGGGAAATCTTTACATATACCAGGAAAAAAGCCATCAGATGATGTATCCTTCACAATCTAGAATCAAGGGGGTCCAATCTTCTGGCTTCCTTGGGCCACATTGGAAGAAGAAAAATTCTTTGGACACACATAAAATACACTAAGACTAATGACACCTGATGAGCTAAAAAAAAAAAATTGCCAAAAAAATCTCATAATGGCTTAAGAAAGCTTAGGAATTTGTGTTGGGCCATATTCAAAGCCATCCTGGGCCACATGCTGTCCACAGGTCATGAGCTGGGCAAGCTTGATCTAGATGCTAATTTAGGATATAGATCCAAATAAATAACACAATATCTATGGTAGCCAGTTGTTATTAACTTTCAATCAAGTCTTTCAAAGATCAAACAGGTATGGCTTAAGTGTATCCATTTTATGCCACAAATAGTATATTATTTTTCATTTTTAGTTACACTACATGCATTACAACTGCCTTGTGAAAAATTTCAATCACCAAAAAAAAAAATCAGTTTTCACCTATATTCTCACCCTATCCTTAAACTTATTCTCTGTTCCAAAAGTAGCATGCTATAATTTCAAGAGTTATTCTGGTAGATATTAGTAATATAGTTTATTGGGATCCTATATATGATACATATATACACCTATATTATGTGTGTGTGTATAACTAATACATATTCTATGCTTTGCTTCCTCTACTTAGCAACGTCTATGATATCCTTCCATGCCCATACATATGTGTCTGTCTAGAGTGTTACAAAAGCTTGTTTTCAACAGCCATTACGTTTTGTGGCTATCATAAGATCGCCTTCCTCCAAGACTATTTATCAATCAATCAATCAATAGAATCCCATTTTATACTAATTTAATAGCTTTGTCAGCTTTTAATATGCTTAAAATTTGTCAACATTGTTCTTTATTAAGAAAAGGAATACCCAATTTGACAGTATAATTTTTGTCAAATATTGCCAATTCTTGTAATTGTGGAATTGAGATTCAGATTTAGATTTCAGCAGCAACATAAACCAAACCAAAAGAAAAGGAATGAAGATTTTACAGTAGGTCTCTATTTTTAAAGGCATTTATTTGAAATGTGATGGCTCAGAAGATGACTTGGGGAAATAGTGGATAACTTCAAAACAGACCACAGAGAGCAGGGTATCACCTGTGCCAAGCTGTATTAGCAGCTACTTATACATTAATTTCAAATCCATTGGGTGTATTTTTGTCATTAAATCCCACCTTCCTTCTCATTTTAATAGTAGATGTACAGTTTAAAACCATCCCATTCCCACATCCCCAACGAACTGGCCTCTTGCAAAATTTACCTTGCTCAATGATTAGGTATGTTCAATTACATTTCTCCATTCTACTTTAAACTCCCTTGCTCAACTGATGTTTTTTGAGTGAGCAGTTATATTCCTCTATGAAGAAAAACTAGGAAGCCATAACTTTTACCTTTTACCTTTGCTTCCTTCTTTCACCCCCATCATTACATGTTCACCTTGTTCGTCCTTCAGAAGGGTACAAAACATGGTCTGCACAGAAAGGCAAGACCCCAACCTCCCCATTCAGCTTTGTTTTCATACTCACCACTCTCACAGGTAGGCAGTCGTGTCGGCCCCCACTTTTTATTTGCTTGACACCAAACAGTTTTGTTTCCATTCATGGAGAAGTTGGCTTTACAGGTGAATGTCACAAAATCACCATGGTGGTAGGATGGTCTAAAGCCTTTACTTTTGTATCCTCCTGGTACTATGGGCTCAGGGCAAGTAGAATATTTATTGTAATATTCACATATAGGAGCAGGTTTATCCCAGGTTCCAGTCACTTTGTCTTTAGTTATGCAAAACATAGTTTTTTCCCCAATGAGGCGGAAGGCAGAAGTTGAACAAGTGTACCTTACCACAGTACCAACACTGACAGGGGTAGAATGAGCACTAATCCGGCCATTTCTGATAGGAGGAGGAGGGCCACAAGAAATCCCTGAAAAGTAGAACAGGAACTCTGTAGGCATACGGATCATGGCAATAACATATTCAAATGTAGCTAAAAGGTCCAAATATAGATCATATAACATTTTCAGAAACAGAAATTTGTGTAGTTTGTTTCTTCCCTGCTTAGTCCCCAGCTCCTAAATTCTTGCCTTTCTCTTGATCCTCAGCAAACAGATCAACATACATCACTTCGATCAAACAATAATAATGAAAAGAATGTATCCAAAAGTTCTGAGGTTGGGGAGGGATAACATGGGGAGAAATGCCAGATATAGGTGATGGGGGGATGGAGGCAGCAAACCACATTGCCATATATGTACCTATGCAACAATCCTGCATGATCTGCAAATGTACCCCAGAACCTAAAGTGCAATAAAATGTATATATTTTTAAAAAGTTCTGAGTCTAATCAATTTTAATAATGAAACAATAGCACATGAAAATAACATATTAGTGGCACATTAGTTACATATGAGGAGGTACCATGGATTAGGGGAATTTGAGCTCAGCAAACCTAGTTTAAAATCCCCACTGTCATTCAGTAGCTGTGTGACCTCAGGCAAATCTTACCCTCTTTAAGCTTCAGTTTCCTAGTCTAAAGTATAATGCAAACTACTTCATAAGGTGTAGTGAGAATCCAGGGCTAAAAGTACATAAACAGAGAAAGTATAACACCTGGAACATACTAATAATTCAATGGCTGTTTCAAACACACAACTGGGGGTACAGGCTGGCATGACCACGTTTGGTCCTGCGGCTAAAGATGCTATGGCCTCACTACAGGTGATTTGTCATGCCTTGATGCTGGAACACTCGGAAAAAGCCACAGGAAATGAACAGAGGTTTTGAATAATGACCTCATATTCTTCATTTACTTGTCTTAATAACCATGAAAGATATTGTTTACAGTTACTTTGTATATGCATATCTTTTCTGAGGGAGTCTCAGAATAAAGGGAAAATTGCCAGCCTCTAAAACTTCTAGTTCCCTTCCCATTGGCTCAAAGAGGAGGTCTTCAGTGAGAGGAACTGGTTTCAGTAAGGGTAACTTTAGAGAACTGTTATCTTTATACATCTAGAAGCTGCAATGTAATATATACTCAACTGAATCAATTTGCCATCTTTGGTCTGCATTGCAGAACACAGAGAAGAGTGGCATATATATGTTCAAAGTACATGTGTAGATAAGATGCGATAATTGATACATGCATGGGAACACACCCAAAATCAAAAGACAAGATCCATACTTGGTTGTTTTTGTTGTACGCTTCCCAGACAGGAAACTTATTATTCCAGAGTGTTGTCACTCCTTCTGGGACACACTGACTAGAAGATTTGCCATTTAACTGGAACATTAAACAATAAAGGGTAACAAATCATCACCAGAACAAACCAGTTCTAAGTCAAATTAATCACTTCTCTCAAGTTGATGGTAATAATGGGATCTATATTTTTTAAGAGTTCTGGCTTCAGGGAAAAAGTCTAAGGTTAATTGTGACTCAGCCCAACTACATGATAACTTCAGACTAGGTAAAAACATATAGAATAAAGAATCCTAAAAATAACATTCCTTTTAATATTCTTCCTTTCCTCTTTCGCATCCAAATGTCAAGATTCTTGTGACAATCTAGAAGAAAAAAGCCTCCTTTTCTAGTGAAGAAAACATCAAAGACCTTGTTCCACAAGTTTATCCCAGACAGTCCCTCTTATTGAACCCTGAATCACCTATTCATTCTTCATATTTGGAGCCTTAACTTCTAATCCAAAGCTTTGCTCTTTCAACTGCGGAAAGGACAATTCCCAGCTTTGGCTAGCCATGCATAATACATACATTTGCAGACAAGGAAGAGGGCTTGGTTAATGACAGATTTTAGTCATAAAGGGTAAAGAACAAGAGAGAAAAAGAGAAAAAAATAACTGTCTTTAGAGATCACACTTTGCAGTGTTTATGGGTTCTAGGTCTCAGTTCAGGCCCCATCACCTCACACTCACCCTTCAACAAAGGAAACCTCTGCCCCATGTTAAAGATTAGGAGAATGAGCTACGTAACCATTGAGAAGTTGGTTTGGAATGGCATCCCATGATTTCACCCGGAAAAGAGAGACAAGCAAGGAACAGTTGAGTTTTCTTTAAATGGAGTAGAGCTTTGGACACCTGCACATTTTGGTGCCACCTGCCCCCAGGTTTCCAAGGACATACACTGCACAGTGTTAGTTCCAATGAGAGTGTAGCCAGGCTTACATCTGTAGGTCACTTCCTTATCTTTTTTGTTATAATTATCATGGTAGATATGAGGAGAAGGCAGACTCCCTGAGAAAATAAGACCAGAGAGCCTTTTATTTCTAAATTAAGAGCATTCTTCTCTGTTGCATAGAGAATCTCTTTCTAATGCTTTTTATAAAAGAAGGGCAGTCTTCTCCACCACCAGCTTGGGGTTAGTAGGTGTGGGATGAAGGTGTTTACATAAGCTCTCTTAAATGTAAGGCAGAGTCCTTTGGGTGAGATAGAGCAGAGCTGAAATGCATTCTTTTTTTCAGAAATGATGAGCTTCGCAACTCTCTGTTTTCTTTATCTTGATTTATGCCAGGAAACATTACCCCACTCATCATTTTCCATTTCATTCAATTCAAAGGGTCTGAGCCATTCTCTCACCAATATTGTAGTCAGTGAAACCAAACTTCCGCAACACAATTTCACCACCAAAATCTACCTCTTCCTTCCTGCTCCAAAAACAAGGCTGATGAGGTTTCTGAGCTTTGGGGACAAAGCTTCTAATGTTGCCAGGTTTGTAGAGTCAGACACTTCTCAGTGAAGTAAAGGAGAAGGGGAGAATGGAGGGTGCAGACTCAACCTGACTATTGGCCTTCTTTCATATAGGGTTCATTTTTTCAGTATGAAAATGTATAATGTCTACAATATTTTTTTAATTTTTAATTTTGTGCCTGTGACACAGCCTCAGGAAGTCCTGAGACATGTGCCCATCTACAGTATTTTGAATGAAATTCTGATCTCAGCCAATTTCCCCCCATTGGTGTGGTCAATGGGATTGAGAGTTCAGCCAATGGAATTAAGAGTTCATCTTATCTTCATTTAAATAAAATCTAGTCATATATAAATATATATATATGTTTAAATAAAATCTAGTCACATATGTATCTATATATATAGATAGATAGATATATCTTCATTTAAATAAAATCTAGCCATATATATATATTGGAAAAAATCTCTAATCATTCACTTTGGTGCTATCTACTTTTTAAAAAGGTATCTTTTAATTTCTCCTACATTAACACAGATCTAGCACTGCCCAAAAATACATTTAAAAAATTCTACATCTGCAACATTTATATATTACTTTCAAAGTTTACTTTTAAACTCTTTAACTAGAACAGGTGTGGTGGCTCACATCTGCAATCCCAGCACTTTGAGAGGCGGAGGTGGGTGGATCACCTGAGGTCAGGAGGTCAAGACCAGACTGGCCAACATGGTGAAACCCCATCTCTACAAAAATACAAAAATTAGCCAGGCATGATGGCAGGTGCCTGTAATCCCAGCTACTCTGGAGGCTGAGACAGGAGAATCCCCTGAACCTGGGAGGTGGAGATTGCAGTGAGCTGAGATCACATCGTTACACTCCAGCCTGGGCAACTGAGCGAGATTCTATCTTGAAAAAACAAAAACAAAAACCAACCAAACAACAATAAAAAAACCTCTTTAACTAGAAAACTCAACCACATATACTATCTTCCTTCTGCTCTCCCCATAGGTACCATATATATGTTTCCCAAAAAAACCTCGTTTTATTTCTAGATCCTGAAGTTTCAACCTAACTCACCCCTAAAGCACTTTGGCAGTAGAGGATTCTGTTTGCTGTTTAGTTGACACCATATTATGTTGCTGCCTGTCATGGTAGAACAAGCTTACACTTAAATATCACTGAATCATTTTCAAAAAGTTAGCATAACCCAGATTCCACAACTCCATTTTCAACTTCTGTAATTGGGCATTCAAGTAAGGGTGATACACTGAAGGGGAGACTTGCTCCAGATGCCAACTTGATTATCTTTGCTGGTACAATGCATTGACTTCTGACCCAAGAGGTCAGACAGCTTTTCCCTATTATATCCAATATGGCACTGATGATTTCATAGCAAACCCTCTCTGCTGCTGTTGTCAAAGTTTCATTGGGGATGGCTGGGAGTGACTTACAAGAAATAGCTTTTTGAGGAGCAGGTGGGGAAAGAGAGAATATTATACTTTCTGAGAATTTTGTGTTCATTCTTATGAACCCAAACTGCAAATCAGCCTATAATTTACCCATTTTGTTGAAATTCTGTATCCTAATCTCAAAGATGATTCTAAATAGGAAGTAGCAAGGTTGAAAGATATATGGAACTAGCTGATAAAAACTGAAAAGCTATGAGCTGGTCACCAGTCCCCACCCAGACCACAGATAAATTGTTATAAAAGGCACCTAGGATGGCTTACTTTTTGCATAGAATAAAGTCGTAAGTGAGTAATCTGGAATGTTTTAGATTATAAGCATTCATTCGCTATGAAATAACTTACAATCAAAGGACAGCAACCAAAGGAAACTATGGTAGGATTGGGGGCCACGAGGAAGATGGGTAAGTCATAGCTGTGTGCCTACAGCTACTCAAAGCAAGTGTAACCCTCCTGGGTACTCACTTTGATGTGCAGATGCCCAATTTCCCTCTGGAAGGGGACAAGAGGAATTAAATAAGGTGAAATAAAGAGATTATTTTACTTTACATTTGTAGAAAGCCATGTCACTACAATTTTGTCTGAGATAATACATGTAGCAGATGAGCCACCAAGGAGTGGATATCTAAAGACAAAGAGATGAGAGATCCCATGGTATACGTTTACTTATGTAAGAAACCTGCACATCCCGCACGTGTACCCCAGAACGTAAAATAAAAATTTAAAAAAAGAGATGAGTGATCATTTCCCAGCTAGACTTACATTGCAGAAAATCTTAGTTCTTTATTGAAAGACTAGCAAAGAACAGAATATCATTTATGACAAGTAGGGGTGGTAGATTAAGGACTCATACAATTTAAAGCCAAATGGGCTGGGTACGGTGGCTCACGCCTGTAACCCAGCACTTTGGGAAGCTGAGGCGGGTGGATCAGGAGGTCAGGAGATCAAGACCATCCTGGCCAACACAGTGAAACCCCATCTCTACCAAAAATACAAAAAATTAGCCGAGAGTGGTGGCACATGCTTGTAGTCCCAGCTACTCGGGAGGCTGAGGCAGGAGAATCGCTTGAACCTGGGAGGCAGAAGTTACAGTGAGCCAAGATTGCCTCACTGCACTTCAGCCTGGGCAANAAAAAAAAAAAAAAAAAAAAAAAAAAAAAAAAAAAAAAAAAAAAAAAAAAAAAAAAAAAAAAAAAAAGCGCCAAATGAAATTCAGCCTCCTGGTCAATAGCACTGGAGATTTAAAATTGGAAGAGAGTCGCCAAAACTTTTTTATCTTCTAAGGGTGCTCTCTAGCTGATAATCTTGAAGCAGTGTTTCTGGAATGGATCAGGGAAGTGATTCCTGATTGTTTATTTATTTTAAAAAGTAGGTAGCAATTACTCAGATCTCTTTTGGAAGAGTAATGGTTTCTGGTTGGAACTGCTGTTCTAGTATCCATGTACCCTGGAGATGTCTCCTGCCAACTCACTCTTTATTACAAGAATATGTAATTGTTGGCCCAAATGCAACACCATGAGTGTCATCACAGAGTCCTGAAGGAGTGCTCTACGATTCATATATGATTTACCTACAAAAGTAAACTAAAACGAACAGAATTTGGGGCTGGGATTCAGGAGACTTTTTGGAGATTTTTTGTATTTTGTATTAAATCCCAGCCTGACTGGACTTGCTGACAGGCCTGCTTATGATTACTCAAAGAAATCTTTACATTTACAAAATTTTCCAAAGGATCAGTCAACACTATTTGTTTAATGCACATAGTCTGTATTTCTGCATGTGGATGCCAACTTTATTTGTGGTCAATTATAACTTATAATCTTCATTTTCCATTTTTATATATATTCTGTTAATTGATGGTATCATCTACCAAGTCTTCTGCCTTAAAAAACCTCACAGTGACCATTCCTTTTTTGTAATTCATTTTCTACTCTCTGCTCTTCATTCAATTAGTTACCAAAGTTTAGTGACCAGATTCCAGAAATCTCTCTACAAACCAACTATTTTGTCACTGCAGTAGTCTCTCACTGCATCGAGTGACATAATTTACCTTTCTAATTGTTCTCCCTTGAGTTGGTACATCTTCTATACTGCTGCACAAATCATTCTAAAGCACAAATGTTGTCATCCCACTCCTCACATTGAAGAACTTACTATTGCTTGCCATTTTTATATGCAAAAATGCACGGATATTTTACAAGTAAGCTCCAATCCATTTAATTAATTACCATTCCTCATACTCCAACGATTTTTTCCAAAGACATCATGTTCTTGTACATTTATGCTTTTGCCAATGCCCCAAAAGCCTCTGCTCCAAACACCTATAGTTCTCTAATTCGTCTAGGTAGCATTTATGATTGATTTCTCTATGACCTCATAGCACATCATAAATAAGAGAACTACATTATAGTACAGTATATATTTAAGAGTCAGTCTTTATTACTAGTGCAGGAGTTTATCAAAGGCAAAGACTATCAGATTAATTTTTATGTCACTCCCAAGCCCCAATGTCTGGTCTAGAGCTTCATATCTAGTAGTTACTCAAAATTATTTTTTTAATTGAATGGGATGAGGATGAGGTAAAGTTAAGATTCCTTGTACTCTTAACCTCTCCCTGATACAGCATGGAGACCATCAATCAAAGTCATAAATATCACAGGATAAATAGGTTCAATCAGGTATTATGACTTAACCCTCATTCCCAGTGCCCCAGGAGTAAAAGGAAGCATGGAGCAACCAGGAGTCCCCTACACTTGCAATAACATGCAAATTTACTGGTCTTTTATGCTAAACATAATAGGTTATCTCATCCAGATGCAGCGACAGACCCAAAGATAGCTCTATTACAGGATTGCTCATGTTTACAGAACCGCTGAGCATCTGACCACTTGAAGATCTCTAGGGAGGTGATAAAGAATGCCTCTTCATATACCCAATAAAGCATTTTATTCACAAGACATCCCAACAGCAAACTTAAGACTGGTTACTCTGAATTTTAGGCTTAGCAAAAGGCAGAAACTTACCCTGACCTAGAGACAAAGGCCACAGGAACATCAAAACCAAGAGAGGCTAAAACCTCTCCTCTGCTTCTGTCTTGTTACCAATTATCCTGAAACCTCTGATCTTTAGAATGCAAGTAGAAAATGGGGCACTATTTTGTGGAATGAAGAACGTATATCATTGCAGTATGGATGCATATACAGAGAAATAAGCTCAGAGATTCAGAGAATTTTTAGAGTATACTTCAGTGGAACAGAGGGAGAAAATAATTTCTCATAAAATTTCAGAAAACCTCAGAATTGTTCCATCTCCTTCCCCTTTACAAGTAAACATTCGTGGTTTTAGTTTGTTTGCTTGTTTTTTCACAGTGAGGTCAGAGTCTGGGAAAATCAGGAAAGGCATGTGCAAGGGCCTTGAAGGATGAGTACACGTTTTGATTTTTTTTTTTATTGAGGTTATTGGGGGAATGGGTATTAATATTTTTCCCAGATTCATTGAGGTATTATTTGTACGCAAAACAACTGCACAACAACTGCACGCAACTAATGTACACCATTTGGTGAGTTTGTGAAACAAAAAAAGTAAAAAAATCTTTGAACAAAAACTTTCCCAGGATAGCATAAGAAACTAAAGTATACAAGAGATCTTGTAAAACCTCAGTACATATATGATCCTGTAAAATTACTTTAATAAATTTACATAACGATCTTAGCTATTAAACCTTTAATGCCTAGAGAGAGGAAACTATGTTTATTATTCTTATTTTATTCTGTTAGTCTAGTAGAGTAATATGCCCCCAAAGAGAACTTAGTAAATACTTTCTGATGGGAACTAGATAAAGGGATACAGTCATTTCAAGACAGTTTCCTGTGACTTAAAATAACAATATTATTCTTAATAATGGAACAGAAATTATTCTAGGAGAGAGGTAAGAAACTATAGCAATGATATGCTTAGGGATATACCTGGAAAAGTCATTTTTCTAGGTATGAGAATGAGCTCAAGTTTCAACTCCCTAAACTGATAAGCAGAAGAAGTTAACTCTTCTTCCAGATCAGATGGTAGTCCAGTCAAAAAAAAGTGCCCAGCTGTGAGGCGCTCCTAGAATAGCAGTATATTTAAATATCAAATCTATAGATCTCCTTCTTTCTCAAACAGGTCGTCTTTCTCAATATCAGGTACAGGTGAAAGTCAAAGCATAAACATGGAGCAATTGACACAAGGTCACACACAGAGCTCCCAAGATACAGCCAGGCCTTACCTATGACCCCACAATGCTACTGGAGAAGTCACAAAGACTGGTTCTAAGAATAGGCATCATTGTTGGGACCCAGATATAACTATAGGTACCCTTCAATTTATTTCCTCAGTTAGTTTTCTCCATTAAAACTACAAAAGTCTCCAAGGGCTTACTCTGTGCAAAATAGCAAGATTCTATAAGGAATATCAAGGTTTGACCTCAATGAAGACAAACTTCATGATCCTGATACTGCTTATATTAGTGACTCTAGTCAAGTGGCTTAATTTGTAATTATCAAATGTAAATAAGGACAACATCAAATTATCCTCCACAAGCTGGAAGACTAATTTAAATTTACAAGAGTTAATCAGTAGCAATGATATGGACCAAGATGGAATGAAGATCTGGAAACAGCAAAAGCAGAAGTATGCTTCACAGTCTAACTTTCTACAGTGAAAGGAGATAAGGATCACACTTTCTGGATGAGAAAAAATGGGAAAATCTCATTTCCATTTAAGGGCTGTCTTCCTTTGGGGACATTAATTCTCATTAGTAATGAAAGCCAAAATCCCAGGCCACAAGTCAGAATTTCTCTTCCATATCAGAAAAGGGAAGGTTAATCCATGGGCCATCAAAAACTATGAATTTTCTTGAGGGTCACTGTACCCTCTTCACATCTTTCTGCAACCAGGAGTAAAAATCAGAGGAGATCACGACTGGATGAAAAATGGAAGATGGTGACTTGACATTCAGACACACATCCGGCAAACCATGTTAAAAATTACCAGTTTCTGAGTTCAAACAACAGGGATATATTTAATTACTTGGGCCCAGGGACTTTACCTGGAATGGCTTGGAAATCCATTTGAAGTGAATGAAGAACAAACACATAGGATAATAAAAATAAAACTGAAATTTTAGTCAGAAAGCAGGCAGGAGGGGAAATCAGTATTGAAAATGATAATTCATAGAATCAAATACCTTAATACTGGGTTTCCTGGCTATGTGATAAGCAAGTTTTGAATGATGGTGCGAAAGTTGTCAGAATCAAAATAGAGTCATTAATGTAAAAAAAAAAAACAGAACAAAAATACACACCTTGAAAAATAAAGCCAGGGAAGGTTATGGAAACAGCGTTCTCATGCTTGTATGCCTGTTAACCCAAACTAACATAAAAGGCTAAAAAAACCACAACTGTGCACAAAGGCCACTGCAACCCTACAAGAACATCCTTCTAGCATCTGCCTATATAACCTCAAACTGGCATCACTCTTGTTATTGTTCTTTGTAGCCAAGGATAATTATTCTAAAACAATTATACAATCCTTATATTTTTCCTTTAAAAACCTTTGTCTTCTTTTACTTCCTTGAATATACACACAGTCAGGATCTCACACATATTCCCATTGCAATGTTCTATTCCCAAACAAATACCTTTTTCTTTTAGAGAGTCTTTCTGTTTGTTATATAGTTTAACAATAGGCATATTAACCAAGGTACAGTCCTAAGTAGAGGAGATGTATCTGTGATAATTGGAGACAAGGTTCCCACCCTCATAGAATTTATAATACAACAGAAAGAGACAGACTGTAAATACATACCCGGAAATAAATAAAAAGGTGCTGAACAGGAAATAGAGTGATATGTCACAGTGTAATGCACTGGAAGGAGATGGGACAGGGTGGCATACAACTTCAGTTATGATGGTTAAGGAAGGCCTGTGAAAGGCAACATTTAAGTTGTGACTGAAGGACAAGCAGGAAGAAGGAAGCAGCCAGGCAAATTGCTGGGTACAGGTATTTTAGGCAGAGGCCTAACAGGAGAAATGGATTTGGTATGCTCCAGGGACAGACAGAAGGCAAATGTGGCTGGGACGCAATGAGCAAAGCAGAGTGGCACATGATCAAGTCAGAACACTCAGTAGGAGGGATCATGCAGGACTTCTTAGGCCACAGATGTGTGTAAATTATCCTGAGTGGAAGTCATTGAGAGAGAATTCAAGCAGGAGAATCACATGGCCTGATTTACTTTTTTAAAAGAATAGTCTGGCAATTGGGTGGAGAGTGGGTCAAACTGCTACTTTGAGAAGCAAAGGGCAGTTTATGGCCAAAAAAAAAAAAAAAAATGAGGACCAAAGGAGTGAGCAGTGGATATATTTTAGAAATCGGCAAGTGGATATATTTAGAAATATATATTTAGAATTGGTAAGACTTTTTGTTGTTTTACTTGTGGGGCTGAGGAAACGGGAGGATTCATGACTTCTAGACTTCTGACTTGAGCTACACAATTGATGGAATTACCTTGTACTGAGGATGGAAAGCCTGAAAAAGGAATGTGTGTGTGCGTGTGTGTGTGCGTGTGTGTGTGTGTGTGTGTGTGTGTGTTGTGGCCTTGGGGTGGGGAGTTGTGTTCAGAATCATTTCCATTCAGACTTGGTATATCTAATATACCCCCTAGGCATCCACATGAAGATGCCAAGTATGCAGTTGGATGTACAAGTCTGCAGCTCAGGAGAGAGGCTAGAACTATAGATAATAAATATGAGTCATCAACATATAAATAATATTCAAAGTCATGGGATAAAATGAGATGAGGTTAAAAAAGAATGAGTTCATGTCCTTTGCAGGGACATGGATGAAACTGGAAACCATCATTCTCAGCAAACTGATACAAGAACAAAAAACCAAACATTGCATGTTCTCATCATAAATGGGTGCTGAACAATGAGAACACATGGACACAGGGAGGGGAACATCACACACCAGGACCTGTTGGTGGGAGGGGACTAAGGGAGGGAAAAGAGGGGGTAAGGGGATAGGATAGCATTAGGAGTAATACCTAATGCAGACGATGGGGCGATGGATGCAGCAAACCACCATGGTATGTGTATACCTCTGTAACAAATGAGCACATTCTGCACACGTACCCCAGAACTTAAAGTATATATATTTTTAAAAGATGAGATGAGGTATTTTAGGAAGAAGAAATGAAGAAAGACAGAAGAGGCTTAGGGTTGAGCTCCAACACACTCTAATATTTAGAGATAGAACAAAAAAGACTAAACATCACCAAAGAAGTATGGAAAAAACAGGTAAGACTGTCCTGGTTTGGAAGATGAGAATGAAAACAGTTTCAAGAGAAAGGAAGTAGTTAGCTCTTGCTGAAAGACTGAGAAAGAATAAGATAGAAAAATGACCATTGGATTTATCAGCATAAGGGTAAGTAGTGACGTTTCAAGAAGCAGCTTCAGGAGACTGGTAGGGAAGAAACCTGTCTGAAGTGGAGAAGGAGATAAGGAAATCTGAGCAAGCAGTCAAGGAGAAATTTTGCTGAGAAGGACAAGAAGAGGGACAGGAAAATGGAGTTCCAGTGGGCTGTAAGAAGGTTCATAAAGGATTTCCTGTGGCATACTTAAATGCTAGTGGTGATGATTGTTTAAAAAGAGGCACATGGATGATACAAAGCAGGAGATATCTGCAGAAGTAAAGTCCTTGCAAAGGTAAGAGGGGATGGAACATGATCATGAAAACAGGAAGAAGAACTGAATTTGTCAGCAGAAAGGATATTTCTTTCATTGTTATAGGAGGAAACATACCAATATTTCAATTCATAATTATTGAATTCCAAGTTACAGGATATTGATAGGAACTCAAATCAGGAAATAAGACAGATTAAGGTCTTGCACTCATAGAACTTGTATTCTAGTGAGGGAACAAACAACAAACAAACAGGTAAATAAATAAGCAAGAAGGTTTCAGATGGTGAGAGGTCATCTGTGGAAAGTAGAACACGATTTTGTATTGGAGAGGGACCTGGGAGGCGAATATTTCAGACAAGAGTCAGAGAAGCACAACAGGGGGCTGAGCCTTGAATGTCAAGAAGGAGCTAGGCAAGGCAAGGAGCTAGGCAATAATTTGTAGGAAGAGCATTTGAAAAGAGAGAATACCTAGTGCAACTGTGCTCAAAGAATAAAGAGAAGGCCAGTGTGGCTGGAGCAGAGAGAGTGAGCAGGGTGTACAGAATTTCAGGGAGAGGGAGAAGGCCTCAGATCGGAGACTAAGGGGCATGGATTTTATTCTAATGTGATGAGAAGGCCTCAGCAGGTTTTCTGCAGTGGAGAACAGGATCTGATCCCAGAGGGAAGTAAGTTTGTAAGTTGGTAGGTTTGTAGCTGATTAGAAAATGAGAGCATTCCTGTTTCATGGTTTTGTTTTCTCAGCACAGGAAAAAGTTAGGTGGCCAGTGAAGGCTTGGGTAAAATCTAGAAGTGTAGGAAACTTGAATCTGTTTATGCAAATAGACAAAAGGAAAAGATGGGAAAACACTAAAAAGGAAATTTGCTTCCCATTGACTTTGCTTATAGCAGTGTGCCCTATAGATATTTGCTGCAGAATCTTCTAGAGTGATTGTTAAACCTCAGCTTTCCTGTGCTAACTCCAAACCTATGAAGCTTTGGAACGGGACATGGAACCAGGAACCTACATTTTATAAAGGTACTGTAATCGTTTCTTAAGCGCACTCAAGTGCAGGAACTGGCCAAAAGCCAAGAGATGATCTGTGGCGAGCACACAGCAGCAGTAAAAGTCAGCAGGGGGAGTGGGCAAGACATGCGCCATGGGAGACAGGTGGGGAAGACAATGAGCAGTGCATACATGACAGGGAGCAGGAGAAATTAGGGGGTGCGAACTTCAGTGAGATCCCCTTCCAAAGGGTTAGGAAGGCTGAATAGATTAGATTTTCTTCCACTGGAGGCCTTTTAGATTTTTGAACAAGGGGCTAAAGTAATGAAAAAATATATATTTCTTAAAGTTTTGTTTTCATAATTGGAAAGTGATCTATAGGTCACCCTTTAACCTTTCCAATCATAAGAACCAAAATCTCTTAAAAGAGATGAGGTTGTTACACAAGTAATTATAATGCTTAGGATGGGAATACTGGAACAAGAATGATAAATGGACAAACAGTGGAAGCACAGTAGCTTGGAAGGTTGGCAGATAGGTAGACCTGGTTTTTCACAGGTCTCCAGTTAAGTGACCTAGATGATTGAGTTGGCAGGGCTGGTGAAGAATTTGATATTCAGTTGATAATATCCTCTCTGAAATTTAGAAATATGTGAGAAGTCAGGGACTGCACTCTGCTCTTAGAAAAAGTGAATGTGCATTCATTCAAAGGGAGTTAATATGTAGAAAAAGCAAAGCGATTTGAAGATAAAGGTTTTGATAAAGGTTTAAAGGTCAGGAGACAGTAAAATGCCAGGAAAGCAAACAGTAAGTTGTAATAAACCGAAAGGTGCAATAATTCCAGACACCTTAACAAGCTAGGTGTCCATAAAAACAAGTGGACACCCAGCTTGTTAGCTTAAATGCTGGCTCCATAAAGACAAGTCTATACAGAAGGCTTATTACTGGTATTTAGTAGTAATGACTAACATCTAGCTTTCTTTGCTTAGTTTCATCTGTACCCAGGGCAGCTCAGTGAGGTGGAAGGCCAGTTTATTACTAGTTTCATTTTACAGATGAAGAAACTGAAGATCAGGTAGCTAAATGACTTGCCAAAAGTCACCCAGTTACTGAGGTCTGCATGCAGTGAACATCTTATAAACTAGGAATGCACTGTACCCTGGAGATATAGAAACTTAGACCCATCCTGTAGCCAAGAAACTCTAATCTTAACAAATTATATTTCTTTAAAATCAAGCCAATCTGGAGGAAAATAAGGTACAATAAACGCCGAATGAGGCCTTTGTGGACGCCCACACTATTAAAGAAGGTTAATAACAAGAAGAAAACAACAATTTTAATCCACGCCTCAACTTATAAAAATAACTACAGATGGTTAACGTTTAAGATCTCTTTACCAGTATCACATCAGAGTTCAGAAAATCTGAGACCCATGCTTGGGAACCAGGTCTTACTCTCTTATTTAGGGAAGGGAGTCGAAGCTCTGCCGCTTTTTCGGGGCAGGAGCGCAGTTCGGAGGCACAGAAACAGCCTCACGCGGGGATCTGGTGCCCCATGCAGTGGGTAGGTTTCCGGTGGCGAGCGGCGGCGCCCGCAGACCTTCAGCCAGCGCGGTGCGCACCTGCAGAATCCCGGAGACCGCGAGCACCAGCACGCGCCCGCCGCACCAGGCCGACCAGACAGCGCCCCTCTGTGGCGCAGCCTCCAGTGCCGGAGGTCCCCGCTCCCGGAGGAGCCAGTGGGGACAATCAGGACCAGGGTCTAATTGCAGGGGTCTAAGTGCAGGGGTCCCTCAAAGCTGGCGAGAGGCGGACAAGCGTCGAGCGCTGCCTCCACCGTCTCGCTTTTGGCCCCCGCTTTGCATCGCGGCACAGAAGCCGTCCCTGCCCGGGACGTGTCCCCACCTCCGTGCTCCCTCTCCCAGCTCACCGAGGACCCCCGGTGCGACGAAAGCCAAGAAAACCCAGAGCAGGCCCGCGGCGCCCATGCCACGGCCGCAGCCCCCCGCGGCGGGATGCTTTCCAAGACCCACGAGAGTCTGGCAGCTCCGGGAGGGCAGGGCTGGAGCAGCATGCAGCTGCGGGCCAGGAGAGGCGGGCCCTTAAATAGTGTCGCGCACATGTGCTGGTTTTCCGCGCACACCTGCAGGCGTTCTGGGGGCGGATGCGGCGCCGGAGCGGGTGAGACAGGCGAGAGGGGCGGCCCGGCACGAGGTGGGCGGGGAGCTCGGAACCCCTCTTTGGCTGACTCGCCTCTGGGTGCGGTGGCTTCCCCACTCTTTTGACCACGCAACCCACTACACTCGCTTGTTTCTCTTTCTAGATCTTGAAACTTTCACAAAATAGTACTCACCCTTAGTGATCTACAATGTTTGTCTTCTGTGCTATGTTGTGTTACGCTATCCTAGGCTAGGCTCTCCTATTCTTATTAGAAATTCCTATTAGAAATCCACCAAACTCATTTCAAAACCTATTAGTGGATTCATCCCCCAGTTTGAAAAAACAGTGTAAGTTCACTTAGGAAATTTAGGAACAGCAGCCACTTCTGCTATTGAGTTCTTTTTATTTTGAAGTAATTTCTGCAGAAAAGTTTCAAGGATACTGCAAATAATTCCCATATTCTTGTCATCCAGATTCTCTGCATGTTAACATGTTAGCATTTTACTGTATTTTCTTTACCATTCTCTCTTCTTTCTCTATAGACATATACATGTACATATATGTGATTATATAATTATAATAATGTAACTATTACTTTGGAACCATCTGGCATTTATCCCTCGTCTAAATGCGTCACTGTGTAGTTCCTAAAAGCAGGGACTTTCTGTTCTATAACTAGAGTACAGTGATCAAAAATAAGAACTTAACATTGACACAATGCTATTTTATTTTACTTTTTTTTATACTTTAAGTTTTGGGGTACATATGCAGAGCCTGCAGGTTTGTTACATAGGCATACACATGCCTTGGCAGTTAGCTACATCCATCCCCCCACCCCCTGTTATCTACATTAGCTATTTCTCCTAATTTTATCCCTCCCCAATCCCCCACCCCCTGCTATCCGTCCCCTAGCCCCCCTACCCTCTGACAGGCCCCAGTGTGAGATGTTCTCCTCCCTGTGTCCATGTGTTCTCATCGTCCAACACCCACTTATGAGTGAGAACATGCGGGTTTGGTTTTCTGTTCTTGTATCAGTTTGCTGAGAATAATGGTTTCCAGCTTCATCCATTTCCCTGCAAAGGACATGAACCCATCCTTTTTTATGGCTGTGTAGTATTCCATGGTGTATATGTGCCACATTTTCCTTATCCAGTCTATCTTTGATGGTCATTTGGGTTGGTTCCAAGTCTTTGCTACTGTAAACAGTGCCTCAATAAACATACGTGTGCATGTGTCTTTATAATAGAATGATTTATAATCCTTTGGGTATATACCCAGTAATGGGATTGCTGGGTCAAATAGCATTTCTATTTCTAGATCCTTGAGGAATCACCACTCTGTCTTCCACAATGGTTGAACTAATTTACGCTCCCACCAACAGTGTAAAAGTGTTTCTATTTCTCCACATCCTCTCCAGGATGTAGAGAAACAACAGCAAATTTGTTGTTTCCTGATTTTTTAATGATTGCCAGACACAATGCTATTTTATAAGCTACCATCTGTATTCAACTTTTGACAGTCATCTCAATAATCTGTTAAAGTAAAAACAATGACAATAATAGCTATCCTTTGTTTTTTCTGGTCCAGAATCATTTCAGGATCATGGATTGTGTTTGATCATCTTGTCTTTCCCCCCACTTCTTTAATCTGGGAAAATGTCCTCAGCCTTTTTTGTATTGCATGACTTTGACATTTTTGAAGAATATACAGCAGTTATTTTTGGAGAATGACTTTTAAGTCCATTATCTATTATAAAAACAAATTACCCTGAATTTAGTGGTGTAAAGCAAGAAGAAACATTTATGATCTCAGAGTTTCTGTGGGTTGGTTAGGCGGTTCTGGCTTGGAATCTCTCAGGAGATCGCAGTTAAGACATCAACTAGAGGTGCATCTGAAGGGTTAACTGGGACAGGTGAATCCCTATCTAAGATGGCTCACTTACCAGGCCCGTGGCTGGATGCTTCATTCTTCACCACGTGGATTTTTCCATAGGGCTTGATGCTTGTGTGTTGAGTGTCCTTGTGACATGGCAGCTAGCTTCTCAAGAACAAGAAAGGCAGAAGCTACAATGTCCTTTGTTCTCAGAAATCACAATATATTATCTCCAGAATATCCTATTGATTATACAGATCAGCCGTTTTCAATGTAGGAGGGCAGTATATGTGGATGGGAATATCAGGAGACAGAATCACACCGCACAATTTTTGTCTATCATTTCTCCATGATAGATTCAGATTATTGAATCTAATTATTTGACAGGAATACCAGAAAAGGATGTTGTATCCTTATGGAGAGGCATATGTTGTCTAATTGTCCAATTATGGTGGTAACTTTGATCACTCAGTTAAGATGGTGTCTGCCATGTTTCTTAGTGTAGACTTAGTATTTTTCCCTTTGTAATTAGTAAGCATTTTGTAGGGATATACTTTAAAACTATGTAAATTCCTCATTTTTTCATCACATTTTTACCCCAAAATTTTAGTAGCCATTGATGACCCTTTCTTGACTTAATTTTTACTATGATGGTTGTCAAAGGATGTTTTTTGTAATTTAATAATTGCTTTTATATTCATCCATTGGCATTTTACTGTTAATAAAAGCTTTACCTTCTCTATTTATTCATTTATCTATATCAGCACAATCTATATCAATATGAATTTTATTTATTTACTCAGTGGGTCATAATTCATGACTACCATTATTTATTTTGATGCTCAAATTCTCCTTGATTGGGCCAGTGGGAGTCCTCAGAAATAGTTCCTGTGTCATTTTGACTTATTCTTATTGTTCTTTGAGCACTTCCTTACTTTCTGGCACCAAAAAAAAAAAAAAAAAAATAGAAAGAAAGAAAGACGCTCTAGACTCATCTTGTACTTTTCTAGACCTGACACTGGAATTTGTCATTTCTCCAAGGAATGCTGGTTCTTTCTGGCACAGAATGGCATTTAGATGCTAGGATTAGATGCTAAGTGTGTTCATTTTCACTGGAGTATCATTGCTTCTGCACCCCTTCAGCAGACACTGCAAGGATATGTATTATATGTATGTATATCCATTCCCATATCTATATTTATATATGTCATGAGTTCATAGCAATTCTTCCAATTTCAGTTCATTAGCATAGAGTTCATTCTATCCTTCCCTATTTTCATATGTGTAACTCCTATCTTCAACAGTGAGACACCTAGATCCACAGTATATTTACTTATTTGCTCAATCCTAGAAAATACAGAAAGAAGTTTAAAATTGCGAACTCTATACCATGGTGGAAGTAAAATCTACTCATTTTTAATGTTTTATTTTGTTTATAGCCTGAAAGCATAAAAACAGCATCACTGTGTTCAAAAGTTACTCAGATTAATTATTCTTCCTCTTCAGTCTGATTGTTATTCATTCAAAATACTGTTAATTTGTTTCTCTTTGTATTCTATTTTAGTTTCACCCCCACTGCTTTTGATTTTTTTTTTTGCTTAAGTGAAACATTAACAGTTCCAAATGTCATATTGATATAAAAAGATACAATAAAAGACATGTCACTTCTCTCCATCACTTCTATCCTCCCCACCATAGGTACTCAATTTCAGTAGTTTCTGGTTTGTCTTTAGTTTTGCTCAAATGAGCCGCTACACTCGTCTTCTTAGTTCTCCTTTTTTATTACATTTTGAAAAGCATGCTATAGATACTCTTTTGCACTTTACTTTTTTAACTTAACAAATATGCTGGAATCCTGTCCTCCATACAAATTCAAATATTCCTCATTCATTTTTATAGTTGCATGCTACTTCATTGTGTGGATATACCATAGTTAATTCAACCATCTCCTATGTATGGACAGTTTGGTTGTTTTTAACGCTCTGAAGAGTAACCTTGTGCATTTTATTTTTCTATTGTTGAAAGCATGTCTTCAGTTCAAATTCCTAGAAGTGGGACTTCTGGGTCAAATGGTAAACACATATGTAGGTTTGCTAGATATTGCCAAGTTTCCTCAATAAGAGTTGTACCATTTACATTCCTACAAGACTGTGTTAAAGCACCTCATTAATCTAATGTGCTGTCATCATGGTTTTAAATTTTAGCCAATCTAATAAATGAGACATTTTATCTCAGTGTATTTTTAATATGTGTTGCTTATTATGAGTAAGTCTGAACATTTCTAAAATATATTTCCTATCATGATATTTGCCTTTTCCTCTCTCAATGTTTGATACTTATTTATATATATATTAAGATTGTTATTCTGGATGTATTTTGCAAATATTTCTTTCCAGTTTGTCAGTTGTCTTTTGACTTTGTTTATAGCATTGTAAACATTGTAAAGGACCTCTTCAAGGAGAACTACAAACCACTGCTCAAAGAAATAAGAGAGGACACAAACAGATGGTAAAACATGCTCATGGTTAGGAAGAGTCAATATCATGAAAATGGCCACAATGCCCAAAATAATTTGTAGGTTCAATGCTATCCCCATCAAGCTACCATTGACTTTCTTCATAGAATTGGAAAAAACCACCTTAAACTTCATATGGAACCAAAAAAGAGCCTGCATAGCTAAGACAAAAACAAAACAAAACAAACAAACAAACAAAAACAGAGCTGCATCACGCTACCTGACTTCAAACTATACTACAAGTCTACAGTAATCAAAACAGCAAGGTACTGGTACCAAAACAGAGATGTAGACCAATGGAACAGAACAGAGGCCTTGGAAATAATGCCACACATCTACAACCATCTGATCTTTGACAAACCTGACAAAAACAAGCAATGGGGTAAGGATTCCCTATTTAATAACTGGTGTTGGGAAAACTGGCTAGCCATATGCAGAAAGCTGAAACTGGATCCCTTCCTTACACCTTATACAAAAATTAACTCCAGATTGACTGAAGATTTAAACATAAGACTGAACACCATAAAAACCCTAGAAGAAAATCTAGGCAATACTATTCAGGACATAGGCATGGGCAATGACTTCATGACTAAAACACTAAAGGCAATGGCAACAAAAGCCAAAATAGACACATGGGATCTAATTAAACTAAAGAGTTTCTACACAGCAAAAGAAACTATCATTCGAGTGAATTTGCAACCAACAGAATGGGAAAAAAATTTGCAGTCTACCCATCAGACAAAGGGCGAATATCCAGAATCTACAAAGAACTTAAGCAAATTTGCAAGAGAAAAACAACCCCATCCAAAAGTGGGCAAAGGATATGAACATGGTTGGCTATTTTTTAAAATTGTACTTTAGGTTCTGGGGCACATGTACAGATCATGTAGGATTGTTGCATAGGTACACATGTGGCAATGTGGTTTGCTGCCTCCATCCCTCCATCACCTACATCTGGCATTTCTCCCCATGTTGTCCCTCCCCAACCTCCCCACTCCCCACTGTCCATCCCTTGCCCCCTGCAACAGACCCCAGTGTGTGATGATCCCCTCCCTGTGTCCATGTGTTCTCATTGTTCATCACCCGCCTGTGAGTGAGAACATGTGGTGTTTGATTTTCTGTTCTTATGTCAGTTTGCTGAGAATTACGGTTTCCGGATTCATCCACGTCCATACAGAGGACAAAAACTCATTTTTTATGGCTGCATAGTACTCCATGGTGGATATGTGCCACATTTTCCTTGTCCAGTCTATCATCGATGGACATTTGGATTGATTCCAGGTCTTTGCTATTGTAAAGAGTGCCGCAATGAACATATGTGTGCATGTGTCTTTATAATAGAATGATTTATAATCCTTTTTATATATACCCAGTAATGGGATTGCTGGGTCAAATGGAATTTCTAATTCTAGGTCCTTGAGGAAGTGTCACACTGTCTTCCACAATGGTTAAACTAGTTTACATTCCCACCAACAGCATAAAAGTGTTCCTGTTTCCCCACATCCTCTCTAGAATCTGTTGTCTCCAGATTTTTTAATGATCGCCATTCTAACTGGCATGAGGTGGTATCTCAATGTGGTTTTGATTTGCATTGCTCTAATAATCAGTGATGATGAGCATTTTTTCATATTTTTGTTAACCTCATATATGTCTTCTTTTGAAAAGTGTCTGTTCATATCCTTCACTGACTTTTGGATGGGTTTGTTTGTTTTTTTCTTGTAAACCTGTTTTAGTTCCTGGTAGATTCTGGATATTAGTCCTTTGTCAGATGGGCAGATATTCCAAAAATTTTTTCCCATTCTGTTGGTTGCTGGTCCACTCTAATGATTGTTTCTTTTGCTGTACAAAAGTTCTGGAGTTTAATTGGGTCCCATTTGTCTATTTTGGCTTTTGTTGCCAATGCTTTTGGTGTTTTAGTCATGAAGTTCTTGCCTAAGCCTGTGTCCTGAATGGTTTTGCCTAGGTTTTCTTTTAGGGTTTCCATGGTGTTAGGTCTTATGTATAAGTCTTTAATCCATCTGGAGTTAATTTTAGTGTAAGGTGTCAGGAAGGGGTCCAGTTTCTGCTTTCTGCACATGGTTAGCCAGTTTTCCCAACACTATTTATTAAACAGAGAGTTCTTTCCCCATTGCTTGTTTTTGTCAGGTTTGTCAAAGATCAGATGGTTGTAGATGTGTGGCGTTACTTCTGAGGCCTCTATTCTGTTGCATTGGTCTATATCTCTGTTTTGGTACCAGTACCATGCTGTTTCGATTACTGTAGCCTTGTGGTATAGTTTGAAGTCAGGTAGCGTGATGCCTCCAGCTTTGTTCTTTTTGATTAGGATTGTCTTGGCTATGTGGGCTCTCTTTTGGTTCCATATGAAGTTTAAGGTGTTTTTTTCCAGTTTTGTGAAAAAGGTCATTGGTAGCTTGATGGGGATAGTGTTGAATTTATAAATTCCTTTGGGCAGTATTGACATTTTCATGATATTGATTCTTCCTAACCATGAGCATGGAATGTTTCTCCATCTGTTTGTGTCCTCTCTTATTTCCTTGAGCACTGGTTTGTAGTTCTCCTTGAAGAGGTCCTTTACATCCTTTGTTAGTTGTATTCCTAGGTATTTTATTCTCTTTGTAGCAATTGTGAATGGGAGTTTGCTCATGATTTGGCTCTCTGTTAGGCTGTTATTGGTGTATAGAAATGCTTGTGATTTCTGCACATTGATTTTGTATCCTGAGACTCTGCTGAAGTTGCTTATCAGTTTAAGGAGATTTTGGGCTGACACAATGGGGTCTTCTAAATATACAATCATGTCATCTGCAAATAGAGACAACTTGACTTCCTCTTTTCCTAATTGAACACCATTTTTTTTTCCTTGCCTAATTGCCCTGGCTAGAACTTCCAATACTATATTGAATAGGAGTGGTGAGAGAGGGCATCCTTGTCTAGTGCTGGATTTCAAAGAGAATGCTTCCAGTTTTTGCCCATTCAGTATGACATTGGCTGTAGGTTTGTTGTAAATAGCATTTATTGTTTTGAGATATGTTCCTTCGATACCTAGTGTATTGAGAGTTTTTAGCATGAAGTGCTGTTGAATTTTGTTGAAGGCCTTCTCTGTATCTATTGACATAATCGTGGTTTTTGTCTTTGGTTCTGTTTATGTGGTGGATTACGTTTATAGATTTATGTATGTTGAACCAGCCTTGCATTCCCGAGATGAAGCCTGCTTGATTGTGATGGATAAGATTTTTGATATGCTGTTGCAATCGGTTTGCTAGTATTTTATTGAAGATTTTTGCATCTATGTTCATCATGGATGTTGGCCTGAAGTTTTCTTTTTTGGTTGAGTCTCTGCCTGGTTTTGGTATCAGGATGATGTTGGTCTCATAAAATGATTTGGGAAGGATTCCCTCTTTTTGTATTGTTTGGAATAGTTTCAGAAGGAATGTTACCAGCTCCTCTTTGTATGTCTGGTAGAATTCAGCTGTGAACCCATATGGACCTGGACTTTTTTTGATTGGTAGGCTATTAATTGCTGCCTCAACTTCAGCCCTTGTTATTGGTCTATTCAAGGTTTCAACTTCTTCCTGGTTTAGGCTTGGAAGGGTGCATGTGTCCAGGAATTTATCCATTTCTTCCAGGTTTACTGATTTATGTCCATAGAGTTGTCTGTAGTAGTAATCTCTGATTGTAGTTTGTATTTTTGTGGAATCAGTGGTGATATCCACTTTACCGTTTTTTATTGCATCTATTTGATTCTTCTCCCTTTTTCTTTTTTTATTCATCTGGCTAGCCATCTGTCGATTTTGTTGATCTTTTTTAAAAAAACAGCTCCCGGATTTATTGATTTTTTGAAGGGTTATTTGTGTCTCTTTCTACTTCTGTTCTGCTCTGATCTTAGTTATTGCTTGTATTCTGCTAGCTTTTGAGATTTTTGATCTTGCATCTCTAGTTCTTTCAATTTTGATGATAGGGTGTCAATTTTAGATCTTTCCTCACGTCTCATGTGGGCATTTATTGCTACAAATTTCCCTCTAGACACTGCTTTAAATGTGTCTCAGAGATTCTGTTACGTTGTGTCTTCATTCTCGTTGGTTTCAAATAACATATTTATTTCTGCCTTCATTTCATTGTTTATCCAGTCGACATTCAGGAGCCAGTTGTTCAGTTTCCATGAAGCTGTGCGGTTCTGAGTTAGTTTCTTAATTCTGAGTTCTAATTTGATTGCTCTGTGTTCTGAGAGACTGTTTGTTGTGATTTCCATTCTTTTGCATTTGCTGAGGAGTGATTTATTTCCAATTATGTGGTCAATTTTAGAGTAGGTGCAATGCGGTGATGAGAAGAATATATATTCTGTGGATTTGGGGTGGAGATTTCTGTAGATGTCTATTAGGTCCACTTGATCCAGATCTGAGTTTAAGTCCTGGATATCCTTGTTAATTTTCTGTCTCGTTGATCTGTCTAATATTGACAGTGTAGTGCTAAAGTCTCCCACTATTATTGTATGGGAGTCTAAGTCTCTTCACAGGTCATTAAGAACTTGCTTTATGTACCTGGGTGCTCCTGTACTGGGTGCATATATATTTAGGATCGTTAGCTCTTCTCGATGCACTGATCCTTTTACCATTATGTAATGCCTTTCTTTGTCTCTTTTGATCTTTGTTGGTTCAAAGTCCATTTTATCAGAGACTAGGATTGCAACTCCTACTTTTTTTGCTCTCCATTTGCTTGATGAATCTTCCTCCATCCCTTTATTTTGAGCCTATGTGTGTCCTTGCATGTGAGATGGGTTTCCTGAATACAGCACACCAATGGGTCTTGACTTTTTATCCAATTTGCCAGTTTGTGTCTTTTGATTGGGGCATTTAGCCCATTTACATTTAAGGTTAATATTGTTATGTGTGAATATGATCCTGCCATTTTGATGCTAGCTGGATGTTTTGCCGGTTAGTTGACACATTTTTTTCATTGTGTTGATGCTCTTTACCATTTGGTACATTTTCGGAGTGGCTGGTACTAGTTGTTCCTTTCCTTGTTTAGTGCTTCTTTCAGGAGCTCTTGTAAGGCAGGCCTGCTGGTCTCTCAGCAATTGCTTGTCCATAAAGGATTTTCTTTCTCCTTCATTTATGAAGCTTGGTTTGGCTGGATATGAAATTCTAGG
Organism: Cebus imitator; assembly: GCF_001604975.1. Classification (NCBI taxonomy): domain Eukaryota; kingdom Metazoa; phylum Chordata; class Mammalia; order Primates; family Cebidae; genus Cebus; species Cebus imitator. Next base: position 5,069,125 of record NW_016107353.1, on the reverse strand, counting down.
TTGAAAGTTCTTTTCTTTAAGGATGTTGAATATTGGCACCCACTTTCTCTGGCTTGTAGGGTTTCTGCAGAGAGATCCACTGTGAGTCTGATGGGCATCCCTTTGTGGGTAACCCGATCTTTCTCTCTGGCTGCCCTTAGTATTTTTTCTTTCATTTCAACCCTGGTGAATCTGATAATTATATGCCTTGGGGTTGCTCTTCTTGTGGAATATCTTTGTGGTGTTCTCTGTATTTCCTGGACTTGAATGTAGGTCTGGCCTGCTAGATTGGGGAAGTTCTCCTGGATAATATCCTGAAGGGTGTTTTCAAGCTTGGATTCATTCTCCCTGTCACATTCAGGTACGCCTATAAAACATAGAGTAGGTCTTTTCACATAATCCCATATTTCTTGGAGGATTTGTTCATTTCTTTTCACTATTTTTTCTCTATTCTTGCCTTCTCATTTTATTTCATTGAGTTGATCTTCAATCTCTGATAACCTTTCTTCTGCTTTGTTGATTTGGCTATGGAAACTTTTGTGTGCTTCACGAAGTTCTTGTGCTGTGTTTTTCAGCTCCATCAAGTTGTTTATATTCTTCTCTAAGCTGTTTATTCTAGTTAGCATCTCATCTAACCTTTTTTCTACGTTCTTAGTTTCTTTGCATTGGGTTCGCACATGTTCTTTTAGCTCTGAGAAGTTTGTTATTACCCACCTTCTGAAGCCTATTTCTGTCAATTTATTGGATTCATTCTCCATCCATCTTTGATCCCTAGCTGGTGAGGAGTTGTGATCCTTTGGAGGAGGTGAGGCATTCTGGTTTTTGGTGTTTTCATACTTTTTGCACTGGTTTCTTCCCATCTTAGTGGCTTTATCTACCCATGGTCTTTGTAGCTGGTGACTTTCGGATGAGGTCTCTGAGTGGATGTCCTTTTTGTTGACGATGAAGTTATTTCTTTCGGTTTCTTAGTTTTCCTTCGAACAGTCAGGCCCCTCTGCTGCAGGACTGGAGGTCCACTCCAGACCCTGCTTGCCTGGGGATCACCCACGGGGGCTGCTGAACAGTAAGTGTTGCTGTCAGTTTCTTCTTCTCTTACCTTCTTCCCAGAAGGGTACCTGCCACATGTCAGCCTGAGCTCTCCTTTATGAGGCGTCTCTTTGGGTATACAAGGTCTGGGAGCTGTTTAAGGAGACAGTCTGTCCCTTATAGGAGCTCAAGTGCTGTGCTGGGAGCTCTGTTGTTGCATGCAGAGCTGATGGGCAGGTACTTTTAAGTCTGTTGCAGCATAACTCATAACTATCTCTTTTCCCAGGTGCTCTGTCCTAGGAAGGTCAGCTTTATTTATAAGTTCTTGTCATGCTGCTGCCTTTTTTCATAGATGCCCTGTCCCACACGGAGTAGTCTAGCCACAGTCTGCCAGCTGAGGCTTTGCTGAGCTGCTGTAGGCTCTGCCCCGCTACTATGGGAACTGCCTCAGTAGTGGTGGTTGCCCTTCCCCCCAGTGAGCTGGACCATCCTGGGTCCAGCTGTGCTGCAAAACTTTCAATCCAGAGTGTTTCAGATTGCTTGTTTTGTGGGGGTGTTACCTGCCAAGCCAGGTCACCTGGCTCCCTGCGTCTGCCCCCTCCCTTTCAGTTGAATGGGTGGCTCTGTCTCCTAGGCGTTCCAGGTGCCAGTTGAAACAGCTGCCCAGATTTGTGTGAGTTGCTGTGCACCAACCCAGCACCAGCTGAACTGCCAGGCTGAAAACTCGTGGCGCTTTTCAGCCCGGGAATCTCCTGGTCTGTGGGCAGTGAAAATTTGTTTGGAAATGCAGTGGGCACTCACCCTCTGTGTTGTTCTTGCTGGGAACTACACTCCAGAGCTGTTCCTATTTGGCCATGTGGATCCTCCCCAACCTCCTGTCAGTTGGCTATTTTTAAAGATTTCTGCAGAGACAGGGTTTCACTGGTTTCCCAGACTGGTCTCAAACTCCTGGTCTCAAGCAGTCCTCCTGCCATGGCCTCCCAAAGTGCTGGGACTAAAAACACAGATTTTTCACAGATTAAAATCTACCACAAACATAAACTCACAAAAGATTTAATAACATTTAGTCAATTTTTAAAAGCCCTTTTAACTAAAGAGAAATAGAAAAGGGGACCCTTAGCCTTATAACGATATTTGCAAAAAAATACTTAGAGAAAATATCTTTCTTTATGGTAGAATATTAGAAGCATTCTATTTTCAACTGAGCTCATTCTTTTGATTTACTTTTTAAATTATACTTTAAGTTCTGAGGTACATGTGCAGAACATGCAGGTTTGCTACATAGGTATACATGTGCCATGGTGTTTTACTGCATCCATCATTCCGTCATCTACATTAGGTATTTCTCCTAATGCTATCCCTCCTTTATTCTCCCACTCTCTGCTATCTCTCCCCTAGCTCCCCACCTCCCAACAGGCCCTGGTGTGTGATGTTCCCCTCCCTGAGTCCATGTGTTCTCATTGTTCAACACTCACTTATGAGTGAGAACATTCAGTGTTTGGTTTTCTGTTCTTGTGTCAGTTTGCTGAGAATGGTGGTTTTCAGTTTCATACATGTCCCTGCAAAGGACATGAACTCATCTTTTTAATGGCTGCGTAGTACTGCATGGTGTATTTTCTTTATCCAGCTATCATTGATGGGCATTTGGGTTGGTTCCAAGTCTTTGCTATTGTGAACAGCCACAATAAACATACATGTGCATGTTTCTTTATAATAGAATGATTTATAATCCTTTGGAATGAGCTCATTTTAAATCTGAAGAAGTTAGGATGCTTACTTAAAATGCAGAATAGGAATAAATCTAACAAAATAATTGAGGAATCTTTATGGAGAAAATTATAACATTTTATTCAGATAAACTAAATATGACCTAAGAAAATAATAAATAAGCACATTTATTTATAGGATGACTTGATTCAAAAATATATGAGCTCTCTACAAACTGATCAAATATAATTTTAGTCAAAATTTAATAATGTTTTTAAAGGAAACTGACAATGTCATTCTAAAATACACCATAGCAAAGGGACACAAACAGGCAAAGTGACAGTTGGTGATACTTGTTCTAGTAGATATCAAGACCTAAATTCTTAGTATTTAGGATAGTGTGGTATTTATGAATGAGTAGAAAAATAAATTAATAAGAAAAAAGGGAAAGACTTTATATAGAGAAACTAGCTTCATGGCATGGATAGCGCTGAAGATTGCTGGTGAAAGATGAGACTATTCAACAAATAATTTGGGGACAACTCATTACATATAATGGAATAATAAAATCAATCCCAACCTCATACATATGAATTCTATTCCCAATGGATGATGGCTTAAATATGAAAGGTGAGACATTAAAAAATGTAGAAAAACCTGTACATGAATGTTTTTATGACCTTGGGTAAGGAAATATTTATTATAATAGACATAAAAATGCAAATGATAAAGGAAAAGATTGATGAATTCAAGTATATTAACACGAAAAGCTTCATTTGTTAAAATACATTATTGCAAGAGCACAACGACATAACCTGCATAAGATATAAGTCATCTGCAACATATATAACTAAAAAAGAGATTGTTATGTAGAACATAGAAAGAACTACTACATATCAATAGGAATGATAAACCAATTAGAATGGGCAAAAGAATGGAATTCTATTTTCAGTAATATTATGTCCTAGGTTAACTGGATGAATTATTCCACTGAAAACAACCGTAAGGGCTGAAGTGTGTGTATGTGTGTGTGTGTGTGTGTGTGTGTGTGTGTGTTTTGGATCTGTCTATGCATCTGTGTATCTGTCTAATGTATCTATCTATCCATCCTGCCTATCTATCTATCATCTATCTAAATAGCCCTATAAATATATATAAACAGGATGTATACATGAAATTATAGGGTAACATAAAAGAGAAAGTGGAAATCCACTAGGGCATTTTAGAGGTATGTGAGAACTTGAGCTTTGATTCTTGTAGAATTTTAGGCCACTAGAAACGAAGATCAAAGCTCACTAGGATAACTAAAATTAAACAATCAGATAATAAAAAGTGCTGATGAGGAGGTAGCGAAATAGGAAACCTCATACACTGCTGGTGGGAATGTCAAATGGTGCAGGTTATTTTGGAAAGCAATCTGATAGTTTCTTAAATGATTAAACCCATCAATTCCTCTCCTAGGTATATACCCAAGAGAAATGAAAGCATATGTTTGCACAAAAACTTGTATGTAAGTGTTCATAGCAGCATTATTTATAACAGCCAAAAGTAGAGATAACTCAAATGTTGATCAACTGATTGACGAATAAACAAAGTGTGGTACATCCATATAACGGAAACAACTACAAAAAGGAATAATGTACTGACATGTTACAACTTGGATGATCCATGAAAACATTAAGCTATGTGGAGGAAGCCAGTCACAAAAATCCACACATTGTATGATTCCATTCATGTGAAAGTCCACAACAGGAAAATCTATAGAGACAGGAAATAGATAAGTGATTGCTTAGCAGTGGAGGGAAGACAATGGGAGGATGGAAAATAGGGAGTGAATAGAGGGTGACACTGAAAAGTCATCTTCAGGTGATGAAAATGTTTTAAAATGGACTCTGGTGATGGCTAAATATATTTATAAATATACTAAAAGCCATTGAATTGTACACTTTAAATGGATGAATTGTATGGTGTATGAATTATGGTTTAATAAAATTGTATTAAAAATCCTAAAGATACAGAAAATTTGAAAATCAGTAATGGAAAAAGATATATTATGTAAACAGTAGTAAAAGATATATGTAATTATATTGATTGTTGACAAAATAGAATTTAAGAACAATTCACTCAGATGATACAATAAGTCTTTTTCTGCATATAATAGCGCATCTTCAAAACATTTAAGGCAAGTTCAACAGAACTACAAGAAGACACAGACAAATTTACAATGCAAATTTAAATTCACAGACACATTTTAGTTTATCTGTTGATAACTGATAGAATAAGTTGACAAAATTAGCAAATAAATTGAGAATTTGTACAACATGATTAACGTGCAAGGCATAGGGAGCTTAAGGAACACTGTAGCTGATAAATGCAGAAAACACCTTTTCTTCAGGTACAGAAAGCTAATGCACAAAAATTGATTGCAAGCTAAGTCATAAAGCAAGTCTCAAAAAACTTCAAAGGTTGAAATCATGCAGAATATGTTCTCTGATCTCAATGCCGTAGAGCTAGAAATTAATAATTAATAGATACTTTTAAAAGTCTGTATGTTTCAAAATTAAGATAGACATGTCTAAATTATACATAGGCCAGAAAAAAAATCATAATAGAAATGAACATATATCAGTGTGTTTTTCAAACTGAGCCATCAGAAAAAATAACATATTAAAATTTATGGGATATAGCTAATGCAGGTTTTAGAAAGAGATATTAGATTATTTGAAAAAAAGAAAATCTGAAAAGCACTTGTCTTAAGAGGTCAGAAAAGAAAATCCAAAGAAAGTAGAAGAAAGGAGATATTAAAATTAATATGAAAAATCAGTGAAATCGAAAACAAACAAGAGCCAAGTTGGGTTCTTAAAAAGTCTAATTAATTTGGCAAATGACTAGTGAGAATAATCAAGAATAAAGAGAAGGATAAAAATAAAAGTAATGATGACTATTAGAAAGGTATAAGGGGTCATTACTGCAGATGGATCCAGAAGACATGGTATGTTTGCTGTCAACAGCAACCAGAATGAACCAACCAGAAGTCCTTAGTCAAATGTTTCCCAGTCTGATTTATCCAAAGATACTGTCTGTTGCTATGATCAGTTTTGGAACTTCCTAGCTTCTGGTGAGTTATAAAAGATATTGATATCAAGCCATCCTAAACTATCTCTTTCTAGTCCTCCTGCCTTATAGCAGAATTCTGTTTATCCACAGGTTACCCTTAGACCCTAGGTTGCGGATGGGATCCTTGCTCCAGCACAAAGCAATTGCCATTGTGTAAATGCGGTGAACACATCTGCAAGTTGTGGTTCTCAGTGTTGATGAGCTATTGCCTGAACCTCCTGGGGTATTGCCAAGAACACATAGCAGGTGTAGCGGGATGGTAGAGACCATGTAGGTGGCTGCAAGAGAAGAGAGTCACTCTCCATGAGACTTAATTTTTCCCAGTTCAAGTATTGTAAAAACCAGTTACAGTTTCCTGTCATGACACTAACGTGGAGTTTTAAAACAGTTGCAATGTTTTGCAATGTAATTAAACTTATATTACTTAGAATGTGGGTATCTTTAATACAACACAAAGGTCATATGTAAACAAACAAAATTAATTCTAGGGATTTCCTGGAAAAAAAAATCTGGTCAGTTATCCAAAAAGCAGAAGAGGAACTACTCCCTTTGGGGGGTTTCCGCACTGGCCTGGGGTGTGTGGGATGTTGGGCCCTCACTAGTGAAAGAAGTTCATTCAGGAGTCACATAAGAAGGGATGTCCTTTCACCTTTGCAAAGCAGAATTAATGTGGTATCAGAATGAGCAGAATTAGTGTCTGGATCCCAGCTAGGATAATTCCTTTCCCTCCCAAACCATTTGACTGACTTCGTTGAAAACCAGCCCCTCTACAGTAAGCAGTAAGCTGACTCAGAATGCTTCTGCCACATAATGCTAATCAATGAACAGTCTACAAAAGTGGTCAAACATCTATGTGACCTGGTAGTGCTGTAGTGGTGATAATGGTGTGGGGTGGTCTGGAGGATGGGGTACAGGGACAGTTTTTGCAGGGACTTTCCAGACTGCTTAATGCTTTGCAGGCATTTCATCACCATTTCTGTTTTCATTACTTCCAGTCAAAGCAGAAAGAGATTTTCCTGCCATTTGGACCTGCCTTCCTGCAAACTTATGGATTTGCATATCATCTTTAACTGTGTTTTACCTATTTCCAATCTTGTGTTTATGAGGCATTGAAACAAAGGCTTGACCCATCACAATTTTCGGGGATGCAGAATCCCCTATGGGAACAGCGACTGATTGCTGTCATTGGGCATCCTATGTCTGCCTCCAGAGGTGGCCATGATTCTGCAGAACAGTGAGGGGCCAGTAAGTAGTGGAAGAGGGTGTCCTTTCACACTCCTTCCAGACTTCCCTACCTTTTCTTAATAGCTCTTTTGTTTCTCTTGGAGTTTATACAAATCTTCATTTAAACAAATATCTTTGGCTTCAAGAAGACACAGGATTAGTCATGTCTCATGATCTTTATTTCTACTTCTCCCTGACATGTGAAGTCCTATAGCTGATCTTCTTTACCTAGAATTCAGTTTAAAAACAACTTTAATAAACTAATTTACTTTAGTGATATAATTTAATTTAATTTAGTGATGACACTAAACTCAATATGAAACACTTAGAATAGTATTTTATTAAAAATAAATTACTTTCCCTTCCCTGATTTATCATCAGCCAAGTTTTTAAAAACGTTTTTACTGAAGGTTTGAAGACTGATAAAAGACACTGCCAAGATACACAGATAATTGGTAGTTAACTGAAATATACATATAAGTTTACCAAGCAAAATTTTACAATTTTACAAAGTCAAATTTTATCTTATTATTTTTTAAATTAATTTAATTTTTTTAGAGATGGGATCTTGCTATATTGTTCAGGCTGGTCTCAAACTCATGCCATCATGCCCAGTCCAAAGTGGGAACTTGAAAAGGCATTTTTAAAGCACAAGAGTGTTTGGTATTTTGATAGGAAGCAAAATGATTTTCATATGTTGGAGTTCGATTTGGGAATTAAGAGGCATTAGAAATAATTATTCTCAATACTGGAAATAAGATAGCGTAATCAAGTGAAGTACTTTTGAATTTCTTCAAAATTAATAAGCTGTAAAGTTACATATTAATATGTGACAAATAACACAACTAACCAAGCTAAAAATATAGTTTGTTTGTTACAGGATTAACAATATACCTTGAAAGTTGATAAACTTATTAAAACAAGTTTAACACATTGGGAAAGGCTCCAAATGAGTATGTTCACTTTGGCTTACATGATCTGAAGATTAAAAAAATTTTTTTTCTAAACTCAAAAGCAATAAAAACAACACAACAATATACCTAATAAAACCTTTGTTTTACCAACAGTTCCAAAGATCCCCTTGCAAACTTTCTAGATCACTGGTAACACAAAATACTTTGCAATTTTGATTTCTCTCTCTCTCTCTCTCTCTCTCTCTCTCTGTGTGTGTGTGTGTGTGTGCCATTTATATAAAAATACCATATATATGGTGGAAGTAGAACAATAACAGCTAATATTTGGATATATAGCAAATATATGAAAAGGTCAAAGTTCAGAAAGGTCTGTAACTTATAGTCACAAGACAATAGTGAGTCAATATACTGAAATACGTTTACACACATTCAATCTCGCTTTTAATTCCAGTTAATAGGGAGCAAAGATACATAAAATCAGTTTCATTCCCCAACTGTTAACCTCCAAGAAAGTCTAGAAATTCTTGCCAGATAACTTGTAAAGTGGTAATTAGAAGTAATTTCAAGTTCCACTACCAGTATATAGCCAATCAAAGGAAAGAAGATCTTTCTTCCTTCCTAAGTGTTAAACAGTTCATACGTCAAAGATTAATAATGCATGAAAATAATAAGAAACCATTGTATCTAAAGATATTAACTACTTCTATTAGTAACTATTTCTCTTTTAACATAGTAAATGTTTTCAGCCCTCCTAAATTACAGGTAATAATTCTCTAGTATATTGTCTATTATACATCCTGACAATTTTATTTCTCCAAAGTATTTTGTATAAAAAGTAATATAAGTAATAAAATGTGGATTTGCTCGAAGGAGTTAGACATGCAATTTTTTTCTAGGATATTTACAATCCATTGCTATTTCTTTGTCTGGTGGTTTTGAAAGCTTAATAGCAGTTATGAAAACTTGTCAGTGTACTTTGTAGCACCTTGTAATAACTTCCAGAACAGGGCCCCAACTCCAGGCAGAAAGAGCCCAGTACTGGGAAATCTAATTTGTATTGGACTTCAGTCTCTACTTTAGCTTTTGGGCAAAACAAAAGGGCATAATCACACAAAGAAGCTCTGCTTCAGGGCTCAGTAAAATATTTTATTGTTGTTGTTTGTTTATTTCTCTCTTCTCCTTCATTATTATTTACTCTCACATCGTATCACTCTCTGATTTCAGTTTAATTTTAAACTGTTGAAAATTCATTAAATTGTCAGTAAATTTCATCATAATTCTTCCACTTCTCTTTGCTGAAGTCTGTTTCAAAAAATAAGGATGCTTCCACTGAGTTGAAAGACAGTTTCCAGTTTCAACATGCAATGGCGTATTACACCATTTATCCTAGCACAGCATCTTCCTTAATGGCTAACTTACTTTTAGCCCCTTTCCTCATCTCAATATTGTGTCTGTATATGCTGCTTTATAAACGATTTCTGCCAGCACTCATATATTGTATAAGGGAAAGTCTTGTAGAATTTGAGAATTATCAAGGAGTTTCATAAAATTAGACCTACTCTGGAAAATAATTTTTTCATATCTAGTAAAGTTAAAGATGTCTATCTGTATTGACCCAATTATACTTCTATACACACTCAAGAGAAATTCAAGCATTTATACAATTTTTAATGATTTATACATCAGTGAAAATAATTAAATTAAAGCTACATGTATTAGCATGGAGCTCAAAGGCATACTGAAGCAAAGATGGCAAATTGGAGGATACATAAAGGATGGTGCCATTTATATAAAAGTCACAGCTATACAAAGCAGTACTGTTTTGCAAACATTTTTTTTAACAAAATACATTTGTTTTAAAATGTATCTGTTTTTGGTAAAAGGATAAAATATTCATAGAAAGGATAAGTGCCACTTTATGGATAGTGCTTACCTCCAAGTGTAGAAGGAGGGAACTTGGATTGGACAAAGGGCTTCATGGCTGTTATTTTATTTTAAAAATTCAAAGCAAATGTTCAAAATGGTGAGATATGGCAACATTTGGTATTGGGCTTATAGTCGGTCATTGTTCTTCTGATTTTCCCGTATATTTGAAATATTTTATTTAAAAAATTTTTCAATAGAATAGAGGTGGTTTGCAACAGAAACTAGAAAACCTAGGGCCAGAGACAAGAAAGCTGGCATTGTGTATCCAGGCTGGCTAGTCACCCACGCAAGATTTCTCAAGGTTAACATATGTGTCCCCATGTTCCAAGCCTCATCCCTGACTTCACAGCTTCAGAAAGTGGTTTCCATCAGCATAAGGACCATGGATTGTTTTCTGGTGGAGAGACTCACAGAAACAGAACTCCCAAGTAATCGTTTTTATAAACAGTATGGCTTTTCCAGTGACCAGGACATTCACGTCTCCTACATGGAAGCTCTCCTCTCTTTTCCTAACCAGCGTCTAGACATCAGAAGACTACTTCTCAAATTGTAATCAAAGAAAAGATAGAAGGAAAGTCTGTTGAGAGAGATTTTGCCCAATGTCATGCAAGGCTGTGACTCTTAACCCTGGCTGTACATTAGAATCACTTGGGGAGCTTTTTAAAGTTACCGATTCCCCACTGAGACCAATTACCAGGTTGGTGCAAAAGTAATTGAGGTTTTAATTAAAAGTAACTGCACAAACCGCAATTACTTTTGCACCAACCTGATAGATCAAAATGTCTGAGAGTGAGCCTCAGTTTATTTTTGTAAGCTTCCTTCATGATTCTAATGCTTGGCCACTGATCTGGGCCCTGGTGTAACCTGGGGTTTTGCTGGTGAGATCAGTGGCTTTCTATGTATTAGTGTCCTTTCTATGAATGTACTCAATATACTTTCCATGTATCTTTTCTTTGATTCCAACTTGAGAAGTAGTCTTCTGATGTCTAGATGCTGGTTAGGAAAAGAGAGGAGAGTCTCCATAGGAGACATGAATGTCCTGGTCACTGGAAAAGCCATACAGTTTATAAAAACAGCTGCTTGGGAGTTCTCTTTCTGTGAATCTCTCCGCTAGGAAACAATCCATAGTCCTTAGGCTGATGGAAACCACTTTCTGAAATTGTGAAGTCAGGGATGAGGCTTGGAACATGGGGACACATATGTTAACCTTGAGAAATCTTGCGTGGGTGATGAGCCAGCCTGGTTTTCTCACCATCTTACCCTTTCTTCTACCCAATCCCATCACTCCATGTACCCCAAATATTGTAACATGACCTGAAAGACTAATGATCAGGATCCTTCAGCTTCCCTCATCTTCCCTGCTGAAGTACTGATTTTCTTGCATTGTCACCTGGACTTGCCAAGTCTCTGAGCTTTCACTCTTGAATGAGTTGTTTCCTTGCCTGGGATAGTCTGCCGCCTCCTTTTCTGCTACTACCATCACCACTGCTCTTTTGGACAGATTCTGAATTCATCAGGTCTCAGTTTGGATCTCACATTTCCTGGGGATGCTTCTCTACTCCCCAAGGCTAGATTAGTGCTTTTACTACTTAACTGATTGAACTATTATTGGAGCTAGAAGGGAGTGCACAGTGGATGCTACAAGTATGCAGTCACATTTCTACCTATCGGACTGGATATTTCTCCTCTACTGCATTATTCAGTCCAGATGAAGAGTCATCCATTTCCTATCCATACAAGAGTGTTTCTAAGGCCAGGCACAGTGTGGCTCATGCCTGTAACCCTGGCACTTTGGGAGGCTGAGGCAGGCGGATCGCTTGAGGTCAGGAGTTTAAGACCATCCTGGCCAACATGGCAAAACTCTGTCTCTACTAAAAATACAAAAATTAGCCAGCCATCATGGCTAGCACCCATGGTCCCAGCTACTCGGGAGGCTGAGGCAGGAAAATTGCTTGAACCCGGGAGGTGGAGGTTGCAGTCAGCCAATATTGCACCATCGCACTCCAGCTTGGGCGACAGAGGGATAAACAAAGTGCTTCTATTTGCCAAAATGCAAAATGCTTCCTTTCAAAATTTTGAGCCTCCCATCTATTTTTTTCTCTGTCCAAAATGTTTTTTCCTCGTTCATGCACTTGTCAAACATTACTTGAGAATTTAGTCTGCTCTGGGCCCTGTGTTAAGTCTTGGGAAGATAACCTTGATAAAGATCATTAGTTTCTGTTTATCCTTTGGGTCGCACTCTGGGCCTTCTTTTTTAAAAAAGTTCAGTAGCTTTTGGGGTACAAGTAGTGAAATGTTTCTTTGTTACATGGATGAATTATATAGTGTTGGATTCTGAGATTTTAGTGCACCTGTCACCCAAGTAGCATATATTTATCTAATGTGTAGTTTTTCATCCCTGGCCCCCTTTCCACTCTCCCCTTCTGAGTCTCCAAAGTTCATTGTATTACTCTGTATGCCTTTGCATACTCATAGCTTAGATCCCACTTATAAGTGGGAACATATGTTTTTTGGTTTTCTCCTCCTTTGTTAATATTTCACTTAGAATAATGTCCTCCAGCTCCATCCAAGTTGCTGCAAAAGACATTATTTCTTTCCTTTCAATGGCTGAGTAGTATTTTATGGTGTATACACACTACATTGCCTTTATTCATTCATTAGTCAAAGGTCACTTAGGCTGATTCCACATATTTGCAGTTGTGAACTGTGGGCCTCACTTCTTTCAAGAAGCTTTCCTGAATCCTCACACACAGGTCATAGGCCCTTCCACGGTCTCCCGTAGCACTTTGGCCTGTCTCACATCCCAGGGCTTTTTGCTCTAGAATTACCTACTTATTTGCCTGTATTTCTGCATTTGCCTTCAGATGTTAAAATCTGTGAAGGCAAACTTAGCTTATTGATTGGCCTATCCCTACTATCTTGGCAATGCCTGGCATCCCAGTTAGGGCTCAACATATATTTGTGGAATGGTGGAAATTTTCCTATAACAATGAGAAAGGATTTGGGATTTAGAAGGTTGACATTGAGATATCCAAATGAACTTATGCTGTTGATAACCAGGAATGTGAAAAGAGTTTAGGGGAGAAAACAGAATATGAGATACAGACTAAAAATTTTCAGCACAGAGAAGCTAAATGAAGTGATGGGTAATACAATGACTTCTCTTGATAAATGCACAGAGAGAAAAACAGAAGGACAGACTGTGCCTTGGCACATATCCTTTGGTCTCTATGAAAGGAGCTGTGGTGAAGATGCTACAGATAGCTATAAAGGCTCCTTGACATTCACCTCTACATGCCCATCTCTGGCTGTTTATGGCAAACTCTGGGACCCTCTGCCTCACCATGGGAGCATGTTGGGCCAGTACAGGACAAGTCAGAACTTCTGGAGTGTCATGCTCCCATAAGCAGTTCTCAACTAATAACAAATGGAAAGTTGGTGGCAAATACTCCCACTTCTCTGCTGCTCCTTTGTGACAAATTTGAGGTGGGTTCTTTACTGTCCCTCAGAGGTCCCCAGTAAGGTTGAATGCCAGCAGTTGTGTTCAGTGGTTTGACTGGTCTGATCACGCACACTTTGTCAGTTTCTTTCTTTTCCCTGTCTCACTTTTGCACGCCCCTACCAGTACTTCCTGGCATCATGTTCCCTATAGACACCTTGCACTCAAATCTGCCTCTGGGAGAGCCCAAAGCAAGATAAGAGCTAATGAAAGATGCTTGTAGAGGGTAATTTAGAAACTTGGAACGTTGAGATGTCTGTGACTTAAAGAAGCATTATTAAAAAGGAGAGTGTCCTTAGTCATGTTTAAACTGCATAGGGTTTTTGTAGTGGGGTCAAGACAACCCAAAAATGTCTGTTTTTTTTTTTTAATTCAACTTTAATTTTAAGTTTATGGGTTCATGTGCAGGTTTGTTACATAGGTAAACTTGTGTCATGGTTGTACAGATTTTTTTATCACCCAGGTATTAAGCCTAGTGCCCATTAGTTATTTTTTGTGATCCTCTTCCTCCTCCTACCCTCCACCCTTCGTTAGGTCTAGTAGTATGTGTTGTTGCCCTCTATGTGTCCATGTGTTCTCATTGTTTAGCTACCACTTATAAGTGAGAACATGCAGTATTTGGTTTTCTGTTCCTGCATTAGTTTGCTAAGGACAATGGACTCCAGCTCCATTCATGTTTCTGCAAAGAACATGATCTTGTTCTTTTTTATGAATGTATAGTATTCCATAGTATATATGTATCACATTTTCTTTTTCTAGTCTGTCATCGATGAGCATTTAGGTTGATTCCATGCCTTTGCTATTATGAACATTCGTGTGCATGTGTCTTTATGGCAGAATGATTTATATTCCTTTGGGTATATACCCAGTAATGGGATTGCTGGATTGAAGGGTAATTCTGTTTTCAGGTCTTCAAGGAATTGCCACACTGTCTTCCATAATAGTTGAACCAATTTACACTCCCACCAACAGTATTTAAGTGTTCTTTTTTCTCTGCCACCCTGCCAACATCTGTTGTTTTTTGACTTTTTAACAATCGCCACTCTGACTGGCATGAGATGGTATCTCATTGTGATTTTGATTTTCATTTCTCTAATGATCAGTGATGTTGAGCTTTTTTGTATAGGATTGTTAGCTGCATGTATGCCTTCTTTTGCAGTGTCTATTGATGTCCTTTGCCCACTTTTTAGTGGGGTTGTCTTTCTTTTTATAAATTTTCTTGTTTCTTATAAATTCTGAGTATTAATTTGCATTTATCAGATATACGGTTTGCAAAAATTTTCTCCCATTTTGTCTGTTCACTTTGGTGATAGTTTATTTTGCTGTGCAGAAGCGCTTTACTTTAATTAAATCCCATTTGTCAGTTTTTGCTTTTTTGCAATTGTTTTGGCATCTTTGCCCATTCCTGTGTCCAGAATGGTATTGCCTAGGTTATCTTCCAGGGTTTTTATAGTTTTGGGTTTTACACTTAAGTCTTTAATCCACCTGGAGTTAATTTTTGTGTAAGGTCTAAGAAAGGGGTCCAGTTTCAATCTTCTTCTGCATATGGCTAGCCAGTTATCCCAGCACCAAGCAACCCTAAGCAAAAATAATAAAGCTGGAGTCATCATACTACCTGACTTCAAACTATACTACAGGAACACAGTAACCAAAATAGCATGGTATTGGTACAAAAATAGACACATGGACCAATGGAACAGAATAGAGAGCCCAGAAATAAGGCCACACATTTACAACTATTTGATCTTTAACAAAGCTGAAAAAACAAGCAATGGGGAAAGGACTCCCTATTCAAAGACTTCTGTCTGAGCACTTGCTGTGATAGGATTCTGAGAAAACAAGGAAGGAAGACTCCTCTCCGCCAAACTGAGCATGCACATGCATGAATTTCTTCCCTTGTAATTTTGATCACCTGATTTTGGAAGTTGCCATTTATCTCATACAAAACCCGTATTCTACATCTTGTCACTTTTCTCAGCCTTTCCAAACTAATTTGGAGTTTGGGAATCTACTTTGTTTTCCCAGTCAAGTGCTCCCTAATCTTTTTTCTATACTTTAAAGAAGTTTCACTTAAAAAATTCCACAGTTTCATCACTTTCAATAAGCCCATTACACAATTACAGTGTATGTTTTTCCTATGTATTTCCTATTCATAAACAACCATCCTTTCTGAAGATTTTATGGTAAAGTCATATTTTATTCATTAAGCTCCTTCTACCAAGCCCTTGAAGTTTACATTATACATGGGTTCTCAATTTTAGCCAAGAATCTGATTTAACTATATTTTTAAATGCCCATTATTTGAACCACTTTATAAAAATTTAGGCCCATAAACCACTCTTCTTAAAACAACAGCTACATGTATTCTGTGACCTTAATCTTTATCCTTTGATTCTTAACCTTTATCCAAATGCAAAAATAATTTTTCTATAGTTATGATAACTTACATTGTGTCACTTCATTGTTTAAAATTATTTCCATATCAATTATTTATCAAAATAACCTTGTGATGCATGCTCTTTTTTCATTTATCTTAGGTCATACATTTTCTTTGATGTATTTCCAAAATCTTCATATGTGTCACTTTAATAATCACATAATATTCTACTGAACTAAATTTACTTAATCATTTACCCAACTTAACTATGACTCCAGACTCCTATTAGAAAAAATTGAATGACAGCTAGTTAAATTTTAGCTTTATATTATTTTCATAAAGTCTTATTTTGCAATACCTAGTTCTTTTCCAATTCGATAGGTGGACCAAAGTCCCAATTCCCTTCTTGTGTGCACCATAATATTTCCTCCTGGACATGAGGACTCTTCTAACGTTTATCCTAACTTAAAAATTCTTCTATGACTTTAAATTATTTTAGTGCCAATAGTGTGATACCAGGGAGGTGTTAGAGGGGAAGCCATTGATTTCTATGTAGGTATTATCTTTTCCTCTGCAGTTTCCCCTACATCCACAGCATGTTCTATGCATCTAAATCTCTTTCTTTGCAATATTGTCTTCTTTTTATGCTGTTTCTTTTTCTTTTTCTAGTTCTTACGTTCTTTTTATGATATAAACAGCATCTCAGGAAATACTAATCTAGATATCCCAGGTTAATTTTTATCTCCATAACCTGAATTTAGCCTTTAGTTCTTTTCTTACATTTTCTTTCTCCAGTGCTTTGCTCTTGAATTACCACCATCATTGATTCTCTACCACTGTTATCCTACACACATATTTTCTACAGGAAGAGCAAATTGCCATCCAGTTCTCACTGTCAGCACAGGCTAAATGAACTGATAATTACATCTCCCATCACCACTGCCTCCCTTCACTTTGATGAGGTTACCTTTCCTGAGAGTGGCATCAAGGTCAATACTTTTGGAATTACTTCTACTACTTGCCTGAGAATGGAGGCTCAAATTCTAGTCGCAATTCCATCACTAAGGGAAGGACTTTGGTCAGTTCTCATTCCTTCTCTGGACTTCGTTTTCTCATTTATAAAAGGAGGGGTTGAACTCTAAAATCCTTAAGGGCTGTTTCAGCTCTTGTGTCTTATGATTTTTTAAGTCTCTTCCTTAGCACTTTCAAGACTCATCTATTGAAAACGGGTCTACAGCCTCATCTATAGAAACTCTGCCTTTGTCTTGCTTTTTCAGTTCAGCAATCCTTGCTTCAAGGAGACAAATTACTCTCCAAAATCCAGTGCCACATGTTTGAGTACACACAGTGAAAGAAGAATCCAGAACTAGATCATGGATATCACAGAAACAATTCTTGAGTGTTACTGGCTAATATTCATTCTGACTGAAGACTTTTGTGCTTTGTGAAACTTCTAATCATATGCAATGTTCTTTCTAATATGTTTTTTAAATGAGTGCTCATCAGACAGAACAGCTGGGTATCTGGACAAAAATCCTTTTCTCCTTTTTGGAAAATCCCTCTAATCAAACCAAGAAAGACCGGTGCTTTTTGCAGGATGGTAAGGGGGTATTAGATTTGACCCCGGGACTTCCATGACTTCTGACAAACATCAGTGTTCTTAGTCAATCTAGTGAAATAACTAGACAATAAGCAAACTAGTGTGTGTTCTTGTTTCTTCATGCTTCAAAATTCTCTTTCAGGTGATATTTTTAGGATATTCTTATAAAGTAAGAATGACAAAATAAATGTAAATCAAATTTTGACCTCACTGAATACTTTCTTAGGCCATTTGGCCAATAGCATAATCTTTCATAAGCATTTGGAATTACAGGATTTAGATTGGAATAGAATATTAGATACAATATGACTCAGTGATTTTTGAATATGACTTGTCATGACAATCACCCAGGGACATGTTAAAGATAGATTCTGTGTCCGAACCCAGGCCAAATCACTTAGAAGCTCCAGATAAAGAATCTAGAATGTGTGTTTTTGATGATTTTCCAGGTGGTAATTTTGATATGGTGAGCTTAGCACCCATATTTGAAAATTTGGGGGGGGCCTCTGAACATTTAATTATTGTGCTTTATGCAATACACTCCCTTTTATTTTATTTTTGAGACCAATACACTCTGTTTTAACATTACCTGCAAAGAGCTTTATTAGTCCCCCTTGACCTGAAATTTGTTAAGGCATTCTCTCCTTACCTGTTTTGGCATGGAGACGAAATTTGCCCACCTGCTGTTTTCAACCACTAGCCTTACTGAATCCTGCCTTTTGCTACTTCCCATATCTGATACCAGCTACCGTGTCCTTCTATAGGCCAAGCATTTTACTCCTTTCATTAATTATATTATGGATTCAAGTTCCTGTACCATTTTCATCACTTGCTGTTGGATACAACATATTTTGATCACTCTTCTTCTAAAATGTGGGGGACAGAGCCAACCTCAACCGTGTACAGTGTAATCAGCAAAGAAAAGTATGAAATTATCATGTCTTTTTTCCTGAACACTAAGTTTGTAATAATGTGGTCCAAGATGACAGAAATGATTTAGACAGTTCTATCACATTATTGACTCATATTTAGTTAATTACATCATGAAGTTGTTTTCACATGTGCAGTTCTTAAGTCATCTTGATATCCATATTGAATTTATGCATTTGAACACTTGAAGGTTTTTATAAAATTAATAATGCAAGAGGACTTATATCAACAAATATGGTAGATTTGACATAAAGCTTTCCTAGGTCAATATTATTTTGGTTGCTTATCCTTTTAATCAGCTCTGGCTATTCATCCCTATCTCACCTCAGTCACAAATTTAACACACACATGTCATCAAAAATTTGTCCAGGTCGGTGAGAAGGCCAAAGTCAGGCTTCTTTTTGGAGGAAACTATCAATTGCTAGGAAGAATTATTTTGCAAGATTAAAGTAAAGGTAAAATGAAAGCACACACTTGTAGATCATGCACAGGCTCCCGTACTGTTTTTGTAGTTGAACTATATTTCTAAACATATGGACTTTAAAAGGGTTTAATTTCCTTCACCTAGAGTTGTTGAATTTCATAACTATTTTGATCTAGCTATTCTCTGGTTCGTCTGTGTTACATAATTGAATTCACTTCCTCCCTTCCCCCATGGGTTTTGTCTTAAACTCTCATAAGAGTTCCCATAGGAAATAGGAACCAAGGTACATTGCACTTGCCTTTCGATTCTTCTTTTAGGTTAAAGCACATTTGTTACAGCTGCAAATTTGAAAGTTGGTTTTAAGCCTCTATTTTTTGGTTAAAGAATAAGCTACTATTAGGAATAATCATATAATTTGAAATAAGACTAAATATATTGTTGTTAAACCAAAATTAAAAAGCCTCCTACTTTGTGGCACTTAAAGATATGATTAATAGAAAGTTAGTTTTCAAACTCCTATAGAAATGTGAAGTTATTATCCTGATCCCAACTTTTTACTATCCTAGCTTGTAAACCACTTTCAGCATTTTTATCTTTTTTGGGTCCATTCTGATATTTTTGTAGTTTTCACCATCATCACTTCTATTCTACAATAGCTTCCCAAGTTCTCTCTCTTTTTTTCAGTTTCCAAAACTCAGATATAGGAGCATAGATACAAAAATAAGAAAACTTGGCAATTGACATCATACATAATTATAGCATTTTAAAGTAAAGTGTATCACACAATTATAACATAATAGCTTTGCAATAAAATTATCACCTAAGTGTTACTCTTATAAAACAGAAATCATGAAATAGGTAGCCTTAATATTTTAAAATTATTCAAAATTCATAAATTAGCCCTAAAACTGTAAATTTTGGCTCCATTAGTTTAGAGTTTGTGGTTTCTTCTTCCAGCCCTCAAGCTGGTTCCTTTGGGATGTATAGCTCCAGAAATTTGTATTGAGGAATTGAGAAGTCAGTGGCAGA
Organism: Cebus imitator; assembly: GCF_001604975.1. Classification (NCBI taxonomy): domain Eukaryota; kingdom Metazoa; phylum Chordata; class Mammalia; order Primates; family Cebidae; genus Cebus; species Cebus imitator. The sequence continues at coordinate 5,049,373 of NW_016107353.1, read as the reverse complement.
TCAACTGAGGAATACTTACCTAACTCTGAGGGCAATGGTTGTCATCCCTGACCAATTGTCAGAATCACCTGGGAAGCTTTTTTTAAATATACAGATTCTCATGCCCCACCTGGGAACTACTGAATCAGGTTCACTGTTCACTGAGTCAGAACAGTCTGAGAATTTATGAATTTTAAAAGTTCCCCAGTGATTCTGATGACCAACCAAGATTATGAACCACAGTTTTAGGAAATTCTGGTAAATGGGTAAAAAAATTTAATGTCATCAAGAGGAAGTTGCAACCCTAAATATAAATTGTTACAGTTGCTATCAGCTGAAGACATGTAAATGCAATTTGTGGGAATGAATTTAGAGACTGAATATGCAAATTTATCCCTATTGGATTTATTTCTTTTTGATAGCATAAATGCCAATGCCAGGGTTAAAAATTATAACTGTAAATATACTGACCTTGGAGCGTGAGGTTCAAATTTAGCATGATTTCAAGTAGATGCTTCCAACAAAATACCTCCCTGGTAACACCCTAGACTTTGTCATGTCCTAATATGGCATCACTTCCAAAAATCACTAATTCAGACATCTTGCTATGTACAACCTGCTCTGCATTCAGCTTACCTATTCAAAGCCTGAACTATCTGAACTATCTGACCTTTGTTTGACCTCATTAGGACTTTCTGTCCTCTTTTCCCTATTCTAATCTACTTACCCACACTTTCTTCAATTCCTTCCTTAGTCAGTCTAGAGTCTATACCACAAGTTCATCTTGCCAATAACAAGTTCCTTTGGCTGTTTCCTTATTGCAAGTGTTTAGAAAATCCCAAACCTCAATCAATGTCACTTTCTGCTTCTTTACCTAAGCACTGAGATAGAGTAACATGGAAGGTTATGCTGGTGGATAAATTCAGGATAACCAATTTCAAATAGACTCTCAACCTTGTGTGGCAATCTTACTATTGTTTTCATGTTTTTAATTCACTTTATTAATGATTACTTTGTACCTTCTTTATACTCCTTACCCTTCCAACCATTAATGACCCTTTTCTGCCTGCCTTCTCACCTCCTTCTTCACTGAGAAACCATCGGAGATCTAGTCTTCCAATTTCCTGCTAGCAACTCCAGGAACCTCCATCTGCATCCTCTTCTTTTTTCCATCCTATCTCTTCTCTTACCGAAGGTCAGTTCTTTCACATGAGGTCTTGGCTTCTACTCTTACCTGATTTTTCAGAACCATTTAACTATCAAACAATTCCACTCGTGCCTGTATTTTGAACTGCATTCTAAAACTGGATTATTCCTACCGACATTTAAAGAGCTAAAAAATGTCTCAAAAGGCTTTCTTCCCCCAAATTCTTCTCCTTAGACTCTGTTCTAGCTAACCCTTTCTGCTCACATTCAGAGCCAAATTTCTTTGTGTCTTGAAAGAGTTACAGATGGCCTGTCCTTTTCAATACTTTCTACTAATGTTCAACCTACTTTGATTTAGCCTCTGTCTCTCTTGTTAATAATCACCTTCATATTGCCAAAGCCAATGAACACTTTTCAGTTCTCAGTAGAATCTGACATTAACCATTCTTTTCTTCTTGAAACAATTCGTTCTGCTGTCTTCCCCAAATATCATCATCTACTGGTTTTCTGCTTAGCTCTCTTGTCATTCTTCATCTCTCTGTATATACATATCTTTTTTTTACAGATTTATCCTCCTCTCCCTGGTGATTAAATGTTGGAGTTTCTCAAGGCTGAATCCTGGACTCTTTTCGCATTCTACTATATCTCCACAGACAAATATATCTATTACCGTACATTATGTATATGACTTGCAAAATTCTAAATTGAGCTCACACCTGTCTTCTAAGCCTAAGACCCTGTATGTCTTATTTTGCCTCTTCATGTGGATACTTCAATATCAATATGTCAAACACTAAACTCACAGTCTTCCCTGACAGAGCAGGAGCACCATCTTCTTGGACAAACACCGCACTTTAAGTTTCAGCTCCCTTTCTAGCCTCAGGCATTTCAAGGAAATCACTTCTTTTCTAACTACAAGCAGCCAGAAAGAGCAGACAGTAAAACACAGATAAGACAGCTGGGGCACAGAGGGAGGTGGTGGGGAAGTCTGTTGTGTAACTGCCAAACTTCACCCTCATACAATGGGCTCCAGTAAAACAGCAGGCCTTAATAACCACATTCCTTTCCCTTCAGGTACATTAAGATAGAGTAGCTAAAAGCAGACTTGGGGGTATGCATGCAGCTGCAGGAAGACGTATGGAAACATACAAAGCTCTCACTCCCAGATAAGCACAACAAAGAAACACAGGAGCAGTCCAACACTCCGATAAACTCTTCTACCCTAAATCCTTAAAAACTCAGTCTATAAGAAAGTGGACCCTAACCAGAAGCCTCTCTCGTGTTTGTTTTCTCTAAAATAAACCTGTCCTTAACTGTCAAGCCACCTTTCATGTTTCTTTCCTCTTTCTTTAATTTTTGCACTCCCTGCAAACTTATTGGTTCCTGTCAATGTTTCTAATGTCATTGAATAGCACCATCATGCATCCGTACCTAATTTACAAATCTCAGGTTCATCCATGATATCTGACACTTTTCATTCTCCAAAATCTAGTCCATCTTTGAGATCCATCTATTTTTTTTGTTCTAAATACCTCTTTATCCATTCATACTTTCCATATCTTCTGCCAGCATATTCCAAGCTACCATCATCTCTAACTTAAATTAATACACTAGTTTTTTAATTGATTTCCCTTCAATTTTTGTGCCTCCCATTTGAATTCATTTTTGATATCACACAGAAGGTGATATCTTCAAAATGCGAATTTCATTTTGTTCTACTTGATAGAATAAATTCCTCCCTGTTATTGAAATAACAAAAAAAGTCACCACCCCTCCGCATGCACACACAATTTTACCTATCCCTGAAGCTTTCAAATTCATTAAGGACTTTTCATTGTTTTTAAGCTATGGATCAACATCCTTAACATCCTCAAAGTTCTTGGTTCCAAGAAGTTGCATTGTCTGTCCCTTGATGATCATCATAGCTCTCCTTACACCACTATCCTCCTGGGCTTCTCTCTGCTCTAGTCATGCCATAGGGCTACAATATTTTTTGGAATGAAGAGGTGAACAAGGTCCCTACAGGTAGTTTAAGACAGATGGTTATATAATTGATATAACCCTAAGTAGAACAGAAAAGATGTGCTAATAACCAGGCCAGGTGAAAAGAAACTCTCTCTGTTGTATCTTATTAACAGGTTAAGAGAAAAATATTTTCTGAATCAATAGCTGCATTGCAGATAGAAGGGGATGTGCTGATTGGCCCTATCAATTGGAGTCAGGCTTTCTTTGAGTTAAACCAGTATCATTTTCATGACCGTTTCTTTTCCGCATTAGCCAAGCAGGTGAGTTGAATGAATAAACTGTAGAAATCATAAGTGATGGTTACATTAATCTGTGCAATTTCTCCAAGAAAGTAATATTGCTTTTGGTTTACTCTTTTGGTAAGTAGAGAAAGTTCTAAGGGTTTCCATTGTTCTTCCCTACCAGGAAAATAAACTGATTAGGAAAACAATATTTGTAGTCTGCAAGTTATTGAGCATATGTATTCCAACTATGGATCTGGCTATCTTTTATTTTTGTTTTTATTTTTATGTAGAGGGTTTTAGCATGTTGCCCAGGCCAGTCTGGAATTCCTGAGCTCAAGCAATCAGCCAGCCTCCCAAAGTGCTGAGATTACAGGCATGAGCCACCTCACCCAGCCAAGGATGCCTTCCAATGACAGAATTTCCCACTGTAATTTCTGGGTTGCAAAGGAGATTAGTATAGAAGACTTAAAGAATGCTGGAAATTCCTCTCACTAATGTGTTTCTCAAACACTTGGGAAGGTTGTAGCCTCTGGATTCCACAGGGCAAAATTAGGTAGTAGATGTATAGCTTGAACATATTTCATTTCAGAATTTCAATATCCCTTAGTGTTTGAATAATAATTTTTAAAAAGCCTGATATGTTTATCTATGTAGTTACCATTTCTGGTGCTCTTCATTTCTTTGGGTAGGTCAATATTTCCATCTGGTATTTTCTTTCTTCCTAAAAAGAATTCTTTACTATTAATATTATCTTGTAAGGTAAATCTGCTGGTGATTAATTCAGTTTTTGACTATCTGGAAAAATTCTTTATTTTGTTCTCATCTTTCAAAGATAATTTCTCTTGAATTCTAGATAAACAGCTTTTTCCCCCCACTTTTAGTATTTTAAAGATATTTGCCACACTGTCTTCTTCCTTGCATTGTGATATGGTTTGGTTGTATGTCCACCTAAAATCTCATCTTGAACTGTAATCCCCATAATCCCCATGGGTTAAGGGTGGGACCAGGTGGAGGTAATTGGATCATGGAGCAGTTTTTCTCATGCCATTCTCATGATAGTGAGTGAGTCTCACGAGATCTGATGATTTTATAAGCATTTGGCATTTCTTCTGCTTGCACTCACTCTGTTCTGCTGCCCTGTGAGAATGGATATAGCTCCATGGATGTGCTTTGGTCAACAAATAGGCCGAGGTGGATATCGAGGCCTGCATGACTCAGTGAGTTTGGTGTTCCAGCACACACCTCCACTTGTTATATAACCTGTTTGTGTAAGTTAATACTTGGCTCTGAGCCACTATTGCCTGTAAAAGGTATAATTGCCCTGTTAACACTGTAGAGGGGCTCTTGGGGCTTAGCTTGGCTCAACATGGCTTGACACGATAGGCACACTTACATCCAAACAGAAAGAGTCAGAGTTGTGGACAGGAGGCAGCCAGGATACAGCTTGGCCCACTAGTGCCCAGAGACAGAAAGAGTTAAGCTGTTGAGCCTAAATCAGGGGAGAGCCAGCCGCGCAGCTGTATGTGGGAGCCACTGACTCAAGCAGCTGAGACAGGTTGGGCAGCATAAAGAGATAGTGTGAGAAAGCTGTTAATGAAAGTTGCTACTGAATAAAATTATTTACACCTGCCTACAGCCCCCTGAGTATGACATTTGGCATAGTCGTGGACCTGACATTTGGCCACTGCAGCAGGATGAGGTGAGTGGGTATTCAGCCCTTGAGGGCTTCCAGGTCAGCTACGTGGCCACAGCATGGGCTGTGGCAGCCAGTGGCAGAGGTGCTGCTTGGATAAGCCCTACTAGAAATGAGGGAGGCAGTGGACAGGTCTCCCTCGAGTGTGGAGAAAGCAGTAAGCAGCTGGAAGCATGTTGCACCAAGAAGGAATGCACCTTCGTCGGCAGAATCAGATGGGCGTTTCTGACTGCACTGAGGAAAGTACATGCTCAGTCCCACAGATAAGGGACCTCCCAGTACAAGCCCCATGTCTGGGGGCCCAAGTGCACAGTTTGAAGCAAAACCTGGGGGTGGGGGTCCTTCAGGCACAAACAGGGCACTTGGAGGCTCAAATAGCCTGAAGCAGGACTTGGAAACAGCTGTCAACTCAATCTTGAGCCTGTCCTCTTGGCTGGAGACTCCCGTTCGGTCTGATGCTGAGAGAGAGAAGGCTCGTACATCACTATGGGCTAACCCTGTAATCAGTCAGAAGGTAGAACATAAGCAGCTGATGCGACCCCAGTGGAGAACCCAGGGACGCCCTCTCCCCCCACCAAAGTGGTGGGACACTCCTTTTTTTTTTTTTTTTTTTTTTTTTTTAAGACAGAGTTTTGCT
>NW_016107353.1:4991500-5043642 GCF_001604975.1 Cebus imitator | reverse complement strand
TCCCAGGTTCAAGTGATTCTCCTGCCTCAGCCTCCCAAGTAGCTGGGATTACAGGTGCCTGCCACCATGCCTAGCTCATTTTTGTATTTTTACTTGAGACGGGGTTTCACCACGTTATCCATGCTGGTCTTGAACTCCTGACTTCAGGTGGTCTGCCCGACTCAGTCTCCCAAAGTGCTGGGATTACAGGCATGAGCCACCCCTGAACATACCTCTTATTGTGCTTAAACTCCCACTGAGTTGTGGGAGTTAGGCAAACAGTGCTGGCAGTGTCAGAAGGAACTAATAGCATTTCTTGCACCAACTCCAGGAAGGAGAAGCTGGTTTCTATCACAACTCACCCTCCCTTCATCAGTGGCTACAGCTGTGCCAGCAGTTGACACAGGGTCAAGATGACCACACCTTATTCAAGTGACTAACGGCAGCCATATGGACTGTTTAGAACAATGCTGGAGAGACACCAAAAACTGTGAGTAAATGGTAATCACGTGCTGATTTAGTGCAGATACTCTGGGAGATGTGGCAGGCTACGTTTGATCTGAATACACAGGGCCCAAATAATGAACACTTTACCTCCCACATGAGGGTTCTTGTGCTGGGCTCAGTGTACCCCAGTGTTTTTGATCTTTACCTGCTAGATTCTCACCCCATGTGTGGAGTGCTGCATACATGAAGTGACTTCTGCTATGGCAGACCTTGGGAAGGCAGAAGGCTGTCGGTGGAGCCGGAAAGTCCGTGCCATAAAGAAGGGGGAGGTGCCCCCCTGCAGGTAGCCACCCCACAAGATGAAAGGGGGCCCCAGTGGATGGTCTGCATGCAGGTGTATATTGATTTAATTGCAGCTGGGGTTGCTTGGGAGAAAACTGAGAGGTGACCCAATTGAATGCTGTTGGTGCTGTGGAGGCAACTAAGCCCAAAGAAACAATTCTAGAGAATGCCCAAGAGGGGGCAAAACAATTTTGTTCAACACACTCCTGCTTGAACGCTGCAACTCAAGGACTGTTTGCAGAGAGGCAGAGATACAGGGTCTTTCCTGTTTGATTGGGGAACTGGCCGAGGTGCCCAGCCAAAGAGGGGGCCTGACGACCAGAGTCCATATGTGGAGCTGGTAATCTACTGGTCCTCCACTAATGTGTAGTGGGTCCTATCACTGGTAGTTACTGGTGCAGACCACAGTCTTGTTTATGGGAACTCAGATAAGTTTCTGGGCAAAGCTGCTTTCACTGATGGTTATAGGGGCCAGTCCATGAAGGTGAAATCTGCGTTTCTGCATCTTGGCATTGGCTGCTTGGCTCCTTGCCTGTATGCTGTGTATGTCTCTCCCATACCTGAATATATTCTGGGGGTGGACATTTTGCGTGGTCTCGTGTTGAGGAACATTAAGTTTACCCTGCCCCCATGGTTCCCTTGTGGAAGATACTTATAGTTTGTAAAAAGTAAATTAGTGGTAGGTGGGTAACACCTGCCTACTTGGTATATTCTTGAGTTATGTGTATATGCAGAACACCTGTGTGTTAATGAAAATCACCTGTCAAAGAGTAAATAAACATGTGAATGAAAATCTGCTTGGGGCCTTCAGTCTGGAGAGCTGTCAGCTGTACAGGCTCTCAGGTTGTTGGTCCCCAGGATAGATCCACCCTGTTGTGCTATCTGGGCGTCTGCCTCTCAAATACCCGACCAAGTGGTGCCCAATGTCAGGCCTCGAACCCAGGACAAAGAGTTGCCTGAGCAATGAAGAAAGGAGAGGCTAAGCTGAAGGTATCCTGAGTACATTTGGAAAGAATCCCTGGGGCAAGTTGGGGAGCTTGGAAAATATCAGGGAACATTTGAAAAGAATCCCCCAGGTGAGACAGGAGGAGCCTGGAGGACCAAGGGGAGACTCCCAGGTGAGTTAGGGAGAATCCAGAGTTAGACCAAGAAAGTTTAGGAGGAAAAAAAATAAGAAATCTCCCAGGGTTGGTTGGGGGAGCTTATAGTTAGCCCGAGAACTTTAGAGAAAAAATCTCCCAGGGTGAGCTGGGGAAGCTTGGAGTTAGCCCGAAAATGTTTGAAAAAGTTTCCCAGGGTGGCAGCTGGGGGAGCTCGGTGATATTGGGGTAACATGGGACAAAAATCAAGTAAACACGTGGCTTATTTGGTGTGGGCTATTTGGGCTTTGGTGTGTTCTGCCCTGGAGCTGTTTCAGACCAATGAGGAGGAAGATGATTCAGAAGATTCAGGAGAGGAGGAGTGTAATGAAGTATGTAAAGAAATTATAGAGCAAAAAGATGAAAAGTCAAATGAGGAAAAGGAGTGCCGGTCAGCTGCCCGCCCCCGCCCTCAGTACCTTGTTAAGGGATGCCCAGGTTCTCCTAATATTTCTACCTCTGCTTCTGTTGGTGTTTGTATTCCTGGATCTATGGTAACCATTTCAGGCGTTTGTATTCCTAGAATTACAGTAACTGGTTTTACCCAAGCCAGAATTCAACAAGTGAGAAAAGAGGGAGATTAAGAGGCATGGCAATTTCCAGTTGTTGTACACCCTCAAGATCAGCAAGGGCAAGTAGGGGTTGCTTTTGAACCCTTTCCCTTCAAACTGTTGAAGGAATTTAAACAGGCAGTATGGGCCTGCGTCTCCGAGTCTCCGTTTGTGTTAGGATTATTAAAGAACGCAGCTATTTCTTACTGGCTAATTCCAATAGATCTGATTTCAGGAAATGGGTTGATGGGCCCACATCGGGCCCCATTCCAAACTGGGGCCTATCCAGTGTGAGCTATTCCGTCATCCCTATACAGTGCTTGTTCGCCGTCACAGCTGGGAGCACAGCAGATTTGTGCAGCTCTCGAAGGGAAAGCATTTTACCGGGACAGCGACTGCAGAAAATATCTACAGGAGTCTGTGGTCCTTCACCCCCCGGAACCGTGGGCTTATTTCTAGGAAGAGGTAGTCTTACCGCTCAAGGAGATAAATTTCATACAGGAGTTATTGATGTGGATTTTATAGGGGAAATTCCAATTGTAGTGTCTTCCGTTTCTTGGAATGCTGAACCTGAGGAACGCAGAGCACAGCTTTTAGCTATACCATATGAAAAAACAGGAAAAAATGAAACTAAAAGAGAGGACTTGGAGGTACAAACAAGACAGAGCAGCATATTGTATAAATCAAATTACTGGTAAATGCCCTACATGTGAGATTATGATTCAAGGAAAGAAATTTACAGGATTGGCAGATGCTGGAGCAGCTGTTTCTATTATTTCGTTCCAACATTGGACACTTTCCTGGCCGGTGGAAAATGCTCAGTTCAGTGTACTTGGAGTAGGGCAGGCCTCTGAAGTGTATTAAAGTAGTCCCCAGAGAGGCAAGAACAGTTTGTCTTCATAGGAGGGTGACCGTGGACTTTCACAGTGTTGCTACAGGGCTATATGCGTAGCCCCACCATATATCATGGCCTTATTAATGACGTTATGCTAACCTCTGATTCTCTTGCAGATTTAGAAGTGGCAACAGCCCTCTTGGGATTGGATCGTGTGGCTGAGACAGTCTTTCTGGCATGTAGGTTATTCAACAGGCACTAGCCCTATGGGTAGTTGACTAGAGGTGCCCGTTTAAACTAGATATGCATGTGACCACAGGTAGTTTCAGTTAGGGCCTATAGCAGCACACAGAGTGCCCGAGTATGCCAATAGGCTTTTGGTCCCAACGATGGAAGGGAACTGAGCTCTAGTATTTCTTGACAGAGAAGCAGTTAGTAATGGCAGGATGGGTGTGTTGATGGGTAACCACCCCTGAACTAGGAAAACACTTAGTAACTGCATATGCTGCCTTTCAAGCTCATAAAAGCATGGCAGAACAGGTTACAGTCATCATATGGATGATTTATCTAGTAGCAGGATGGGTGTGTGCGTGGGGAACAACCCCTCAGAAAGGGATGGTACAGACATCTACTGTAGCAAAGTGGGGTGCCTACTTGGAGCAGCAAAGTATGCTAAGTACAAGTCCCTTAGCAGCAAAGTTGCAAAACGTCTTCGGACCTGTAGTCCTAATGCAAAATAAGGCCACTGGGCTTAAGGAACCCCTAGACCCCAAGCCTTCACTGTTAGGAAGAGCATCCCCCCATTCCTAACAGGGCGTGGAATACAGATGGGTCTAGCCAAGGTGCTACTGCTGCCTGGACTGTTGTTGCAGTCCATCCTAATACTGATGCCATATGGTTTAAAACCAGGTGGAGGCCAAGTAGCTAATGAGCTAAACTCAGGGCTATGTAAAAGGTAATCACCAAGAAGATAACACCTATGGTAATCTCTGCCAATAGCTGGGCAGTTTATCAAAGCTTATGTGTCAAGCCTGTGTACATACACAGGGCCTGTGTGCCCAATGCTTATGGGTCAGGCTTATGTGTGAAGCCTATGTGTATGTATTGGGTCCACATGCCCAAACTTTATGTATCAGGTCTGTGTGCCAAACCTGTGTATCAAACCTTGTGTCCAAAGCCTATGTCATGCAGGCACAAACCTCCACTTGTTATATAACCTGTTTATGTAAGTTCATTCTTGGCTCTGAGCCACTATTGCCTGTAAAAGGTATAATTGCCCTGCTAATGCTGTACAGGGGCTCTTGGAGCTCAGCTTGGCTCAACATGACAGGCACACTTGTGACCAGAGAAAGAGAGAGAGTTAGAGCTATCCATTTTGCTGATGAACAGGAGGGAACCAGGACACTGCATGGCTGGCTTGTGCCCAGAGAGAGAAAGAGTTAAGCTGCTGACCATGAAGGCGGGGAAGAGCCGGCTGAGCAGCTGTATGTGGGAGCCGCCAGCTCAAGCAGCTGAGACAGGGAAGACAGTGTAAAGAGCTAGTGTGAGAAAGTTGTTAATGAAAGTTGCTGCTGAATAAAACCATATTAACCTGCCTAAGGCCCCCTGAGTGTTCTTTCTGTCCATCTATCCACTTCCTTCAGACTTCAGCATGGGCTAGACCCAGACCCTGGGCTCTGACAAAGGTTCTCCTTTGCCTTTTGCCATGATTGTAAGTTTCCTGAGCTCTCCCCAGGTATGTGGAACTGAGTCAATTAAGCCTCTCTCTCTCTCTTTTTTTTTTTTATTATAAATTACTCTGTCTCAGATGTTTCTTCATAGAAGTGTGAGAACAGACTAATATATGTTGTTTCTGACAACAAATGTGCTCTCACTCATAAAATTCTTCCTCTCTACGTATTTCTGATTATGTTTACAATTTTTAAAATTGGTTTTGAGTAATTTGATTAAAATGTGACTTGGCGAATTTCTTTTCATATTTCTTATGCCTGCAATTTGTTCAGTTTGGTCTCTGTGTTACAGTTTCCAATAAATTAGTAAAATATTTTGCCATTATTTCTTTAGTTTTTTTTCTGTCCTCCCTTCTCATTCTTTATCTTTGAGGACTCCAATTCCATATATATCAGACCACTTGAAATTATCTCACAGCTCACTGATGCTCTGTCCTTCTTTTCTGTTCTATGTTTCATTTTGGATAGTTTCTCTTACTATCACTTCATGTTCATTTTTTTCCCTACAATGTCTAATCTATTTATCTCGTGTATTTTTCATTTTGGATGTTGTAGTTTTCAATTCCAAAAGTTCAACTTAGGTCTTTTTTTTTTTGTACTTTCTATGCCTTTACTGATCTTTGAGAATATATAACATAGGTCACAACTGTGTAGTGCCCTTATCTGTTCATTCTAATATCTGTGCCAGTCTGAGTAGGTTTCAAGTTATGGATTTATCCCCAACTGTGGACTGTATCTTCTTGCTTCTGTACATGGCTGCTTTTTTTTTTTTAATTGGATAGTAGACTTTGTGAGTTTTACATTATTGGGTGCTGAATATTTTTGTACTTCTGTAAACATTCTTGCTCTTTATGCCTTTGTACAGTTTACTTTAAAAATGTGATCTTTTTGGTTCTTGATTTTAAGAATTTTAAGTGAGGCCAGAGCAGTACTCAATCTGGAGATAATTACTTCAATTCCAGAGCCAAAATCTTCTGCCATGCTACATAATGCCCTATTTTAGATTTTCAGTCAAGCTGGTGAGAACAGGCATTGCTTCTGCCTGTGTTAGGGGCTGTTCTTGCATTGCCATAAAGAAATATTTGAGAATAGACAACTTATAAAGAAGACAGATTTAGGCTGGGCACAGTGGCTCAGCCTATAATTGCAGCACTTAGGGACGGTGTGGTAGGTAGATTGTTTGAGCACACTTCAAAACTAGCCTTGGCAACATGGTGAAACCTTGTATCTACAAAAAATACAAAAGAAATTAGCTGGGCATGGTGGCGAGCACCTGTAGTCCCAGCTACTCAGGAGGCTGAGATAGGATAATCACCTGAGCCTGGGAAGTTGAGGCTGCAGTGAGCTGTAACCATACCATTGCACTCCAGCCTGAGCAATGGGAGTGAGACCCTGTCTGAAAAGAAAGGAAAAAGAGGTTTAACTGGCTCATGCAGGATTTACAGAAGCATAGTGTTGGCATCTGCTTGGCTTCTGGCAAAGCCTCAGGGAGCTTTCAATTATGGTGAAAGGCAAAGGGAGAAGCTGATGTCTCACATGGCAGGAGCAGGAGCAAGAGAGAGACTGGGGGGCAGGGGATTGCCACAGACTCTTGCAAAATCAGTTCTCACAAGAACTCGCTCATCACCAAGGGAATGGGCTAAACCATTCATAAGGGATACAGCCGCATCTCCAACACTAGAGAATACGTTTCAACATGAGATTTGGAAGGTACACATATTCAAATCATTTCACTGCCCTTTTGTGAGTGGCAAGCACTGTCACAGCTAATCCTTCTCCCTAACCATGAATATTTTTCTCACATGAATGCATTGTTTCATATCAGCTAAATACTTAGCACCTTTTGCAGGTCTCCAAAGCTCTTTTTCTGCAGTTGTCTCCTATGTCTCTGTCCTGCAAACTCTACCTTCCTACGTTCCTTGATCTCTCAGTATTGTCTCAACTTAGGTAGTTCACTGCCCTCCACTTTGATTTCCCTTCCCGGTGCAGCAGCTGGGATATTCTTTCAAGACAGTAAAGTAGGGCAATCATAAGTCTTACATCATTTGTTTCCCTTCTCACAGGGATTGCTGTCCTTCATTCTCTGATGTCCAATGTCTTTTGAATCATTGTTTCCTATATTTTATCCATGTTTTTGTTATGTAGGTAGAAGGGTAAACCCAGTTCCTCTTTTCTGCCTTTGCTGGAAGCAGAAATTTCCTTTATGGTTAGATACCTTCCTCTAAAATATACCTAGAAAGCTCTGACATCTCCATTTTATTTAGCATAGGTCACCTTTGAGTTTAGGTTTTAATCAACCAGTGGAGCAGATTTTAAAGCCACTCCTAGTTGTCTAACCTAATGCATCAAACGCAGAATCTTTTGTTAGTGCTCTCATGTTAAAAATGCACTCATGCTAGCACTCACCTGGTAAAACTATGACATATTTTGGCCGGGTGCAGTGGCTCGTGTCTGTAATCCCAGCACTTTGTGAGGCTGAGGCAGGTGGATCACAAGGTCAGGAGTTCAAGACCAGCCTGGCCAAGATGGTGAAACCATGTCTCTATTAAAAAATACAAAAAATTAGCCGGGCGTTGTGGCACACGCCTGTAATCCCAGCTACTTAGGAGGCTAAGACAGAAGAATCGCTTGAACTCAGGAGGTAGAAGTTGCAGTGAGCCAAGATTGCACCAATGCACTCCAGCCTGGGCAACAAGAGCAAAACAATGTAAAAAAAAAAAAAAAAAAAAAAAAAAAAAAAAAAAAAAAAAAAAAAAAAAAAAAAAAAAAAGGCATATTTCTTTCATTCTGACCTAACATGTTTAAGATCCACTTGCATTTATATTTCTTAGATTTCTATGGACATAAATAAAAATCTGAAAATTCTTTCCATGCATATATTTCCTCCAAGGTCATACATACAATCAAGCCTGGGAAACAGAGAACTTAATTATAGATCTAGAAGCAATGAGAGCTGCTGGAGGTGGGTCTTGATGAGGATCAGCATTCCTCTCCAAGATAACTTCTTTAGGAAGTTCATTAAAGCCTCTTCAAAATAAACATTTCTCATTGTAAGTCTGTTACCCACAGGATGTAACTTAACTTCTTTTTTGGTTTTGTTTTTCGTTTCAGAAATGCTTACCCATTGGCTACATAAAATAATTTCGGGGGGGCCTTCAAAAAATTTCTTGTTCTTTATTCAAACTTGAATTGAGAATCTAAAGTCTTGAGCATATAATTTTCTTTCTCCAAGTTCTCTGATTCAGAATTGGTCATATAGTCCTTATAGTCTCTTCATTTCCATTAAAATTAGCTCTGTAGGCTGATGTGAAGATGAGAACCACATTTATTTTCCTCACAGTTGTATGGGTTGTAATGTTGTGCTTGTTCGTAGAACTCCTAAACACGGGATTATTCAGCTTTGCCCACTGTATGCTAAGTAGGTAGGGTTTGTAGCTAAGCTATTTAGGTATCTTCCTGTGGATCATTACTGTCATGTTTCAACAGTAAAGCCATTCAATAGAGTCTTGCACTGTTGCCCAGGCTGGAGTGTGATGGCGTGATCACAGCTCACTGCAAACCACACCCAACCATAAGAGATAGTTAAGTAAAGTAGGGTATATCTATGGAATATTATTATAAAAAATAAAAAAAAATTTATGAAACACTGAGAAGTAAAAAATAAAAAAAAAAAAAAAAAACAGCATGAAACGAAGAAAAAGTCATTTGTAAAACCAAATTTTCCAGTGGCTGCTTCAGCATTTTAGAAGAATGACAGAATAGCAAAATTCTTTTGGGGGAAAAACTGCTCTTTTGCTTAGGAAAGCTTGATGAAGGAAGTTCTTTTGCTCTGGGAAGCAAGGCTACAAGCCAGTCTAGATAGGGAGAGGTTTCAAAAAATCAGGAGCCAAATTGTTCAGCATGTCAGAGTAACAAGAGTTTTTAGTTTTTACCCTGATGGCCTAAAAGATAGAATACTGGGACACTTGATCAGGAAAGAGAGGCAGCACAAAGGTCAATAAGATTGTAGCAGGCCAGGGATCAGGGAAATGTTGTTTCCGTAATGACAATAAACATCTCCTAATTGCATGAGAATGCCTGCTCTGGATTTTTTAACTTTGTACTCTACATACATATATATATATAATGTTTTTAATTAGAAGAAAAGAGCATGATAGATATTCCAAGTCAGGTAATGCGTGGACAAAATAATGATTATCTTACCTATCAGTTGTTGAACTGAGGCCCAATTGGTTAGTTGATTGAATTTATACACTGGGTCAGTGCAGGTTAGCAAATTTGTGCAACATTGACACCCGCTATTTGTTTTAAATTTGTTTTTCTGTTTTCTTTCTTTTTTTTTTTGCAATAATATGCTTCTGCTATTGCTAAACCTTTGTAAAATGCTTTTTAAAGAATATATCCAGTGGCAATATATTATTAGTGTTTGGGGAAATACAGGAGTGGGAGCTAGATGATAAGAGGAAATGAAAGCAGGTACAGAAGAGTCAGAGTGGGTCAATGTCGGCCAGAACACACTGTTTAATAGACCATTCTGCAATGATGAAGTGTTTGAGGTTTGCACTGTCTATAGCCATAAACAATAGCCACTAGCCATATGTGCCTACTGAATACTGAAAATGTGACTCGTGTGACTGGGAGCTGAAGTTTCCATTTTATTTTGACTTGGCTAGCTCAAATATAAACAGCCACGTGTAGCTTATGGTTTGGTGTTAGAGGGCATAGAACATCTATAGAAAATCAAAAGCAGTGAATAAAAAATGAGGAATCAGAAGAAGGTAAACATGTTCTCTTTCATTCAGAAAACTCTCAGAACTAGTAGAAAGGGATCTGGGCTTCTTGAAATCACATAAAAAGGAAGTTTAAAATATTTAATCACTTAAGAAAGGGTAACTCTAAAATGTTGAAAGACCAGCAACATATATTGTATGAACCTTTTTAATTAATTTTTTTTTGAGGTAGGCTCTTGTTCAGTTGCCCAGGCTGGAGTGTGGTGGCATGATCATAGCTCACTGCAAATTCAAACTTCAGTGCCCAAGCAATCCTCCTGCCTCATCCTCCTGAGTAGCTGAGACTACAGGCATGTGCCAAGTATACCTGGCTAATTTTTAAATTTTCTTTGGAGATAGAGTCTTGCTATGTTGCCTGGCTGGCCTCAGACTCCTGGCCTTAAGCCATTCTCCCACCTTGGTTGCTCAAAGTGCTAGGATTACAGATGTGCATCATCACACCTGGCCTGAACTTAAAGTTTTAAGGCACATCTCTGTTCTTAGAGAAAATATCGGAAGACTACATATCAAAATGTTAATTTCAGGTAGCATGATTGTGTATAATTTCTATTTTTCTTTATACTTGCTACATTTCTCAAATTTTCTCCCAGAGCATGTCTAAGTGCATTTGCTTAAAATCTGATTATTTGTCTAGATATTTTGAGTATAATGACCTCCTTACTACCTCACCTACCCTTTCCCCCATTTCCTTCCTCATTCAATTGATCACTGTGACTGCACTTCATTAGCTTCTGGGAAGGTGTAAGGTTGGTAAGAAAGCAGAAGTTATCTGCAAGATTTCCGGTCTTTTATTTATGACTATAAATATTTGCAAAATTTTTAATAGAAATTGGGAGTTTGAAAGAAACAGGAGAGGGTCAGTGAAACTCCCTCCAAAGAATGAAATGATTCCTAGGGTTGAGAGATGGGCTTGTGAATTTCAGAGTAGAGGGGACCTGGGATTGACTTTCTGGTGGTGATGGGTTTTGCACGACTTCAGAGGGAAATGGCAGCATGCTACAGCTGGAGAGTAGAATTGACAGGTCCTGGGTGCCTATGCCTTATGAGAATGTCCCAAGTCTCACGTGTGGCGTAGAAACCACAGAAACCTGCCAACCCTGAAAGTGTCAGACAGCAGCAAAGAACATTTCAGTAATAACTTTGGTGGACCCAAGGGCTCATGCCCCAACACTCTGTGTAAGTCCCTTGGAATTTGACACACCCTTTGGTTGGTAGTGAAGGGCACAAGAAGAAATGAAGTGGAATTTTTTACCATCTGAACAGGAAAAATTTAAACACTTAACTTGCATTTTTTAAAAGGATGTGGAGAAATTGGAACCCTTATAAACTGCTGATAGGAATTAAAAATGGTGCACGTGCTGTGGAAAACAGTTGGGCAGTTCCTTAAAAAGTTAGGCATAGAACTAACATATAATTCAGCAATTCCACTTCTAGGTATATACTCAAAAGGATTGAAAGAGGAACTCTAACAGATGCTTGGACACCAATGTTCATAGCAACGTTATTCACAATAGCCAAAAAGTGTATTTTACGTGTGGCTCAAGACAATTCTTCCAATGTGGACCAGGAAAGCCAAAAGATTGAACATCCCTGGTCTAGAGTGAACATAGCCTCAGTACTAAGACAATTCCCCTTGAGTTTTCTACCTGATGCCCCATGGGGGCCTTTCCACTCTAGCTAGTGAGAACATCAATTATTCCCAGTCTAGTTGAGCTTCAAGAGTTTTCTGCCTATGTCTTCCTGTTTACGGTGTCTCTGGCCTCCGGTAACTTCCTATATATATGTAAATATACTCAGCCAAAGACCTGAGAGTACCCCTCTGTAGGTCTCTGTACAGCACCTCCCTCTCTTCTAGCCACCTTGTTCACCAAACCCCAGCCTCTGTCCCCTCAGCTCCACAAGACTGCAGGCTCTCTGGGCTGTAACTTGGTAACTGTCTCCAGGTAACGAGTTTTTCCTGTGATGCATGCAGCTCACCTTGTTTATTTTCCTTCTACGGATCACAGTCCTGTGCTGCCTCTTACTTAATGACTTGAAGTGGCCCTTAGACAGATTTCTGGAGCTCTTTCTGTCTTTGGCTCTATTATGTACTTTCCCCAGAGAAGTCCTGCCACCTCACACTGGCTGAAACTTGATCTCTATCTCTTAAAGTCTAGGAGCCCACTGTGCTCTTCTTGGGCCTTGCCTGTCTCTTTTGTGGTCCAAAACACATCTCTATGCAGAAAGCAGGGCAATTGTAGGGGTCAGCAAATTTGTTTCCTTTCTCGGGAATTGTAGTTCTATTCTAGCTGTTATTTAATGTATGAAAAACAATCGCTTTATATTTTATGCAGTTTACTTGTCTATGATAGCAAGGAAAGTCTGATACTAATTATGATGTCTGGATGTGGAAGTGTGAATTACTTTATTTTTCACTTTTAGAATTTCTGTTGTGTTTCTTCAATAAGCCTGGTCCTTTTCATTATGTCTGTCTATTATGATTTCTCCTCCTTTCTTCTCTTTGAGTATTGTAGATATCCTTAACTTAAAGCATTTTGGTATTTTTCTATTCTCTGTATTTCTTTAGATGTGGTTTCTCTAATTTGCTGCATCCCATATATCTCTCTTCCTAGTTCTTTTTCCCCTCTTGAGGATTGTACATTTTTTCTAGGAACTCATCTTTAGTGGGAGTTTTTTCCACACGCATCAAGTGTACTGGCTTGTGGAGGTTTCCTGTGGCAAGGGGCACATTTTATTCTAACAAAGCCCCAGGAGTTTCAATTTATATAAAAATTTCTCAGTTGGGGTTTTCCACATAGACAGGATAATGCAAATTCATACAGTAGTATTTGCAAGGTTCAGAGATGTGCTTCCTGTATCTTTTTTCCTCCCATAGCACAGAGTAGCTGGCTTGCTTCTTTGCTGCTTCATTGGCTTAGTGGTCAGGGTGTTCTAATTTTCTTTTTATGGACTGGTTGTCAGATTTATTAAAGAGCCTATTTCTAGGTACCAGTGTTGCATGGGACTTTAGACTGAAATCCAGAACCCTGGTATGTGCTAAAATCGTGGGACCTCCCCCCCCCCCACAGGGATTTACCTCATTCTGTTTCCTCCATAGGTCACTGGGTTTAGCTCTTACTCACTGCATTGATTTTGAATATTGTATTTATTTCCTTTACCTAAGGGTCTCTCTCTCTCTCTCTCTCTCTCTCTCTCTCTTTCTCTCTGTGTGTGTGTGTGTGTGTGTGTGTGTGTGCGTGCGTGTATGTGTGTAAGACAGGGTCTTACCCTGTCTCACAGGCTGGAGTGCAGTGGCCTGATCTTGGCTCACTGCAGCCTTGACCACTTAGGCTCAAGCAATCCTTCTACCTCAGCCTCCCAAATAGCTGAGACCGCAGGCATGTGCCACCATGCCCTGCTAATTTTTTGTGGGTTTTTTTGTAAAGATGGGCTTTCACCATGTTGCACAGATTGGCCTTGAACTCAGCCTGCCTTGGCTTCCCAAAGTGCTGGGATTACAGGCGTGAGCCACCACACCTAGCTCAAAATTTCTTTTTCTTAATTTCAATCTTTGTTATGTATTTTTAAATTAATTTTTAAATTTATAATTGACACATAATTCTACATATTTCAGTGATACATTTAAAAATTAATTTGAGTTCATTGTATCCACTTTTCTAGTTATTTTGTGTGGGATGAGATGGCTTCAAAAGTCAGCCTTGTCATCATGTTGCCTTGATGTGTATGGATATGTGATGTTAAGTAAAACGTATTACCTCTCAAGTCCTACATTTTCCTGAATTGTAGATAGTCTTTAACTTACTTTTTTATTCTTAATGGTTACACTCTTTTTTCTTTTTTACAAATAATTTTAACTTTTATCTTAGATTCAAGTGATGTGAAGTTTTGTTGCATGGGTATATTGCGGAATGCTTAGATTTGAATGATCCCATCACCCAGAGAGCATAATATTCAACAGTTAGTTTTTCAACCCTTACCTCCTTCCCCCTTCTGTTAGTCCCCTGTGTCTGTTAATGCCATCTTTATGTCCATGAGTATTCAATGTTTAGCTCCCACTTACATGTGAGAACATGCAGTATTTGGTTTTCTGTTCCTGCATTAATTTGCTCAGTATAATGGCTTCCAGCTGCATGTGTGTTGTTCCAAAGAACATGATTTCATTCTCTTTAATGGCTGTGTAGTATTCGATGATGTATATGCACCACATTTCCTTTATTGAATCCACCATTGATAAGCACTTAGGTTGATTCCATGTCTTTGCTATTGTGAATAGCATGGTGGTAAATATATAAGTACATGTGTCTTTTGGTAGAATGATTTATTTTCTTTTGGATATGTACCTAGTAATGGGGTTGCTAGGTCAGGTGATTTATTTTCTTTTGGATATACACCTAGTAATGGGAATGTTGGGTCAGATGGTATTTCTGTTTTAAGTTTTTTGAGAAATATTCAAACTACTTTCCACAGTGGGTGAAATAATTTATATTCCCACCAACAGTGTATAAGATTTCCCTTTTCTCCACATCCTTGCCAGCATCTGTTGTTTTCTGACTTTTTCTTAATAGTCATTCTGGCTGGTATGGGATGGTATCTCACTGTGGTTTTGATGTTCATTTCTCTGGTGATTAGTGATGTTGAGAATTGTTTCATATGTTTGTTGACCATTTGTATGTCTTCTTTTGAGAAGAATCTGTTCTTGTCCTTTGCCCTCTTTTTAATGGGGTTATTTGTTTTTTTGCTTGTTTCACTAAGTTCCTTATAGATCCAGATCTATATCCGGATATTAGAACTTTGTTGGATGCATAGTTTACAAGTACTTTCTCCCATTAGTCTTTAACTTTTCATGAATATGTTATTTATTTTATGCTTTGTTTCCCAAATAAATTTCAAGTGCTAGAATATGAATTTATTATCTCTTTATTTGATTGTAAAGTACTGGCATGAAGCATGCTCTTTTAATTTCTGTGCTTCCGGGACTCCTAATGGAATGCCAGCTTAATACAGTGATGAATAAATATGTGTTGAAAAGAACACAAGAAGCTTTTGTAAAATTTTATTAAGAAATGGTATTAAGTTTAATTTTTTAAAAATGAGATTTAAGAAAACATTTATGTTATTGGCTCAAGATAATTGTTAAATATTCAAATGTGTAAATGATCTCTCAACTATCAGCTATTTTTTTATTTTCTCTGCTAATCCAGTTAGAAACACAGCATTAGAAAAACTCAATATGAAGTAATATCACCTCAAAGAAGCAATGTTTTCACTAGGTAGTGTGGAAAATGATAAAATGGTTCTAGTCCTTTTCCATTTTATTTGTTAAGTAATTCAGATAGACAAAAGTGTATAGAGACTGATATAATAAACATCTATCAACCAGCAAAATAAAAACTTGGGAATGGCAATGAAGGAGAAATGAATGGTGGTACTCTCAGGTGGCTGTTATGGGACCACCCAGGGACAGCATCAGAATTTGGAGCCACAGCAGAGTGGGATGCAGGGGAAGGAAGAGCCTTCTGTGAGAAGGAGGTGGGAGCTGGTGAGCGCCCTAAAACCTTTTCACACTTGCTTATGGCTCCAGAAAGTGTGGGTGTCTCCCAGGGGCTTGTGCAGTATGGTACTGAAAGGGTCTCTGGTTGGCCTCATAGTTGGAAAGTTCAGGAGTAGTTGGAAGCACTTCATAACTCCTTGCTTTAAGAAAATCCCTAGATATTCCTAGCTGGAAATTTATGCAATTGGATTGCCCCAGATTTCCCTGAAGAAGACGGGACTTCTTGGGGTCTTCTGCAAAGGAATAAATCATTTGGAAACCATGGCACTCTGGATATTGTTTCTGAGAATTTTTATAAAAGTTGGGGGGACAAAAATGTGGGTATAGGAGAGCATGACATTAACTTGGGACACAGCAGGGAAATGACTGATCCAGGTGCCTGATTCCTCTATTGGGCTCTTAGGAGAGCCTCTCTCCAGAAAGATCCAGGATCACCGGAGGGGCAAGTAGCAAGGCGTGAGGGCAGGTTTTGGGAGCAAGATGACCTTAGCACTGAATAGGGCAGCCTTGATGGGCCTTGTTGGCTAACTGAGGACAGAGGACAACATTCTATCCACAGGCAACTCCTCTTTCAGAGAGAGAGCCCAGAAGAGTACCTTAAAGAAAAAAACTCAAATTGTATATTGAAAAAAACCTGAAAGAACCCAAAAATCTATTTCTGTGAAATTTAAAAATCTAGATTATTTACCAAGAAAAAGGAAAAAGGAAAACCAGCAGTGATAATTGTGATTCTCCAGAGGCAGAAAAAACACCTCTGAAGTTGAATGTTTATCCTTTTGGCTCTAACCAAAGATTAACTATGTTAAATTACGTGTTAAACGTAAGAGAAAGGTGGGATCCACTCTTGGAAGACCATTTAACAAGTTTGCTTCAGTTATCTTCACAGCAGTTTCTTCTGCAAGGATTGCTCATAGAATCAATTCATTTCACTACCACGGACTGTGAAGGAAAGATCAGCAATTCATTGCCAGTTCTTGCTTAAAGTATAGAATTGGCTTGCTCATGTTGGGAGACAGCTTGAGATTCTCTACTTTAACCCCTTAAATTCTCAAGAGAGGGAATTAAGGTCCTGAGAGGCAAATGACTCACCCAGGAGCATAGCTGCCAATGACAGCTGGGGCTGGAATCGGATTTCCCGACACTCCACCTAACGTCTTTTCTAAGTGCAACTTAAAATTTCTTGTGGTTTGGAGAACATGTTAAGCATTAGCCTATCTGTGAAATATGATTAAGATAATATTGACCTCAGGTTAGGAAATCACTTGTCCAGATGTAATAAAACCTTTTCAGGGGCAGGAAAAGATGTACACCAGCCCATATTTATGTATTGCCTGTCATGGGAAGGGAAGACAGGCGATGTTTCCAAAGCCAATTTTAGGCCTTATGTTCATCCTAAAAGACACATTCGTGATTATTAGGAGCACAAGTAATTATAGTCCTCTTCTGTTTTCTGTAGCAGCAGAGAAGGAAGAGAGCAAGTATGAGATTAGTTCTTTGGGTTTTGCTGCTGCTTCTTTTCTTTTTCTTTTTCTTTTTCTTGTTGTTATTATTATTATTATTATTATTATTATTATTATTCTAGAGACAGGGTCTCACTCTGTTTCCCAGGCTGGAGTGCAGTGGCACAACTCATTTTAACCTCAAACTCCTAGGCTCAAGCAGTCCTTCTACCTAAGACTCCCCAGTAGCTGGGACTACATATGTGCACTACCATGCCTGGCTAGTTAAAAAAAAAAAAAAAAAAAAACTTATTGTAGTGGTGTGGTGGGGGTGGGGGACAGTCTTTCTATGTTGCCCAGGCTGGTCTTAAACTCCTAGTCTCAAGAGATTCTCCGGCGTTGGTCTCCCAAAGTGCTGGGATTACAGGCATGAGCCACTATGCCTGGCCTGACTTTCATTTGTAATGATGTTCCTGGATTGGGTGGGGAGGGAGTGGTCAGGAGGCAGAAGTTAGGAGAAATTGAGGTTGCAATTCAGCTTCCCTTTTACATAGAACATATGCCCCAATCTGCTTTTCTACAAAGTTATACAACAGGTACTTAAAAGTATCACTGAATCCGGTAGACTGGAAGGCTACTTGTTCAGATGTTATATGCAGATATCATGAAACAGGAGCAAAAAAGGTGACTTAGTTTTAATCTCCCTTTTCCATTCCGGTGGTTCTGTCATTTTATGCAAGTCAGAATCCCTTTGATAAGGATAGAGTGAAATGGGAAAGGGAAGTGGTAGAGGAGGGGAAACAAAAACTTCAAGGGAAAGAATCTGATATTACTGTTCTTTACAGCAGACGCCAGCCCCAAGGTACACACTTCTTACATACAGCATGTTACATATACAACCAACACATACAGGCATTTAGCTAGTTTGGATTTATTGTTGTTTGCTATTATAGACATACATTTGTTGAATTACGTAGCTTTGTTTCTTGTTGTTCATCTACTTTATATAAGAAAACTTAGCAATAATTCACCTAGTAATGTTTTAAGAAGATGACCAGAGAGAGTGGGAGGATAGGAAAACAAGTATTTGAATACATTGGATAGGCTTCAAATTTCTGGAGAATTTTCATTTTGAGGGTCAGCTAAATTCAGCCTGATGTATATGCTTTTTACGAAGCATTCTCTGTCTGATCGCCCCATAAGTGTCTCACATTCAGGGACCTCATTATTATCTTTATCATGTAATTTTACAATAATTTATGATTCTATTGGACTTAAGCATTTATGTAAACATCAGCTCCCTTCATCATCATAGTTGTAAATGGGGCAAATCTTAAAAAAAATTGAACTTGGAATTTAAAAATCTAATATACATTTCTAGCTCTGCCATTTGCCTATTTATCAAGTTTGGATGAATTATAAGATCTCTTTGAGCCACATTTTCCTCATCATAAGACAGAGACAGTAAACACTTTTTCTATCCCCCTCAGGGTGGGAGGGTGAGAAGGATTACATGAGACAATGTGTATAAGTGCAGAAAGTATTATAGGTTTGTGACGTGTTGATTGACATTGTTGCAGATGACAGAATGAAGGCTCAAAATGTTCAGTTAGTAAATGGAGAGTCATCACAAAGACAGATAAATGTTATCCCTGGGACTTCATATTTAAAAAGGTCTGAAGGCTATTAACAAGTGTGGATAAGAGGTCTTGGTTCTGAAGTTCAGGAAGAACTTATAAGAGGTCCATGTAGCTAACTAATTCATAAATAAGGGCCACTAGTGCCTTTAATATATATTTTAAATTTTGAATTTTAGTTAATGGGAAAAGACTTTGTGAATACCTCAAAAACTTGATGTTACTAATTTGCAGGTAGGAATTTAAATGAAAGTTATCAGCAGAAAATCTTATTTCCTTCCTGTATAAAAACAAGATAAATTGTGGTGACCCTGATGATGTTTACCCAAAAACAACTACAGAATTACTATGTATTCAACACTTCAGATGTTTCAGTGTGACAGTGGCCTCACTTCTTGTGCAAATGCTTAGAGTACTTTTCTACCACTAGATGGAGACATAACCATAACGGATCAAAGTCCGCTTAGCTGTTTAAAAGAAAAAAAAATACCTTACCTTCCAGTAACCGCACATGCAAAAGGGCATATTCATTAGCAATACAATGTGATAACTTTGTTTGATATTTTGATATACTTGCTTGAATTTTTAATATTTCAGAAATGTGAAATATTGCCACCTGTGAAGTTTCCAAGTACTTTCTAGATGGCGTTTTTTTAACCTCAAATCTCTAGAATTGGGTAGCAGAAGACAGTTATAAAAGCAAAATAATGTAAAACACTATATATATGGTTTTTAGAATACTGTGAAGAATGTATTTTCTATTAAGGAACATTAAAAGATCTAATAAACATAATAACAGAAAACTTCTCTAAAGCACAATGTTCTCCCTCTGAATTCAGAGATTTTTTTTTTTTTCCAGAATAATCCTAGGTAGATGTAGTTGCTTTATGGACTCTGCCTGAAAGTCTGTGACCCTATTCACTCTATAGATTCAAGGTTATCTTAAAACTAGGGAGAATCTCCTTTATTATTTATATATTTATTGCCTACAATGAAAATGTTTTATACATGTGATTGTATACTTATATATGTACTATGTTAGGTCTAGGTCATTCTTGCATTGCTCTGAAGAAATACCTGATACTGGGTAATTTATCAGAGAAGAGGTTGAATTGGCGCATGGTTCAGCAGGCTGTACAAGAAGCATAGTGGTATCTGCTTCTGGAGAGGCCTCAGGAAGCTTCCAATCATGGCAGAAGGCAAATGGGAGAAAAGGTATGTCACATGGTGAAAGAAGGAGCAAGAGGGAGAGTGGTGGTGGGGGGTGCCAGGCTCTTTTAAACAGACAGATGTAATGAAAACTCCCTCACTATCATGAGAACACTACGAAGTGGATGGTGCTAAACCATGCATTAGAAATCTGGCCCTGTGATTCAATCACCTCCCTCGAGGTCCCACCTCCAGCATCAGAGATTATAATTCAACATGTGATTTGGGTGGGGACAAATATCCAAACTATATCATGTATATATGTATATGTAAATTTATATATATCTATATTTTTATATAATGTAAAGAAGTTACCTGCTAATATGAAGCATATACAAAAAGAAAAAGCTATTTTTAATTAAAGGAGGTAACATTATATAATGTATATTATAAAAGTGAGATTTATAGGTTAAGCATTATATATACTTAAATGTTATCAGAAACTGCCAGATTACTTTCCAATTACTTTTTCGATGTAGAAATTCATACTTCTATCACTGATGTATACCTTTGTTTTACCAAAATCTTTTCAACATTGAATGCTTAAAGTTTTGCCAATCTGATAAAGACTAATTTAAAATTTTCTACTTGCACATCTCTAAATGCCTGTGAGGTTGAATTCTTTCCATATATTTGTTAGCTACAGGCAATTTTCCCTCTGTAATTATCTATTGCTTCATTTTTGTCCAATGTTTTGTCTTTTCAGTTTGTAGAATTCATAATATATTGACCATTAATCAGTTGCAAATATTTTCTCTCTAGCTTACATTTACTTTTGCCACATAATTTTAATGTAATTAAATCTATTTCTTCATGTTTTCTGAGTTTTGTTATGTTGAAGTTTATCCGATTGTTATTCTCAATTTTTACAGTGTGTGTGTGTATCACACATACACAATAGAGAATAAAATCATATATGTGTATTTAAGTTTTAGTATATACTCCACCTGGATTTTCCTTATACAACCGATGTGTGCAACCATCTTTCTTCCAGAACTGTATACATTTATGCTGGCCTCATTTTTAAAATACAACATCAATTTCTAATAGACTGAGATGTCAAGTTCATCCTAAATTAAATTTTTATATCGCATTGTATCTGTTTTGTTTTATATTATTTCATTTTATTGGCTTATCTATTATAAAATGTATGTTAGTACCCTTTATGCTTAATTTAATTTTACAGTTTGAGACATCTTGTTTTAAGAAATTACAGATATAAAACAATAACTAGTCTTAAAAATTAATGACAGCACTCTCAAATTTAGTAAGACTCCTGCACTTCGGTTAGTAAAGATGAACAATTATTACTTGTTCCCCTTTCTGAGGCATCAGAAGTTACAAATCAAGGCAATTGGTATTTTTCCTGGAACCTAAATACAACACAGAGCTTTTTGTTTTAATAATTTTTCCACAATGAATAGTTCAATTGTTTTGATTTGACTTTTTTCTCTACAATAAATCATTGTTTTCTTGGTAGCAGAAATGAGCGTATTGCCTCATTGCAAATTACCTAAACTTAGCTTAAAGGCCTTTTTCTCTGAGTGGGACTTACGGTAAGGGAAAGCCTGCAGTGGCTGCTTAACTATGCTAGCCTGGCTAAAATGTGTTTCTCCCCATTCCTCCTACAAACACTCAGAACCACTATTGTGTAAAAGTCATCCCGTAGATGGTAACATGTCCGCTGAAAATATGGGTCTCTGATTGGTAGTTTTAGTACTTTTAGCCCCAGATAAAATATTTAAATTCACATATCTGTTTCATCAGAGATATAAATTCTTGTGAGTCTTACATTTAAGGAAGAGCTTTAGATTTTTCTTTCTCATTTTCAAAGGATAAAATAAGACCCCATGCGGTGGCTCGCGCCTGTAATCTCAGCACTTTGGGAGGCTGAGGCGGGAGGATCGCTTGAGATCAGGAGTTTGAGACCAGCCTGGCTAACATGGTGAAACCCTGTCTCTACTAAAAATACAAAAATTAGCTGGGCGTGGTGGCAGGTGTCTCTGGTCCCAGCTACTCAGAAGGCTGAGGCAGCAGAATCACTTGAATCTGGGAGGCTGAGGTTGCAGTGAGCTGAGGTTGTGCCATGGCACTCCCGCCTAGGTGACAGAGTGAGACTCTGTCTCAAAACAAAAACAAACCAAAAGGATAAAATAAAACTTATAGCTTTGTTGGATTCTTATTCGGAGAATTAAAGATTCTTTGTCTCTTTTAAATAAACAGTTGTCTGGAGACTACACAATTCAGCTCTGATGGAGATATGCAATGACAAACGAAGGTAAGGTTAACCTCCATGGGCGGCTCAAGGGGAGGAGCGCCCCCTGCCGTCTGTCCCTAACCTGCTCAGAAGAACATTGGCAGGAGCTGTCCATGCCTGAGACAATCTGCAGAGCCGTCAGGATAAAGAGAACTTCAGGTATGTGTGACTGTTGCTGGTTGTTACCAACCAGTTGGATCTTTAGGACCCAGGTTTTCTTTTTTAATGACAGGAGGAAGTCTGCACACCTTCAAACTTAAGGAAGAGTGGTCTGCGTTTCTGGTTTGATAGTTCACTAGGTTAGAGCCCTAGTCTGATTGAAGGCAGGCAATCGTTTCCTTCTGGGTGCAAACTGAGGGCCCAGTAGAGGGCAGTGTGGGTTCTGCAGTATGGGTGGCCAGCAGCACAGCTCTACAGCTCTGCCGCTCTGTAGGCAAACCTCTGACCTCCCCAGATTCTTCCAGTAGTAGCAGGGCAGCAGGGCGTGGCCACCCCCTGGTGGATAAATACAAAGCCATGTTCCAGTTCCTCAAAGCTCACTCAGGGAAGTGAGGGAGCTCTGGGTGGGACAGTCCCCAAGGCCAGCCTCTGCCTGCTGCGGTTTACCTTCCTATCTGATATGGTTAGACTTTGTGTCCCTGCCTACATTTCATCTTGAATTGTAATCCCCAGGTGTTAAGGGAGAGACTGGTTGGGTGGTGATTGGATCCTGGGGGCAGTTTCTTCCATGCAGTTCTTGTAATAGTGAGGGAGTTATCATGAGCTCTGATGGTTTTATAAATGGCAGTTTCACCTGGACTTTTCCTTCTCTCTCCTGCTGCCATGTACGATATGCTTGCTTCCCCTGCCACTGTGATCGTAAGTTTTCTGAGGCCTCCCCAGCCATGTGGAACTGAGCCGATTAAACCTTTTTCCTTTATAAATTACCCAGTCTTGCGTATTTCTTTATAGCAGTGTGAGAACATACAAATAATACACTGTCTCTTTCCTTTATTTTCCTTGTACAAAAAAACATAGCTATAACCTCCACTTTGCTCAAGCATTTGATGCTTCACTTTTAGTGAAATTCTCTCACTAAAGGCAATCAGTTCTTCTCTGCTAAATAAAAGCCCATGAGTTAAAACATGGGGAAGGGGGAGTCCAAGTGAAATCCAGGCATCCTAAACAGGGACTGTAGCTTTTTAGGCACAGAGGCAGTTTGGCATCTCCATATTTCCTGAGACAGGAAATAAGTATATGGATAATAACCCTGATATATTCTGAGCAGAACCCAGTTTCTGTAGAGAAAAAGTTGATGAAGATCAGTTTGTATATTTAATTCTTAAATACAAAGGCAATAATGTCTCTCAAATGCAATGCAATTTCCATAGTATTAGTATAGTATAAAAAGACCATTAACTGCTTATATCAATCTGGGAGGACTTTCAAAGATTTGGACAAAATCAAGATAACATTCCTAATGTTCTAAATGCACTATCTCTGAAACAAAACCAAACCAGTGAAAAACAACAAAACTTCTATAAGTTAAGGGGAAGTAGAAGTACATGTCTTGCAATTACTGTGTTTGCAAAGATAACCATTATTTATATAAGACAAAGAAATAAATATTCAGAGGACCAAAATGCCGATGTATTAAATTGTGTTATAACATCACTGGTTAAACATAACCAATGACAAAAGGAAAAATAAAATACATACACGTAAGTGTGTAGGAAAATCTAAATTATTAATGAATGTTTTTCTTTCTTAGTATAAATGCTTTCTATTCTTTAGGAAGTTTTTGGATGAGGAAAAGGGAAACTAACTTTGACATAAAGCCCTCAGTATCACTGATGATTTACAAGGCAGAAAAAGATATATAAATTAACAACCCATCAATTAATAGTATGGAAAAGGAAAAGGAGAAAAACTAACACCAGAGATGTTAGATCCAACCTGTTTTTTGTTGTCAGAAAATAATATTTAAACTGATAATATACACATAAAAGATAGTTAAAAGGTGCTTTACTTTTATTTGTGTATATTTAATGTAGTAAACACATAGCTTACTACATGCCAGGAACTATTCTAGGTACCCTACAGCTATTGGCAGAGAGTCTGGCTTGCAGACGGCCACCTTCTGGTTGTGTGTTCACATGGAGGGGAGAGTGGGGGGGGAAAGAGAGAGAGAGAGAAAGTTCTTAGGTCTCTCCTTATAAGGGCATTAATCCCATCAGGAGGACTGCACCCTCATGAACTCAGCTAAGCCTCATCACCTCCCAAAGTCCCCACCTCCAAATACTATCACACTGAGTATTCAGGATTCAACATAAGAACTTTGCAGGGGCAGGATTCAGTCCGTCATGGCCATCTTACAAGTGATACTTTGACACGTGAAGAAATGACCCTACTCCATTTGGCAGCTCCTCCTGAATCCACCAAGGTCCAATTATTTGGGGTATAGTTTTTATGAAATGGTATTTCTTTTTTTAATACTGTATTAAAGCAACTGAGATTCTCTCTCTCTTTTTTTTTTTTCTTTAGATTGACTAGAGATTATTACATCTTTCCTGTTCAGCGCTCTGGGCTACCAACTGTCCATTCCCAACTCTAGGGTTTGCAAATATGTGTGGACCTTTGTGACAGCCCTTGCCGGGTGTTCCAACTGTGATGATACATCTGGCACCTCTGGACTATGGCCCATGAGGATGGGGAGGGTGGTAACAGATGTCCTTTTTACTGTGTGCCCCTACTATGGCACCCAGGGCAGTCACCGCCTTTTCCAGCCTCCCACCCCCACCCCCACCACTGGCTCCACCACATGTATCAGGCTGTTCTCTCCCTAAAGCTTTCTAAAACAGCAATGGACCCTTCCTTTCAATGCCCTGTTTCCAACGCAGGTAGAAATGGGGCACTTTCCTGGGTTCATCTTAAGCCATTCCAGCAGAGGGGTGGACATTTCTTGTGGGGATGGAGCTGCTCTATTACTCCTCACAAGATTTGACCTCCCACTCATGTCTGAAAAAGTGGTTCTCACACTTGGCTATATGTGAGTCATCTGTGATCTTTTACAAATTATGGGTTTTATTTTTCCTACTGGAAAATCTGACTCAGGTGATTTGGATCTATGACTAATGTCAAAGTCAAGTAAAACTAGAGATGAATCTCTAAATTTAAAATGTTTTATTTGGGAAGCAAGACTTATAATTTGGGGTATACACACAGACTGGGTGGTCCATGGTATGTCTGTAAAACAAAGAGGTTAGAGGTTTCATAAAAAAAAGATAAATGTTGCATATTATTTTGTAAGAAATTTTATTGGCACTAGTACGGTTTGGGGGAGCTGGCAACTTCTGATTGGCGAGTGACAGACTTGGGTAAAACTCCTGTTAGAGTCACAGTAGGTTGTTTCAGTAATTAGATAAAGCTAATTTCAGTTTACAGAGGCAGTTTCAGCAACCAGGTTTGTATAGAATTGCATTCTTTGGTCAATGTTATGTGTCCTGAGTGCCTTCTCCCTCTGGCCAATGGACTCTGTTTTAGCTGCATTATGATAAAAATGACCCAATTCATATGATCAACTTTTATGCCAAGCATCTATATGTCTGAAGAAGTGACACTGATACATAGCGCAACTTGGGGAATCACTCCCTACCTTATAGAATCCTTTGCCTTGATCCAATAATTTTGTAAGTATAAAAGCATTAGGTATAAAAGGAAATGACTAGCAGTTGACTCTATTTGGATTTATTAAGTATAAAGCATAATGGGTATATGACCTCCGCCTTTTTTATCCCAGGACATCTAAAGGGAATATGTTTTAGAGCTGGAAAAGTATGATAAAATAAATGAGGGTTAGAGATAAAACCTCCACAGAAGTTGCAAATGGGTTTTGAATGTTCTTATTGTATTGAGTTCTTTGAAACATAATTTATAATGGAAAAATAATCTCAGTGATATTTTTAATAAGAACTATTTCTTACTTTTAAATAATGTTTTAATTTTATGGATACATAATAGTTGTACATATTTATTGTGTATATGTCATATTTTGATACAAGAGCACAATGTATAATTACCAAAGCAGGGTAATTGGTATATCCATCACCTCAAACATTTGTCATTTCTTTGTGTTGGGAATATTCCAAATCCACTCCTCTAGTTATTTTTAAATACACAATAAGTTATTTTCCCTATTGTGTTACTGAACTCTACATCTTATTCCTTCTATCTAACCGTATAATTTTTGTATTCATTGAACAATCTCTCTTTATCATCCCTCCCCAATACCCTTCCCAGCCTCTGGTGACTATCATTCTACCCTCTACCTCCATTAGATTGTTTTTTTTAGCTTTGACATATGAGCAAGAACATGTAATATTTTTTTTCTGTCTCTGGTTTATTTCATTTAACACAGTGACCTTCAGTACCATCCATGTTGTTGCAAATGACAGGATGTCATTCATTTTTATGGATGAATAATATTCTATTGTGTATGTGTGCTACATTTTCTTTATCCATTCATCTGTTGATGGACACTTAGGTTGATTCTTTATCTTGGCTATTGTGAATAGTGCTGCAATAAACATGGGAGTGCAGATATCTCTTTGATATGCTGGTTTTCTTTCTTTTGAATATATTCCCAGTAGTGGCATTGCTGGATCATATGGTAGTTCTATTTTTTTTTTTCCATGCTGAACCTCTGCACTGATTTCCATAAATGGCTGTACTAATTTACATTCTCACCAACAGTGAGAATTAGTGTACACATTAGTGTAAATGGCTTTTTGATGAAAGTCATTTAAACTGGGGTAAGATGATATCTCATTGTGATTTTGATTTGCATTTCCATGACAATTAGTGATGTTGAGCACTTTTCAGATATCTGTTGACCATTTGTATGTCTTCCCTTGAGAATTATCTATTCAGATCTCTTGCCCATTTTTAAATCCAGTTATTTGATTTTTGCTATTGAGTTGTTAGAGTTCCTTACGTAGTCTGGTTATTAATCTTGTCAGTGCAATAGTTTGCAAATATTTTCTCCCATTTCGTGGGTTGTCTTTTCATTTTGTTGATTGTTTCCTTTGCTGTGCAGAAGCTTTTTAGCTTTATGTGATCCTGCTTATTTCAGCTTTCATTGCTTGTGCTTTTGAGCTCTTACTCAAGAAATCTTCACTTCACTTAATGTCCTAAAGCATTTCCTCAATGCTTTCTTCTAGTAGTTTTACAATTTCAGGTCTTAGATTTAAGTATTTAATCTATTTTAATTTGATTTTTGTTTATGAGGAGAGACAGGGGTTTAGTTTCATTCTTTTGCATATGGGTATCGAGTTTTCCTAGCATCATTTACTGAAGACACTGTCTTTTCCATGATGTATGTTTTTGGTACCTTTTTTTGAAAATGAACTAACTGTAAATGCAGGATTTATTTCTGGATTCTCTATTCTGTTCCATTGGTCTACATGTCTGATTTTTATGCCAGTACCATGCTGTTTTGGTTACTGTAGCTTTGAAATATAATTTGAAGCCAACTAATGGGATGCCTCCAGCTTTGTTCTTTTTGCTCAGGATAGCTTTGTCTATTCTGGGCCTTTTGTGATTTCCTATTTCTGTGGATTATATTCTGTAGGATTGTAATTCCTATTTCTGTGAAAAATATTATTGATATTTTGTAGGAATTGCATTGACTCTGTAGATTGCTTTGGGTAGTATGGATATTTTAACAATATTGATTCTTCTAATGCATGAACATGGAATACCTTCCAAGTTATGTCTTTTTCAATGTCTTGAATCAGTGTTTTATAGTTTTCACTGTAGAGATCTTTCACTTCTTTGATTAAGTAGATTTCTAGGGTTTTTTTTTTTTTTTTTTTTTTTTTNTTTTTTTTAGATTGTTTGCTGTTGGCATATGGAAATGCTACTGATTTTTGTGTATTGATTTTGTATCCTGCAAATTTAATGCATTTGTTTATTAGTTCAAATAGTTTTTTAGTGAAGCTTTTAGGTTTTTCAAACTATAAGATAATATCTGCAAGCAAGAATAAATTTTTCTTTCTATTTAAATGCCATTTCTTTCTTTCTCTTGCCTAATTGCTCTGACTAGGACTTCCAGTACAATTTTGAATAGATGTGGTAAAAGTGGGAATCTTTGTCTTGTTTATCAATTTTATTTTTTTAAAGACTCAGCTTTTTATTTCATTGATTTTCACTATTATTTTTGTTTTCTATTTTAATTTTTACACTTATTTTTATTTCCTTTCTCTCTTAATGTTAAAATTAATTTTTATTTCCCTTCTTCTACTTGATTTTTCTTTACCTTTCCACTCTGGAAGAGGCATTTTGTAGAGTGTTGCTCAAGTTGTCTTTTTTCTGATACTTCCTCATATTTTGATTCAGATTATGATTTTTGGCAGCAATACCACAGAAATGACAGAGTTCTTCTCAATATATCCTATCAGGAGGAACTAGGTATTATTTATCCCATTATCAGTGATGTTTATTTTGATCACTTGGTTACAATAGTGTCTGTTAGGTTTTTGCTCTGCAAAGTTACTATTGGCAATTAAAAAGTATTTTGTGGGGGAAAAAATTAAGGACTATATAATGATCTACTTCCCATCAGACTTTTACTAATTTAGCATCCATTGATTCTTGCCTGAAATAATTATACTGTGATGGCTGCCAAATGCTGACTTTCTAATTGCATGATTAGCTCTACATTGGAATCTTGCTATAAAGAAGGTGACTTTCTTTTCTTTATTTATTCATTTATACCAGTATGGACTCAAATTCTTATTCTATGTGCTATGATCCACTGCCATCATTATTTGTTTATTTGCTGTAATTGTTTCAGATTTGGTCAGTGGGAGCTTGTTCATGTTGGCTTCTGAATCCATTTGACATGTCACTATCATTTTTTCTGTACTTATTTTTAAAACGCTTAATTCGTGATATCACAAGATGTTCCAGGCTCATCTTTTACTTTCCCTACCCCAGCCTGGAGATCAGCCATTTCTTCCAGAAGCCCTGTTTTTTTTTTTTTTTTTTTTTGAATACTCTAATATGCAATGAATAAAAAGGCAGAAAACTCAGAATTACAATAAACGTTAGGCTCTTTCAGAACACCAGTTTTTCACACCTATTTTCTTAGCATACAGCAGCTCAAAAACCATACATTAAGCATAGTTTGAATTGTCCTGAAGTTATATTCTGAAGGGATTGTAACACTTAAGAACTGACAATATTAAAAAGGCAAAAGCATTATAACTCAGCGCACAA
Organism: Cebus imitator; assembly: GCF_001604975.1. NCBI lineage: Eukaryota > Metazoa > Chordata > Mammalia > Primates > Cebidae > Cebus > Cebus imitator. The sequence goes on along the minus strand of NW_016107353.1, from coordinate 5,014,479 downwards.
GACTTCTTCATCTACAAAATGTGAGAATGTCAGTGCTTTATTTGCTACAAGGATAAGGAGGGACACATGAGTGAAATAAATTTGATAATATGATCTACACTTCATTACAACTGATTTTCCTAATCTCACAAATTTCACATTTGGCCGAGTGAAACAGAAAAAACAACAACAACGACAACAACGACGACAAAAAATCGGAACTTTCACTAGTTTTAAGTAGGCCAACTCACATAATCCCCCAAATGAGAGCGTTTAAATGAGAATGAGTACATTTTTCTAGCTGGGAGAATATTTTCTTTAATTAAGTGAGTTTAAATAATTTACCCATCATTATGAATAAGCCCTTGGGCTAGGCTCTGGAGAGATACTAAAGTCGTACTGGAAATTTACGAAGTCTAAATGAACCCTTTCTCTCCAGCTTCAAACTTAGATAAGGTGTGAAGTGTCAGGGATGTGCATGAACCTTCAAAAACTGACATTTTCATCCGTGTTCTTCCCCTTTCCATCTCCTGCGAGACAAAATATAAGGAAATACAAGTGCTTGGTACTACAGGATTTTGAGGCTTAAAAGCTCAATACTAAGCACGGTGTATTGGTTGTCGAAGGGGATCACTTTCTAAATAAACATCACCAGAAGAATCTCTACAAAGGATGAAGTCACTCTCCCTCCCCAGAGGCTACGAGGGAAAAGGGAGGCACATATTTCCCCGGTTTGCAAGTGAGGTCTCCCTTTCTCTGCCTTGGGAGGTGGCTGGGAGAAAAGGCAACGCTCAGTCCTCCACGGGAAAGTCTTTGGTCTTCTCCTCCTGGCCTCCCACTTTGTAGCGCAGCAGCACGTGCAGGCGACGGGGGTTGTCCCGGGAAGGCAGCAGCGTGATCTCTCCTGAAACGTCCGTGTCTTGCTCCACTTGCACCGGCTCGTTCAGGTAGAGGAGCGCCTGTTTCCAGTGCGTGACCAGGTGAAAAGGCGAGGAGGACCGGGGGTTTCCCGACTCCCCTCCAGGGACGGTCACCTGGAACCAGATGGCAAAGCCGAGCCTGGGCGCCCAGCCATAGCAGCTGCAGCGGAGGCGCCCGCCCACTCCGCGCTCCAGCTCCCGAGCCAGGCCCGCGCCGGGAGAGCTCTAGCTGAGCAAAGCGCGGCGGCCGGGCCGGCAAGTCCTCGCCAGACCGTCCCTGCACCACGATCTCCGAGAGGCCCAGGAGGCAGCGCGTGGCGAAGCCCTGCAGGCAGCTCACGTCCGCACCACAGTGCTGCTTCTCCAAGCTGCAGAAGCCCAGGCGCCATTCCAGCATCTGGTCGCTGACAGGGGCCATGAAGAGCTCGGCGGAGGCCGCAGGAGAAGGCCGTCTTCCTTCAGCCACTTGGTTCGCGCGTGGAGGACGGGGCTCAGCAGGGACTCGTGCAGGAGTCCGTAGCCCATCCACTCGCTCACGATGGCCGCCACCTGCTCCGGCAACTCCAGTCTCCACCGGGCCCGGCAGGACGTGCACCCGGTCCTCCAGCCCGTGGAAGGGCACCACCTCCCGGGCCTGTTGCCAGATGGCGCTGGCCTTTACGCGGCGGGCGCCGGCCTGGGGGCACAAGATGCTCAGAGTGCCGGTGTTCGCGCCCACGTCCAGTACCGTTTTGCCTCGCAGTGCTGCGCAGTTCCGCAGGATGCCCAGGCAGTAGGCATCGGTCGGTAGATGATCGCGGACGCGGTCTGCGATCATCTCCTCGTGGACGCAAACGTCCGAGTAGCACTCGTAGTACAGCTGGTCCCGCTCCGGCTTAGCCCTCCCCGGTCGCTCCAGGGCCGCCTCCCGCTCCGCACCGTCTTCCTCTTCAGTTCCCTCCCCTCCTTCGCCGCCCCCCGCTCCCCTCCGCCCCCCACTCAAGCTTTCTTTTCTTGGGCTGCGACATCTTGGCCGCTCCGGCTTCCTATATAGTTTTTTTTTTAACTGGAGAAAGATATTTAGAAATCTGGATCCGAATATAAAAATTATCCAGGTGTAGTGGTGTGTGCCTGTAATCCCAGCTACTCCGACCGCTGAAGCTGGAGAATTGCTTGAACCCAGGAGGCAGAGATTACAGTGAGCCAAGATCATGCCACCACACTCCTGCCTGGGTGATAGAGTGAGACTGTCTCAAAAAAAAAAAAAAAAAAAAATCTGAATCTGGGGTCTGTTTGTAGGCTTTTCCAAGAAGACATATTATATATATATTTATATAAGTATATGCAAAAAGTATATAATATGTAATATAGCATATATAATATACGTAACACAAAACATTTATAAGTATATAATTTATATATTACATATGTTTATATAATGTATATTAATATATTTTACATATTAATATATAAAATGCAAAATATATTGAAATAGTTTATATATAATGTATATGTATGTGTATATACCCACACAGCCACAACATACATATATATACACACACATGAATATATATACACACATATATATGCACACACAGATGTTGTGATAGCTAATTTTATGTGTCAGCCTGACTGGGTTAAGTGACAGGCCCGTGGCTGGTAGAACATTATTTCTGGGTGTGTCTGTGAAGGTGTTTGCAGAAGAGATGAGCACCTAAGGCAGCGGATTGAGTAAAGACCAGCCCTCGCAGTGTGGGTGAGCATCATTCAGTCCATTGAGGGCTCACCTGAATAGAACAAAGAAGTGGAGGAAGGACGAATTCTTACCTTCTCTTCTGGAGCTGGAACGTCCATCTTCTACTGCCCTCAGACATCAGAACTCCTGCTTCTCAATCCTTTGAACTCCAGGACTTGTATCTGCACACCAGCAGCCCCTGGTCCTTGGGCCTTAAGCCCTAGATTGGGAGTTACACCATCGACTCCCCTGTTTCTCAAGACTTCAATCTCAGAATTGCACCACCAGCTTTCCTGGGATTCCAGCTTGAAGATGGCATATCATGGGACTTGTAGGTCTCCATAATTGCATGAGCCAATTTCCATAATAAATCTCTTCATATGTCTCTCTATATGTATCTTATTGGTTCTGTTTCTTTGGAGAACCTAATACAGATATGGACACTCGTGTGTGTGTGTGTGTGTTTCTCTGTGTATCAGTTTTTATGTTCAAAATCATGAGTTTATACTGGTAACTTAAATTACAAATACTGCAGGCTCTGTGCTAGTGTTCCCTTATTTGTAATTCCCTTCAACAGTGAGAAACCCGACTCATTATTTGCAATATATTTGCTTATCTACCCCACCTTCGAATGCACATAGTGTTGAAATTGCTAACCTACATTACTATGAAAAACGAACCTACTAGACTGAATCCAACATTTGTTCATATTATTTTTATCTTTAGCCCTTGGTTGTATAATCAAAATACTGTGTTCCAAGTTTAACTCAATTCTGCCTCACAGCTCCCTCTTAACTGTGGTCAAGTTATTCGTTTGAAATACAGTAAGAGGCCGGGTGTGGTGGGCCCACGCCTGTAAAATCCAACACTTTGGCAGCCGAGGCAGGTAGAATACTTGAGGTCAGGAGTTTGAGACCAGCTTGGCCAACATGGTGAAACCCCATCTCTACTAAAAATACAAAAATTAGCTGGATATGGTGGCACATGCCTGTAATCCCAGCTACTCAGGAGGCTGAGGCAGGAGAACTGCTTGAATCTGGGAAGTGGAGGTTGTGGTGAGTTGAGATTGTACCACTGCACTCCAGCCTGGACGACAGAGTGAGACTCCATCTCAAAAAAATAACAGTAATAACAAGGTTCATTTGTTGTGTTTGTATTCTGTTGTAATTTCTTCTCTCCCCTCCCTTCCTATTTTCATTCCTTATGTTTACTTGGCTTTGTAATATGTGAGACAATGCTTCTAAAAGTTTTGAGACAAAACAAAAATTAAAAAGAATTCCCAACTTCCCCATTGTTTCCACTCATACCTTGTATACAACTATCTCATTGTTTCTAGTTCATCCTTCCTATGTTTCTTTTTGTACAAACAAGGACATGTATTTATTTCTTTTTTACATGAGAAGTAGCATACCATAGTTTTTGTACTTTACTTTTTTCGCTTAATAATCTATACTAAATCCTTAGACTGGGCGTAGTGGCTCATGCCTGTAATCCCAGCATTTTGGGAGCTGGCAGATCACCTGAGGTTGGGAGTACAAGACCAGCCTGACCAACATGGAGAAATCCCATCTCTACTAAAATAAATAAATAATAATATATACTAGAAATATTTCATAATACTTCATAGTATTCCCCATTCTTTTTCATAGCTGCATAGTACTCCACTGTTTGGATATAACATAGCTTATTCAGCAAGTTCTACATATGAGTATTTAGATGGTTTCCAGTCCTTTGCTATGATAAACAATGTTCTGATGAGTAATCTTATACCTGTATATTTTCATATTATTGGACGTATAGCTTCAGAGTTCATTTCTAGATGTGAGATTGGTAGATCAAAGGGTAAATGCATATGTATATTTTTTTAGATATTGGAAAATTCCCTTATAAAATGGCTGTACCAGTTTGCATTGCCATCAATAACATATAAAAACATCTAATTTTCTACAGCCACACCAATAGAAAGTGTGGTCATACAAAAACCACATTCTCAACATAACTAGAAGACAAAGCGCCAACTTCAAATTGCCTATAAGAAAACAAACAAAACAAAAACAACCCAGCAGTCTTTCACACTGCTCCTAGAAGCCTCTGTGGTCAGCAAGGGTAGTCTATGGAAAGACTTTATGAAAGAAAAAAAAGCTGTCCTAACACAGTCCTCAAATTGCTCCAGAACCATTGCCAGAAAGTTAAGAGTCTGCTGTAAATATGAAAATGCTGAAGAGGTGTACTTGTAGAACAGAGCACTAACTACATGCACTACCTTTAGGAAAGGGGCATAAATATAATGTGATCTGAGTTGATAGCCTTTGAAAGTGTAGCTTCTGAAAGAGGAGGGCAAAAGGGAAGGAGAGCCATCCTTTGATAATGGCAGAAAAAAAAAGTTGTGGAGTGTTTTGAGACAAAACAAGAATCAGAAGGAATGCAACTCCTCTCCCCTCCACAGCTTCCATTATAGGTCAGCCACAGGTCACAGCAAGTTGGTGTATGCTAGAATGTGGTTCTGGATGAGAAAACAAAATATCTATCACAGTAAGAGACTTAAAATAGGAAGAAGGCGGGGAGTTGATGAACATACTGGGGTAACTAGAAACCTGAAAAGATTATATTGAGCCAAAAAAATGACTGAATTAGTGATTTAAGAAGGTTCCATGGAGATGAGTGACTCAGGTAAAGTGAAGGACATTATTAGAAATCAAAAGGTCAATAAAACCAGAGGCATGAATGTGTTATAAGGAGTCATCCTTGTCAATGTGAAGTAATTATGGATAATACCAGATTGTAGGATGATTGGGAGACACTGAGCCAGGTTCCAAAGCCCTCAACAGACAGAGAGACGTGACCAAAAAGTAGGGGGATTGCAATAACAAGGAGTGAAAGATCATACAGTGGATTTGAATGTCCAAACAAATCTCTGGTAGGCAAAAATCTCTCTTTGCTCTTTCACTCCACATACTACCAGACATAGAGGTAAAGCTGGTGCCCTATTTGATTTATTATTGCTATTTGCAGGCCAATCCCCCTTCCTTTCCACAAAACCTTTCCTTCAAGTCACATGTCATCAGAATGTAGCACCTGCTATCTTCTTGTTTGCAGTCATCTTCAGATGTACAAACCACTCTATCTCATTTCTTGAAGATTTTAGCCTGTGGCAAGTAACACTCTCTAACATTAATTCCCATGCTTCTTGATTTAAGTATCAATTAAGATGTTCCACGGCCTCCTCTACCCCAATACTTTTGTCCACCATTTTACTTCAACTTTTCACACCATAGTTCTGCCTAAACCCTTGCATCATCAAAATCTAGAAGGCTTGTTTTAGTTTAAGGTCAACTACAATAACATAACACATCAATCTCCAAAATGTTAGAACTCATACATGACAGTTTACTTCTTCTTCACATGAAGTTTAAAGTGGGTGGTCCTGATCAGCAGACAGCTCTCCTCAAAGCAATGACTCAAGCTCCTTCCTTTTTGTGGTTCTTTTATCTTTAGCATGTGAATTATTAGGTTGCTGCACTCACCTTCATCAACTCAGTGTAGGGAAAGAGGTAAGAAGGATTGCATATGGGAATGTTTTAGGGCCAGACCTAGAAATGCCACACATCTCTGATCATGTCCCTTTGGCCAGAACTCAGTCCTATGTCTACACTTAACTGCAAGGGTGCCAGGAAATGTGTCTAACTTTGTGCCCAAAATGAAGAGGAATCGTATTTGTAGACAGCTTTGTCCTCTGGTCACCAATTCTGTTTTACTCTCAATTGAGGCATTCTTATTTCTCACTACTGCATATTACCATTCCAGTTCACTCTAAATAGCACCGCAAGTGTAACGATGACATGACTCCATTAAGGCCTACAAAATACTGATCCTGTTACTCATCGTTTCTTACCACTCATATGTCTTCACTTCCCTTCTCACATAGCTTAAATTCTATGGTCCATCATTCTAATCACTCCCTTGTGCACATGCTCAACTCACGTCATCAAATTCACCTGGGAACGCCCACTCATAGTTTAATCTGAGCAACTTCCTTGTTCTGAGCCTGTAACTAGAAAGCTAAATATGACTGCAGAAAAACTCAGAACCAAGCTTGTTGATTGCATTCTAAATTCAAGAGCACTTACCTCAACTGGGCCTTTAACATTGCCTGCTAATTTACTAAATGTCTCTAGTCCTTTCCTTCTCTTCCTCTCTTCAAACATAACACCTCCTCATGTGTCATCATTTTCATAATGACCTTGATGTATATGTCCCTGAGAAAACAGAAGAAATGTGAAGAAAATTTCCAAAACCTACCACTATGGCCATCTCCAACTCACCTGCAACAGTTCCCTCCGTATCTACAGAAGTCCTACATGCTTCCACCTAAGGCCAATCTCTCCACCTGTGCACTAAAAAGAGCTAAAACTTACTAGGCACTTACTCCGTGGCTGGCAGTATTCTAAGCTCTATGTGTATTAACTTAATTCTCGTTGCAATCCTACGAGGCTGGTACTGATTTTAGGCCCACTTTACATATAGATAACTAAGGTACATTGACAAGAAACATTCCTTGACTCCTGAAGTTAAGAAATGCCAGGGCTCCGATTTTTCTCCAGAATCCACGCTCTTCACCAAGGAGAATTATAGGGAAAACATTTGACATTTTAGTAAATTACCCTACCAGAGTGGACACTTACTCTTTTTAAAGGGTTGTGTGGGAGGACTGAGATGGAAGACATGACAATGAGGAACAAGGAAAACACCTTCACCACCTCTGAACAATGAGTCATGTATATAAAAATAAACCAGCCGCCACTGGAATAGGCTGCAAAGGAAGCAGTACCTTCAGGAAAGTGGTTGTTTTTAGTTTCCACAAGGAGGAAGAAACACTCAGGACAGGTGGGAGGAAAATGAGGCATTCGCACATTGGGAATTAACCAAAGTAAACAGGGCTAGGGTGTGATAGGACAAAAACCGTTCATGTTCAAGTGTTCCTAGAATAGTGACAGTGATAGTGGGCTAAATATTATAACACTCAACTTTCTACGGTGAGCAGGTATAACTTGCTGTAACAAATACACATCAGTCTAAAGAGGAAATGCAATACAACTTTTGCAATCAACGTAAAATCTCATAGGAGAGCTTACCTTGAGCAAAAATAAAACCACTCAACCTCATAAAGGATACACAGTAAATATAAATCCTATAAGAAAGTGCCTTTACCCTCAGCAAGCCTACTGTGTATATTTTCTTCAAGGTAAATGACTGTTAAATAGTATTTCTGCTTTTACCCTTATCTAAATAAGATAGCAAGTTCTCGCTATTATAAACCTATTTTATGCTCACTGATTCTAATTTGATCAAGCAGAATAGTCTAGAGCTTATAACTTTCACTTCTACACAGAACACATGACATAGTCTAGCCCGTACTCCAAGCCTTTCCTACAATGACCATCCTGCCATTATAATCTCATCTATTAGTGCTTTCTCAATCCCTTCCCGTCTTGAATGTCTCCCTCCCTGCCACTCAGCTGCTTAACAAACACAGCTTAAGCACTCATTATATTCAAGGTTGTAACACGTATAACTTTACCTTCTTTCTCTCCATAAATATATAGTTTGGGCTTCCTGTAGCAAACTATAAGCAACTTGAGGGCAGACACTTGTAGTTATCTTGGTAAGCTCACATTTAGCATATGGCAACTTACACATAGGAGGCGGTCAGCTTTTTTTCTGAATAACTGAGCCAGTGTTACCATTGCTATCCCAGGAAGCATCAGGTTACTCAACAGCAGAGTAGACCCTCATATTTAACAAATGAATGAATGAATAGGTGGATATGTGCCTACTCTTGGAACTTTTAGGAAAGTTCAAAGAATTTCCTAATATTAGAAACTATTAGGAAATTATTGTTAGTACTGCTAGTTGTGATGACTGTGGTTAAGGAGAAAAAAAATTATTTTGAGAAATACAAGTTAAAGTCTTTTCAGTGAAATGCCATGAAACCTATGAAATTTAAAGTACTTCAACAACAAAACAGATAAAGCAAAATGACAAAATAAACATTGCTAAAAATAAACCTGGTTATATTCTGTACAACTAGTGCAACTTAGTCTAGTCTAACATTTAAAATGTAATTGGCAAGATGACACGAATATGGTAAGAACCTAGTAATTAGTCAGATTGCCTTCAGGTGAATCAGTAACAAGTAATATAGGCACTCTAATAGGAAAGGATATGACATGCTTGAGAAGGTACAATACAGCATAATTTAAAAGCAACAAAATTATTCATACTAGTACAACCAAGGGACAGCATTCTGAACTGCTTGTAGTAGGCAGGTAGGGAATCTCCTATTTAGAAATAAAGTAGTCGCGTTTAAGAATAAATTTCAAATACTAGATAAGGCCAAAAAATGGGATTATTTATTTCTATTTTGGGAAAATAAATTTTTCTTTACGGATCTTTCAACTCTTATTTTACATGTAAAATCATTATGTTCCCTGTCATAAATATAAATAAATATTACAAAAGAATAAGATTTACAAATTTCACATCTCACGTCAGAAATAAGAAAAAATCTTTTCTTATGTTAATATTGTAATATCTCTGGATACTTTTAAAGGTATTAAGTCAAAGAAGACACGTTTCACAGGTTTCTTCCAAACTGTATTTGTGCAATAAAGGAAGACTCAGTCTTTCATTCGATATCCCTCCCTTGTCATCAACACTCCTGGATCACTAGCATGTTTTACCTTTAAAATATTTTTCTAGCCCATAAGAAAAGATGAAAATGCCTTATAGCCAAGGATTACTTTATTATGTAGTTCATCTCTCTTTAGCAGTTTTGCTTAGAAGAGACTGGATTGGGTTTTTATTTGCTTTTGATATCCAAATAATGTTTTTCATTTTTTATTTCTTTTATAAGTATAAATAACATGACAGATCTTGTGGGGAAAAAAATTACTTTTCTTTTCCTCGTGCTCCAGTTCTAAATATGAACAAGTCTCTATGCTTTTCTACACTTTTAGGAACAGAATCACTCTCAATTCTGCAAGTTGTTCTATTTTCAAGAGGCTTAGGTGTGCTAAGAATGTAAATCCAAGACTGTCTCTTTTCTCTTTGCTTTGTTGACATTCTTAACACACCTGAAAGACAATGAAAGCATCCTAAATGAAGAGCACGACTGCATTTATTGTGTCCAATCTGCAAATAGGTCTAAGAAACTAGAAACAGTCTGTTTACTTGTGTGCATTTTCTTCTTTACTCTTCTTTGGCTAAGTCAGCCAGCCCGTGGTTACTGGCGTCACAAGCAAAACTGTCAATGTGAAACAGATGTGGCCTGAAAATTTAAAAAAACAAAAAGTTAAAATCGAAATGATTTTATTTACTAGCGATAAACATTAGTTTTTAGTTACTATGTGATAAGTCACCAAAAAGAATCCATTACTTTGGGGTATAAAAAGAGATTAACAAGTAATAGAGTATGGATGATATTCTACAGGTGGGGTTTATAAGCTACAGCAACAACTAAAATATGACATGGAGATTTTAGTTTCTTGAGATGGATAATGGCTAAGCTAGAATGAATTAAGGTACACTCAGATCAAAAGTGAATGGATTCCTAAGTTTGGGAGATGTTAAAAAATATATAAAAATAAATGAAGATGTAAAAGTCAATAAAAACGCCTGAATACTACATGTGGAAGAGAAGATTAAGAGATGAAGACACTCAGAAAGTTTTACAGATACATTTCTACCAAGTTATTTTTGTGTGATAATTTTATATGAAGTATAAGAGATGTCTTTTACACAGGGAGGGGAGCATCACACAATGGGGTCTGTGGGGGGGGCTAGGGGAGGGACAGTGGGGGATGGGGAGTAGGGGAGGGATAACATGGGGAGAAATGCCAGATATAGGTGATGAGGAGGAAGGCAGCAAACCACACTGCCATGTATGTACCTATGCAACAATCTTGCATGTTCTTCACATGTACCCCAAAACCTAAAATGCAATATATATATATATATATATATATATATATATATATAAGTATTTGTGATATAAAAAAATCTATAAACATGGCCTATAAAAGGATATCTTAGTACATAGTATAATTTTTCTTAAACATTGAAAACTCAAAAAGCCACCAAGCAAAAGGAGAAATAAATACAAGGTAGGTCAATTATCTCATGATGAAAATTATCATAATGAAGGCATACTCTTTAAGTCCTACTATGCCATTCCTTTATCCCAAATATTTGTGGCATTATAGCATCTAAGCTTTACAATAAACTGAGTGCAAAACACAAGATGAGATGATGAGCATACTGCTAACCAAGTCCAGAACTGATGATGTGTCATAGAAATGAGACAGTCAATGTGTTAGTCATTTATTGAACAAAGAAAAAACAACTCTAGTGACAGTAGAGACTTAACCCTCTATTATCCTTTAAAAGTCATGAGAACCCCCTAGACAAAGGTGTTAATGGATATTTTGCAAGATTCAGAAATGTGATTTTATTAAGCCATTTATACCTTTTATAATTTACCAGAAAATCTTATTTCTGAGGTACCACCAGTCACACTTAAATGGTGAAACACCACACTGAGTGCTTTGTTACGTTCGTGTGCATTATAAGAGCTGAATAGTAAAGAAGGAAAAACGATTGAATTGAATTATATAATTGTCATTTCAATCCAAAAACAAAATCAGACATTTGCTTACACTCCCATCCCTAAACTAAAATTTATCATGTAGACCGAACTCTTCTAAAAGAAAGAAATAAATCCTTTGATAGGCAAACATGAAGAATCATTAAATGAAACTTCATTATCACTTGCACATTAACTATATCCCGTCTTAATTAAGATCAAATATTTAATTAAATCAGTATGAAATCAGGCCAGCCAAACATATATAAAGCTAACTCTTACCCTTGACAGCTTATAATTCCAAAATAAGGCAAGTGGAGTGTTTTTATGTGCACACAAAAAAAGGCAAATTCTTTCTTAGGAGTTTGCATGAGTTTCCCTCTAATTCAGAAAATGAGCAATTAATTTTACTGCAAAACCCCAAAATACAATTCTAAACAAATACCGTAGTCTTCTTATCTGTGGTTTCAGTTACCCTTAGTCAACTACAATCTGAAAATAGGTGAATACAATACAATAAGACATTTTGAGAGAGAGACAGAGACCCCATTCACATAACTTTTACTACAATAAGTTGCTCTAATTGTTCTACTTTATTATTAGTTGGTGCTAACCTCTTACTGTGCCTCATTTATAAATTAAACCTTATCTCATAGGTATGTACATACAGGAAAAAAAACAGCATATGTAGGATTAGGTACTATCTGTGGTTTCAGGCATTCACTGGGGGGTCCTGAAACATACTCCCAAGGATAAGCAGAAGTTACTGTATTCCCTCCTTCTATGTTCCAGCACTTTGTGTCCTTAATAGGACATACAAGTATCACAGCCAATCACTTTACCAAAGTATGTAAAAAAAAAACTGATGAAAGCCAAGAGACAGCATCTGGTAAAATTCTCACATTCTGCTACCCCCCGCCCCCCAACCAATCCTCACTCCCACCAATCCAGGGAGCCTCAAAGCAGCTTTGGTAAGCTGATAATACTCTAAACATTGATAATTTATAACTTGATAAATTGATAATAGTATTTCAAAAGGAGAGTTGGAATAAATACAAGAGAATACATAAGACTGGTGGTTTAATTTTTTTCAGAGCAGCTTTGCTGAAGCTTTCATACCAGCTCACTTTAGATGACTTCAAACTAACTCTGTGAGTTTTTCCTGGGCTCTAAATCACATTCCTAAAAAGTTTTTAATATATCTGGAGAAAAAGTTATGTTTTACTATATTTGCTATTGTGACAGCTAGAATATTTTGATAATATTAAACTAATGCCTGTAAAAATTATTAATCACTCCCCTGGACCTAATAGTCAAATATTTTTCTAAAAGACTGACTCATTTAGTGAGTTAAAGAATATTTACATACTTTAACTTATAATATGCTTAAGTAATATTGTTAATTTAAGAAGAAAGGAAAGTTGTGGATGGTAAAAAGTAGATAGGTCAAATCATGCAAATAATTAAATCAGTCAATTTAATAATATAGTTTTCTTATTAGTTAATAGGCATTAGGGCAGCTTAGAAATAACACAAGTTTGCATAAACTCCACAACTAGTTTTCTGAACAGTTAAATCTACAAAAGAGAAGAGAGTAGATTTAAATCATCCTCTGTCTACAGGACACATCAGAGCCAATCCTAACATTTATGCTTAATGTTATGTGTATTCAATGGAGATTAGATATTTTAAATAATACTGATGTGTGTGTGTGCTGTTGCTGTTTTAACATCTGAGTGCTCACTATGTGCCAAGCAATGTTCTAAGCACTTGACAGGTGGCTCATTTGATCCTTACTATAATCACATGAGGTAGGTACTGTATTTCCCCCATTTTACAAATAAGGAAACTGAGGCATAGAGAGGTTAAATTACTCACAGTCAAATAACTCCTCAATGGTAGACTCAGGATTCACACTGAGCTGTCAGGCTCCAGAGCCTGCTGTCTTAACCACTGGGCTGTTTTAAGCTGGACTGGCTTCTATCCACAAATATAACTGAGAAAAAGGCCTAATCACAGGCAATTTCACAGTATGTTTGAGGTTGACTTTTCCTAGATTTCTTTGCTTCTGTACAATACAGAGACACTACTGTAAATTATACTGAGTGGAAAAAAGGGTGAGTGAATCAATAGATCACAAAATGAGACTTCAATTCACTCTCCTTTGAAATGTGCCTTTGAACATATTGAGAAAAAAGAAACATGAAGTCTGCTCATCCAGGAGAGTAATTATAGACAAAATGAATAAAAAGATGCCAAAAATTAAATAAAGCTAAGAGAGTTATCTACTGATACAGTACCAAATTTTACTGAAAAGAAACTAGGAATAATTTTTAAAAATCATCAGAATTTCTGCTCACCCTGATTTTCCATAGTCCAATGACTAGAATTACGGTACCACTTAATACAGTACCAGCAAGAAATCCTTGAAGGGGAAAAGATATGGTAACACAGTTAATAGAAATATGAGTAATTACAGATTATATTATGGCTTCACAATGACATACATACTGGTTATGAAGTGAGTTAAAAAAAAAATAGGAGACATTAATTGCATTTTATATATGGCTTCCTTATGTCACAAGTTTTTAACAAATGTGTGTTTTATTTGTCCTGTTTTCTTTGAAAGAAAAAAGAAGAAAGATATTTAGAGTATCACAATGCTCAAATAAAATTTTCTGGACAGGTTTGAGGGGATTCTAAAGTGTGTCAACCCAACCATGCTTGATTTTACATGTTTTCATCATTGAGCATTCAAATATGGTGACAGAATTTATGTTATTTTAGAGCTAGAAAGTATCTTAGAGTTCACTTTTATTTTTTAGATGAGTAAACTGAGTCTCAGAAAGAAGGAAGTTACATGTTAACATATGGGGTTAATGGGAAGGACATTTACTTAGTTTATAGCAGACATAACAGATATGTAGGCATTTCTCCATCACAGGAAATATGCCTGTACTATTATCACCTGAGATTAAAGGGAAAAATATCTTTGCTTTGCTTACAGAATATGCTTTTCAGTGTTCAGTCTATTGCAGATTAAATTTCATTTTAAAAATTGTATTCGCTTTTAAGATTCAATGCACAGTTTCGAGCTGAACAGCAAATAATTGGTCAAATAAGTTGGTCAACATCAAATCACTTTTACAGCTTACATAATCTTTCTTCTCAAATGCACCCATTTGCCCATTTCTCTAACTATCCTCGTTCTCCCTTTCCTCACCAACACTGCCCCCTACCCCCAGTACCACCAACTCTGCCCAATGTCCCTGGACTCAACTCTGTAGGTCTGTACTACAAAGGAAATGACAGATGACACTAGAAAAGCAACTGAAGCTAACGTGACTAATGAGTGTGTTTGACTTCAAATCAGCAAAACAGAGACTGTACAGTTGCACTGCCATATGGAAATGTTATTTTAAAAAAGCAGCTCATTGTACCACAGGTAAGTTTTTACAGTATTTTACTTTATAAGTTTATTTAACTGGTCCTTTAACATTGTATCATTAGCTTAAAAAGCCTATCCATGAAATAAACCACAGCTCCTAAAAAATTTTGGGTTTCTCTTCCCGTTACCAGTTCCCACGAATTCCATCATTTTCAATATCTTATTTTTTATTTGAATGATAAATCAAGATAGAAAATTCAGAGTGATCTAGAACATCCAGATGAAAGAAGTAAAAGGCTTTTCCTAGAACAATGATCAACACATATACATAGTTCTAGAAGAAAGTGTAGAGGCTGATGGTTTAAAAGAAAACCAAGGCAAAACACAGAAATATGAAAAATAAAATTCTACATATCTTTTCAGTAAATTAATAAGGGCATATTATCTCCCAAATTAGAAACAAACAAAATTTTCAGGTTCAAATGCAACTGTTTATAAATTTCAAAATCACTTGACATCTACAGAAAACCAAAGGTGAATCAGTGTTAAGATTTCTGCAACTTGGGATAAATGAAAATATGAAATAATGAATGAAATAATTATGATTCCAATGTTCCCAAGATTAAACTGAAGAGCTCTTAGGTAGGAAAATTACATGTTAGAAAAAGCTTTTCTCCCCAACAAAAGGAGTATTTTAGTAAGGCTCCCCATCACGTAGAACTGTATTTCCATAGTGTTTAAAACATTGCAAAGCAGTTTGCCACCTATTATCTTATTTGATCACCTCTCATTATTAGCACAGTGCATGGCAACCAGTAGAAAATGTTTAATAAATTTAGTTAATAAATTTAAATATTTATTAAATTGCACTGAATATCTTGTTTCCAGAGAAGAAAACTGAGACCAGGAAAGGATAAGTCAAACAGTTTATTGCCAGAGAAAAACTTACTTCTAGTCCCAGATTTAGGCCACAATTTTAACCATTTGTAATATTTTCAATAAAAATACCTGATACTCTTCAAGCAAAATTTACATTAGGCAGATACTACATTAATATAGAGAGTATCATCTCCAATCCCAAAGAACCCAAGTTAGAATTCTACCTACCTACCTACCTACCTACCTACCTACAACAACTGGAGTTACCTAGATGATGCACATCCTTTTAAAAGAAATGTGGGATGACCCAGCTACTTTAAAAGATCTAACTTGTTTATCTAACAAAGTGGAAATGCAATCCATGTGCTATGAAAAAACAAAGTTGTGAATAGGTTTTATTCTTGCTTATATCATACTTAATATAACAGAATAAAGGGCCTGTGGGCAAGTGAAGTCACCCTGGGGAGAGATTTTTGTAGATGATTTAAAAAACAGTATGTTTGAGAAACCCTTAAATTTTCCATTTGGTAAATGCAGATTCAACTCCGCTTCCTCAGAGAGACATCCACAGGACCCTTTAAGTATCTTGCCATCATCACTGGATTTTCTGTACCTCTGTATTTCTTCAATTTTTTTTAATATGGGAAATTCACATACTTCCTTTTCCAGACTAAACATATCACAGAAAGATGATATAATTATATTATCTGACTTAAACCTGAATAACAGGCAGAAAACTGAAGTCACTTTATAATGGGACTTAATGTTGTCATGTATGGGGCATGTAATAAGACATAATAAAACCCCCGTAACCACATCTTATTAATTTCAGAGAGCTACTTAAGATTCAAGACTCTTGGCCAGGTGCGGTGGCTTATGCCTGTAATCCCAGCACTTTGGGAGGCCCAGGTGGGTGGATCACAAGGTCAGGAGTTCAAGGCCAGTCTGACCAACATGGTGAAACCCCTGTCTCTACTAAAAATGCAAAAATTAGCAGGGCGTGGTGGTGGGCGCCTGTAATCCCAATTACTCAGGAGGCTGAGCCAGAAGAATTGCTTGAACCCGGGAGGCGGAGGTTGCAGTGAGCCTAGATGGCACCATTGCACTCCAGCCTGGGCAACAGAGTGAAATTCCATCACAAAAAAAGAAAAGAAAAAAAAAAAAAGAATCAAGATTCTTGAAAGTACACTTAGATTTGGGCTAGTATATAATATATGCTTTATTCCAGTAGATGTATAAAGGATAAAGAAGTACACAATTGTTAGAGAATACTGAAAAAATATTTTCTAAATTTCATTGAGTATTTCCTGACTTTTTATTTATTATTCTTTAAACTGATGTATTAGTCCCCATGATGGATTTATGAATGCTTCAATATAGGACTTCAGCAACAGAGGGGAATAAAGCAATACTTGTAGGATATCAGGGCAGCTTAATTGTCCAATTTGGGTTATACAATCTCTTGGTCTGTTACTAAGTTGAGCATCTGTCTATCTTTTAAAGTACCTGGGGAGGATCACTTGGGCCTGGGGACGCAGAGGTTGCAACAAGATGAAGTCGCACCACTACACACCGGCCTGGCAACAGAGTGAAACCCTGTCTCAAAAACAAACAAAAAACCTGGTAATAGGAAACTAACCATCTTCTTCTATTTACTGCCTACTAGCTCTGTGAAGGGCAAGTTACAAATCTTGCAAAACCTCAGTTCTTTCAGCTGAAAATGGGGTATAAATGCTACATTATAAGATTGTTGTGAGAAGAATATGAAATAATACATTAAAAAAATATCAGTACAGTACTTGCCACAGAAAAAACATGTAAGTATTACCTGAATAAAAGACTGTTCTTATTCTCTGGTGTGACCAGAGAAAGTGATAAAATTATCAGATATCCATCTTAGGAAAATAATAGTGATTGCATGCAATGACTTCTTTAAGCTAATATTTATTCAACTTTTAGGACTGCTAGGAGTTTTCATATCCACTAATCACATTAAGCTTCAAATACTTCACATAGGAATCACAATCTCCATCTCTTAAATGAGAAAATTGAGCTTCAGAGAGATTAAGTTAATCACTTGGGTTGAATAATTACTAAGTGAATAAAACAGGATTCAAAACAACATCTGACTGGTTTGACTCCAGAGGTTCGTTCTTTCTTCTATATGATTTGTCTTTAAAAAATAAAGATGAAAACCAACAGAAAGCATGCATTCTCAATGAGGGTGACACCTGATGAAAGTGAAAAACAATTTTCCTTTTTTGGAAGTGTAGAGTACAGATATATATGTGATACACAAACAGATTGACAGTACATGTGTGGTGAACAATGATCAAGAAAAAATATCTAAAAAGGTCTTTGGTGAGGAGAGAGCAAGAATTAACCACTCCCCACCCAAAAATAGGGAAACACTTATACAGGGCCAATGGAAGAATAGATTTAAAGTTCACAACACAAGCTTTATTTACTATGGAAATTCCATCAATAACAGGCTAGATCAAGCAGAAGAATGAATCTCAGAACTTGAAGACAGGTCTTTTGAAATAACACAGTCAGATAAGAATTAGGAAAAAAGAATAAAAAAGAATGTGCAAAGCTTACATGACATATGGGACAACCTAAAGTGACCAACTATTCAAATTTTAGGAGTCTCAGAAGGTGACGAAAAAGTGAATGGATTAGAAAATCTATTACTAAAACAACAGAGGAAAGTTTCTCAAGTCTAACGAGATTTAGACATCCAGACACAAGAGGTTCAGAGATCACCAAGTAGATACAATTTTAAAAGCTCTTCTCTGGCCAGGCATGGTGGCTCACACCTGTACTCCCAGTACTTTGGGAGGCCGAGGTGGGCAGAGGTCAGGAGTTCGAGACCAGCCTGGCCAACAAGGTGAAACCCTGTCTCTATTAAAAATAGAAAAATTAGCCAGGTGTGGTAACACATGCCGATAATCCCAGCTACTACTTGGCAGGCTGAGGTGGGAGAATCATTTGAACTCGGGAGGCACAGGTTGCAGTGAGCCAAGATTGTGCCACTGCACTCCAGGTTGGGTGACAGAATGAGACTCTGTCTCAAAACCAAGAAAAAAAGAAAAAAAAGGTGTTCTCCATGGCAAGTTATAGTCAAACTGTCAAAAGTCAAAAACAGAGGGTTCTAAAAACAGGAAAAAAAAAAAAGAGCAAGGGAAAAGCATCTAGTCACTTATAAAGGAACCCCCATCAGATTAACAATGGATTTCTCAGCAGAAACCTTACAGATTAGGAGAGAATGGGATGATATACTCAAAGTGCTGAAAGAAAAAGACTACCAGTCAAAGATACTAAACTTAGGAAGTTATCCTTCATAAATAATATCTTTCCCAGACAAAAGAAAGCTGATGGAATTCATCACCATGAGATGGGTTACAAGAAATGCCTAAGGGAGTGCTATACCCAGAAGAGAAAGAATAATATCTACAATTGTAAAAACAAAGCAGAAATTAAAAACAAAAAAACAAACAAACAAAAAAACACTGGTAGATCAAACACACAAAGAAGAAAAGATTAAAATGTTATGGCAGAAAAGCTCCACATCACAATAATAAGAGAACAAAGAGAACAAAACAAACAGAAATCAATTAATAAAATGACAGGAACAATCCCTCACCTATTAACAATAACCCTAAATGTAAACAGATTAAACTTTCTTCTTAAAAGGTGTATACTGGCTGAATGGATGAAAAAAACCACAATCCAACTATATGTTTCTTTCAAGAAACTCATCTCATCTGTAAAAACACATTGTGACTGAAAGTAAAGAGATAACAAAGATACTCCATGCTAACACAAACCAAACAAACAGGATTAGCTACATTTATATCAGATAAAACAGAGGTTAGGTCAAAAACAGTAAAAAGAGACAAACAAGGTCAGTACATAATTGATAGAGATCAATTCAGCAAGAGGATATAACAATTCCAAACACGTAGGCACCCAATCCTGGAGCACCTAACCATATAAAGCAAATTTTGCCAGATGTAAAGGGATAGACTCCAATACAATAATTGTTCAGAACTTCAACATCCCACTGTCAGCATTAGCTCATTTGAACAAAACGTTAATAAAGAAACATCGGATTTAAACTGGCTCATTTGAACAAAAAGTTAATAAAGAAACACTGGATTTAAACTGCATATTAGACCAAATGGACCTACACAAACAGAAGAGTTCACCCCATAGCTACAGAATTTTCTCAACAGCACATGAAACAATCTCCAGAATAGAATACATGTTAGGATACCAAACAAGTCGCAATAAATTTGAAAAAGTCAAAAACTGCATAAAGTATCTTCTTAAACCATATTGAAATTAAACTAGAAATTAATAACAACAGAAACTTTGGAAACTGTACAAATAAATCGAAATTAAACAACATGCTTCTGAATGACCATTAGGTCAAGGGAGAAATTAAGGATGAAATGAAAAAATTCTTGAAAAAATAGAAATGGAAACAGTGTAGCAAAGCTTATTAGACACAACAAAATCAGTGCTAACAGGGAAGTTTACGGCAATAAAGATTACATCAAAAAAGTAAAAAGATTTCAAATAAACAATCATTTGCATCTTAAGGAAATAGAGAAAGAACAACAAATCAACTCCAATATTAGGAGAAAGAAAGAAATAAGAAAAATCAGAGCAGAACTAAACAGAGACTAAAAAACAATAAAATGAAAACTTGGTTTTTTGAAAAGATAAACAAAATTGATAAACCAATTGCTAGACTAACCAAGAAAAAAAGAGAGAAGACCCAAACAAAATCAGAAATGATAAAAGAGACATTACAACTGATACCACAAAATACAAAATATCAGATACTATTATGAACAACTATACATTGACAAACTGGAGAACCTAGAGGAAATGAATACATTCTTGGAGACATGGCTTTATCAAGATCGAGCCAGGAAGAAATAGAAAATCTGAACAGACCAATAACAAGCAGTAAGACTGAATCATAATAAAAAGTCTCCAACAAAGAAAAGCCCAAGATTGGATGGATTCAAAACTAAATGCCACCAAACATATCAAGGAGAATTAATGCCAATCCTCCTGAAACTATTCAAAAAAATTTGAAGAGGAGAAAATTTTCCCTAACTCATTCTACAAGGCCAGCATTACCCTGATACCAAAACCAGACAAGAACGTAACAAGAAGAAAACCACAGGCCAATATCCTTGATAAATATAGACACAAAAATTCTCAACAAAATATTAGCAAACCAAATCCAACACCACATCAAAAAATTAGTACACAATGACCAAGTGGGATTTCGACCAGGGATGCAAGGACATCACATGCAAGACACATGCAAATCAATAAAACTCTCAACAAACTAGGCAAAGAAGGAACATGTTAACACAGTAAAGGTCACACATGACAAGCCTATAGCTAATATTCTATTGAATGGGGAAAAGCTGAAAACCTTTCTTCTAAGAACTGGATCTAAGAGAAGGATACCTATTTTCACCACTTCTATTCAACACAGTGCTGGAAGTCCTAGTTTTCATTTCATTGAAGAACCAAGTTTTCATCTGGCTCAGAGAGAACCAAGTTTTCAATTTCATTAACTTGCAACCAGGCAAAAGAAAGAAAAAAAGGCATCCAAACTGGAAAAGAGGAAGTCAAATTGTCCCTCTTTGCTAAAGATATGATTTTATATGTTAAAAAAAAAATCGCTAAAGACTTCACCGAAAACTCTTAGATCTGATAAATGCAGTACAGTTGCAGGATACAAAATCAACATACAAAAATAAACATTTCTATACAGTAATAAAAGAACTGAGAAAGAAATCAAGAAGGCAATCCCATTTACAATGACTAAATAAATAAATAAATAAAATACCTAGGAACAGATTTAACTGAGGAGGTTAAAGATCTCTACAAGGAAAACTACAAAACACAGATAAAAGGCATCGAAGAGGATACAAAGGGAAAGGCATCCCATGCTCACAGACTGTAAGAATTATTATTGTTAAAATGACTATACTGCCCAAAGCAATCTAAAAATTCAATATGATCCCTATCAAGATATATAATTTTTCACAGAAATAGAAAAAAATATCCTAAAATTATTATGGAACCAAAAAAGACCCCAAATAGCTAACACAACCTGAGCAGAAACAACAAAGCTGGCAGCATCATACTACCTGACTTCAAAATATAAGGTTATAGTAACCAAAACAGCATAGTATTGTTATAAAAACAGGCTCATAGAATAATGGAACAGAATAGAGAACCCAGAAATAAATCCACACATCTATAGCTAACTGACTTTATTTTACAAAGGTGCCAAGAATATACATTGAAAAAAAGATATCTTCTTCAATAAATGGTGCTGGGAAAACTGAATATTCACATGCAGGAGAATGAAGCTGGACCTCTGCCTCTCACCACATACAAAAATCAAATCAAGATGAATTAAAAACTTAAATGTAAGATCTACAACTACAAAATTACTAGAAAAAAACATCTGGAAAACTCTTTGGGACATTAGTCTAGGCAAAGGTTTAATGGCTAAGAACTCAAAAGCACAGACAATAAAAATAAAAATAGATAAGTAGGACTATATTAAACTAAAAAGTTTGTATACAGCAAAGAAAACAATGAAGTGAAGAGACAACCTGTTGAATGGAAGAAAATATCTACAAACTATATATCTGTAAAGGTACTAATTTCCAGAATATACAAGGAACTCAACTTACCAGCAAAAAACAAATAATCACACTAAAAAGTGGGCAAAAGACATGAACAGACATTTCTCAAAAGACAACATATAAATGGGAAACAGGTAGAGGAAAAACTGCTCATCACTAATTATCATGGAAATGCACAAAAAGACCACAATGAGATATCAGTTCTTACCCCCAGTTAGAATGGCCATTTTTAGACAAAAAATAATAAATACTGGTAAGGATGTGAAGAAAAGGGAACTCTTATATACTATTGGTGAGATTGTAAATTTGTACAGCCACTATGGAAAACAATATGGAGATTCCTGAAAAAATAAAAAATAGAATTATCTTATGATCCAGCAATCCTACTACTGGGTATTTATTGAAAGGAAAATAAACCAATACATCAAAAAGATATGTACATTCACATATTTATTGAAGCACTATTCACAATAACAAAGGCATGGAATCATCTTAAGTGTCCATCAATGTACAAATGGATAAACAAAACGTGAGGCCAAGTGCAGTGGCTCACGCTTAAAATCTCAATGTTTTGAGAGTCCAGAAGAATCGTGTACGGCCATGAGTTCGAATCCAGCGTGGGCAACATAGCAAAACCCTGTTTCTACAAAAAATTAATTTCAAAAACTTAGCTGGACGTTCTGGCACACGCCTGTAGTACCAGATACTTGGGTAGGTGGAGTTGAAGAACTGCTTGCGCCCAGGAGTTCGAGACTGCAGTGAGCTA
>NW_016107353.1:4948914-4991399 GCF_001604975.1 Cebus imitator | reverse complement strand
AAAAAATCTAGCACATATATAGACTAGAATACATACAACCATAAAAAGAATAAAATCTTGTCATTTGCAGCAACATGAATGGAACTAGAGGCCATTATATTCAACGAAATAAGCCAAGCAAGAAAGATGAATATCGCATGCTCTTCCTCACGTGTGAGACCTAAAAAAGTTCTCATGGAGGTAGAGAGTAGAATGTTATATACCAGAGGCTGGAAAAGTGTGTGAGTAGGAGGGAGGATAAAGAGACTTTGGCCAATGAGTATAAGCATACAGTTAGATAGAAGATTTACGTTCCAATATTCAATAGCAGAGTAGGGTGAGTATAGTTCGCAATAGTATACATTTTTCATAGTCACTAGAAGAAAGGACCTAAAATGTTACCAACACACAGAAATAAAACTCAAGATGATGAATACCGCAAATAATGACTTGAGAATCACACAGTCCATGCATGTAACAAAATATCAAATGTACCCCATAAACACATAAAACATTATGTATCAATTTAAAAATTTTACGATAATCAGGGAAGTTTGGATACTGAGTAAATATTTGCTGATATTAAGGAATTACTGGATTTTTTAGGTATGCTATGTGCTTATGTTTTTATAAAGGTTACTTAGTAAAATGTTTATGAAGAAAATGATACTATGTCTGGTATTATCTTCCAAATGATCCAGGGAGTGTGGGGTAAGTGGGTATCCATGAGTTGAAAATTACTGAAACGGAGTGAGTATAAGAGGATTCACTGTACTATTTTCCCTACTTGAGTGATGTTTAAAGTTTTCCATACTAAAAAGTTTAAAAATAAATTGCAGGATAAATTTTTTAAAAACAAGAAGACAATATTATATTCCAGGAATATGGATTGTATATCTCACAGTGAAAATAATTTATTTTAACTGCCTGAGAACCAAACTTACCAGATAGAAGCATGATAGTACCTACAGATGAAGGAAAAAAAAGGATTAAAAATAAAAAATTTGTTAAAGTCATTGATTTGCTAGCAATTTCATATACTATCAATAAACTATGCTTGAAAACTTAAAAGCAACTCAAATTTCCATAATTCTAAATTTATGAAAACAGTTACATATTATCAACTTAACCGAGTATAATATAAACATTATTATATCTGTTCAACAGAATCAACACTGTAAATATAAACTATGATAAAGAGTTACTGAACACCAAAACAAACACCATTTAAATTTGGTTTTAAGACTTGAGGGCAAGAAACAGGTTTGAAAACTTAAACAGTAAATAATTGCTGACCCAATCCTACTATCAAGAAACCATAAGAAGCCTAAGTCCCTTTCAACAGACCATATCAAAACTCAGAACTGTCATATCACCTTATTATTTATATATTTGAGTGACTATGGGTGAAGCATTGCAAAAATAAATTTACTTTCATACAAGCATATTTGTAACAATAAATAAGCTGCTCTCCTAAGTGAGGTGAACACATTTACTCAGAGTACTGTTTAGAACAGGCAATATACTCAGCCAAAAAAATGCACGATGAAACTGTATATAAACTGTATGAATTAATCTCTAAGCCTCTAATTCCTCATCTAAAAAATGAAACTAAAGATACTTTGCAAGGCTGTGGTATGGATGAGTGGCATCAAATAGAAGATGAATGGAACATGTCATTATTCAGTAAGTGGTCGCTACAATTTTTTTTTCAATAAGAGTCAAATATGGCATATTATATTGTGCCCTGAAAGAGTATATTAATTGTATCTAAGAGTAAATTTTGATCCCAAGCATTGATATTTTTATTATTATAATGGACTCATTTGGTTCAGTTTAAATTTGTTAAATTATCTTACATTTTTTACAGAAGGAAATATGTCAATAAACTTAGTTCTATAACAAATTTATAAGTGATGCTGATTTCTCTTTGTCTTACCCTATTAAAAACTGGATGTATTCAACCTAGGAATTTTAG
This sequence comes from Cebus imitator, assembly GCF_001604975.1. Taxonomy (NCBI): domain Eukaryota; kingdom Metazoa; phylum Chordata; class Mammalia; order Primates; family Cebidae; genus Cebus; species Cebus imitator. The sequence continues at coordinate 4,989,442 of NW_016107353.1, read as the reverse complement.
ACCAAGAGATGTCATAAAATTTTAAAGTAAAAATCCCCATAAAGAATTAAAATTAGTGAACTGAATCTAAATCAATCAATATAAGCCACGAAACCAGTGCTGAGTGCTAAAAGTTAGATAATGAAACATATACAGTGTCTGTAAATTATTTTTAAAATATGAAACAATATTATGTACTACTTACGGATGCATACATGGAGTATAAAAATGAAAACAGACAGGAAGTAAGCACATTGGCTTCAGGGCAGTCATTGCCTCAGAGGGAGAAAAATGGGCTGGGGAAATGTATTAGGGAACTTTAACAATAACATCCATGATGTAATTCTTAAAAATATCCAGGTGTTGGCAAAATAGGCTTCAAGGTAACAGTTATGAAATATATAAAATCATTTTGAAAATATAGTCATAAGGGGTAAAACTATAGATACAACACAATTATTTGGTGCCACTGGGAAGCTATCATTTACAGAGCCTTGTAATAATACAAACTATTTGAAAGAATCTCTGTATTTGCAATTACTTAGATGACACTATTGAGATGCTTTACCAAATCTGCAACTGTAGGGAATCTGGAAAGATTCCTTAGCATGCTTTGAGGGACGGGACTCTATAAATGAACTAGACCCAGGACTCAACCTTAAAGACAGCACATATTTGGTTCTTTGAAGAAGTCTTGAAGTATTCGATGACTCCCTAAAGCTACTACAGAAAACAGTATTTCTTTGCCAATCTTAATCTAACATTTTTTAATGGGGCCACAGTCTTTTTCTCTATTATTGTAAATGTTTCTTTTTTTAAAAATTTGCCCTAGTACAATCCAAGTCCACCCCCAAAGAAAGTAAAAAGTATTAGTATGAAAAACCCTGTCTATAATAAATTAGAGACCATTTAATCCTGCAGTCTTGGTCAAGTTCATATTTCCGCCATAGCACATTAGATCCTGAACAGTGTCAACTGACCTGAACTGGTTCCACTTCCTTTACTTGGGGTTGTTTCATGAGAAGGCTTGGTTGTCCTAGAAACAGATGTACTCTGTGTTGCTGTAATATGAGCAGAAGAGAATCTTTGTGTACTCTTGAGACCATTAGACACTGGGGAATATACATTAGAAGACTTTTGTGTTGCTGGAAGACTCTGCGTAAATGGAGCTTTTGCTGTGGTCAATCTTTGGTCTGTTAGTGTGGTCTGCATAGCAGAGGCATTTGTCATTATGGGATTGTGAGCTGCAGGAGGGGTCCTTGTAGATAAGGTTTTTGATATGAGAGATGTCTGAGCTGCTGCTGGGGCTTTGGTGGCTGAATCATTTGCTCTGCTGGGTTTTTGAGGAATTGGTGGGACTCCTGTAGCTGAAACATGTACTGTGGTGTGTCTTTGAGGTGTCGATGAGATTCCTGTACCTGGAACATTTACTGTGGTACGTTTTTGAGATACTGATGAAAATCCTGTAGCTGGAACATTTATTGTGGTGGGTTTCTGAAGTGCTGGTGTGGCTACTGTGGCTGAGACATTTACTGTGGTGAGTTTCTGAGTTGGTGGGGTTCTTATAGTGGAAACATTTACTGTGGTGTGTTTTTGAAGAACTGATGGAGTTTCTGTACCTTGAGTATTTGCTGTGGTAGTTTTCTGAAAAGTTGAAGTTTTCTGAGAAGCTGAAGTTTTCTGAGAAGTTGATGAAGCTTTTGTAGTTGGAACATTTACTGTGGTAGATTTCTGAACTGTTGGTGGGGCCATGGAAGTTACAGATTTTCCTGTGAAGGAAAAGGTTAAGAAATAAGTTAGCTGAGGCCGGGCGCGGTGGCTCAAGCCTGTAATCCCAGCACTTTGGGAGGCAAAGGCGGGTGGATCACGAGGTCAAGAGATCGAGACCATCCTAGTCAACACGGTGAAACCCCATCTCTACTAAAAATACAAAAAATTAGCTGGGCATGGTGGTGCGTGCCTATAATCCCAGCCACTCAGGAGGCTGAGGCAGGAGAATTGCCTGAACCCAGGAGGCGGAGGTTGCGGTGAGCCAAGATCGCGCCATTGCACTCCAGCCTGGGTAACATGAGTGAAACTCCGTCTCAAAAAAAAAAAAAAAAAGTTAGCTGAATACTGCTGGCCACGTTAAGATTGTTAGCCATTACTTGCTCTGTAGCTATCCTCTCTCTCTTCCCACAAACACCTAGGTATGACTTTCAGGAAACCAAGTCTTATTGTATATTTCTCAAGGAGTTGAAATGCTAAATTGCTTTGCTTTGATATAAATTATACCTACGAGTGACTAAAGCAGACTTAGTGACAAATTATGCTGAGGTGCCTAAGCTGCTTCTTGTGAAATAAATCAAACTTAGAGTCACTCCTGATCTTATTCTGTGGCACGTCTCTACTTTCTCTCCCAAGTTATCTTTTGTGGCTGGCTAATACTAAAGCACAACAGGATGTAGTCACTAGGCCAACAGAGACAATCACAGCGAGGCTATCTTCTCCATCGCTTTTAGGAAACCTTAATGATCATGATAACTTGCTTTGTTGCACTTCTTTTTTAAAGTAATGCTTGAGTCTGAATAAAAACAACTTCTTTTACTTCTCTTGTGATGGTTAGCAGCTTTCCATACATTAGTTCCTCTTTAGATTTCAGACTAGATAACAAGTCTGATGAAACTTTCCTAAAAACATATTCTGAAAAGCACAAATCTAACAGCAGGGCAACTTTTTAGGTCTTCAGAGTCAATCTGCCATTGGGTTGCTTATACAAAGTCCCTGTTGAGGCAGTATTGAGTAGTGCCGATGCCTGATTTCACCACATACTAGTGACTAACCCCTCTAAGCTATAGTTTCCTCATCTGCAAAATGAGGATAGAAGCTGAACAGACTGCATAATTATAAGAATTAAGGGAAATAACTGAGTAAGCTATTTCATAGTGTCTATCCCTAAAACAAGAGATTACAACATCCAGGATGACTGTTGACAGCCCCATCACAAACGGGATGCCCTAGGAACTCAGAGGGTGTTGGTTGTTTTTTCTGCCTCCTTACCTATCTCACAGGCTGCTGTAAGGGATAAATCCTAGCAGGTAAAATGCCTAGCAGGTAAAATGCCTAGCAGGTAACACAGCAGGTAACACAGGTAAAATGCCTAGCAGGTAACACAGGTAAAATGCCTAGCAGGTAACACAGCATTTAGCAGGCACTCAAACAATGATAATTATTATTAGGATAAGTTTTTGTATGAACCTTTCATTCTAAGGCCCTCCTATACAAAAATTATTCTTTGTTCTATCAAGTTAGTTCTCAGTTTTGACCCAGAGAATTTATATACTACCTTAGAGTTTAAATTTCCTAGAAATTAATTTATTAGTTATCTTTTCATTACTGATATCTAGTTTAATTGCACCGTGACTAGGAGGTATGCTCTGAGTAACTTCAATCTTTTGCAATGTATTGTAGCGTAGAGCCCCACATATGGTCAATTTTGCTAAATATCCCATGTGTACTTGAAAAAAAATACTGGCCACTGGTCCTAATGAGGTTCAATGCTCTTATATGCATCTATGTTTAATTGTTGCTCAGATCTTCTTTAGTCTCACTGATTTTTGGCTGCTCGTCCTATTAGCTATTGAGACAGGTGTGGAATTCTCCAACTGTGAGTGTGTATTTATCTGTTCTTCTGTCCATTTTTGCTACATATAGATTGAAGCTATTTTATCTAGTACATATAGATTCTGGATTGTGATATATTACTGTTGAGTTGGCCTCCTTGTCATTATGAGCTGTTTCATCTTAAAATATACATTGATCTTAATGTAACTATGTCAGCTTATTTTGAAGGGTTAATGTTTGCATGGCATATTTTTCCATCCTTTACTTTCAACTATTCTGTGTTCTTGTTATTAAATTGTATCTCTTGTAAATAGTAAATAACTAGGTTCCTTTTAAAATCTAGTCTGACAATCTTGGTCAAATTACCCTTAATGTAATTACTGACATACATGGGTTTATATCAACCACCTTATTAGTTTTCTATTTCACCCATCTATTTTGTGTTCCTTTCTGCTTCTCTCTCTCTTGTTCTCTTTTGAAATATCCATTATCATTCTTTTAGTAGGTTATGTATTTATGCATTCTTCTGTCATTCATTTGTAGCAATCCTAGAGATCACAATATTTATTAGACTATAAGTCAATCATGCAAACTATCACTTTTACCACTTTTTCAGTACTGCTAGAACAGTGTAACTTTTAAATGAATTTCCCTCTTTCTGCCTTTTGCATTATTGTTATTATGCATTTGTATTCTATGTATAATTCAGACCCCACAGGACATTACATTCACTGTTTGTAAACTCAGTATTCATTTACCCTTGTCAGTGTTCATTTCCTCTTGTATTTTCATGTTTTATCTGGAATTACTTTCATTCTACTTGAAGAATTTCCTTTAGTTTTTCATTCTGTGCATGTTTGGTCTGCTAATGCAAAGTTTTCTTGGTTTTTGTCTGAATACATCCTTCTTTTGCATTCAGTTTTGAATGACATATTAATTGGGTGTAGAATTCTGGGTGAGCAGTAATTTTCTTACAGTATTTTAAAGATTTTTTTCTTATTGTCTTGGCTTGCATCATTTTTTGCTGAGAAGTCAGTGATCAGTTTTACTGTTGCTTCTTTGAAGATTTTTTTGTTTGTTTTTGCTATGAGGTGCCTTAAAGTGGTTTTCTTTTTATTCAGCTTAGTCAGAGACCTTCTTGAACATGTTGGCTAATGTATTTTATCAATTTTGGAAAATTCTGAGTAAGTATCATTTAAAATATTTCTTCTGCTCCTATTTCTCTACTCTTCACCTCTTCCTTTTTGTCTCTCACTTTCTCTCTCCTTTTTCTAACATGTGTTAAAACAGTTTAACATGTCTCAAATTTTTATCTATATTTCACACTCCTTTTTCTCTTTGTGAATCAGTTTAGGTAGGTATTTTTAACTGATCTGTCTTCCAGTTCCTAACACTGTTTCCTGCTCTGTCTGAATCACCGCTAAACCTACCTATTGTGTTCTTAATTTCAGATCTTTTCCAGTTGTAGAATATCAGATTCCAATTCTCTATTGAAGTTCTCTTTTCTTTTATCATCTTAAACATGTTAATTAGTTATTTTAAAGTCCTCATTTGCGAACTCAATTATCTGGATATTCTTTATTTGGTTTTGTTTTCTCTTGATTTGGCCATATTTTCTTTCTTCCTTCCATATCTAACAGTCTTTTTATTGTATGTCAAACATTATATAATAAAACATCCAGATGATATGATATGCCTTCCTGATAAGCAGACTGCATTGAGGTAATCATATCTTTAACCTAGTAGGAATTGAACTGGGTTCCAGTTTCAGTAAGACTCTATCTACCTCTGCTCTTGCCTCCATTCCTTGAGAGTAGCCCTTCTGGGCTTCTGACTGAAAGCCTTGTGGATCTTTATTATTTCACCCTTGGAAGATGGCAGGAGATTCAGGTCTATCCTTCAGAGTTTCCCCAGTCCAGCCTTCTAATGTCCTTCCCCTTTACAGTTTCAAAATAAGCACCAATGTGCTAACAGGGAGACCTGTGGTATGCTATATAAAAGTCTGTTCCTCTGATAGGTATATGCTATCCAAATACCATCAAGTTCTGAGAGATATCATTTTATACTTTAGAAGCTTTGGGTCAAGCTTCCCAGCCTCATATGCAGCCCCCCAAATTAGCAAATGGCCTTTAGGAAAAATTGGTTTTGCATTTGAGGACTTCAATTTGCAGTGCATTACCCTATCCTTCCACAACCATTAAAGCTTTGCTGGTTTCTCTTTCCTGTAAGTAGTCTTTTGTCTGGGTCAGAGTGGATCCTTAGTCCAGGTTCAGAATCAGCAAATGTCCCTAGAGAAAACTGGCTTACTTCAGAATGGGTTGCCTTCACCCCTCTGCCCCCAGGAATTTTAGTTCATTCAGAACTTGTTGCTTCCACAGCTGTATCTTACGCCTTTAAAAATATAATTTTTTGGTAATATATTCAGATATTATAGTTGTTTTAATGGAAGCATTAGCCTGCCACGACCTACTTGGGTACTTCCATACAGTTTTTAAGCTCCAATTAACGATCATTTAAAAAAATAGAAAAAATCAATATGAACTGGATCAAATGGCCAAATTTTAAAAGCACACACACCAAACTTCATCATAATTAAATGAATTCAAATAATAAAGGTTTTACTGCCTACACTGTCAAATCTCCATAACAATTATTATCATTAAAGGTGCAAACAGCATAATGATGTAATATTAGTGGGAGACTAATAGGTACAGTCTTTTAAAAAGCAATGTTACAGCTATGAAAAATGTAATTCACATATCTTTGTTACAATTATACTGCAAGGAATTTATTGTACAAATGTACTTGCATACATGTGGAGTGAGAGATGTACAAGAATATTATGGCATCATTTGCAATAATAGCTCATAAAAGAAAACCAGAACAAAAAACCTAAATTGCCATCAATAGAGGAGTGGTTAGATGAATGAATGCCCACACTATTTACGTGACAAATAAAAAATATTTGTATGTTTATTTATATTCTAAAATAAAGCACAAGAATTTATAAAAAATGGTTACCTCTCAGAGCAGGACTAGTGATAGAGACTCTCACTTCTCATTTTGTACTCATCTCCATGGCTTTAATATTGTCATTATGTCTATATATGACACTTATAATAAAAAACTATTTTAATAAGGAATTTCTAAAATTCATACTAATAAAATTTCAATTATAATTATAAAAGTAAATACTCAAAGGCTTCAGTCATGCTGGCATTCACCACTACTTAAACAAATGCCTCCGACTGATACTAGGCAATAAATAGTTAGTACAGCGTCACTAATCTTCTAAATATTTCTTTTAAAATATATTTAAAGACCAGTTCTAAGGATTCTGAGAGTACTATCTGGGTATAAAAAGACACTGAAAGACTAGAAGGATGAAAGAGAATGGATAATAATAGAAATTTTGGAGGCAGAATATAATTGAATGTTAATTCAGTGAAGTTAACAGATGGCAAGAGTTTCTCAGTTGTTGCAACAAGTATGATCACTATCTAGAACCCTCAGTTCAATCTAAGATTCTCCCTTCAATTTAATAAACCACTTCATATGCTCTTTGTATAAACAAAGCACCTATATTAACTTACTGAAAGCAAATGGTATAAAACAGCAAATTTAAGCAAATTCACCAAAATTATGAGGCCCATTTTATATATACACATCATATATACATGTGTGTGTGTCAGTGTGTGTATACCAGCCAAAGACCTTTCTGAGAAGCTTTAGAAAAACTGTGTCCCCAAGAACAGAAAACCAAACACTGCATGTTCTCACTCATAGGTGGGTGTTGAACAATGAGAACACATGGACTCAGGGAGAGGAGCATCACATACAGGGGGCAGTTGGGAGGGGGTTAGGGGAGGGACGGCAGGGGGTGGGGAGGGATAACATGGGGAGAAATGCCTGATATAGATGAAGGGGGCATAGAGGCAGCAAACCACCTGGTTATGTAAGCACCTATGCAACAACCCTGCATGACTTGCACATGTACTCCAGAACCTAAAGTAAAATTAAAAAAAAAAAAAAATTGTGTCCCACAGAAAAACACAAGTATGCAGATGTAAACATTTTACAGTTTTTTCTTAGGGAGTTCATAGAATGTCTGCAACCCACATATATACCTAAGGGTAGCAATAAAGCAATTATCCAAACTGATTACCTTTGCATACAGGTGGTGGGCCACTCCATTCTCCTTCTTCACCATTCACAGTACAATAAATAGAGTTGTGTCCAATCATAGTGAATCCTCTATTACATAAATATGTTACAGACTGTGTGTGTACATAATGGTCACGTTCCCCTTCAATTATTCCATTGTCAATTCTTGGTGGTGTTGGACAATAAATTTCTTAAAAAACAATTCAAACATCTTTTAAATAAATAAAACTAGTATTTTTACAAATAAGGTGAAAACAAGTTAAAGATTATATTTTTAAAAAGTCAAAATATAATTTTTCTAAATTCAGCATTATCAACAAGAGATGCTTATAAATGCCTATTAAGTAACTGGTAGTATATTGGAACTTTGAATGCAAATGGCGTAGAAGACAAATGCTAACCCTGAGACCAATTCACAGAAATACTAAGATTCAGAACATGTATGTAAAAGAAAAATTATAAGATTTGAACATACCAAAATGATGCTAGGAAAAGTAAATGCTGCAGGGGTTTAGTGATAAAAGCAGTGTAGTCAGAGAAGACTTTGGCAGGGAAATAGAACTTGAGTTTAAACCTAATAGGTAGCATTATTTTAAGAAAGAACAGAGAAGAGAGCATTGCTCTTCACTCTAAGAGGGAAATGATAGCAAATGCAAGGAGCTGAAAATTCAAGCAGCATGCTTAAGAACTAAGTACAGACCATTTTGGATAGAGCAAGTATCTTAAATGTGAGGATTACATTTTGATTTCTAAAGAAAAAAATTTTAGCACATATTGACTCACAGAGGCTTTAATTCAAAATAATCTTACTGAGCAGCTAAACTTATAAAATAAATACAACAGAGTTTTTTTTTTTTTTAGTTATACTGTAAAAAGGGACCACTCTGTGGCAGCTGCCCTGAGAAAAAAATTCAAGAGTTCCACATGCTCTAGAGGCATGAAGTTTTTTTTGTTTGTTTGTTTGTTTTTTAAAGAATGAAGGCAATTAAATATGTGTATATGTCAAATTATGTTACATCAAACATACTTAAGAACACAGAGAATAGCCAGCACATTTATAAATCAATCACTTTAGGTCTTGGATCAAAACAAGCAGCAAGAACAAGCTGTTCTGATTTACAGTAACTTAGGGTGTGCAGGGACACATGTACCATCGGTTCAGTTCAAACATTTTCTGAGCACCTAACACAAGCAAGGCATTTTTCTGTAATTGGAAGTGCAAAGCTGAACAAGATATATAGCTCCTATGTCTTAAAAGCTAGTAGGAAAAGAGATTCAGAGATAATTTCAATACAAAATGCAAGGGTTATCATAGAAGTAGCCAGCCTGGAAATCTTCCTGATGGGCTAGAGAACTAATTATTAGTAAGGAAAATATAGCTAAGTAGAGACAGGCAGCCAGCTATGGTGGTTCACACCTGTAATCCCAGCACTTTGGGAGGCCAAGGTGGGTAGACTGCTTGAGCCCAGGAGTTTAAGACCAGCCTGGGCAACACGAGGAAGCTCTGTCTATGGAAAAAAAAAATAACACACACACACAAACAAATTAGCTGGGCATGGTGGTGTGCACCTGTAGTCCCAGCTACAAGGGAGGCTGAGGTGGGAGGATCACTTGTGCTGAGTAGGTTGAGGCTGCAACCACTGCACTTCAGCCTGGGCAACAGAGTGAGACCGTGTCTCAATTTTAAAAAAAAGAAAGAAAAGGAAAAAAGGGTATATGGAAACCACAAGCAGTTTGCACGTATAAAGCATAAAACATGAGGGCAAGACCTGAGCGTCAAGCAGTAGGTAGACCATGGCTGCCTTGTACACTATACTAAGGAGTTTGGGCTTTGTAAGTGATGGAAGATATGAATAAGCTCTAAGGAGGAAATAGACAAGTCACATCTGTGTTTCAGATTGCTCTGGATAAAATATGCATGAAACATTAATAGAGTAAAAGAATGGAGGCAGGAATCTTATTTCCACTGCCACTTGTTTTAGGATATGTGATCAAGTCTCATAGACCCTCTGATTGACAGTACTTTCTTACAGAAAATTGTAGGGTGGAAATCTTTTACCTATCATACTTGACTTTAGAAGTAATGGTTAGACAACAAATGACCAAGTCCAATACAAACCCTAAGTTTGTTTTTAATCCTCATTCTATAGTTCAGGAACTGGGACTCATAAAACTTGATGGTTTATCTTCACAGCTAATAAATTGAGAAGCATCACTAGAAAAGGTCTTAAAATGAGCAAAGCACTCATATATTGAAAGGTGGGTTGGCTACAAATACACACTGTGCTAATTCTTAATGGGCAAAAATTAATTTATCATTGAGCACTCACCTGAGTGCTTATATTTTTTAAAATCTTACCTCTGCACTCTGGCAATGGGTCACTCCACTGAACAGAGTTGCCTGAGACAAGACAAAGACTAGTAGTCTCGCCATATAATTTGTACCTGAAGCAACAGGGGAAGAGAAATAGTTTGTTACATTCACACATATTTGACTTTCCTCAAATTCTCCAGGTTATTATCTTAAAATATTGACTATAGCAGTAGGTGAAGATAAAACAGTAGGTGATAAAAGTCCACACAGTAGTTTAAAGGAAAAAAAAATTAAGTTTAAAAAGGTGACATCCAAAGAGTAAAAACGGGTAAGACATGCACATTTTTTATGTGCATGGAGAATGTGTTAGAATACACGAAGTGTTTTAAAACATTTTTAAATGACATAGATGATTGAACATTTTATACTTCTGAGTTCTAAACATAGGCTTCATAGAATATACTTATATTTAAAGAGTTCAAAGTACTTCCCAGATTTTATGTTCGTGACCTAACCAACACCTGTGTTTCATATAGGAGACAAGTGATATTGATCTTTTTATTTTATAAAGAATAGGGACACACAGTAAAATAGAATAATTTACAGATGTGACACAAAAAAATAAATATAAAGTTTTCAACAGTGTCTGAGACACCGATGGTACTCAATGAGTGAGTTCCTTTTTCCTATATAGAGAACTTATCAAAGAACTTAGTTTAGAATATTTTCACACTAGGAATGTCTTTAACTCATGCTATTTTGTAACAGCTTGTTTGCATATAGATAAACTCATAAGCAAATTCATTATTTAGGTCAATTAAAGACTGGTTTAGTATTTAACATTTGAAGAATTATTTCTGCAAGTAACGTCATCTCAAATTTTTTATTAATCACATTTAAATTTTTTTACTGAATCACATATGGACTGAAATCAGAAATCAGAGAATTTGGTGGTATAAGAAATCTTCCTTTCTTGCCCCATTTTACTAAACGTAACTGTGAGGAGCTCATGATGAAGGGTCTTTGAGGAGAGGGATTGTTTTAATTGCTACTAGCTATGAATACCAGTCATGAAACTAACAATCTCATCTTAAATCCTAATTTGTTTTCTCATTTCCTAAATACAGGGTTTTAATATGCCCAAACTTACCCTGGGTTACATGAGAAGGTGATGGAAGCACCAAATAATATGCCATCTGGTATGTCAATGTGACCATTTAGTAGTTCTCCAGGATTACGGCACGATTGCTCTAGAATAGAATACAAATAGATTTTTTAAATTAAATTATCAGGCATACAAACAAAGAAGGTAACTATGTGAGGTGGTGGATATATTAATTCACTTGACTGTGTTAATCATTTCACAATGTGGACATATATCAAAACATCATGTTGTACAACTAAAATTTGTCAATTATACTTCAATAAAACTGGGGAAAAATTTGAAAAAATTATCAAATATCATCATCTGAACCATTGATATTTCTCACCCTTAAACTTCTTTTTTAAATTATTATTATTTTTCAGATGGAGCTTCACTCTGTTGCTCAGGCTGGGGTGTGGTGACATAATTTTAGCTCACTGCAACCTCTGCCTCCTGGGTTCAAGGGATTCCCCTACCTCAGCCTCCCAAGAAGCTGGGATGACAGGTGTGCACCACCACACCCAGCTAATTTTTGTATCTTTAGTAGTCAGGGTTTCATCACGTTGGCCAGGCTGGTCTCAATCCCCGGATCTCAAGTCGTCCACTTTCCTTGCCTTCCCAAAGTGCTGGGATTACAGGCATGAGCCACCATGCCCGACCATTAGTCTTCTTTAATTTGAATTTCACTTTATAATAAGTTTTGAAAAAGCAACATATTTAGAATATATATGTGTTTTATTTTAGGTAACCTCCAACTAATTAAGTATGAAATTTTCTAGTGAATAAGTATTCCTACCACATAAATAGTTTGTCTAATTCAAAATAAATTAACACTCATGGTCCTATCAAGAAATATCCTAAATAATAAATAGTATATACATACAGAGTTCTAGCATGAACGAAGGAAGGAATACCATTTCCCCCAAACACCAGATGGTTGGAAACGCTTTTTAAAAATTTTACTTACTTTTACAAAATTCAGGTGCTGTGGACCATGTTAAATTCTGAAGGCAAGTTACGTTTCTTGGTAGAAAAGGGACTCTTCTGTAACCTGGACGGCAGTCATATTCTATAACAGTACCAACTGGAAAATAATTCTGACTGACATAAGGCGGTCTGAGGGCTGCAAAACTTAGTCTGGGTGGTGCACTGCAGCTACCTGAAAGTATTAACAAAAGCAATAACAAAAAAAGTAGTATTTTGTTTTATAATCTATGTTTAATTAATTGGACGCTAAATCACCCTTCCTTACTGCTTTGTACATATTTGGTATTTAACTATATTAATATCACCATGGCACTTGCAATCTATCAGATGTATTCACATGTATACTTGATTTCCTAGTTACCAGAGGTTTAGGAAGTAGAGCTGGCACACAGATATCACTATCCCCACTTTAAAAAAGTAATAATAATATTTAAGTTCTCTGACATTCTATAAATGTTGATTTCTTTATCCTGCCCTAAAGAACTACACAGCACCATATAGTACAGGGATAGGGCATTTCCAGACCCCTGGACTAATGTCCTGCACAACAACAGCAATAGCAGCTAATATTGATCGAACACTTCTAAATGTTTTACACTTAAACTCATTTAATTCCCATAAGCCCTGGGGTCGAGGATCAGATGAGTCAACTGCATACGTAGAGTATTTACATCTGTAAACAGCTGGGCAAATGTGAATCTAGAGAGGCATGGTCAAGTGGAAGGGTCATTGGATTTGCAGTCAGAAGGCCCGAGTTTACACCTCGGTTTTGGTATAAAAGCTGCTGCTCTTGAGGAAGTTATTTAACTACTAGGACCTGTCTCCTCCACTATAAAATGAGGATAAGAGCCCCAACTTACCTCATGAGGTTGTTTAAGGATTGGATAAAGTAATAATATGGGGAAGAGTTATCAATTCTAAACCATGATACGTGTGCAAAGACTATGTACTTGATCCTACTGCCTCTATCGTGGATAATAATAGAAAGTTAAAGCCTATTTTATGCGTTGCTTCTGAGTATTTGTGGCAATTTCTGTATTTACTGTAGCTTCCATTGATCTAAGTTGTTCAAAGTCGGGTTATTGACTATCTTTACCCATATATCTCAAAGCTAATACAGGGCTATGTAAATAACAGATTTTTTTCCTCCAAAATAATGCCAATATGTATTTTATGAAACCAAAGGGCACATGAGGTGTGGATGACTGAATGTATATTCACCTAAAACAAGAAATCTTGATCTACTAGATATCTTAATATCAAACACAGTTACTGTGTTAGCCCCAAAACTTCGCTGGGCCTTTTATTTATTTTTAACAATCAATCAATCAGTCCACATATCTGTATCCCAATTTATATATACATACGTCCCTATATATATATATCCCAATTTATGTATATACACATATGTTTTCAAAGTAGCAAGAAGAGAAGATTTGGAATATTCTCCACACAAACGCTCAGTGTTTGAGGTGCTGGCTATCCCAGTTACCGTGACTGATCATGACACATCGTATGCATGTGTCAAAATATCACACTTACCCTATAAATATGTACAAGTAGATTTTGAAATAAATATTGAGAGGTTTTAAAAATGCCACCACTGGGCTCTATTTGGCAAGTCCTACTTTACAAAATGATATTTAAGAAAACAGATCACTTATGCTGTGTCTCAAGGCAATTGCCAAATATATTTTATATATTTACTCCCTAAACAATACCTATTGTTTACTACTGTTTCTCTACTAGTTCGTTCAACAGGTACAGTGTTAGGAAGAAAAACTCTTAATGAAGCAGCAGGACCTACTCAGGGAGGAGAATGCCTTCAATTAGCTGGAGTGTGACGTGCCAACAAGGTAAACCTGGGGTTTAAAAACGCTAGAAAACGATCAATTGCTGGTCACTCCAAAGATATATAAAAATAAATATGAGATACATTCCATTCTCATAACTTTTCTAAAAGGATGAAGAACTTACGATTGCAGAACTCTTCAATATCTGTCCATTGATCGTCCTGACCGCAGATCACAGAGTCCTTCGAGCCAGGAATTTTTGCATAGGTTTCATTACATTCGTACGTCACTGTGGCGCCCTGGGGAAAGCTCGTAAGGCCTCCCAAAACTGGCTGGGCATTAGGTACCTCTGGGGGAAGGCCACAGTCACCTACGGAGGCAAAAGCAGAACTGAAGGGAATGACTATCAAGTGTCCTCACAGCTGCTGTTTTTAAGACAAGGCCCCTTGAAATGCCACGCCTGAAGGTGACCGCAAGTTTACAGCACCGTGTGCTGCCCGCGGCTGGACTCCGTGTCGAGAGTGGGGAGCGGTCGGCGGTCTGGCCTCCCACCCTTTGAGACCAGCTTTTTCGGGGGGTCAAGGATACACTGTCGTTGGGCCCTCCCTTTCGATTTTCCCAGCTTAGGCGGCTCCGGAAACCCAGCCGTGGACGGTTTAACCCTCCACGCCGACCCCTAAAGCCAAGTCAGCTGGGGGCCGACACAGCACGAGCTCCAATCGCTGGTGAGCGGTGAGAGCCTTAAAGGTACAGGACGGCGGAACCACGACCGCGGGCCACGCTCCTCACCTGCCAGGTCCCCGGGCCCTGTGTGTGTTTCGGAGACCGACCTGGACCGCCCACCCAGCCCAGGGGCTTCCCCGGCCGCCGGCCCCGGGTCCCCACTCACCCCGCACGCCCGGCAGGCACAGCAGCAGCAGCAGCCCCGGCAGCCCGCCGAGGAGGCGCAGCGCCGCGGGCGCGCTCGGCTGCGCGACAGTCATGGCGCGCGGGGTCAGGACAGGAGACTCCACCACTTCGCAGCAACACCCAGCGGCGCGAGCCAGTTGCAGTGAGCGGCGGCGGCGCCTCGCGGCTCCGCAATACCAGTTAAATGAGCGCTGTGGGCGGGGCCCGGGCCGGGGCTCCGTATCACCAAGGGTGGAACAACGAAGACGGGTGGAGCAGGGGTTTGTTGAGATCAGAGGCCCCGGCGTCCCCTGCCCCTGGGAGCCCTGGACTAGGGGACGACAGCACTGGGAGGGAGAAGGAGCTCTCCGGCAATCCCCGCTGAGACTCACTCTCTCCACTGCTGGGTGGGGCCTGCGATGACCGGCCTTCTGGAAACGTAAATATCTTCTTGCTACGTCAACACAGACTGGGTGGGAACGGGAGGGGGAGGGGTGCCCGAGTATCGCAGGATAAAGATCGCTGGCCTAGCCGCCCCAGCCAGAGTTGGTCTAACCGGAGTATCCGCGCGCTTGAGTGCTGCCAAGTCGAGCTGCAGGTGCAGTGGCGTTCCGGGATTGAAACCCGGTCCCTTCCCGGCACCGTGGGCCTTCTCCTGGAAGGTCTGTCCAAGGCCAGCGCGAGGGTGGGGAAATAACTAGGGAGGCAGCGCGTTACCTCCTAGGACATTCTCTAATGTGAAAACAGAGAAACAGGCTGAGTAACACAGCAGGGAGTGAGCATTGTTCACACCTTATTCGGGTGGGAGTTAACTTTCTTCATCTGGGTTCTCCTTATTTACCAAAGATATCACTTTGGGATTACTCCAGCCTGACTGTAGAGAGAAATTCACCTGTATGTCTGTGTGTGTGTGTGTGTGTGTGTGTGTGTGTGTCTGTGTGTGTGTGTGTTGGGGGGCGGTGGGGTCGGGAAGGGGTGAGATATCAACAGACAGACCCCGAAAAGCTGAATGGTGGTGGGGTGGATTTTTAAGAGGAAGGCTTGCTACAAACCCTTAAGAATAATAGCCTAAGGTTTGCAAGACTGGCCACACATAAGAATTACGTGGGGAGTCTTTTTTTTTTTTTTTTTTAAATCCAGAGGCCCAAGCTGCACCTTAGACAAATTAAATCAGCATCTCTGAGGATGGGACTGGGTATCAGGATTAAAGTGCTGTACTGTGCAGCCAGGTTTGAGAACCAGAGACCTGTATGGTACTGGTCAGAGAAAAGATCTAGTCAGCCCACGAACACCCCTGTTGTGGGAAGTAGAAAAGTTTCTTCTTAAAATTTCCTTTCTTGTTAAAGAATAAGTGTGCTTTAAGTCCTATCCTGTGTTAAACATGCCACACTTACAGGTACGTAGTACATTCTATGTCCTTGTACTTTAACCAAGATATGTGTGCTCACAGGCATATCCCAGCTCTCCATTGCTTTTACCTGTTTAGAAAAGTTTTACGTTATTAGCCACTCGGGTTTTAGTTTAGATTGTGTGGTCTGGCTCCAGCCAACGGAGATCAGACACAGCAGTAAGGACAACCCCAAAAGCGTAAGGAATAAATGTGCCTGTTTTCCTTTATTCATTGTACTCTTGTGGCATGTTGCCTAGCTAGCTAGGGTACTCTTCCTGCAGTCCACGAAGTAAAAATGCCTTGCTGAAAGATCCCTTGTCTCAGTGCTAATTTTTCTTTGCAGCACCGAGCATCCATTTCCAACACCTGTCAAAAACAGAAAGGATATAGGTGGCAAGGTGGGTTTCCCACCTTCATAAGAATAGCTTCAAAAACATGTTTGCCTATAGTAATTTATCTGTGTCTGGCTAGCAGAGCCCCAGCCTAGATTCCTTTTCCCTTAAATGCCTTACCTGGCTAAGTGAAATTTCTTACTTGGAATTATACTTTGCTCCATGGACCAGCTGTGGGGGTATTTGTATTCTTCCCTGAAGGTTTCTTGATAGCTCTTTACTCTTTACGTTGGTATGAGCTTTATAAGGAGGAAAACAACAATTTTCAACCATAGTGTTTTCTTTGACCCATTCTCACTGTGTAGAACCAAACCCTATGTTGCCCATTGCGGGAACCAATCCTACAGTGATTCCAAGTAAAGGACTACTGTAGGATTTCATTGAAACCTAACAATATTTGAACATTTTAGAGTTTAGAAGTTAGGGCGCAGGGCTTTTACAACCATCTAGAGTCATCCTCATTTAATGTTAAAATATCTTACTTTTACTCCCATATTAGAAATAAAAACACAAGGTATGTCAGGACCCGGCATAGTACTAGCTCTTCATTTATTCCACCTAATAACCTCCAATAACCTTTACCACCACTCCCTTCTGTCCTGCCTTTAGAAATAGGTCATCTTCATTCCTGCTTGGGCTCACAGAATTGGTGTGAAAGGCAAGGTAGTATTATGAAAAGACAGGTTCAAGTAAGACGAGTTATACAGCTGTCAGAAGACTTAACATTGAAGCCTGTTAAAGCTCTCTACGTGTTTATTATGTGACTGTCATAGCTTTTTTTTTTGCAGAGAAAACAATGAGCTCTGCAAAGTGTCAAAAATATTATCTCTGTCACCCAGCTTAGTGACACTGAATGGCCTAATCATCCACCTTCCAGAATACTTAGTTCTTGGCAAAACCTTTTTTTAAAAGGAAAGTTTGGCCAGGCCTGGTGGCTCATGCGTGTAATCTCAGCACTTTGGGAGGCCAAGGCAGGTGGATCACCTGAGGTCGGGAGTTCCAGACTAGCCTGGTCGACATGGTGAAACACTGTTTCTACTAAAAATACAAAAAATTAGCCAGGCCTGGTGGTGAACACCTGTAATCCCAGCTACTCGGGAGGCTAATACGGAAGAATCACTTGAACCTGGGAGGCAGAGGTTGCAGTGAGCCAAGATTGTGTCATTGCATTCCAGCCTGGGCGATGAGAGTGAAACTCTGTCTCAAAAAAAAAAAAAAAAAATTATGAACAAATTATGAACAGTTACTGGATGGAGTCTTAAGTAATAGTTACAACCACCCAAATTTCAACATTCTGAGGGGAAGGAAGCAAAGAAATCCACTATGCATTTACTCAACTTAGAAAGGGGATCTATGATAAAATTTATGTATTCCTAAGAAAAAGCAAATATGTGAATTTATAACTTACTGAAGATTATTTTAAATAAATGGCCGCATTTGTTGTGTTCCAGTTGCTTTATACACACCGTACCATTTCACCAACAATACTTCATGAAGTGACGATAACTACCCACATTTTACAGACAAGGAAACAGGCTGAGAGGCTGTTTACCAAAGTCCATTCACTAACTCGTGACCAGGCCAGAATCTAAACCTAGTTTGATTCAAAAACCTATACTTCTCCTGTCCTACCATACTACTTTCTTTTTATTGGAATCAGCAAAAATTTCTTATATGCAGAGGACAATGAACTAGGTATTTGGGGAGGTGATTTGGGAACCCAGGGGCTTATGGTGTGAGCAATAGTTCCAAAGCTTCATACTTGATCTACCAGAAACTAGCTATGTGTCTTCAGCTGAGGCACTGTGCCTCTCAAAGGCTTATTTCTGCATTGAGAAAAAAGCATTTGGCAGTAAAATAGTCTATATAGAGCTTCCAATTCAAAACAAGCTTATGTAATTAAGTCTAAATACAAAGAAAATAGGTTCATGATTTTGTCAGAGCAAAGGACCACGGCTTTTGTCCCAGGAACCACACAATGATGAAATCAAAGACTGTTTAATACACTTTCTTAGTGCACAAAAGCACACTAAGTGTCAATACTTGCGTCTGAGAATCTATACTCTAGTAGGGAGGTTTTCCATGATAAATGCTATACAAATGTCACAACCAAAGTGGTATAGGGCTTCAGAAAGGAGAGAAGGCAGCGTGGTAATTGGGGTGGGGAAGGCTAATGGCCTGGTGAGTCAACTAAATATGACAAATATTAATGCAATAGGGCAAAAATAGGGTAAGATACTAACAAAGGTTTGGGGTCAGGAAAAGGCCCATTGATTCCAAGAGCAGTAAAGAGCTTAGGGACAGCATGGAGAACTGAATTGAGGCAATGGAAGAAGAGGCTGAGAGACAGGCTGGGAAGAGACTTGAGAGAGCCTTAAAGACAAGGCCTGTGCCTTTTACACTATTTAGAAGCATTAAAGGACTGTGGACAGTTGTATGGAGGAAGCACATAGGTAATTTGCATAAAAGATGCTGGAATGGGAATGACTGTGTAAGCAAAGATCCAATTTAACTACGATAGTCCAGGTGTTTAAGATTAGAGAAAAATGTGTTTAGTTTTAAAATTACATTAAGGAGTTACAGTCCTGTTGCTCTATAAAACTCCTGATGCAATTGTTATAGACTTTTGAGTTTCCACTCTTGCTCTGACCAAACAAGTTTCAAAGAGATAACCCACAGAATTTGGCAACTAATTAGATAAGGAACAGGGGGGAAAAGATGTTAAAGATGACTTGGAAGTTTGGAATTTGTGAGATTAGGGTCCCTATTTAAAAGAGCTACCCATTCCAGAGTCAGGAGGTAATTTAGGGAAAGAAGAACAAATTCGGCTTTACACTTGTTGAATTTTAAATGCCTTGGCAGAGTTTGTATGGGGAGATGTCCAGCATGCAACTGAAACGGAGGCAAGATTGAGCTGGGGTGGGTGGAGATGTGGCTGCAGGCAAGATTTGAACCAAGGGAGTATGTGAAAATAGAAACGCAGAGAGTCTCGAGGTGTGAGACGTGAGGAGCCGGACGTTCGACAGTACAAATGACAAAGAAAGGGAAATGAGCCGGTAGTGGAAAGGAAAGAGGATTGTGCAGTTTCCTGAAAGCCAAGGGAAACAAAACTGTGAGCAAATATCACCCTCATTGCAAGTGAACCAGCTGGTATTTAGGGAAGTTAAGAAACTAGCCCCAAACTGAATAGCAGTATGGGGCAGTAGTACTAGGACTAAGGATCCTAACGCCTCTGTTAGACTGCCCAGGCATCATTCTTTCAGGAAATCTCCCTTGCCATGACATCACGCCTGGTACCTTCCTCTATGCTACCAAAGTACTCAATGTGCCTATCTGTTCCTCACATCTAAGGAGCCAGTTTATTTCATATTTACATTCTAACTCAGCGTAGATTTATTCCCCACTTAACATAAAATGGCCGATGGGGGGGACTTTATATTGAGGCATTTTTGTCATGCAGCTGCAAATACAAGCAATTCTCCTACACAGAATAAGGGTATTTTTTAAAAAATAAATGAAAACAAATGAGTGGACTCTGCTGTTTCTTATACATGAGTTCTTTTCTCCAGTAATTCACTAATCAAGGTATCCGTGTATTGCAGCACACATGGTAGTTTTTTTCACTAGGCGCAGGATCAGCAGGACCTCGGAAAACATGGCCTAACACCATGTGACATGTTCACGATGAGTTGGCATCCTGCCCTGCAGCTGGTTTTTCTGTGCGTGTGAGAATAGGCTCAGCAGCCAAGTGAAAATGCAATGTTTGACTCATGTGAGCAAATATTTCTTGGCTAAGACCCAGTTTTCTGAGACATCAGTGAATTTTTGCTACCTCTACTTTGGAAGTAAGGGCAGGAACAGAAAAAGAGTGTGTGTGTGTGTGTGTGTGTGTGTGTGTGTGTGTGTGCGTGCATGCATGCACACACATGTGAGACTGTTCATGTGTGAACTTCAAATCTTATGAATGTTTCATATAACAAGACTTGGCCAATTTACATGAAATCTATAAAAATAGACATGTCATGACATACAATTTGAAAAATCTGTAAAAGCAATATAAAATTCTCATATATTAGCAGGGTGGAGATCAGAAGTTGTTCTCCTTATTCATTCCCCACCCAATAGTATTTTTCCTTTAGGAAAGATTAGGTCATTTACAAAGTTTCAGAATGATTTAAACATTGGATTCTTTCCCTACCTCCACTGTAGTCCCATCTGCAGTTTGTTTGCCTTGGTTAATCAGCTTGCAAGTTAAGAAGCAGATTTACAATTTAAAGTTTTTACAATTGCACAAGGGTATGGAGGAAAGAAAGAAGCAATTCGCATTAAAGGGATCACCTTTCATTGATACTCTCACTTTGAGACCTAACCTTGCTTAACCATTCAGCAATGCCATGAGTAAACTATTATTACTTCCATTTGCACATGTTGGAACAGGTTCAGAGGGGAAAATGATTGGGTAAGACAATACAGATGGCAGAGCTAAGCAAAATTTGAACCCGTAGCGGGGAGATCCCATAAGAGCCGAGGCAGGAGCAAAAGGCCTCAGCCTATTTCCATATAAATAATGAAGAAGAAAGTAACAAAGAAGACATACATGAGGCCAACAAACTTGAAAAAATACTCATCATCACTGGTCATTAGAGAAATGCAAATCATAACACATTGAGATACCATCTCACGCCAGTTAGAATGGCGATCATTAAAAAATCTGGAGACAACAGATGCTGGAGAGGATGTGGAGAAACAGAAACACTTTTACACTGTTGGTGGGAGTATAAATTAGTTCAACCATTGTGGAAGACAGTGTGGCGATTCCTCAAGGACCTAGAAATAGAAATTCCATTTGACCCAGCAATCCCATTACTGGGTATATATCCAAAGGATTATAAATCGTTCTACTATAAGGACACGTGCACATGAATGTTCATTGCAGCACTGTTTACAATAGCAAAGACCTGGAACCAACGCAAATGCCCATCGATGATAGACTGGACAGGGAAAATGTGGCACATATACACCATGGAATACTATGCAGCCATAAAAAACGATGAGTTCGTGTCCTTTGTAGGGACATGGATGAACCTGGAAACCATCATTCTCAGCAAACTGACACAAGAGCAGAAAATCAAACACCGCATGTTCTCACTCATAGGTGGGTGTTGAACAATGAGAACACATGGACACAGGGAGGGGAGCATCACACACTGAGGTCTGTTGGGGGAAATAGGGGAGGGTCAGTGGGAAGTGGGGAGTTGGGGAGAGATAGCAGGAAGAGAAATGCCAGATGTAGGTGATGGGGAAGAAGGCAGCAAATCACACTGCCACGTGTGTACCTATGCAACAATCTTGCATGTTCTTCACATGTACCCCAAAACCTAAAATGCAATAAAAAAAAATAAAAGAAAGTAACTAGAAATATAACTGTAGTAATTAGTTATTCATATGTGATCTTAGTTATTCATAGGCGATCTTAATTCTTTTACTAATGCCTCTCAGGTCAGAAGTGTGAACCTGGGGTTACATTGTGAAGTGAATGACACTAAGGCAAGATGCTCTCAGCCCTCTGTCACGCCCGCATAAGGGTTGCTGCAGGGCGCCTCGGCTGTGCGGCAGTGCCAGTGCTGTGAAAGCGCCTGCTGTTTAGCTAGCTAGGGAAGGAGACGTCCAAGATGGCTGAGACATCTCCTTCCTGAGGAAGTTTGGAGAAAATTCCACTTCTCCAAGCTCTTGTGGTGAGGCCTGACGACTGTCAGGCCGGCCTGCAGACATCCGGGGGCTTAACTGTCCACGTGATGCTGTGCTTTGGTGCTCACGTTCCATGTCTACTCTCATGTTCCGCTTCTGCACCTGGTTCCTTTTTTCTTAGAAAAAATAATCAGTAACAGTAATATAAATCTTAACGTTTTAGTTCTTTCTTGATAACTATGGAAAAGGTGCTGATGCATTATGCTCCTTACCACACTTTGGGTGCCAGAAATTCCTGAGCCCCTACCTCAATGACACATGACGTACATGACACTATCACTGCCATGCCCTACCCACCCTGTCCCCAGATTTACAACTCTAAAAGTGAGAGCATCCCGGTATTCAGGGCCACTGCTGGTCTCCGAGATTTGGGTAGCAGTGGACCCCTGAGCCCAAACTCTCTTTTCTCTATCTCTGTGTCTTGTGTCTTTTATTTCTACAATTTCTCATCTTCACACCAGCTGGGAGGGGCTCATAGAACCCTGTGGAGGGGGACCCTATAGAACCCAGGTCTGGGGAGATTTAAAATTATGCTCCTTCTGCTCTATGTGTTACCTTTTATTTGTTGGTGCATAATGAAGAAAGGGTTTCTTGATCTTTCTCAAAGTATTCATTGGTGAGTATTTTCCTAGCACTGTTCTTTCGGTTGTCAAATAAAATCCATTTACATAAATGATGATCATTTCTCTAGAATAAACTGTACTTTCTCATATGGCCAAATGTTCTGCTATGAAGAAGGGAGTTTACTTCAAACAAACAATAATTGCAGGTTTTGTTTAAAACACTTCTGTTTCTCAAGGCCCCCATCTAATAGCATCTCCCCTATTATTTCTGTGACATACTTTCCGCCTGATGTTTCCAAAGCACGTGGCCTCATTTTGATGTCACTTAGTACATTCAGCCCAAAAGTCTATAACAATTATGTCAGGGTTTGTTTGTGTGTGTGTCAGGGTTTGTATGGAAAAGAACGAATTTGGAAAATACCTCAGTAACTTCTTATATAAGACACTTAACCATATGACTTGATAATCCCATTTCTAAGTATAGACAAAGGAAAAATAAAAATGTCTACAAAGATTTGTACATAAATGTTTATAGCAGCTTTATAACAGCTACAAGCTGGCAACAATTCGTAAATAGCCTGAATGGTTAAACAAATTGTGGCACTTCCATACAATCAACACTACTTCCCATTAAAAAAGAACAAATTATTGATACACACAACAATAAGAATGCATTTCAAAAACTTGCTGAATGTTGGAAACTGGGCACATAGAGTGCATATTATATGATTTTATTTAGATGAAATTCTAGGAAAAGAAAAATCAATGTATGATGATAGAAATCAAAGTAATGACTGGAGTGGGGAGTGCAAGAGGGTAGGAGAATTTACTGCAAAATGGCAAAAGGGAGCTTTTGGGGGACAAATGTTCTATCTATTTATTAGGGTAGTGGTCACATGGTATGTCCATTTGTCAAGACCCATTAACTGGATACTTTGAATGTTACTATTTGTTTTATGTAAATTATACCTCAGTGAAGTTGATTACAAATCACAAAATAGAATCAAAGTTTTCAGATGTGGAATTTGTGGGCTTTGGCAACAACGAATCAACTGGGTCATATGTCAAGGATAGCACAGCCAAATACACCTTTTCTCTTTTTGCCCCCTAATTTAGTCAATCAGTTTGAAGTAGTGTTAACCATGGATGTGAAATAATCAGAGCCCATAAAGAACAATATGAATGGACTTTGCTGACGTGCAAAAAACTGAGTTGTTTTATATATATGAGAAAATTGGCAAAATCACAAAACAGTTATGCATATTGCATTGGCCATTTGATGTGGATAGTATAATCCCAGTTGTTTACTGTATTCTGAGAGGTACAGTGTTGAATCAGAATGCTCACCAATTACCAAGCCAGCCACGGGAGCTTCTGATGCAATTTCCCACCAAAGGATAACCAAGGAGATTCCGTTCTCCATACTGTTTGATCCCAGCCTGTTCTTACTGCTCTGTCTGAAGAGCTAGTGATAGGTTCTCAGAGCTGATAAGGTAACTTTATGTATCTTTTCCACAGCACCTTTCACCTGCTCAATGAATCCCCATGAAATCTTGTGCCAGGATAATGTGGCAGACAGAAATAATGACAGCAACAATTTAGATGAATGCAGGACATCTCTGGGGTGTTTTTCACTAACATCTCATTGTGAGATAGGTGTTATTATCATCTTCTAAATGAATTTCAATGATTCTCTAACAAGTGCAAAGTCACACATCTAATAATAATCAGGGTAAAGCATAAACCGACATCGTCATCTGTCTGCAGGTTTTGTGCTTAGCCCATCACACCACCCACACCTCACAGTAAACTACAAAATAAAAAGCAGATTCCTGCAAGCACCATATTTTAAAGGGTGTGGTGTATTTGTTGTGCTCACTCCAAGCACCAGAAGTTTACTGTGTCCTTGGGTCATGTAACTGCCCAGCAGATTCTTCTTGCCCACTGCCCAGTTAGAGCTGATTTATCCAGATGGGAATTACAGTAGAGAAAGTTTAATACATGTGGAGCTGGCTAAGTGGGAGACTGGAGTTTTATTATTACTCAAATCAGCCTCCCTAAAAATTCAGTGGCTAGGGTTTTTAAAAGATAGTTTGGCAGGCAGGGGGCTAGGGAATGGGGAATGCTGATAGGTTGGGTCAGGGATGGAATCATAGGGAGTCCAAGCTGTTCTCTTGCATTAAGTCAGTTCCTGGGTGGGGGCCACAAAACCAGATGAGCCAATTTACCAGTCTGGGTGGCACCAGCTGGTCTATCAGAATGCAGGTCCTCAAACATCAATCTTAGGTTTTCTAATAGTAAAGTTATCTATCAGAGCAATTGAGGAGGTTAGAAATCTTGTGGCCTCTGGTTGCATGACTCCATAATTCCTCATCTTGTGGCTAATTTTGTTAGTTGTGCAAAGGCAGTCTTGTCCCCAAACAAGGAGGGAGTTTGTTTTGGGGAAGGCTGTTGTCATCTTTGTTTCAAAATTAAACCATAAGCTAAACTCCTCTCAAAGTTAGTTCAGCCTATACCCGGGCATGAACAAGGGCAGCCTGGAGGTTAAACGTAAGATGGGGTTGGTTAGGACAGATTTCTTTTACTGTCATAATTTTCCTATGTCACATTTTTTTTAGCATCATAATTTTTGTAAAGGTGATTTCAGTAATATAAGTGGCTCTGATATATCTTTGTAATAATGTCTGCAGATTCCATTGATTCAGAAATTTAAGATAATAAGGTGCATTCAGCGAATAATATATCTATGCTTCAGAATGGACTGTGTCCATTTTACCAGTTAGTTTAAATACATGTAAACAAATTTAAATGCAATATAAAATGCACTCAAATGTAGATATAACTAGAATGTCATTCTGATGTTAATTATCAAACAACAAACAGTAGTTATGCCTGCTTAGATATTTTCAACACTATAGTTACTTTCCATATGTCATTATCAGTTCCCCTTCAGGGACAGTGTGGTTACAAATGATCATTTTGGTGCCTCATTAAAGTTACAGAATTTAACCATTTCATGCCCTCTTAAATAGACGTTATTTTTAAACTGTTTAATTCCTTCATTCTCCACTATTTTTCTTAAGATTTTTAGCTGGAAAATTAGCCTGAGGAGGTAATCCACAGTACAGAAAATAGATTTTAGGCCAAGAGATATTAGGCTTATGTAAACAGAGAATTTATAATGTGCTTAAATATCCAACTACACAGGAATGATTAAAAACCTTATAGTACATAGACACATGCATTTGTAAAGAAATATGAAATGTTTTATTAAAATTTTTAAGCAAGAAGAAAATTATATATTCTATATATAATCTGATGATCAATTGTAACTGTGTATAACATGGAAACAAAGTTATTCTTAGAAAAGATTTTTTAAAATAACCAAAATGTTAACTAAGGCTATGGGAATAAGCTTAATGATTTTTTCTTTATATATTTTTTCCATATTAAGCATGCTTTATTATTATATCTAGAAAGTTTCACTTTCATTTAAAAGAAATTCTGCCAGCCGTTTCATAATCATAATAGGTATTTGATTATGCTGTATGGTAACTTGTTGAAACCTAGAAACTCATTTTTTGTAAGGCAGATACTCTTACTTGAACTTTTTGAAAACTGATTCCCTTTTAATTATATCTATTCTTTCTAGTTTGAAGAACTTTTCTCCTTGGTAGAAACATAAAATGCAAATTGCTTTTATAAGTCCTTGTGGGACTTCTCATCTAGGATCCAGCCAATTCCACTCTCACTCACCCAAGTCTAGTTTGAGATCTTGATAGATCTTATCCAGACTGCCACAATAAGCTGTTACTTGTTCTCTTCCTGTCAAATGATTACATGCACAATGTCCAGATTAAGCATACATGCTCAGTAGTTACTTCCCGTTTACACAGTATAAAGTCCAAGCTTCTTAGTCTGCTTTCAAGGCCGTTTATAATGTGATATAGGCCTTTCCTGCTTTGCTCTCACAGATTTTATTTGTGGATGAACAAAATGTGCTCTGCTCTGGTCAGATCCTTGCTGATCTCTGGCATGCTATGGTTATCCCTCTGCATGGTGATTCACTTACAAGGAATGCCCTCCCCACTCAGCTGGTCCAATTAAATGCTTCCTTGGCTGTTAGTCTGAAGGATTTACACTCTCTCCTGAGCTCCTAGTGTAATACAGTGATTTCCCCTAAAGTATGCTTGCATTTGTTTGTGATATCTCTACCAGTATTACGTTGAACTGCTTTTTAAATCATGTAAGTTTGTTTAGCTCTGTTTCTTCTTCTTCTCAATCAGATTATACAGCAATTTGACACAGTGGATAACGGCACAGACTCCCAAGCCTCCTGCTTGGGTTGGAATCCTACCTCCCTCTCTTATGAGCTCTGTGACCTGGACGAGTTACTTCATTTCAGTGTGCCTCAGTTTCCTCATTTATATAACAAAATGGAGATAACATTGTCTATCTCATAGAATTAAAAGAACTAATATGTAAAGAACTTGGGACAATGCCTACGTACATTTAACATCAACTAAATATTAGCCGCCATAACTGTTATTAGAAGCTATTTTAGTGTAAGGATTATGTTTCATATTTCTTTATATCTTCCACAACATTTAGAAAATTTTTACTAGGGACTGATGCGTAAAGATTTATATATTTGTTGACTGTTTTATCAATAAGACTAATTTTTGTTAATAAGACTATCCCCATTTGGCAAATCTTGGGGACTTTATTAATACTCTGTGGCGTATCAACATAGTATAAAGCGCTGTACATACATTATTTTACGAAGTATTCACAGTAATTCTTTTCCCATATGGCTTTTATATGTGGTTTTTAAATTTTAACTTTAGATTATGTATGTGTATGTATGTGTGCAGGCAATTTAAAAAGCCAAGTAGTACTTTAAGGACATGAAACAGTAGTTCCCCAACCTAGCATCTTTCCATAAAGTAGAAATATTCAGTATTTTTAACTATATCTTTAGATATATACCTTAATATCTTTATTCTTCATGTCTTACTATTTCTTCATCAATTTAATGGTATTATCTGTTGACTTCCTGTTATGAAGATTATAATTTAACTCTCTTAACATTTCCAGTTCCCACATATACTTTCCTCTCTCCTTCATCCTTCCAGTTTAATTAATTATAGTTTGAAATTAGCATTGTATTTATCTTATTGGTACTATGTAAAAATTGTTAACAAATTAGCATATAGTGCATTATTCATTTCCTTTTTTGAAATCAAGTTCTTTATACTTCTTTTAGTTGGCAATTGCCTTATTCCGTTGTTTCTTCAGTTTTTTAAATACACCTTTTGCTAACTTTGCACAGAACCAGGTACTTCCTTGAAACGTGGTCAAAGACATTAGACAAACTATGAGTTCCGTTTTTTTCCTTCTTCTCTTCAGAGTGCAAACCTCTTGTAATTCTTCATTGTCTTTCACCAATCTGGACTTCTGTCTTCTTGGGACTTCCTGTTACTGTCATCCTGAGAATTACCTTACCACTTTTGTTATTATTGTTGGATCTCTGACTTCTTGAATTCTTGTCTTCCTTTTCTCATATTTCTCCTCATTTTGAAGGTGAGTGTCCTCTAATAGCTTCCTGGAAAAAAAGGAGCATGAGAGGTTAATTTTCTTTTTTAGATTTTTTAAATGACTTTAAATTCTGGGGTACATGTGCAAATCATGCAGGTTTGTTACAAAGGTATACACGTGCCGTGGTGGTTTGCTGCATCTAGCTCCCCATCATCTACGTTAGGTGTTAAAAGGCTTTATTCTGCCCACAAACTTGATTGATAGTTTTTCTAGGTTTTAAAATCTAAGTTGAAATAATTTTCCTTAGGATTTTGAAGGCATTTCTCCATTGACATCTAATTTTAGAATTACTTTCAGAATATTAATGTCATTCTGATTCTTGATTCTTTGTGTTTGATCCACTTTTATTCTGTTGAAAGTTATGGTTTTTTCTCTGTAAACTTGGGACTCTGAAATTTTATCACAATGTCCCCTGTGTTAGTCTTTTTCCATTCACTGTGCTGGACCATTCAGTCTAGAAATTTGTGTCTTCCAATTTTGGGAACTATTCATATATTATTCTTTTGATAATTTTTTCAGTATTCTCTTTTTAGAACTCTTATTAGGCAGATTATTAATCCTAGAACTCCTATTAGTTCTCTAAACTTTGTATCTTTTCTATTTTTCTTTCTCATCTTGTTATATTTTCTTAAAATTTCTCTTTATCATCTGCTGCTTCTATTGAAGTTTTATTATTGCTCTATTTGTAATTTCCATGAACTCTTACTTATTCTCTGAATATTTTTCACCAGCATTATTTACTCATTTAACATACATAGTATCTTTTTTTATATGTGATGATATTAATTATACAGGATTTTGTTTTGTTTTATTCATGGTTTATTTTCTTCTGTTTGCACTCTGTCTTCTGAGTTTCTTTTTGTCTGTATTTGTTAGTTTTGTTCTCTGTATTTCATGTTGGAGTCTTCCTCAATGTCTTATTATCCATGACTTTTCCTTTAATAGTTACAAATGAGACTCCAGAAAGCTAGTTGTAAACTGTGTGTGTTTCCGGGTTGGCTTAAGTGTAGGGTTATTGGATTGGGAACTTGAGTGTTGGAAACAACCCCATATGCTATCATTTGAAAGTACTTTCTCTTAGACTCATTTATTTCCCTAAAAAAATCCTCTGAAATCTCACCTGGAGTGGAACAGAGAGTATAAGCCTAGCTACCAACATTCTGGGATCTTAGTCTCACCAGGGAGTATGGGTCTAACCATTCAGTGTTTGCCTTTCCTACCGTTTTTCTTCAACTGTCTGGTATCCTAGAGTTGAAAACTACTCTGGTTTTGATTTTTCCATTTAATGCCCCAGCCTCCTCTCTGGGTAGGGGAGAATAGTCTTCTAAATGCTCTGCATAAAAGAAGGGTTCTTTGGGTCTGTTGACTTTATATAGACTTTCAACTGATCCTCCTATTTTCAGTTTAATTCCTCATCTCAAGAGGTTCTTGGTGATTCCAGTTTCTGAGCCTTTCTGAGGTTCTGCAGCATAAACAGACTGGCTGCGGGCAGGGAGCTTTTAGCTTTCAACATTCTGCTAAATCAGTAACCATTTAAACACCTGCCTGCATCTCCTATGCTGTTTATTTTTTTGTGTTTCATGCCTCTAAAAAATTCTTTTTAATTTTAGTTAAAATGACACTGTCATTTTAGTGACATTTTGAGAAAGAGTGAAAATAAATGTGAATAGTCACTTATCATTTTTCAATAGAAGTCACTGTATATATATATATATATATATATATACACACACACATATGCTACGTATATGTGTTACTGCTTAACAATTTCGTGAAATGCTCTCTATTAGCAACTTAAAAACAGAGACTCCTTTATCAGCCAATATTAATTTAGCATCTGGCTAGGAAAGTTGACAAAGGTGGATATGTCAAAATAGAGAATAGAGGCACATGTTGAAAAACCTTTGCCCCTGGTATAGAAATGCCTAGCAAATAAGACAAACTGTGAATGAGCTTTTTCCTCTTAAATGGCTTAAAGAGGGGACTCTTCTTAACCAAAATGCTACCTAAAATGCAACAAAGTACATCAACATTTGTCTTTTGCAAAGTCAATTAACTTGTAATTTATATTTTAAGAAATACTCAGATTTGACTTATGTTTCTTAATAAAATTCCTTGACAAAAAGTGAATTCAAGGCCCAGGGTTTGCTGGAGGTAAGAATCCACCTGATAGGACATAGGTTTAGACTAATTTTTAATCCCGAATTTAGCAACTGTTTATCATGCTTCTACTTTGTGCCAGGAACTAGGACCATTGGCCATTTGATAACATTGCTTCCCCATGGATAAAGTAGTGGGGTGTGGAGACCCGTAGGGAATTTTCTTTCTCTAGAGCAGCCAGTCCTGAAGGCTCACAGTTGGCTCAATGTATGCACAAAGCACTAATGGTGTAATGGTTTTGCTTCTAATTGAAGTGCTGTTTGACAAAGATGGTTTTCTCCATTTCAAATATGTTACTGGAGTCTAAGTTTCCAAAAGCTGCTCCCAAAATAAAAAAATTTCTGTGACGGTATCAACGTGTACTTAATGGACAAATCAGATTTTTGAGAAATGTCAGTGGTTTGAATCTAGCAGCTGAAATCTGAATATGTTTCAGTGTTTCTAAGTGAAGCCTTTTCTGCTGTGAAGGACCCACAAAGTCCAGTGTAACTTCAGGATGAGCGGATGTGAGGTGTGGAGGGTCACACTGACAGCCTGCACGCTGCCTCCAGAACGTGATGTGCATTGCTTTCTGGCTCCAGCCCTTCCACCTCAGCTGCTTTGCCCTTTACCTAAGATGTGATTCCTTTGAGTACCCACCTAACTCATTTTACTTCAGGATGCAGATGAACTATTGTGAGCTTCAAGAAATCTTCTGGAACCTTCCCACACACCTTGAACAATATTATATTACAACATTTAACAAAGATCTGTAATTATTTGTTTTTGCCACTAGACCATAACCTTTTAAGGACGAAGATTAGGAATGAGTCATATTATTTCTCCAGCAACTAATGTAGCGCATGACATTTAAGATAGAGTCAATAAACATGAATAAGTGGACAATGAATGACACTGCCAAGAACAGAGATTTAGTTTAGTTCCCTTTCCTTTAGCCAGCAATCTTTATCTGGGGGTTACGTATGTCACAGCCATCATCTCATGGGCTTATAATAAAACAAACAAAACAATAAAATAACATATCACTTAGCTATAAATGAATAGGGTCTGGGCGTGGCACTTAATATGTGCCATCATAATATTAAGTAATTGCAGGGCGGTACAAACAAACCATTCTACCAGGCACAGAGAAGAATGATGCAGAGCCTAAAACTAACATAAACTCAAGGGGCAGAAAACAAGACAAAAAATATGCAAGCCAGATAACAAACTACATGCCATTTACCAGATTATAGTTCATTTTCCATTTAAAATTTTCTAAAATAAATAGTTAAAAATACCAACCCAGCCTCACCAGTTCTGTGGTTTCTATTAGTAAATGAACACGCTATGCTTTTTCCACTCTGTCAATTTCAGATTATTTCTCTTCTTCCCACTCATAAAGTTTCCCAGCTTCTATGGAAATCATTCCATTAAGCAATATTACTGTTCAATGCCTTCTGCTTGCTGTTGGCTACTGACCTTTCTTCAACCC
This sequence comes from Cebus imitator, assembly GCF_001604975.1. Lineage (NCBI taxonomy): Eukaryota > Metazoa > Chordata > Mammalia > Primates > Cebidae > Cebus > Cebus imitator. The sequence continues at coordinate 4,957,245 of NW_016107353.1, read as the reverse complement.
TGCTTTTGATTTATGAAAACTTTGGGATCCTGAGAGTCTTCCTGTCTGTCCAACATCCACCCATTTTCAGGATGACATCATATCCTTATTTGATACTCTGGTCACTTACTGCCTTAACTTACTTCCATGGACCCCCTCCACTTCAGCCAGTCATTCCCATAGACACACCCTGGAACATGTCATCTCCTGGAATTGTTCCAGTTTCAAAAACATTTTTTTTAGATGTCAGACTCTCTGAGCATAACCTTTAATTAAATTACTTTCAATCTATCATTCTTTGTCCTCATTGAGATCTTCCTTAGAATTCTTCCATAGAGTCTATGGAATTCTATGGATTCTATGGAATTCCTTAGGATTCTTCCATAGATTCTTTACTTTGTATCTTCCTCTCAGTTCCTGTCTGTCTTCATTTCCTCCTCTCCTGATTGACATTCTATGGCCCATCACTTCCTCATTCTTTCCAATGCCCTTAACTTTCCTATCTTGTTTTCCCATTGTACCTGCCTGGGAAAATACCAGGGATAGATGAACCCTACTGTTGCCCATTTCTAAATCTTCGGATGATCTGCTGGAGAAAATAAGACAACCAAATGGACTCTAAACCATCCTAACTGAACTTTGAACACAGCATATGTTTCTTCATCAGCTCTCTGCCCCATCCTCCCCCTCACTTATCTCACACCTTTTTCACTTTTCTCAAGCTTCCACCCTTCCTCTCAATACACCTTTCACTGAGCCTCCATAGATATTGCCGTCTAATTAGCAGATCTTTGTAAGGTGAACATCAATCTTCCTACAAACATACTCTTCAAGGTTAATTTCCCTGGAGTTTTAGGAGAAGGAAGGTTTTGCTTCTCAAGCTTCTGGAAGCTGTTTTTCATGCGTCTCCTAATCTTTCCAAACTCCACCAAAGAAAAGCCTCCCTTGTTGCTGGCTGCCTCCTGGAATTCCTGGGCATGGCCTCCTCCAAGTCCTGTGTGGGTTTCAGCAGAGGAGTGAATGTGAGGCAGGCCACACTATTTTTTTTAAAACTTCATACATTTATTCCTTGCAATGATATCAGGTAAAGCTATACTAATATATTAGATTTTTCTGAAGAGTTGGTGGTAGACATTCTATTGTATGAGGGAAATTAAATATAAAATAAAATAAAAACAATAACTAAAACACTTGGCTAAATATACTTGTAACCATAGTCTAAGAGAAAATAAGAAAGAAGTCAACTTATTCTCAAGAGGTACCCTCATGAGCAGATTCCATTTAATAGCATTGATCCCTTGTCTTACAGAGCTGCAGGTCAGTCCTACCTTTCGAGAGTTTCTTCAAGCCTTCGCACTGTGAAAATCTGTCCCAATTTAAGAATGCTCCACTACCCACCTTAGGGATTCGATCTGGCCATGGGATCCAGTCCCCAATCCCCAGGCAATGCATGTGTGGAAGTGATTCAAAGGAAAAATTGCCACATCCAGGAGGAAGGAGATTATGTCTATCTTATTCAGTCTTGTAATCTAAGACCCAGCACAAAGCTTGAAAGATAGTAAGAGTTCAATAAGCATTTGAGGCAACAAAGAAAGAAGTCATAATGAAGACAGTCTCAATGTTGACTTTGTCTAAGTTACATATTGGATATGGTTTGTATTTTCTCATGGCAAATGCAGCCAGTCCTCGACTTCAATTCCTTTTCCTTAGCCTCCCATCTAGTCCTTTTGGAGATCAAGTGAGCCTCCTACAAATGTTCATTTATTCTTGGTCAGGAAGTTCTTGGCCCAACTATGACTAGCAGAATAATTGTGGACTCTGCCATTTATCAGTCATCCTTGCAGAGTGCTATATTCCTGACATTAACCCCCACCCCTTCACTTCGTAGTAAATTAATATATAGTTGAACAGCAGGAAACAAATTAATGTTAACATTCACCTATAATTTATGAGCACTACTCCCTCTCTGGTAGCATAAAACACAGCTTCATCAAAGAAGCTTAACATTTTGAGAGGCAGCAATTCTTTTATATACCTAAGTAATGGATAAACTAAGAAAATGAGAAAAGGAAGTCGGCACTATACTTGATAATAGAGCACACAGCTTTTGACTCCCAAATGTCTGCTCTAACTGCAAGACCAGAAACTCCCACTGCGACCTACTAGGACCTGTGCAAAATAAACAAACAACATTTTAGCTCAGAGGAACTAGCTGAGCTATCTGCATAAGACAGAGACACAGAGAATCATCTGTTTGAAGAGAGTTTTTTTTTTTTTTTTTTTTTTTTTTTTTTTTTCTGGGTTTTTTTTTTTTTTTTTTTTTTTTTTATTTCACTCTCAGACTACAGTTTCTCTGAATTTTCCATTTTTTCTCCTCTTAAAGACTATTTTTGGTCTCAGTTCCACATGTGGCTCTGTGTGTGGTTGCTATGTGTTATAATAATTGATGTGACACTTTTTCACATTGCTGGTATGGGAGAATTTTAAAATTTCATATGTAAATATGTAAAAGTTAACATAGAATTTGTACAGATTATTATAAAACTGTTATTGGATTTATTGGGAAGCATACTGACTCTCATAACTTGACCCAAAAGTGTTCCTGGGCCCGCATGGCAGGTCTAATACTAGGTTTTATGGTCAGTTCCTCAATTGCTATCAGTCTGAACCAGTGGTTTCCAACCCAGTATTACAACTCATTTTGAACATCAAAACCTGGATTCTTGTATAAATAGTAATTTTACTTTTTAGTACCCTTTAATTAAAAAACATATAATGATAAAAAGCTACCACAAACTCAGAAATGCTTTTAAATCATCCTGCTTATTAATAAAAATATCATCCATATACTTTGATAAGTATTAGTCTATTAATTTGTCCAACAGAAAATGGTTTCACTAAGCATGAAAATTCCCAGATCCCTTAAAATTCCTGCAACCCCTCATGGGGACTCAGGGTTGCCCTCTTCTTTTCTTTTTCTTTCAGTCTTCATTTACTTCTGACATATTGCCAGTCTCCTTCATGCAGACTACAAAATCACATTCTCCTTTACTTTTTTTCAGTTGCACTTTCATTTTCATGAACTTCTCATGTCCATTCTTCAGTATGTTCTTTTTAATTCAGTAAGTTCCGATTTAACAAACTTTATTGAGCACCTATTATGTGTCAAGTACTATACTAGACACATCCATGCATAATTTCATTTAACCTGACAGTAATTCTTCACAGTAACACTTTGAGGATGTTATTATATCACCACTTTACATGGGAGGAAATTAATGACTTGATCAGGTTGCAAAGTTTGTAAGTAAAGAAACGTGACTCCCAAACACTCTCTTGGAGGCTTCTAGTATTTCCACTGTATAAAATCTGCTATTGCATGTCATAGTACTCTCAACACCTATGTGAATCACATAGCAAGGTAGTAGCTCTTCCATACCAATTTCTAGTCTAGGTGCTAGATGAGAGCAATAAGATTGAGTTCCTCATATCAAGGTTCTTATAATCTAATAAATGTAATGAAGTTGTAGATTTTTAACCCATATCCCATTTGCCCTGAGAATACTCTTGTCTCTAATCCTGATAACATCATATACTTTTCTGTTGCACTAGGATTAGAGACAAGTTCTGTTTAGAAATAACTCCAGGAATAGTTTTTATATTTTATTTTCTTATTGAAAATCAGTCAGATTTGCTTCAGCCTCAAAGAGCATGCTTATGTGAAATTAAATGAGCATGGGCAGCAAGCTGCAGTTTTTTGTTTTCTGAACAGGAAATGGGTTGAAAGGATGACTGAGCACACATAAAAGCAACCTGTTACTGCAAATGTTATTTATCGGACCTTTTAAACAGTCAACTTTAGTTCCTTCTTATTCACATAAAAGGGATTTACTATATAAAACCAGATTCATAGAATAAAAGCATGCAGAATCAAATTGTAGAGATGCTATCGTTATTTCGAATTCAGCACCTGCTAACATCTTGCTAGGAACATGTGGCCTCTGTGGAAGTCTTTGTAACCAGGCAAACATGACATTGCCATGGCATTGTCTCTTGCAACAAAATAAGGCCCCAGTGTCTTCAGGGAGTTGAGGCCACTTTGGACTTCAGATCAAATTGGAGTCTAAAGAAGACAACCGTAAAGCACACCAGAGGCATATATGCACTCAAGCGCCCACAGATAGAAATATGTGGCTTCCACCGTTAGTATTCTATGTGCGTCATTTGCTCTTCTGCTAAGGTGTCTATTTTGTCTTTTGACAGAAGAGTAGAACTCTGAGAGCAAATATTTATCTTGGAAAGCATGATTAGCTTTTTATAACAATGAGGCAAACAACTCAAAAGAAATGAAGTAAGTCTGAGAGGTGGAAAGCTGTGTCTTTTCTGGCATGAGGAAAGGCTTATGTATGGAAGAGTGAACTGAGCAAGCGGCAGCAAGTATGCAGAAACTGGGTGTAGTTTCAACAGTGGAAATACTGAGATGCGAAGATGGAAATCATTCAGGCATGAGCATGTTAGGGCAAACGTTGCCAAAGCTGTTCCACATTTTAAGTTTGTATGAAAATACTGCCAGCAGAAAAGGAAGGAGGACATTTCTGCGCAGCCGAGACTTTCATCTTTCTTTTAAACGAGGTTCTCTTACTTCCCCAATACTTCCTAGTCTGGCACAAAGTTCTGAGCTGAGAATCAAGAAATGTGAGTTCTGGTATCAGATCTCACGTTAACTAGTAGGCTTACTTTAGGAAAGCCAAAGAATAATAGAATTACAGCCTTAAAAGAAACGTTAAAATTTTCTTAATCCTATCATTTCATTTTACAGCAGCTGTAATGGAGCTGAAACTCATCTGTGCTTTGGTTTTTCCAGTCTGTTGAATGCGTTGAACTCCCCTGCCTCTATCAGAGAATTGTAGTGAGGATCAAATGAAATAGGAGGTTTGACCATATGTTCTCCCTTATGAGTGGGACCTGAACAGTGAGAATACGTGGACACAGGGAGGGGCATAACACATACTGTGGGTTGGAGGTGGGAATGGCAATATGGAGAGAGCAGCAGGAAAAAGAGCTGATGCATGCTGTGCTTAATACCTATGGTATGGGTTGATAGGCACAGCAAACCACCATAGTATACTTTTACTTATGTAACAAGCCTACACACCCTGCACATGTATCCTGGAAATTAAAATGAAATAAAAAGAAACAGGAGGTGTCTCACTCTCATAACCTCTTTCTTCACTGAATTTGCTATTTAATGTTAGTCTTATTGTTTCATGGATTTTGTTCTATTTTTTAATTGTCTAGGCTTGTTTGTTACACTGCATTTGTATAGCTTTTGGTTTTACCCTGATTTTGAAGGCAAGGACCTATATTAAGTTGCAAATAAAGAACCCAAAACATACATCTGTAGAGCATTTGGTAACAACTGAACTTCACTATGTGGTTACCATACACCAGGTACTAGGCTAATGCAATGCTTAGAAGTTGATAGCATTGAGCATTGATCTATCTAAGGAAGCTGAGGGCCAGAGAAGTGGAGGGGCGGCCCAAGAACACACAATTGGGAAGTAGTGGAGTAGGGACCAGACTCAAATTTCTCAGGGACCAAAGCATTTACTTTTCCATGAAAACATGCTTGATTACGTTAAAATGATTTTGAAATGTTAGACATAACTATAATAACTATTGCATTTCCCCAAGGGACCTAGGAGATGGGTGCAGTCTTAACTCATTTCAGCATTAACTCAAAAGTCCACAGTTCCGTTTCATATGAGACAAGGCAAGTCCCTTCCACTTACGAGCCTGTAAAATCAAAAGCAAGTTGGTTACTTCCTAGCAATTGGGGTACAGGCATTGGGTAAAAACAGCCATTTCAAATGGAAGAAGTTGGCCCAAACAAAGAGGCTACAGGCCCCACACAAGACTGAAACCCAATAGGGCAGTCACATTTCAAAGCTCCAAAATGATCTCCTTTGATTCCATGTTTCTCCATGTCTCTCATCTAGGTCATGCTCATGCAAGAGGTGCGTTCCTATGGTCTTGAGCAGCTCTGCCCCTGTGGTGTTTTAGGCTGTAGCCCCCCTCCTGACTGCTTTCATGGGCTGGCATTGAGTGTCTGCAGCTTTTCCAGGTGCCCGATGCAAGCTGTCAGTGGATCTACCATTCTGGGGTCTGGAGACTGTGACCCTCTTCCCATAGCTCTACTAGGTGGTGCCCCAGTAGAGACTCTGTGTGGGCGCTGTGACCCCACATTTCCCTTTAATAGTGCCCTAGTAGTGGTTTTCCATGAAAGCCCCACCCCTGCAGCAAACTTCTGCCTGAACATCCAGGCACTTCCATACATTCTCTGAAATCTAGATGGAGGTTCCCAAACCCCAATTCTTGACTTCTGTGCACTGGCAGGCTCAAAACCACATGGAAGCTACCAAGGCTTGAGGCTTGCACATTCTGAAGCCATGGCCAGAGCTCTATGTTGGCCCCTTTCAGCCATGGCTGGCGTGGCTGGGATGCGGGGCACCGAGTCCCTAGGGTGTATACAGCACACCTACCCTGGGCCCATACCATGAAACCACTTTTTCCTCCTAGACCTCTGGGCCTGTGATGGAAGGGGCTGCTGTGAAAAACTCTGGCATGTCTTGGAGACATTTTCCCCATTGTCTTGGGGATTAACATTCAGCTCCTCATTACTTATGCAAATTTCTGCAGCCTGCTTAGATTTCTCCTTAGAAATGGAATTTTCTTTTCTATCGCATTCTCAGGCTGCAAATTTTCTGAACTTTTATGCTCTGTTTCCCTTTTAAAATGGAATTTCTTTAGCAATACCCAAGTTGCCTCTTGAATGCTTTGCTGCTTAGAAATTTCTGCTGTCAGATACCCTAAATCACCTCTCTCAAGTTCAAAGTTCCACAAATCTTTAGGGCAGGAGCAAAATTCCACCAGTCTCTTTGCTAAAACATAATAAGAGCCATCTTTGCTCCAGTTCCCTACAAGTTCCTCATTTTAATCTGAGACCACCTCAGCCTGGACCTTATTGTTCATATCACTATTGGCATTTTGGGTAGGTAAAGCCATTCAACAAATCTCTAGGAAGTTCCAAACTTTCCCACATTTTCCCTTCTTTTTCTGAGCCCTCCAAACTTTTCCAACTCCCATCTGTTACCTAGTTCCAAAGTTGCTTCCATAACTGCAGCAGCACTCCACTCTACCAGAAACAATTTACTGTGTTAGTCTGTTTTCACACTGCTGATAAATATCTGAGACTGAGCAATGTATTTACAAGAGAAAGAGGTTTAATGGACTTACAGTTCCATGTGGCTGGGGAGGCCTCACAATTACGGTGAAAGGCCAAAGGCACATCTCACATGACAGCAGACAAGAGAAGACAGCTTGTGCAAGGAAGCTCCCCTTTTAAAGACCATCAGATCTCATGAGATTTATTCACTATCACAAGAACAGCATGGGAAAGACCTGCCCCCATGATTCAATGACCTCCCACTGGGCCCCTCCCACAACACATGGGAATTCAAGATGAGATTTGGGTGGGGACACAGCCAAGCCATATCAACTTGTGCATCATCTTTTTATTTCCAGTGATCTAGAGATGTTCATTATGTTAGTTGGTAAACATATGCAGCTATTTAAACATACTTTTAAATTAAGAAAAATTAAATAAAATTTAAAATATAATTTCTTGGTCACTCTTGCCATGATCTTCTCAATAACTCATATTGCTAGTGACTACTATGTTGTCACTACAGAGCACATATGGAACATTCCATCATTGCAGAGTTCTACTGAATGGTGCCGATCCAGTTTCATGGAGTTATACAAGCTTAAGAAAACCGTTAGGTAGTTACATAGGCTCAAGAAAATTGAGTGTGCAGTTGGCCAGGATTTAGGAATGTTGTAATTTTTTCTTAAGACACAATTTTCTAGGGATGAGAGAAGGCGAAGTGGCTCTTCTGCTTTCTAGGGTATACTCTTTGAACATCAACTATTTACAAAACATCTTCTGTAAAAAGTGATCTAGAAGAAAGGCAAAGACAAGGGAAACCTTGAACATTAACACGTAAATCTGTGAAGGTGTTTTAGTTATAGATAGAATAATTGTATGTCCCAATTTACATGGGTTGTCCCAGTTTTCTTGGCATAATTATTATTATTATTATGCCAACAGTGGGTTTTTAATAATGGTCTTTATCAGGTTGAGAAAATTATTTTCTTTTTTTTTTAATTTATTTTATTGTATTTTAGGTTTTGGGGTACATGTGAAGAACATGCAAGATTGTTGCATAGGTGCACACGTGGCAGTGTGATTTGCTGCCTTCCTCCCCATCACCTATATCTGGCATTTCTCCC
>NW_016107353.1:4919643-4947864 GCF_001604975.1 Cebus imitator | reverse complement strand
TGCTTTCTGCACATGGCTAGCCAGTTTTCCCAACACCATTTATTAAACAGGGAATCCTTTCCCCATTGCTTGTTTTTGTCAGTTTTGTCAAAGATCAGATGGTTGTAATATGTTGTGTTGCCTCCGAGGCCTCTGTTCTGTTTCATTGGTCTATATCTCTGTTTTGGTACCAGTACCATGCTGTTTTGATTACTGTAGCCTTGTAATATAGTTTGAAGTCCAGTAGTGTGATGCTTCCCACTTTGTTCTTTTTGCTTAGAATTGACTTGGCTATGCAGGCTCTCTTTTAGTTCCATATGAAGTTTAAGGTGTTTTTTCCAGTTCTGTGAAGGTCATTGGTAACTTGTGGAAGTCAAATTGTCTCTATTTGCAGACGACATGATTGTATATCTAGAAGACCCCATCGTCTCAGCCCAAAATCTCCTGAATCTGATAAGCAACTTCAGCAAAGTCTCAGGATACAAAATCAATGTGAAAAATCCCATACATTCCTATACACCAATAACAGACTTAAAGAGAGCCAAATCAACAATGAACTGCCATTCACAATTGCCACAAAGAGAATAAAATACCTAGGAATACAACTAACAAGGAACGTAAAGGACCTCTTCAAGGAGAACTACAAGCCGCTGTTCAACGAAATAAGAGAGGACACAAACAGATGGAGGAACATTCCATGTTCGTGGTTAGGAAGAATCAATATCGTGAAAATGGCCACACTGCCCAAAGTAATTTACAGATTCAACGCTATCCCCATCAGGCATAATTATTAAGAGTCTTGTTTTTCATTCTCAAATTGTTCTATTCCGGATAATAAATTATATGGTCACCATATTTACAGTCTCATTTCCTCCTTCCTCACTGAAGCTCTGTAGATAAGTAAAGCAAAAGCTTTCTAAATGCTGATTTCCATCCAAAAACCAGCTTTGCCCAATCACATTCAGGGGTATGTGCTCATAGACTGTGAGATTATTCCCCACATGTAGAGGAACAGCTTATTGCAGCAGAGTTCCAGCCACCATACTTGGGCTTCTGTTTTTCTTTTTCTTTAGGATAAACTACCAGAGGCAACACTGTTTTACCACAGCATAGAAATACATGAATGACTTAGGGAAAAATAAACTACATCAAATGCTTGTATGTATTTATTTCCTGCATTAAAAGTTTTCATGACTTAGATGAGGAAAAAGGATCTTGACCTTGAAAGAAACAGAAATAGAAATATTTGTGGAAAGAGAACTGGATCTGGAAAACAGAATATGTGAGGCTCTTGCTAGTTTAGCCATCATGTGAATTTGGATTTCCCTTTTTTATGTCTTGTTACTCTAGACTTCAGTTTTCTAGAGGGAAAGGTGTGATATAAATGTAAAGCCTTCTTCACTTGAGCCTGTTAGAACTTCTGAGCTTTCAGTTCCTTAAATGTACCAGTCCCTGGCCTTTGCATGTGCATTGTTTTTCATTCTTCAGGACTTTGTGTGAGTATCACTTCTTCATGGAAGTTTTCTCTGATCCTCTGAATTAGATCAAGTGACCCCATGATCTTTATGCCTTCTCATCAAAGCACTGAGTTTTAGTTTCCTATTTATGTGTCCAAATTCCCTTAAGATTTTAAGTTCTATGAGAATAAAAGCCATGTTTATTTAATTCACTTTCTATCCCCAGTCCTACAGAATCCACATAGTTGATGCTCAGTTTTATGAATAAATGAATAAGCAAGACTCCGTGCAAGCCTTTGTATCCAAGAATATAGAGCCAAGTAAGGCCTGATTCTTATCCTGACAGCACACGGTTGAGGCCAAACTAGAATGTCTGTAATACAAGGCAAAGTAAGTTTCACAAAAGAGGTACAAAAGATGCTGCAGAATTTGGAGATAAGTGATAGCACATCAGAGATAAGAAAAGGCTTCTGAAAAGATGGAGCATTTGAAATTGGCCTTAAAGAAAAGCTGAAACTTCAATAGGCAGAGATTGTTACCATGCAGTTAACATTCAATTTATTAACAACTACTATGCATAGGAGTTGTTTTAGGCATTAAGCTAGTAGTATGAAGATAAATAAGACATGATTCCTGCCTTACAACAGTCAGTGATATAACTGGGAAACATATAGATTTAACAAAAGCTATGGTATAAGACAAAATATATTTCCTGCTGAAGTTGACAGTGTGGTTTGGGAGCTCAAAGGAGGAAGGGTGGAGGGTAGAAACAGACAGGAAGTATCAAGTCTGCCTGAGTGTCTTTCCCACCAGGGTGGAGAACGTTAGAGTAAAGCTCTACAGCTGTGGATTTTAATGAACTTCTTGGAACTTGCCTTTGTTCTCTTGTTGCTTGGCAACTCTCAGCCTGGCTCCTGAGATGGTCACCACTGGGAACAATTTTTTTTAAAGGTTAAACTATAAATCTCCCATTTACACATAGACCATATTCTTAAAATTGTCTCCATTCAATTGCCTATTTGGGCAATGACCTTGGCCATGGGAAGAGCATGTCACCCAAATTTTACCTTACCTTTATGTTTGCTGTACTCTCAGGGGGTAATCTCTGAACTCTCAACTCCAGTAGCTCCCAGGAACATTTTGAGCTGGCTTCTTCCCAAGGTAGCTATGATTGGTTAGAATGCACTTCAAGTGAGATCTATTTAGTTCTCCTTTCTCTCTTGGGCCCTCACTTTGGGAATTATAAGCTGTACTTCTTTGCAGAGTCCCTGTGGTACATATGCTAAATGGATTCCCTACCCCAGCTGGCTGCCTCAGCCCTTGGGATTCTCAGACTTTGCTCAGGAGCAGCCTGAGGGAAAGATTTAAGGGCAAGAAAAGCAGTTTTTGTCTTTGATTAACCCTAGGCTAATGCGTGGATTCAAACTCTTACCACCAGCTCAGATGCACCATATGTGTGTGATTGTCCGGGGAAGACTGGTGCATTGATTTCAAGTGCAACTGCCCACATCACAAATCTGAGCATTCCTTGAATCATCAGCATTATCACATTTTGTTAATGATCTCTGATACAGATCACTGAAAGGTGACATCCCAGTATTAACTAGCAGCTTCTAAAAGTCTTTGGAAACTTCAAGACCCACAAACTGTTCTGTTGTTTATTTCCCCAAAATATTCCTGGAAAAAAAATGGGAAATTCATTAGTGAAGTTATTTTTTTCTTGAGAGAAGAGGGGTTTTGGGGAGAAGGTACGTTGTTAAATTAACTGTTGATCTAGGAATACAGAATGGCATAATGTAATGGTAAAATCTATAAATGCCCAAATCTGTCTGGTCCTTATGAAGGGGATTAATTCAATTTGCAAATGCCAGTCAACTGCCATTTTTCTGTGCTATCAGCCCTTAATGACTTTAGAATCTCTCCCCATTCTACAACAAAGCATCTGCTTTGCAGATGAATTTTGTTACAAAATCTAGAAGCATTATTAGTTTAGAGCAAGAAGGAAGCTATAGACACCAATGACACTAAAACATTCATTTTCTCATTAATTTAAGCATAGCTGATGCAACTTTGAAACATAAATTATTTCAGAGCAGAAATAGCATCCTTCTTTCATTTGTGAAATCCCTGAATGTGACCAGCCCACCCAAAGACAATTATGCAGAGCAAGTCTTTTTAAATTTGTGAACCAGATGAAAATCTGCTGGAAAAACACATTTTCTATTGAAACAAAGTCTATGACTTTTATGGTGAATTCATGGGGAGGGTTTGGGTTTCCTTTGCAATCCTTTAAAATGAATACACTAAAATCCAGAAGAAGATAAGTAAGGAAAAATGAGCACTCTGTAGGAGGGAATTTAAAGAAAGAGACACACACCCATGTTATGTCTATTTCAAAACGTTACAAGTGTTTTAGACGCTGCATTCTTATTGCCAGAAAAGGAAAGCTGAGAATGTGATGACTATTGACTCTGAGCCACAGAGCAATTACTGACCAAGTGCCACACCTTTCCATTTCCCTGATGCAGTTAATATTTTCTTGTAACTGGAAACAACTTACTGACTGCCTGAGAAATCCCTTACTGCAAATACTTAAAGTGGGAAGCTCTGGAGAGGGCATATTCTGGTCGAACAGCTATGCCCCTTAAACTAGGCATCTCATAGTGGCTTGGTCAATGCTAAACCTGATGAGTTCCTGGCAAACTCCTCTGGGGCTTGCCAACAATACTCCAAAAAGGAAATAGGATTTGAAAGTGAAGAGGGAAGGAGGGGCACAAGAGCTACCTGCTGCCTCAGGAAAAGTGCTTATAAAGTGTAGCATACTGGACATTCCTTTTGCAGGACAAGTCCTTGTTCTGTTTTTTCACATTTATTTCATTATCTGTATCCTTAGAATTTCCATTCCTTGTGCCCACCATATTTTGGAATCTCATGGAGTTGATGCCTTCCTTTTTCGGCATATTTCTCTCCAACATCTGGAGAGCATGCCTTTTGGCAGGCTCAACTCTGCCCAGTTTGATGTGGGAACAGGCTTCTGTGAAGAATGAAGAGAAGTGTCTGATCTTAATTCCCTACTATGGAAGGAGACTGCTGGGCATCCTAAAATGCCTTTGGCTGGGCTCTAGGCATAACCAGATGAAACTGAAATGGAAAAGCTTTGGCTGCATATAATGACATTCCCAGAGTCACAAAGGCAGACTTTTGCTTTGTTCTGGATCCCCTCCAGAAGACAACAACCTTTTCTACTGAGGTCTGAGCATCCACAGGGCTCAGCAAATGTAAAATAATCAGTCAGTGACAGGTAACCTTTATTCAATAATCTCACTGACCCACAGGTCTGCCATGTTGACTCTGTTCTATCCTTAGTTGGACTCCTAAGGGTCTTGAAAAATTATTCAAAGTTCTTAGGCAAACTCAAGGGAAAGAAGTAATGATTAAGTGTAAAGCCCAAGGGTAAAGGCCTACCCCTCTACAAAGCCTTCCAGTCATGGAAGGAAATTCATAGTCTTTCTTGATCCTGAATTCCTATACATTGCACTGACATTCTCCCAAAATACTCTCTGCTTCCACTTAGCTGTTCTGATATTGATATCTTATCTCCTCAAGTGGATTTGAGCTGTGAGAGGATAGAGGTCGTGTTTTAGCCTTCCCTTTACATTCTAGTGATACCTGCTCCAATAAGCCCATAATACACTCTCATTAAATACTTGCTTAATTAATGAACAACTCTTTCTCTTGTCTTCTGGTAGTCCCATCAGACTAAATTGATTCCCTCAACATTTTACACTGTAGAGCCCAACTAGCAAGCTGTTTTTGTGATTCTGGCTATTAATCTTCGTAAGACTGACTTCAGTAAAAATCAAGCAGGCACTGTGTGGAGAAGAGCAGGGCACTTATATTCTTAACATAAAACATATAATCTGTTCCTGACACTTTTGTTCTTCAACATGGAAACAGCCTTCAGAGGAAGAAAGAAAGTGAAACTTACTTTCCAACTACAGTGACATTGAAAGCAAAGTCAAACAGATAATGTGCTAGTTACATAAATTATGCTAAAAGTTGGGGTTAAAAGATTGTTAAACAATATTCCTGTGTCATTCTGAATTCAACCTTAAAGGCCATTCCCATTTACAAAATGAAAAGAAATTTGGTCACAAAAATCAATTATGACCAATTCTAGGCATATTGGATGTAGGTAATGTTTGTCTTAAGTGTACCTCACATAGTCACTCTTCTATTCCCACTAACAATTCCATTGCTTTTTCCAGTATAAATTGTCCAGTTCTTTATTATTATTCTTGACTCTTTAAGAGAACATCTGTTACAAGCAAATGCAGCTCGATAACTTTTCCCCTATTAGGAAAAATTCTTTTAAAATATGCGGAAAATGAGAAATGATGAGCACAAATGCATTGTTAATGACGAGATTCAAGCATTGGCCCATTCCAGGTAGAACCAACACATCCGTTTTTCACAATTACTGACCGAGTATCATGAGGCCAGCTCCAAATGTGATAAATGTTTCTTGCAGAAACAAGAGGGTAATTATTGCTGCTCCAATCCCTTAGGCTTGCTTTACTTTAAAAGAAAGATCAGCACACCCAGCTGTTCAACGAGCTAATATCCTGGAATGTAAACAGCTGAAGGTCAGCAATAAATCTTAGTCCTGAATCTATAATGACGTTTTCACTTTAGACATCTGGGTTTGCCTGGAAAGCGAAAACCAAATCCCCCAATAAAGGGAAATGCAGCACTACTATGCTTCTATTTTGTAAGAGAATCTTCAAATGGAAACCAACAGCTGACCTCCCAGATCCACATTCTGCTTAAGGCTCTCACATTTTATTTGTTTCTGCCACCCATACTGACCCCAGTTGAACACTGTGCCTTTAAATTTTGGCCAAAGTGTGAGCACAAACTCATTTCTTTGTTTCCCCTTTAGCACAACTAAGGACTTTCACAAAGGCTTTTTCTAAATACCAGTTAAAACAAACAGACAAATAAATAAAAGGAATACAAAATATATAAATATATGAAAACTCTCTGGCATATAAACTATCAATTTCTGATTGTATAGATGCTGGTGTGCACCCAGGGCTTATAGACCATGTTCTATTTTATGCTCTGAGTAGTTTCACTTAACCCTAAATGGCTGGGACAAATTTACAGTCTTGTATCTGTGTTCTTACTTCCAAAGTTCTGGCTTGGCTTCCTGTGGAGGGGACCATCTGAACATCCTGAAACTCCTTCTAGACATCTTGGCCACATGTGATCAAGATCAAGAGGGACTGGTTTCCACGCAACCACCAGGGCCTTCCTCTTCTCTCCAACCAGCACCAGCAGGGTTTCCTTCAGTGTTCTGCCCAGAGAAACCCATATTTTAGCCAACTGATTGATGCCATAAATGACCCTAAACTTTAGTTGAAATTTCCTCAACCCCATACACCAGAAGATGTGTTCATTGTGTAGAGGTTCAATAGAGGTAGAGGTTCAATAATATAAAATACCATAATTGATTAATAAACATAACATTCCTGCGTCCATAGAGTGAAAGTGAATGAGAATATGGCAGCTGCTCAAGACCTCTACCTTGCCCTGTAAAAATCAGATGAGCCATCCCCTCCCCCAAATTAACATTGAGAACTACATAATTTTTCCGTTCCCAGGAGCTTATCAGTGGGTTTACGTCATTGGAGTGCTTACTGAAGCAAAGAGACTTGATGACCTTTCTACCACTATACTTTTTATATAAAATAATGATTACCGACTTATTCGTATAAGATTTCAGCCACTAAAGTGTCTATTCTCATGAGATCCGGTTGCCCAAGGCTACACAGAACCCTGGATTTATCTGCTAAGGCTGGATGAGTCTTTGCAAGGAGAAGATCTGTGGAGTCAGGAGAAACTGGGCTTACAATGCACAAGCTCAAATTACCAAAATAGAGCATTTGATATTTTGGTCATGATTGAGGGCAGGAATATTTTTCATTCTAAGTTCAGTCATTCTAACTGCATGACAAATATTGGAAAAAAGAACATTTTGAATTATTGTGAGAACTTCCTCCTCTTTTAAAAATAGTGATGACTGGTCTGAAAAGAAAGGTGCTATTTCTCATGTTTTGTCTCTGAAGCCTGAAAAAGCAGGATATGGTCTTACGACCTATTGACTCCACAGACTTCATAAACATGGATTCAAGGTAGTTTCCTTTCACTGGAAAAGGAAACAGTTCTAGAATGCATTTATTGCCTAGCTGTTGAATATCTTCTAAAACTTGGGAATGTCTAATTGCAATAAACCAAGTCTACAAGAATCAACTCCCCATTTCCATGTTACTCAGGGCAAACCTCCCTTAAGATACAGGAATTGCCTTAGCTGCTTCTTCCCTGCCCTCCTGTTGAATTTTGTTCCCAGCCTGCTCCTTTAACCTTCAGTGTCCTCCATGTCTGCTCTCCACTCCTACTACCTAGGAAAACAAAACTGGAAACAAACCAATCAAAACCATCACCCCGGCTTTCTCTTCAAAATAATCTGAGCGACTTCAACCCTGCTCTCTGACCACACCCACACCTGGCCTTGTTGAACAGGTTTGCCTTTACTCCCTCTTATCTTACAGATAAAACAGAAACTTAGTTATATTGATACTTCATGCCTGGCTGCCTTTCCTGTGAAATCTCCACCTTCCACGTTGTACATGTTTTATGGCAGAAGAGAAATTTATATTGCTGTACCTTTCAACCCATCAATTTATCTTTATTCAAAGTCTTCCAACCCTTGATCCCTATATTTACTTATTTCCAGAATGTCAATCTGTGATCCTCGTGACTTTTATTGCTGGCATCTGCTCTCCTATTTTTCTTCTCCATCCAGATTTCTGCTGTTATTATTCATTTCATGGATAAAGCACGCTACTATATGCCAAGACTATTTGCATCCACTCTGTAGGCCTCTTTGACAGCTTTGTGTCCCGATTCCTCTTTCTCAGCTCACCAATCTTCATCTGCTCTGCACTTCCCACCAGTGTGTCCACCCTCAACCTACTCATCTCAGAGCCCCAGCACTCCATCCCCACATCTCCCTATTGAACTATCCCCTTGTTTCTTTCTTTCTTTACTGACCTGGTGCCATTTTGCCATAACCACTGAACCAACTTTTGGCTGTCGATCTCTAATGTTTCAGTCAATATGTTTTTCAGTCAATCTATTATAGTTACATGATTTGCAATTTAATAGAGTCTAGGTTTTTTTCAGTAGTTTCCTATAATCCATACATACATTCATTCTTTAAACAAATTTGTTTCAGGCACTCATTTCAAGTACCATACATTGTGCTAAGTGCTGATATGTGGCTCAGAAAGAAACCAGACAAGATCCCTGCCTTCATGAAATTCACAATCTAACAGAAGAGCTATAGAAACAAGTAAATGTACAAATAAATATGTAATTACAAAATAAATTACAAATGAAGCTCTCTGAAGAATACTAAGAGAGAATAATGAGGAACCAACTTTCAATTAGGGGGTCATGAAGTGCCATCTGAGGAAGTGGCATTTAAGCTAATGTGTGAGGGATGGGTAGGAGTTATCCAGGTGAGAGAGGAAAGTGAGCACAAAGCAGGAGAAACAGAAGTGCTGGGCATCTTTGAGGATGTGAAAGGTCAGTGTGGCAGGAGCAAGCAACAAAGTGGTTCTGGGAGGAAGCAGAGCAAGATAGCTGAATAGGACCCTCCAATGACCTTCCTCCCTCCACAGGAACACCAAATTGGACAACTATCCACACAAGAAAGCACCTTCATGAAAACCAAAAATCAGATGAGCAAGCTCAGCAACAGGTTTTAACATTCTATCAAGGAAAGAGGCATTGAAGACGGTAGGAAAGACCTATTAGTTTCAGGAGTATATATATAGGTTTGTTATATAGGTAAATTGCATGTCACAGGGTTTTGGTGTACAGATTATTTTCATCATCCAGGTAATAAGGATAGTTAACCCTTGCTCTCTTCCCACCCTTCACCCTCAAGTAGGCCCCAGGATTTATTGTTCTCTTCTTTGTGTCCATGTATAGTCAATGTTTAGCTCACAGAAAGTGAGAACATGTGGTATTTGGCTTTCTGTTCCTGCATTAGTTTGCTTAAGACAATGGTCTCCAGCTCCATCCATGTTGCTGCAAAGGACATCATATTGTTCTTCTTTATGGCTACATAGTATTCAACGGTATACAACATTTTCTTTATCCAGTCTACCATTGATGGGCATTGAGATTGATTCCATGTCTTTGCTACTGTGAATAGTGCTGCGATGAACATATGTGTGCATGTGTCTTTATGATAGAATAATTTATATTCCTTTGTATATATATCCAACAATGGGATTCCTGGGTTGAATGGTTTAAGTTCTTTGAGAAATTGCTAAGCTGCTTTCCACAGTGGCTGAACTAATTTACATTCCACCATCAGTATATAAGCATTCCCTTTCCTCTAAAATCTCACCAGCATCTATTATTTCTTTACTTTTTAATGATAGCCGTTCTGACTTTTCAGACAGAGAGTTCAACATAGCTGTTTTAAGGAAGTCCAATAAAATTCAAGAGAACGGAGAAGGAATTATGAATCCCATTAGATACATTTAATGACAAGATTGAAATAACTTTTGTTTGTTTGTTTGTTGTTTGTTTTTTAGGTGGAGTTTAGCTCTTGTTACCCAGGCTAGAGTACAATGGTGCGATCTTGGCTCACTGCAAACTCTGCTACCAGGTTCAAGCGATTCTTCTGCCTCAGCTTCCTGAATAGCTGGAATTACAGGCACACACCACCATGCCCAGCTAATTTTGCATTTTTAGTAGAGACAGGGTTTCACAGTGTTGGTCAGGCTGGTCTCAAATTCCTGACCTCAAGTGATCCACCTGCCTTGGCCTCCCAAAGTACTGGGATTACAGGCATGAGCCACCACACCCAGCCTGAAATAGTTTTTTAAAAAGCAGAAATTTTGGAACTGAAAAATTTAATTGAAATAATTGAGAGACAGAAGAATGCATCAGTCTCTTAACAGCAGAATTCATCAACCAGAAAAAAGAACTACTGAGCCCGAAGATAGGCTATTTGAAATACACCATCAGAGGAGATTTAAAAAAAAAGAGTAAAAAGGAATGAAGCATTTCTATAAGATCTAGGCAATAGCCAAATAAGGGCAAATCTAAAAGTAATTGACTTAAAGTGAAGGTACACAGAGAGATCAGGGTATAAAGTTTATATTGAAACAAATAATAACAGAACTTTCCAAATCTAGGGAAACATATCAATACTTCAGAAAACACTACCAACAGATTTAATCTAAAAAACACTACCTCATGACATTTAATAATCAAACTCCCAAAGGTCAAAGATAAAGGATTCTAAAAGCAGCAAGAGAAAAGAAACCAATAACATATAAAGGAGCTCCAATATGTCTGGCAGTAGACTTTTCGATGGAAACATTACGGGCCAGGAGAGAGTGGCATGACACATTGAAAGTGCTAAAGAAAAACAACTTTTATCCTAGAATAGTATATCCAGGGAAGATAGGCCTCAAACCTAAAGAAGAAACAATTTCCCAGACAAACAGAAGTTGAAGGATTTCCTCAACACCAGCAAACCTGTCCTACAAGAAATGCTAAAGAGAGTTTTTCAATCTGAAAGAAAAGGAGGTAAACAATAAGAAATAATCTGAAGGTACAGAACTTACTGGTAATAGTAACAGACAAAAAATGGAATATTATAACAAACACTACAACATGTATAAACTACTCATATCTTGAGAAGGAAGACCAAAATATATATCTATCAAAATAATAACTATAATAACTTTTAGAGATATAGACAGTGTAATAAGATAAAAATAGAAACAACACAAAGTTAAAAAGCAGGGTGTTTTGGAAAGAAGTTAAAGTGTAGAGTTTTTACTAGTTTTTTCTTTGCTTATTAGTTAGTTTTTTTCGCAATCAATGTTAAGTTATTACTTTAAAATAATTAATTATAAGATGTTATTTGAAAGCCTCTGGTAACCTCAAGTTACAAAGCCTACAATAGAGACACAAAAAATACAAAGCAAGAAATTAAAACCTACCACCAGAGAAGATCACTTTCACAAAAAGGAAGACAGGAAGGAAGAGAATACCACAGAAAAACCAGAAAACATTTTTTTAAATGGATGTAGTAAATAATTACTTATCAATAATAACATATAATGTAAATGGACTAAACTCTCCAAGCAAAAAACATAGAGTGGCTGAATTGAAAGAAAATACAAGTTCCAACCATCTGCTGCCTACAAGAAATACACTTCACCTATAAAGAAACATAGACTGAATATAAAGGTATGGAAAAAGATATTCAGTGTAAATGAAAGCTAGAAAGAGCAGGAGTAGCTACACTTATATCAGATAAAATAGGTTTCAAGGCAAATATCATGAAAAGAAACAAAGAAGGTCATTATATATTGATAGAAGAGTCAATTCTGCAAGAGAATATAACACTGGAGCACACAGATATATAAAGCAAATATTATTAAAGCTACAGAGAGAAATAGACTCCAATACAATGATAGCTGGAGATTTCAACACCCCACTTTCAGCATTGGACAGATCATTCAGATAGAAAATCAACAAAGAAATATCAGACCTAATCAACCTAATAGATATTAACAGAATATTCCATCCAATGGCTAAAGAATACACATTCTTCTCCTCAGCATATGAAATATTCTCAAGGATAGACTATATGTTAGGCTAAAAAACAAATCTTAAAAAATTCAAAACTAATTGAAATCATATCATGTATCTTCTCTGACTGCATGAAACAAAAGTAGAAATCAAAAACAAGAGGAACTTTGAATACTATAACATTTTGAAATTAAACAATATGCTCCAAAATGACCAGTGAGTCAATTAAGAAATTAAGAAGGAAATTTGAAAATTTTTTGAAACAAATGAAATACAACATACCAAAACTTATGGGCTGCAGCAAAAGCAGTATTAAGAGGAACATTTATAGCAATAAGTACCTACATTAAAAAGAAGAAAACTTCAAGTAAACAGCCTAATAATGTATCTTAACGAGAAAAGGAAGAGCACATCAAACCCAAAGTTGGTAGAAGAAAATAAGTTATAAAGATCAGAGCAGAAATACATGAAAATGAAATTAAAAAATACAAAATATCAATGAAATGGGAAGGTAGTTTTTTGAAAAGATAAAGAAAATCAACAAACCTTTAGTCAGACTAAGAGGAAAAAGAGAAAAGACTCAAATAAATAAAATCAGAAATGAAAAAGAAAACATTACAACCCATAGTGCAGAAATTCAAAGGATCGTTGGATACATGAACAACTATACATCAAAAAATTAGAAGTGGATAAATTCATAGATACATACAACCTAACAAGATTGAACCATGAAGAAATCCAAAATCAGAATAGATCCATAATAAGTAATAATAGCAAACCCATAACAAATTCTTCTAGCAAAGTAAAGCCTGGGACACAATGGCTTCACTGCTGAATTATACCAAACATTAATACTAATCCTATTTAAACCATTCTGAAAAATAAAGGAGGAGAGAGTACTTTCAAACTCGTCCTGTGGGGCCAATATTACTCTGATACCAAAACCAGACAAAGACACAACCAAAAAAAGAAAACCAGAGGCCAATATCTCTGCTATCAGAATACTGATACAAAAATTCCCAACAAAATATGATCAAACCACATTTAACAACACATTAAAAAGATCATTCGCCATGACTAAGTGAAATTTATCCCAGGAATGCAAGAATAGTTCAACATATGCAAATCAATGTGTGTTACATCACATCAATAGAATGAAGGACAAAAAACATATGATCATTTTAATTGATGTTGAAAAAGCATTTGATAAAATTCAACATCATTTTATGATGAAAATGTTAAAAAAAACTGGTATAGAGGCGACATACTCCAACACAATAAAAACCATAGACAACAGACCCACAGCTAGTATCATACTAAATGGTGAAAAACTGAAAGCCTTTCCTCTAAGACCTTGAACAAGACAAGGATGCCCATTTTCACCACTGTAATTCAACATAGTACTGGAAATCCTAGCTAGAGCAATTAGACAACAGAAAAAAAATAAAGGACATCCAAAGGAAGCCCTTTCCTTCCTTGGAAAGGAAGAAGTCAAATTATCATTATTTGCAGATAATATGTTATCTTTGGAAAAACTTAACTACTGCATCAGTTAACTCCATCACTACAACTATCAGTTATTAGAACTGATAAACAAATTCAGTAAAGTTGCAGGATACAAAATCAACATACAAAAACCATTACTATATGCTCACAGTGAACATTCTGAAAAAGAAATTAAGAAAGTAAACTCATTTACAATAGCTACAAATAAAATAAAATACCTAGAAATATACTGAACCAAAGAAATGGAATTTCTCTGCAATGAAAACTATAAAACACTGATGCAAGAAATTGAAGAAGACACCAAAAAATGGAAAGATATTCCATCTTTATGAATTAGAAGAATGAATATTGTTCAAAATTTCCATATTACCCAAAGAAATCAACAGATTCAATGCAATCTCTATCAAAATACAACAATATCCTTTACAGAAATAGAAAAAAAAATCTTAAAATTTATATGGAACTACAAAAGACCCAGAAGAGCCAAAGCCATCCTGAGCAAAAAGAACAAAACAGCAGGCATCCCATTACCTGACTTCAAATTATGCTACAGAGCTATAGTAAGCAAAACAGCATGGTGGTGGCATAAAAACAGACATATAGAACAATGGAATAGAATTGAGAACTAGGAAATAAGTCTATACATTTGTAGTGAACTCACTTTCAATAAAGGTGCCAAAAATATACATCAGAGAAAGAGCAGTCTTAAAAAATGGTACAGGGCAACTGGATATCCAATTGCAGAAGAATGAAACTAGACCCCTATCTCACACCATATTAAAAAATCAAATCAAAATGATTAAAAATTTCAATCTAAGACTTCAAACTATGAAACTACTAGAAGAAAACACTGTGAAAACCTCAGAGCATTGGAGTGGGCAAAGATTTCTTGAGTAATACCCCAGAGGCACAGGCAACCAAGCAAAATGGACAATGGGATCACATTATGTTAAAAAGCTTTTGTACAGCAAAGGAGACAATCAACAAACTGAAGAGACAACCCACAGAATGGGAGAAAATATTTGCAAATTACCCATCTGACAAAGGATTAATAAACAGAATATATCAGGAGCTCAAACAACTCTATAGGAAAAAAATCAAATAATTTCAGTCAAAATGGGCAAAAGATCTGAATAGACATTTCTTAAAAGAAGATCTACAAGTGGCAAACAGGTATATGAAAAAACATCATTGATCAGAGAAATGCAAATCAAGACTACAAGGAAATATCATCTCATCCCATTTAAAATGACTTTTATCTGAAAAACAGCAATAACAAATGATGGCTAGGATGTGGAGAAAAGGCAACCCTTATATGCTGTTGATGAGAATGTAAATTAGCATAACCACTATGAAGAGCAGTTTAGAGATTCCTCAAACATCTAAAAATGGAGCTACCATACCATCCAGTAACCCCTTACTGGGTACCCAAAAGAAAATAAATCAGTCTATTTAAAGAATGAGATCCTGTTATTTGCACAGCAACGTGGATAGACCTAAAGGTCACTATGTTATGTGAAATAAGACAGGAACAGAAAGACAATGCTGGTTGTTCTCACATATTTGTGGGAGCTAAATTTGAAACAATTGAACTCATGGAGACAGGGAGTAGAAGGATAGTTACCAGACTCTGGGAAGGGTAGTGGGGGTGGGGGTGGGAGTGGGAAATGGGAATGGTTTATGGGTACAAAAAATTGAGAAAGAATGAATAAGACATAGTATTTTCTAGCACAACAGGATGACTATAGTAAAAAATAATTTAACTGTACATTTAAAAATAACTAAAAGAATATAACTGGATTGTTTGTAACAAAGGATAAATGATTGTGGTGATGAATATCCCATTTACCCTGATGCAATTATTACTTGCTGTATACCTGTATCAAAATATCCCATGTAACCTATAAATATATATACACCTACTATGTACCCACAAAAATTAAAAATTGAAGAAAAACTAAAAGTAAATGAAATAATGCAGGTGGCATTCAGCTATTTGACTTTCCATATGACGAAGCTGAATAGCAAATCAGTTCAAACTAAGGCTATCAGTACATTTTGGTGTCTATATCTTTAAAATGTTATTATTGGGCTGGAAGGAGAGTTGCTCTGTTACAAAATCTAGAGTGACCTTATAACAATGATTTGTTTATCTGGGACACATGAGCAAGGCTGGTGCATGCATTCCTAGCCTAGGTACATGTGTCACAAGTGAATTGAAGGATGTCAGTTGTAGACACATCACCAGAGACCCATAGGCCTTGCTCAGCATCTTAGAAATGTACCCTAATTGCTTGGATCATCTCTAGACAAGTTCTGGGTAAGCAGTCAGATCCCAGAATACCAAAATTCTCTCCACTTTAGTAGAAATAAAAAGGGTAGATTTAGCCAAGATGTCTAAGTTAGACATGCCCCCACTAGTGTTCAGAACCATTCTGTGTTGGCTACAGAATGTTAGGTTTCATCCAGATGCCCATGCATTTCTTTCACTTTCCATGGAAGGTGGGATACTAGAAATACCATGTCTTCCAGTTATCTCAAGAATTCACATTACTGATAAAACATAGAAGTTTCAGGACAAGAGTTACAATGACTTTAGATTATTCTCATACAAATTCTGCATTTGGAATAGGGGCAGTCCCGAGCGGTAGAACACAACAAGGAGGCCTGGGAGGGCTGTGAAAAGCAGGGCCTGCGTGTGAGAGAAAATATGTCCAGTAGAACCTCTGCAAATCAGCCCTCTAGGGCTGCTACTTTCTGGAGGCAGTAAGCTTGATCCTCTCTTGGGACCATATTTTTCAGGGACAATGAGTAGACAGTGGCCATATACTAGACCTAGCTAATGGCATAATGAAGGAAACAGAGATATACAGCAAATTCTCCGAGCCCAATTCTTTAGGGGACCTGAAACACTGATCATTCAGGCCAGTGATGGAATTTCAGGTCCCAGGAGGCAGAAGCTAAGGCAGTAAGTTCTGATTCCAGAGGGCCAGAGATCTCATTATTAGATATCACGCAGGGATTTGGATGGCAATAAATAGCAGTATGGCCAGGGCACTCAGAGACAGCTGAATTATGCCTCACAAATATACATCTCCTTCCCTGTCATCACTCAGTCCTCATTCTTGCTTCCTTGACCTGGCTTCCTAACTGGGAGACATGGTCAGGAAATGACCCTAGCCAGGACCTGGCCTTTCAGTTCCCTGAGCCCCACCGCTCCAGTGACACCCTCCTGCTCATTTAGCACCTCTCCAGTGGTCACCCTAGACTTTGTCATTGCCCAGAGCTGTTCCATCTGAAGAATAAAATATTCAGATACCACACTCTGTGACCACATCCTTTTGTTTTTCAAGTTTGTTTCTTGACAGTCCTCTGCCATCAAACACTTTTTCTTCAACGTTAACATCCACCAACCCCTCTTGTTTTCATTTCTTTTCTTCCCTCCCCAACTGAGGGGCAATGAGGACACCATTTTAACCTTTTATCAATATTTTAAACTTCTTTGCTCCTTATGACCCTTCATTATATCCACCTAATAAAATTCCAGCCTTAAATGAATCAAGGATCTGCTGTTTCATGTTAGCAGAACTCTAGAAAAATACCCATAAAATTAAGTAGATTGGTACCACTATGAATTTATGGTTCCCAACTTCACTGGGGCCCTCAAATCTGACTCTCTGAAAATTTTGAATTTCTTTAGTAAGATTGTGTTTATATTTATTACATTTTCAACCCTTGTCTATGTTTCTTGAAATGCAAACTTTCCTACTTTTTCCCTCTCTCTGAGGAGGTGCTCTTATTTCTATCTCAGTGGGAAAACTTTATAAAGGATGCTCTTATACAGCCAGACAGCCCCCATACCCATTCTTTCCTTTTTTCCGCCTCCCATAAAATCAAGATGTTCATCATCCCATCTGAAGTCATTTTCTCCCAGCTCAGCCCCAAATTTCATCCCCTATGGCTTTATCAGGAAATCCGTACACTACCTACTCTCCTATCCCAGTCTCCCCTTCCCACTTGTCCTGTTCCAGCTTCTGCCTACTCCCTGTCTTTCCTTTCTTTAGTAGCTAAATATAATTATTGTTAGTTTTAGAAATTATTCAAATTATACTAGTGTTTTCTATTGTTCCGAAGATAAAAATTAAAATTACTATATCACATTATATATTATCTATGTTATGTGTATAAACATGATCAGGTTACAAATAGAACACAAGACTATAAAGTGTGAAATAAATTCTTGGCCTTCCTAACCATTCTTCAAACATATACCCCAGAGATAATCACTAAGAGATTATGTAAACAGAAGTATACTTAGATGTGTCAGAATTTCTCACACAAATGAGATCATATGCTACATGCTGTTCTGAAACAAGTATTTTTCATTTTATACATTTTAGATATTTCTCCACATCAGTACATGCAAATATACCTCACTCTTTTTAATGACTGCATTTCATTTTCCTGACTTTTTAAATATTCATAGTTCTATGCCCAATGCCTGGCACAGAGTAGGCTCTCTATGAACACTTGGATGAGTAAATTCCAGTGTTTGTAAGCACATCGTATTTAAATAGTTCCCTATTGGTAAATGTTTGGGTTGTCTTGAGTTTGTTACTATTACAGATCAACTTGGCCATACCCTTCCGCTGTCCTCACATCCTTTTGACTCCCCCTGCCTATGCTCCTATACCTATGTCCTATACGTTCCTTTATTGTTGGTTACAATAAGCTCTTCTTCCTGGGCTGATTAGCTGAGACACTATCCTTGATTGCTAATCACAAGAAATCCAAAAGTAATGGCATATGTGATTATGTAGGTTTTACTGGAAATTTCTGTAGTTGCAGTGTGTTTGTCGTTAGTGTAGTTCATCAATGATTCTGATTCTTCTCCTTCCAGGCACATGGTAGGATTGTTCTTCCCTCTTCACTTTTTAGCCCCCTTAAAGTCATTTGCTTTTGGCAGTAAAATGTAAAATTATGAAGAGCCATGGGATTGTCATATTCCTTCCCCATGAAGCAGAGGCTGTGTGGGTCCTGGGTGGATCCCAACCCTGCTACACAGCAACCCAAGATAGACATGTAGTGTTAACAGGAAATAAACCTTTATTTTTAAGCCACTGAGATTTGGGGATTGTTTGCCATGACGGCAAACTTAGTTTCTCCCAACTAATTCACACACAGGGTGGGACCACATCATATACTGTGCAGCTGCTGAAGGCATCCTGTGGGCTCCCTCATTCATTTCCTCCCCCAGGGCTCGGCAGGCATATGAGCCTTGTATGACCCTTGCTGTCCACATCTTCTGTGATTGACTTTTCCTGAGAAAAAGTTTTTCTATCCACTGCTACCTTCTTCCAAAAAAGGATTTTGTTACCCCAACAAATCTGTTATACAAATCACTTTCAGAGAAACTGGAAGAAGGCAATTATAAAAGTTATTTTAAAACACATCCTTACTTTCCTTATTGCCCCCACTCAGAACCACTGTTATCTGGGGCATTACGTGAAAAGTCTTAGACAACCTCTCTTATTTCCTGCTTCCTTGTTTGGTCTGATTCATTAGAACGGTAGAGAAAATCCTCATTCTCACCTTTGCACCCACTCCCTGACTCATGTGAGAGGAAAGCTCCCTGACATGAGAGGCTCTATAGCAGCATTAGGAGAACAAGCCTCTCTCACACTCCTTTCTTTGTGTGTGTGTGTGTGTGTGTGTGTGTGTGTGTGTGTGTATATACACACACACACATATACTTTAAGTTCTGGGGTACATGTGCAGATCTTGCAGGATTGCTACATAGATATACACATGCCATGGTGGTTTGCTGCCTCCATCCTCCCGTCACCTACATTAGGTGTTATCCCTCCCAATGTTATCCCTCCCCAATCTCCCCACTCCCTGCTATCCCTCCCCTAGCCCCCCACCCCCTAACAGACCCCAGTGTGTGATGTTCCCCTCTCTGAGTCCATGTGTTCTCATTGTTTAATGCCCACCTATGAATGAGAACATGCAGTGTTTGGTTTTCTGTTCTTGTGTCAGTTTAGTGAGAATGATGATTTCCAGATTCATCCATGTCCCTACACAGGACATGAACTCATACTTTTTTATGGCTGCATAGTATTCCTTGGTGTATATGTGCCACATTTTCTTTATCCAGTCTATCATTGATGGGCATTTGGGTTGGCTCCAGGTCTTCGCTATTGCAAACAGTGCCGCAATAAACATACATGTGCTTTTATAATCCTTTGGGTATATACCCAGTGATGGGATTGCTGAGTCAAATGGAATTTCCATTTCCAGATCCTTGAAAAATCACCACACTGTCTTCCACAATGGTTGAACTAATTTACACTCCCACCAACAGTGTAAAAGTGTGCCTATTTCTCCACATCCTCTCCAGCATTTGTTGTCTCCAGATTTTTTAATGATCGCCATTCTAATGGTGATGGTATGTCAGTATTCTAATGTCGAGATGGTATGTCAATGTGTTTTGATTTGCATTTCTCTAATGATCATTGATGATGAGCATTTTTTCATGTGTTTGTTGGCTGTATAAATGTCTTCTTTAGAAAAGTGTCTGTTCATAACCTTGCTCACTTTTTGATGGGGTGTTTGTTTGTTTCTTGTAAATTTGTTTCAGTTCATTGAAGATTCTGGATATCAGCCCTTTGTCAGATGGGTAGATTGCAAACATTTTTTCCCATTCTGTTGATTGCTGGTTCACTCTAATGATTGTTTCTTTTGCTGTGCAGAAGCTCCAGAGTTTAATCAGATCCCATTGCCATTGCCTTTGATGTTTTAGTCATGAAGTCCTTGCCTATGCCTATGTCCTGAAAGGTTTTGCCTAAGTTTTTTCCTACAGTTTTTATGGTGTTAGGTCTTATGGTTTAAGTCTTTAATCCATCTGGAGTTAATTTTAATGTAAGGTGTAAGGAAGGGGTCCAGTTTCAGCTTTCTGCACATCATTAGCCAGTTTTCCCAACACCATTTATTAAATAGGGAATCCTTTCCCTATTGCTTGCTTTGTCAGGTTTGTCAAAGATCAGATGGTTGTAGATGTGTGGCGTTGCCTCCAAGGCCTCTGTTCTGTTCCATTGATCTATACCTCTGTTTTGTTACCAGTACCATGCTGTTTTGATTACTGTGGCCTTGTAGTATAGTTTGAAGTCAGGTAGCATGATGCCTCCAGCTTTGTTCTTTTTGCTTAGGATTGTCTTGGCTATGTGGGTTCTTTTTTGGTTCCATATGAAGTTTAAAGTGGTTTTTTCCAGTTCTGTGAAGAAGGTCAATGGTAGTTTGAGGGGATAGCATTGAATCTATAAATTACTTTGGGCATTATGGCCATTTTCACAATATTGATTCTTCCTAACCATGAGCATGGAATGTTTTTCCATCTGTTTGTGTCCTCTCTTATTTCCTTGAGCAGTGGTTTGTAGTTCTCCTTGAAGAGGTCCTTTACATCCTTTGTTAGTTGTATTCCTAGGCATTCTATTCTCTTTGTGGCAATAGTTAATGGGAGTTTGCTCATGATTTGGTTCTATCCTCATTCAAGTTCTAAGTTCTGAGTTAGGGTGTACACCCATGTGTCTGACTCCCAGTCCCTGGAAAGAATGTATTGGGTGGCTACACTGCCTCTATCTCTTTCTAGAAGATTTCTCGTCATTTTTTCTTGAGAACAGTCTACTGCAAAGGCCACACTTACTATCATCACAACAAAACAATAAAAAGTTAACTATTTCACATGTTAAAGCCTAGATCAGTTCTTTTTAAGTTGAACCTGTCACACATACAATGAGCCCTGCAAGACACCTGGGGCTGACAACTTGGTGGCCACTGCAGGCCTTTCTGTATCTTAGCCTGTCAAACTGCAAGCAAAGTAGAAAGAAGTTTTGTTTGGCTTTTCTGCAAAACAATCCGAAAATTCCATAACATAAAACAACTATTTTTTATTGAAAAGGAATTTAGAATGTATTTTGAAGTGAATGAAATTGAAAGTACAACATATTAAAATTTGTGGAGTGCCACATGGCAGTTCTCAGACAGAAACTTATGGTAGCAAAGTGCTTATATTATAAAGGAAACAAAGGTCTAAATCAATTACTTGGTTTCCATCTTAAGAAACCAGAATCAAAAGAGCCAATTAAACCCAAAGTAAGCAGAAGAAATAAATATCCATGCAGAAAGCAACGAAATAGCAAAGAAAAACAGTAGAGCAAATCAATAAAACAAAAACCTAATTCTTTGAGAAATCAAAAAATATTGATAAAACCTATGGACAGACTGAGAAGGAATAATAAGGAGAGAGATGTGAACTATTAATCTCAGGAATGAGAAAAGTGGCATCACTACAGATTCTACAGCTATTAAAATGATGATAAGAAATCAGAACAGTAAAAATTAGAAGATTCATAATCCTATAAATTTGTGTGAGAATGGAGACAAAAGAACTCTTCTACACTGCGAAATAAATTGATACTGCATCTACTTTCTAGGGCATATATACAGCAGAAAACCTCAAGCAGTTTTATAAAGAGACATATACAAGGATACTCATCACAAAGTCATTTATAGTGAAGGGAAGCTGGAGGCAACCTAGGTGTTCAACACAAGGGGAATGAATGAACAAAATATGGAGGATACAGGTATTAGAATACTCTGTAGTACTTGGGAGCAAGGAAGGTGAAAAGCATATACACATTCACAATCTATGTGCACATTAAAGGACATGTATCACACTCATTACAGTATATACCTATGGGAGTGGAGAGAGGAAAATGGGGAATGGCAATCAAGAGATAAGGGAGGAAAGCAGAGAAGGGCTTTTACATTGATGAGGGACATTAGCCTCTTGTGAACTAAGAAATATGATTTACTAAACTTTGCATTGATGTCTAGAAAGAGAGAGAATCACATCAACACTGTTATGTAACTCATTGCCCTTCACAACCACTGAGATATAATAAAATAGAAAAGAAAACTTTAGGAGTGAACTTGTATAGAGCACTGACATTATACGACATAGACATTCAAATGAAAATTAGGAAAAACTGATTTTTATTAGGTAATTATTTATTTCAGTTAGCCTGCAAAATTCAGAAAAGTAAAATCTTCAGCTGAGTTATGCTGATATAAATTACTAATTTTACGTTCCAAGGTCACATGTATATCAGCAAGTTTTGCCAAAGTTATTTATTGCCATAAATGATATTTAAATGGAGTTGATAAACTGAGGTTTTCTCTCAATAATTGTGTAGAAAAGCAAATCTCCGTCTTCTTGGGAATAGAGGTACAGTATATTTAAGTGTCTTTTTCCTTGTCACTCTCATGTTTCAGTTTTTCAACATGTAGAGAAAGTTTATGCTACTATGAGACCCTGGGACACGGGAGACAGTGTCAGAGGGCTTTGCCTGCAATGACTATGTCACAACCTTCAAAGACTTTCTGAAAGAGGAAATCAAAGTGTTGATTTTGGAAAGTTTCCCCTTCCTTGTAAATAGTTGTGCTTCTTTCAGGAAGGCTTGTGAAAGGAAGAATAGAAGGTGAGGAAGGATGGACCCCAGGATGGATGGGGTGGAAGCTCCAGAAAAATACTTTGGATGCTAGCAAAACATTTCTTTGAGAGCTGAATCTATATCTGTTCTTAGGCAATAATCAGTATCAACACAAGCAAAGAGGAAGCTTAAGCTGCAGGGGGATCCTGTTCTACTGATTCACCAGAAAAGCACTTTAGACAACAGAGAAATACTGATACCTGGGGTCAGGACAACTGGTTAATAAGACTCTACTGACCTCCTATAAAACAAACGCAATAAACTTTGCTACCAGCACAGATTGATTACAGTGCTTCAAGGTAGAAAGAGCCAGTACCTGGAAATACCTTACAAATTAATCCCAATGACTGAGACCATCCTTTAGGAGATATTACTTTTCCCGTTTTATGAGCCATCCCATTTTCCTATCATTTATTTTGAGGTATCATATGTAAAATTCATTGTATGCGCATTACTCATTCTCTTGTACTTGGGCATATCCAGACTCCAAGATTTGTTCTCTGAGAAAAAGACACTCCGGGAACCAACTGTCCTGTAGCCAGTGTCATACTGGATGGTGACAGTTTCAAGGCTGATATACGGATTCTTCTCCACAGACAGCTTTCCATTTGATATTTCTGGTTTTAGGCACAGAGCTGTAGTCAAAACACATTACCTTAGCATCTGTGAATCTCAGAGAAAACACATTTGGACACTGATAATTAATAAAAGGGATATGAAATCTTGCTGAATTCTACTTTTTCTTTCTCCACTATTCTTGATACCACTGCTACCACCACCCCATTACATCAACCAGCATTACCACTAGCTGAGTGGTAGTTGGTATTTACTAGCTGGTATTTACTGAATACTTGCTAGATGTCAGCCTATGTGCCAAGGATATTACATGCCTTATTTCATGTAAGCCTTCAGCAACCCTGTATGGGCATTTCTCCTGTAGAGATAAGGAAGCTGAGGCATGGAGAAACTAAATTACGTAGCACCTTTTAAGAGGCAGAGCCAATGTGTGAAACCAGGGCATCTAATTCCAGATTCTGAGCCCTCTCTTTCTATACAACAGGACTTCTCTTCTTGCCTCAGTTTCCTCCTGTGTAAAATGAAAGCAGTGATGATGACTTAACTCCTGCAATTGTTTTGAGTAAAATACTCTAAATAACCTTTCAAGAAATATTTTGCTTATTCTATCATAACAGTCATTTGACCAACAGTGGGGGTCAATCCCATAGGTCAACTATCTTATGAAAGGTTTTGGGCTACATATAAACTGGGTATAAATATAAGCTGGTGTTATTTCTTGGATATCTGAAATTGCGCCATGACCCACCTCACTCAGATTCACGCACTGACCCATGACAACTGCCTCTGGCTGGGAGAAATGCTTCCTCCCTCAAAGTCACTTCTGAGCCACTCTATCATGGTTAGCTGCTCAGCACTATTTCAGCTGCGGAGTTTGGATTCTCATTGTGTTGAGAAGCTGGAGATGAGCAACCTGCAAACCTGCAGATTTTAGCTGTTCCAATCAGAGCATATCCTTTCTTGCATTCACACTGCACCACAGTGCTAAGCAATAGGAATTCACTAATATTTTCATAGTGTCAATGTGTAATCCTGGGAAGTGAATTGCAACCTTGGATAGTGAGAGAGAGAGAAACAGCAGAGGGAGAAGAGGAGAAGGAGACAGAGAAGGAGGGAGAGGGAAAGAGGGTTTCTTTTGTTTTGTTTTGTTTTGTTTTGTTTCTTTTGATTCATTAAAGAAACAGCACAGAACTAAAGGGATTTATTGGAAGACTTTTATGCATCCCAATCAATGTCATTGCCAATAAAATAACATGGTATAATTCACATTACCATGTGGCTGAGAATTAAGGAAAGCGAGTATGTGTATAAGTATTTGGAGGAAGCACAATTGACTTCTCCCCTCTATAGAACTATTTCTTTCAATAATTTTAAATATTTTAAAAATGTAGGTGTGGTGGCTCATGCCTGTAATCCTAGCAATTTGGGAGGCCAAGGCAGGCAGATCACTTGAGGCCAGGAGTTGGAGACCAGTCTGGCCAACATGGCGAAACCCCGTCTCTACTAAAAATACAAAAACTAGTCAGGCATGGTGGTTCGTGCCTGTAATACCAGCTACTCAGGAGGCTGAGGCACAAGAATCACTTGAACCTGGGAGGTGGAGGTTGCAAGGAGCCAAGATCACACCACTGCACTCCAGCCTGGGGGGGTGACAGCGCAAGACCCTGTCTCAAAAAAATAAAAATAAAAAATAAATGTATGTATAAATGCTTACTGTAATTTGTCAGGTAATGTTTTCAGCATTTAACAAATATAAACTCCCCCAACAACCTCATGAGATCGGTATTATTATCCTCACTTTACAAATGAGAAAATGGAACCACAGAGAGGGGAAGCTGCCTGCCCAAAGTCACACAGCTAGTGAGGAGCAGTCAGTGTAGTTTTGCTGCATACAGTCGGTGTGCTTTGCAATTTGCTGCTTGTGCTACTCGAGGGCAGTGAAGCACCTTTAGATATAAAGCCAGCAAAAGAGGAGACTGTGGAGAAACGTTTTGTGATAAAGAGACGTTGCCCTGTGAAAACTTGCAAGGACTGCACAAACTCAACCTGCAACCTCAACAATACCATGCGGTTTGCATTTATAGAAAACAATTTTAAGAAAAAAAATTTCAGTACTTGAATAATGAAAATTACTTACCAAACTGCAAAAATAAAACGTTGTATTTATATAATGTTTTATGGTTTACAGAGAACTTTTATACACATACCTTATAAATGTAGGTTCTAGTTAATTTTCTCCGAATTTGTGACAACAATAACAATTTCACTTTTGCTTTTCAAAAAAAATAGCAGGGAATAATAAACTTATTTAAGAGGTAAAGGAATTTTAACCACTTTTGTATTTATATTTATGTGTAAGAAAGTGAAGTTGCTTGCAATTCAGCTTTATCTGTTTACTAGAGTAGATTCCCAGAAATATATACAAACGAAGGATTCTTTTTCCCTAGTAATGGTATTAGCATATACTTAAAAGTATTAAAACGTTAAAAAAAATTGTAGTTAAGCCTTCATTAAATAAAATGAAAATTAATAAACAATTTCTTATATCATTAATAAAATAATTTATTAATAACTAACATTAATAAAGGAATTTATTATGCCTCCCACAAATTGGTGTAAATTACTACAATTTGACCACACTTATAAAATGCCTAATGTGGAATAAATGCCTTTGCAATTGATTGATCTAAACTACCTTCCCTTCATTGATTGTGCACTTTACCCAGGCTTTCCTGGGGCCCTGTGCCCTAGGAATGCCTTGCTCACAGTGTAGGCTAGATGGGCATGAGATACAGAGACGGCAGGGTGGTTTGCTCCCTGATGCAGGACTCACGATACGTGTTCACCTGCACTAACAGAAGCTCAAAGGTCACAGATTCCACCTAGAAACAACTACAGGAAGAGAGAGAACTAGCAGCAGCCTCTGCCAAGTTGGTGGTCAGCTGTGCAATAGTCAGTAGCATCTACACTCTGGAGTAAAGTCAAGACCAAGCTCTGCATTAAGAAGGAGCTCAGGGGAAGAGGGTGGAATCAAGGTTCCCAGAATCAACTGAGTCAAAGGACATACAAAATTCCAATTTTCGCATCAGGGGTTCTGATGCCAGGTTCTGATGTCACCTTGTGAGAACTCTGAAGGTATTTAGAAGTAGAACCCTAATCTTTTCCTTTCAAGATAGAAGCCGTACTTAAAAGAAATTGTTATCTAGGAATGTAAGTAATTCATTTTTGAGTGACAAAACAAACAAGGGATGGAAAAAAAAGGAATTTGGTTCAGAGTGAGCAGGCTCAGTCACCCTTAAAGCAAACCGTGAGTGTGGTAAGTCTGAGTGTGAGATCCACTTGAGTCAGGATATTACAGCACGAGAGAAAGCCATCCTGAGCAGCACTGCCTACTTAGGACAAGCTGTGGCTTTAGTTATGAGTTTGGACTGCCAACAGAAGGATGGAATTAAAAAGAAAAAAACAGTGATGCGGAAAGTTACGTTTCCTTCCAAAAGTTCTAAAGCCTAAGGGGGAAAGAGAAATATGAAAAGAAGGGGAAAAAAGCCCTCAAGAATACAAACAGTCCTGACAAAATTACTCAGACGGTATTTGAGTAGGACATTCCTTTTGTTTTTCCTGATTTACCTAAGTCACCTGAGTCACACTTTGGTGCCATTCTGGTCTATTAAAAGAGGGAAGCATGGTGCCTGAAGCACTGAAAGCATGCAGACTGCAAGATTCCATTAGAATTGAAGAATACTTGCATAGTTTTCAATCAGCCAAAAGACACTCCCAGCCTGGTGTTATGTCTCTGAAAAAAGCAGTAAAAAATAAGCTGTTTATGTGCATAATTATTATATTTCATGGGAAATAATACTTGAATAATAATATGCTGATTTTTACCTAAGAACCATGAGTTTTGGGAAAGGCCTGAAAATGACCTGCTTGCCTAGTTCAGCTGCAAAGACTGTTTCAGGCGTTCAAAATACAAAGTGCTTACCTCTCATCTACCAGAAGTAACTCAGTAAATTATGATGTAACATTTATTGCAGCATGATTGAATTTCAATTTTCCTGAAAAGAAGGGGAAGCACATAAATTCATCACGAATTGATTTAACTTTAGAAAGGGAATCTAAGACAGTAACTAAATATTAGGGAGAAAAAACAAGAATTTTTTTTTTAATTGTACTTTAAGTTCTGGGGTACGTGTGCAGATCTTGCAGGATTGTTGCATAGATACACATGTCATGGTGGTTTGCTGTCTCCATCCTCCCATCACCTACATCAGGCATTTCTCCCAATGTTATACCTCCCCAACCTCCCACCCGTCCCTGCCCTCCCCTAGCCACCCCACAACCCTCAACAGACTCCAGTATATGACATTCCCCTCCCTGTGCCCATGTGTTCTCATTGTTCAACACCTGCCTATGAGTGAGAACATGCAGTGTTTGGTTTTCTGTTCTTGTGTCAGTTTGCT
>NW_016107353.1:4833863-4918986 GCF_001604975.1 Cebus imitator | reverse complement strand
CAGAAGCTCTGGAGTTTAATTAGATCCCATTTGTGTATTTTTGCTTTTGTTGCTAATTCTTTTGGTGTTTTAGTCATGAAGTCCTTGCCTATGCCTATGTCCTGAATGGTTTTGCCTAGGTTTTCTTCTAGGGTTTTTATGGTGTTGGGTCTTATGTTTAAGTCTTTAATCCATATGGAGTTAATTTTAGTTTGAGAAAGGAGTCCAGTTTCAGCTTTCTGCACATCATTAGCCAGTTTTCCCAACACCATTTATTAAACAGGGAATCCTTTCCCCATTGCTTGTTTTTGTCAGGTTTGTCAAAGATCAGATGGTTGTAGCTGTGTGGCATTACTTCTGAGGCCTCTGTCCTGTTCCATTGGTCTATATCTCTGTTTTGGTACTAGTACCATGCTGCTTTGATTACTGTAGACTTGTAGTATAGTTTGAAGTCAGATAGCATGATGCCTCCAGCTTTGTTCTTTTTGCTTAGGATTGTCTTGGCTATGTGGGTTCTCTTTTGGTTCCATATGAAGTTTAAAGTGGGGTTTTTCAGTACTGTGAATGTCAATGGGACCTTGTTGGGGATAGCATTGAATCTATAAATTACTTCAGGCATTATGGCCATTTTCACAATATTGATTCTTCCTAACCGTGAGCATGGAATGTTTTTCCATCTGTTTGTGCCCTCTCTTATTTCCCTGAGCAGTGGTTTGTAGTTCTCCTTGAAGAGATCCTTCACCTCCTCTGTTAGTTGTATTCCTCGGTATTTTATTCTCTTTGTGGCAATTGTGAATGGGAGTTTGCTCATGGTTTGGCTCTCTGTTTGTCTGTTATTGGTGTATAGGAATGCTTGTGATTTCTGCACATTGATTTTGTATTCTGAGATTTTGCTGAAGTTGCTTATCAGCTTAAGAAGATTTTGGGATGAGACAATGGGGTCTTCTCAATATACAATCATGTCGCCTGCAAATAGAGACAATTTGTCTTTCTCTTTTCCCAATTGAACACTCTTTATTTCTTTTTCTTGCCTGAATGTTCTGGCTAGAACTTCCAATACCATATTGAATAGGAATGGTGACAGAGGGCATCCTTGTCTAATGCCAGTTTTCAAAGGGAATGCTTCCAGTTTTTGCCCATTCAGTATGCTATTTGCTGTCATCCCAGGGATGCAAGGTTGTTTCAACATAGGCAAATCTATAAAAGTAACCTATCACATAAACAGAACAAAAGACAAAAACCACATGATTATCTCAATAGATGCAGAGAAGACCTTTGACAAAATTCAACAGCTCTTTATGCTAAAAACTCTAAATAAAGTAGGTATCGAAACATATCTCAAAATAAAAAACAAGAAATTTAGAGCATTCATTAGATGACTCTCTTACCTATTAGGCACCTCTACGTCCTAAGCACTTTCCGTAAATGATTACATTCAGTCTTATAACAACCTTATGATTTTTAAAATCTTCTTTTCAAAAAAGATTAAATAACATTTGGCCATAACTTTACAGATAGTAAGTGGCTGAGACTCATTATCTGAGTCTTGTTATCACATGCTCTTGCATGCTTTTCAGTGCTTCAGGCACCATGCTTCCCTCTTTTAGCAGACCAGAATGGCACCAAAGGGTGACTCATTAGGTGACTTAAGTAAATCAGAAAAAAAACCAAAGGAATGTCCCACTCAAATATTGTCTGAGTAATTTTGCCAGGCCTGTCTGCACCCAAATAAGTGGTTCAGCCACTTATATTGTAAAGTTTTAGCCACTTATTTGGTTCACTAATCCGAATCAAATCTGTGCTTTCCACTAAATCCTAGTGCTTTTACTATTCTTGCTTTTTAAAAAGAATTTGGAATTATTTTACTTTTTGTTTGTACATAGTAGGTATATTTATTTATGGGATACATGAAGTATTTTGATACAGGCGTGCAATGTGTAACAATCACATCATGGAGAATGGATATCCATCCCCTCAAGTGTTTTTTTCTTTTTCTGTGACAATCCAATTATACTTTTAAAGTTATTTTTAAATGTACAATTAAATTATTGACTATAGTCACTCTGTTGTGATATCAAATACTAGATCTTATTCATTCATTCATTCTATTTTTTTGTATCATTAACCATCCCCACCAACTCACCCCCAATTACCCTCCCAGCCTCTGGTAACCATCCTTCTACACTCTCTATCTCCATGGGTTTAATTGTTTTGATTTTTAGATGCCACAAGGAAGTGAGAACATGTGATGTTTGTCTTTCTGTACCTGGCTTATTTCACTTAACATAAACCTCCAGTTCTATTCATGTTCTTGCAGATAAGAGGATCTCATTCTTTTTTACAGTTGAAAAATACGCTATTGTGTATATGTGCCACATTTCAAGAGATCCATTCATCTGTTGATAGGCACTTAGGTTGCTTCCAAATCTTGGATTTTGTGAACAGAGCTGCAAAAAAGAAAAACATGGAAGTGCAGATATCTTTTCAATATACTGATTTTCTTTCTTTTGGGTATATACCCAGCAGTGGGATTGCTGGATCATATGGTAGCTCTGTTTTTAGAGGAACTTCCAAACTGTTCTTGATTAATGGTTGTACTAATATGCATTCTCACCCACAGTGTACTAGGGTTCTCTTTCTTCCACATCCTTGCCAGCTTTTATTATTGCCTGTCTTTTGGAAAAAAGCTGTTTAAATTGGGGTGAGATGATAGCTCATTGTAATTTTGATTCTCATTTTTCTGATGACCTGTAATGCTGAGTATCTTTTCATAGCCATTTGTATATCTTCTTTTGAGGAATGTCTATTCAAACCTTTTTGTCCATCTTTTTATCAGATTATGAATTTTTATGTCCTGTAGAGTTGTTTGAGCTCCTTATATGTTCTAGTTATTGATCCCTTGGCAGATGGGTAATTTGCAAATACTTTCTCCCATTCTGTGGCTTGTTTCATCACTTTGTTGATTGTTTTCTTTGCTGCCCAGAAGATTTTTAACTTAATGTGATCCCATTTGTCCATTTTTGCTTTGGTTGCCTGTTCTTTTTGGGTATTACTCAAGAAATTCTTGCTCAGACCAATGTCCTGGAATTTTCCCTAATGTTTCCTTGTGGTGAAATAATTTGAGGTCTTAGATTTAAGTCTTTAATCCATTTCTATTTGATTTTTGGATATGGTGAGAGATAGGGATCTAGTTTCATTCTTTTGCAAATGGATATCCAGTTTTCCCATCTCCATTTATTGAAGAAACTGTCTTCCCAATGTATGCTCTTGGCACCATTGTGAAAATGAGTTCACTGTAGATCTGTGGATTTGGTTTCTGGGTTCTCTATTCTGTTCCATTAGTCTATGTGTCTGTTTTTATGCTAGTACCATGCTGTTTGGGTTACTATCACTCTGTAGTATACTTTGAAGCCAGATAATACAATTCCTCCTTTTTTTTTTTTTTTTTTTTTTTTNTTTTTTTTTTTTTTTTTTTTTTTTTTTTTTTTTTTTTTTTTTTTTTTTTTTTTTTTTTTGCTTAGGGTAGCTGTGGCTCTTCTGGGTCTTTTGTGGTTTCATATAAATTTTAGAATAGTTTTTTTATTTTTCTGTGAAGAATGTCATTGGTATTTTGAAGGGATTACACTGCATCTGTTGATTGCTTTGGGTAGTATGAACTTTTTAAAAATATTGATTCTCCCAATCTATGAACATGGAATGTGTTTCCATTTTTTGGTGTCCTCTTCAATTTCTTTTATCAGTGTTTTATAATTTTTATTGTCAAGATTTTACACTTCTTAGGTTAATTCCTAGGCATTTACTTTTATTTGTGGCTATTTTACATTTTCTTTTTCAGATTGTTTACTGTTGGCATACAGAAATGTTACTGATTTTTGTGTGTGAATTTTGTAGCCTGCAATTTTATTAATTTGTGTATCAGTTCTAATAGTTTTTTGATGGAAGCTTTAGATTTTTCCAAATATAAGATCATATCATGGCAAATCATGATAGTTTGACTCTTCCTTTCCAATTTGGATGTCCTTTATGTCTTTCTCTTGTCTTTTTGCTCTAGCTAGGCCAGTACTACATTGAGTTACAGTGGTTAAAGTGGGCATCCTTGTCCTGTTCCAGATCTTGGAGGGAAGGCTTTCGGGTTTTCCCCATTTAATATGATACTAGCTGTAGGTCTATCATATATGGCTTTTATTATATTGAGGTATCTTCCTACTATACCCAGTTTTTTGAGGGATTTTTAAATTATGAAGGGATGTTGAATTTTATCGAATGCCTTTTCAGCAACAATTGAAATGATCATATGGTTTTTGTCTTTCATTCTGTTGATGTGATGTATTATGCTAATTGATTTGCATATGTTGAACCATCTTTCCATCCCTGGAATAAATCCTACTTGGTCACGATGAGCAATCTTTTTAATATATTGTTGAATTTGGCTTGCTAGCATTTTGTTCAGCATGTTTGCATCAAGAGTCACTGGAGATATTAACCTGTAGTTTTCTTCTTTTCTTTTCTTTTTTTAATGTGTCTCTGTCAAGGTTTGGTATCAGGGTAATATTGGCTTCATAGAATAAATTTGGAAGTATTCTGTTCTTTATTTTTTGGAATAATTTGGATAGGATTGGTATCAGTCTTATTTAAATGTTTGGTGGATTTCAGCGGTGAAGCCATCAGGGCCTGGGTTTTTCTTTACTGAGAGAGCTTTTATTATGGCTTGAATCTCATTAATTTAAAATCTAGTGCTTTTCAAATAACTGTCACAGAAAACTAAGTAATTAGGTAGAGACAAAGAAGATAAGAAATGGGATTAATATCTAGAAAGGAGAGACACTATCTCCTTCCCCCCAAGTCATCATGAAAGAAAAGAATTAAGAGCTGTGGAATAATAAATGAATATTACCATTGATATAATCCGCTGATATTATTCACATTTCCATTTTATTTTTATTCATGTTTGTTTGCATGTGTATTCAGTTCTATACAGTTTTATCACGTATGTGGATTGGTGTATTCACCATCACTGTCAAGATACAGAACAATTCCATCAACACAAGGATTACCTGTGTTGCCTTTTTATAACTGTGGTCACCTCCCTCATGCCCATCCCCCTCACCTCTAATTCTGACAACTACTAATCTGGTTTTCATATCTAAAATGTTGTCATTTTCAACAATGTTATATAAATGGAATGATACAGTATGTAAACTTACAGTATATAAACTTTCTGGATTATTTATTTTTCACTCAGCAAAATTCCTATGATATTCACTTAAGATTTTGTATGTGTCAGTCATCCATTTTTTTTTAATGCCAAATAGTTTTTTTTTTTTTTTTTACTGAATGTACCAGAGTACTTTTAATGAGATCCAATTTGTCAATTTTTCCATTTAATGGAGTGTGCTTTTGGTGTCAAGTCTAAACAATCTTTGCCTACCCCCACCCTATATCCCAAGATTTTATATGTGCTATAGTTTTATACTTTACACTTAATTCTTAGATCCCATAGATTTTTCTCCAGTGTTTTTTTTCTTTTTCTAGTTTTATGTTTCACATTTAAATCCACGATTTAGTTTGAGTTAATTTTGGATAAAATGTGAGGTTTACATCAAGATTGATTTATTTATTTGCCTCTAGATGTTCCGTTCTTCTCACATAATTGGGTCAAAAATGCATTTTACATTTGCGCCTTCATAGAAAATTGGTTGAACATTTTTTTGTGTAGATGTATTTTAAGTGTCTAATATGAGCTAGTCATTGAACAAATATCTCTTGAGCCCCTACTATGAGCCAAGCAATATTCTAGGTGCTGGAAATGCCACACTACTCAAAGCAGACAAAAAGATTCCATACTCAAGGAGCTTACAGTCTAGGGAGAAAAATAAATAATCAAGGTGCATCAATATATAACAAGGTCAGGGAAAAAGGTAGCATAAAGAAAAATACCAGAGTAATGTGCTGGGTAGTAAGGTGTGAGGTGGGATGGGCAGCACACATTAGATGATATGGCCAAGGAGGGCTTCTCTGAATAAGTTACATTTGAGTAAAGGCCTGAATTGAGTAAGGGAGTGATCTGTAAAAATATCCAGGAGAAAACCTTTATCGAAGAGGGAATATCATGCTCTGCAAGCTCAAAAGACTGAATATGGGTAAGAGGATGAAGACTTCCATTTTCATTATAGCTATGTTAGTATCTACTGGTCCCACCTTCCCATAGATAGCAATTCTAAACTCTAAATAAATTAGGGAAGAAAACAACAACAAAAATCCTACCTTAAGGAATCAGAAAGTGAACAAAAGCAGATACATTCTAAAGGATCACAAAGTCTTAGAAGGGAACACCATAGAGCAAACTTCCCATTTGTTATACCTTTTAGCCTGAGAGGATATCAAAGTTGGCATGATGTGGCATGGATAAAACTCGGACAGAAAACCAACAGTCTTTCTGGTTTTTTAAAAAAACAGGGTTTTAGGCAGCAACAGCCTCTAGAAAATTATAAGAGTCCTAAAAATTAAAGAACCAAAGAGAAGAAGAGCCCATCCTATGTATAAACTCTGCCAGATTTCTGGCTGATCTCTGA
Source organism: Cebus imitator (assembly GCF_001604975.1). Taxonomy (NCBI): domain Eukaryota; kingdom Metazoa; phylum Chordata; class Mammalia; order Primates; family Cebidae; genus Cebus; species Cebus imitator. The sequence goes on along the minus strand of NW_016107353.1, from coordinate 4,912,435 downwards.
ATCACCCATGAGCAGGACAGACTAAAAACAGAACAGCTAAGAATAAAAGAACGGAACTGAGATTTGAGCTGCTATTCAAGAGAGAGAGAGAGTTTTCAGATTGGATACAGGTAAGTTGGTTGTCTGTTTAAATGAAAACAAAATAATAAAACAAAAATAACTTCCTTTTTTGGGGGGGAATATAATAGAATCCATTTGTAATGTCCAGGATATAATTCAAAATTACTGGACATATGAAGGAACTAGAAAATCTGAACTACAGTTAAGGGCAAAGAAAATCAATGGCGATTGTCTTTGAGATGATCCAAATGTTGGAATTCGCAGGCAAGTATTTTAAATAGCCGTTATAAATATACTCACTGATGTAAAGGTATATATGCTTGCTAATGAATAGAAAGATAAGAAATCTCAGTAGAAAATAAACTATTAAAAAGCATCAAAAAATTCTACAATTAAAAAGTACCCTCTGGAAAAAAAAAGTCACTGGAGGAACTTAGTAGCTGAATGGAAATGAAAGGAAAAAGTCAATGAACTTGAGGATAAATCACTAGAAATTATCCAATCTGAAGTAGAGAAAGACAAAACATTCATATGAAAAACAGCCTCAGGACTTAAAAGACAATATCAAATGATCCAATAAACATATCATTGGAGTTCCATAATAAGAGGAAAAAAAGAATGAAGCAGTAAAATTACCTGAAAAAAATAGATTTCTCAAACTTGGGAAAAGAGGTATATTTAGAGGTTCATGTTCAGTGAAACTCAAGCAGAACAAATATGAAAAAAACTACACCTAGGCACATCATAGGCAAACTGCTGAAAACCAAAAATAAATAGGAAATCTTAAAAGCAATCAGAAAAAAAACAAAACAAAACAGTGCTTACATACAGAGAATACCTTGAATAACTGCTGACTTCTCTTCAGAAATGACAGAAGTCAGAAAACAATATGTAAACTTAGTCTGTGAAAAAAACTAATCAAGAATTCTGAGTAGATGAACAACCACTTGAGCTATCCATGACTCAAGTGATGTTTGAGTAACTACCCCATGTTAGGCGCGGAATGTATTGGGAGTGGGGTATATCAGCCAGGAAGGCTGAGTCATTATACCTGAAGCCACTTTGTATATCGAAGCCTATTGTAGTAATCTAGTCCAGAAGTGATGATGTTTTGGACCGGGGTGATAGTGTAAATGTGATTAGAAATGACAGAATTTGGGATGTATTTCGATTGTGTCATTGATCTCTGCAGTCATTTCTTTGCATTGGCTCTCAATCTCCTTTTTATAAATCATTCTTGAACATGATTGCTTGAAAGATTTGTAACTATTCTTGGTAAAACGAGAGGTGAAAAATAATGGAAGTAAAAGAGTCAAAGTGTGGGATGAAGGTCCATTTCGGGTCAAATAATAGTTGGAACTGGGGTAAGTGAAACTTGGAAAATAGACATATGTTGTAGAAATTATCCCATAATTCGAACACAAACATTTTTCCATTCTCTCGAAAGCATTTCAGAGGAAGAAGAAACTGAATGAAATGAGTGATGAGATATAGAGTACACAGGGAAAGAGAAGATGTGAAGAAACCTGGGGTTTCCAGGCTTGGAGACAGTGGTTCTATTTAAGAAACATATAATGACTCAGGTGCAGAGAATAAATATAGGATGGGCCTTAATAAGCTATATTAGTCTGATGTCGAGCGATGTTTGAGTAAGCACCCCGTGTTAGGTGAGGAATGTATTGGGAGTGTGCTATATAAGCCAGGAAGGCTGAGTCATTATACTTGAAGTCATTTGTATAGTAAAAGCAGCCAGTGTGTAGAATTGCTCTAGTCCTATAAGGCAGTGCTTAGAAGGGAATATTTGCAGTTCAAAGTTCTCATGAGGCTCTCACTCATTCAGGTAAAATCATCTAAACTGGGAATCTGCTGTGAAGATTTTGAAAGCTGGAAACTTGCCCCCTACTTAACCTGGAAAATATGACGGATCTCTGCCCTGTATCCAGACCTTGATAACTTCCTTCTATATTTTTGTATCTTTTAGATTTGCAAATGATTTAATTTACCCAAGCATCTGATGTCCCCATCCATCAGCACCTCCTCTTGACATTTGTCAATACCGTAAATACTACCATTGTGTAGACAATGGGATTCATGCAAGAACCCATGCCCATTATAGCTAAGTCTCCATGAGGAAACAGGACAATGAAGGGGAGACACATGATACTGTGAGATAGCTAAAGCCCATGGATTAGTCTGTTCTTGCCCTGCTATAAAGAAATGCTTAAGACTGGAATTTTTAGATGAAAGACGTTTAATTGGCTCACGATCCACAGGCTGTACACGAAGCATGGCTGAGAGAGCTTCAGAAAACTTTCAGTCATGGTAGGAGTCAAAGGGGACAAAAATCCAAACCATCACTTTGAGAGGCATGATGGGAAGCAGGCCTTACCAATGGGGCATGAAAACAATACCTTTAGCTTCCAAGGATCTGGTCCAGTCAAATAGTATTGGAATAATATTGACAAAAAACTAACAACATCCAATAGCTAGGATATTGTTTCCTGCAGGGAGCCAAAACAGAATTGATGAAACTTATGGATTCTGGGACTTATTCACAGTGTCCCCCTAACTGGGGACAGAGTAAACTTGCGCATATCAGGTGTAGTTGTAAAAGAAAAAATCATGCAGCCAATATAAGCATTGAAAAGATGAATCCTGTTGTGAGGAATATGGCACTTTCTCTTATATCTGAATGCATTATGGGTAAGGATATTCTAAGTCAATGGGAAGACCAGCCATTACCTTGTACCAAGATCAGTAGGGTATAGAAAACCCTTGGCCAAGCGCAGTGGCTTAGGCCTGTAATTCCAGCACTTTGGGAGGCCGAGGCAGGCAGATCATTTGAGGCTAGGAGTTCAAGACCAGCCTGGCCAACATGGAGAAACCCTGTCTTTACTAAAAATACAAAAATTAGCCAGGTATGGTGATGCGTGTCTGTAATCCCAGCTATTTGGGAGGATAAGGCAGGAGAATCTCTTGAACCCAAGGGGGAGAGGTTGCAGGGAGCCAAGATCACGCCACTGCACTCCAGCCTGGGTGACAGAGTGAGACTGAATCTCAAAGAATTAAAAAAAGAGAAGACCCACCTTCTTTACAATTTTTAATTTAATTTTTATTGAAGTATGTTTTGCACACAAAAAACCACATTGTCTCAAGTGCAGAGCTAGTTGACTTTTCACACACTGAAATATTACGAGCACCGCCAAAGCCTTCCTCATACCCCCAACCCAGGGTGAAATTGCTATCTTGACTTAAACACTATGAATTACTTTTGCCTGTTTTTGAAAATTACATAAATGAAACAAAGCAGTATGTACATATTTCATATCTGGCATCTTTCACTAAACACTTTCTGTTTTGAAATTCATCTGTATAGTTATTCATTTCATTGTTGTGGTATATTTCATCATGTGATGTATCACCATTAATTTATCCTCTACTATTCATGAGCATTTTGGTCATTTCCAGTTTGGGGTTATTATAAATAGGGCTGCTATAAACATTCTAATACCTGCCCATAGCTGAATAGATATAGATGCATTTTTGAGAGGTAATCTCTAGGGGTAGAATTGCTGGATCATAGAATAGACAGATGTTCAGCTTACTCGCCAAAAAACGTTGTAAGACAGTTGGATCAATTTATACTTTCACCAGCAGTTTTTCAGAGTTATAGCTGTAATACATTTATGCTAATACTTGACATTTTATCATTTTAGCTATTCTTCTATGTAGTGGAATTGTACTTTGTGTTTGATTTTAATTTGCCTTATGACTGGTGAAGTTAACCAAGTTTCCTTATGCCTACAAACCGATTGGATATTAGTTTTTGTGAAGGTTCTTCAGATCTTTTTCTATTCTCTTGGTGGGTTATCGATATTCTGGTTACTTAGTAAAGTCAAGTAACCTTCTATCACTGATGAAGTAGGTGACTCAGAACCAGTTAGAAAGCTCTTATCTCCCTCACCTAAATCAAAAACATTGAAATGACAGGAACAGAAGGCATTTTACGGATAATTCGGATGTTATTCAGAAAAATGGATGGGTGAGTGGACTTCCAGGGGATTCGAAATCAGATGCATGAGAAAGTCAGTCATGGTGGAGTTGTCTTCAGGCCTATCTAAGACAGCATCCAGGGTGGGAGGAAGACCTCAGTAAAAACAAAATAAAACAAAAACAAAACCTCTAAGAGTCACAGATACGGAGGACATAGGAAAGAGCAAGTGGTCAACTGGAATCGAAGTTGGTTTGACCACACCCAGGGAACTGGTAACAGATCCTTAGTGACTGCAGAGACCCCATCCCCACCCCTCCACACACACAAAATAGAAGAGAAAGAGAAAGTCTGAAGCACTCAGGAGACCAAGGGTCAGCTCAGGTCGAGCATTGTCGCTCTCATCTCTTCTCCCGAAGTTTCAACTCGCGGGAGCTCAGAAACATAGCAACAGTCAGTCCAAAGGAAATGTTTGTTTTTGTAGCGAGGAATAGAAATTCACCTGTGTGGAAGTCTGTAGCTTCCACACAGCCTTTCCTAACCCACAGATTAAACACCTCCATAGAAATATAAAACATAACTTTTAATTTCTATAAATAAATAAATACACATGTAGAGCTCTTTGGTAGGCTTTTTGGCTAATATTAAGGGACATACTTGCAATGTATTTGAAAAGATAAACTTACAGCTATATAAATAGTCATACCATAGAACCGGTCACACAGGTGCAGAAGATTAGGACAGGAAAGGAGTTCTACAGGAGAAGGTGGTGGCAGAACAGAGGACTGAATTATCAAGGAATGGATTCACAGAGTAAGGGGGAGGTACGTCTTCAAGGGTGGGTAGAAGTTGAGTCATGGAAAAAATGGGAGAGGCAGACTATACCGAGGCAATAGGCAACTCTCTGGCATCAAATTGCTGTTGCAAGAGAAGTGGGAGGTAAAGAAGGTAGGATGAGAAAGGGAGGTTCAGGTTGGCAGACATTAAACACCCTTTCAGGGGGTTGGGATCACGAGTACTGGGAAGAATTGAGAGAGCAGAAGAGAAAGGGAAAAAATAAACAGGAACATGGAGAAATAATTGAAAGACTTGTTCACAGATTAGAGAAAGTCTTCCTTCATTACCTCAGGGTATAAGAAGGGAACTCAGAGGTGGAGTTGGCCTCTTTATCCTGTACTGACACTATTACCTACATTAACATCATTGCTCAACAGTTTTCATACTTCTGATGTGAATAATATCTTCCAAATACAGATGCTTCCTTGATAAATCATGCTTTTCTCCCTCCCCACCTTAGTGATCAAGAAGGCATGGTTTCCACACTTTATATCAATCTACCAGCTCTCGGGAGAGCACCCAGCTATTATTTGTGGGTCAAGATTTCTCCCCTAAACTATCCAAATCCTCCATTTTTGATGCCATGATAGACAGCTGTTTCAGGGAATATGTTTGTAAATATATTAACATGTTATAAAAATTCGTTCTCTCAAGATACAGAACAATGTTGGCCAAAGACAGAGAAAACTACAACTTTGCTAGAAGGACATTCCATTTAAATAATATAACAATCATTAATTTCCATAGCAACAACTCTTCAACCGGTTCTGGCAAGTTCTCTCAATCTCATACATTTCTCATTCTTTTGTAAAAAGTTCCCTTTTGAATAACAATGTATGACATTTATATAAGGCTTTATAGTTTACAAAGTGTTCTATATCTTACTTCAGCAAATTTACTCAGAATTTGTGATAACAGGCAATATATTATGCTTTGTGGATGGAAATTTTTTCTAATCAACTAGTAACTGAGACAGCAAATGATATAACTAACTTAATTGAAAAATAATTGTGTCTTAAGCATTTAGGAACATTTATTTAAATATAAGAAACTGATTTAAAAATTAAAGGTAATTCTTTCCTAAAGCAGCTCTGCAGATTTTTGCATATGAACACTTTGTTGTTTTAGGCCCAATAACAGCCTCTATCTATATTAGAACAATTTCCTTGACATTTTAATATTCTTCATTTTTATTAATAACATAGTCATTGTATTTGCTCAAAAAGCTTGTGAACTATCACCATTTGACTATATTTGACTGATTATTCATTAGGAATTTTTCTCATACCTTGGAAAAACTGCCCCCTTTTACCCATAACCGCTGTACTCACCACACAGGCTAGAAGGGGACCACAGCAGAGTCGAGGCCCCAAAGAGGCCTGGTGCTGGGGCAATGCTCTGCAACTTGAGGGACATGGCACAGAGCCTCAGGCAGGCCACAGTGGGGCTAGGCCTTCTCCAATACCTTGAATCAAGATGAAGAAAAGTTCTCTAAGTAACAGTTGAAATATCCCTATGTCAAGGAGTTCAGCCTTGGCAAAGTCCCAACAATGGGCCACTGAAAGGGAGGGGCAAAGAGTGTGGTAGACCAGATGCTGAGCATGGTTCTGCCTGAGGGGAGCTAATACGACCCTTTCTTGGGGAGAAGAGTCTGGGGCACCCTCTGAGATTCTGCATGTATCTCCCCAAGACTTTATCAATGTTCAGGTGGAGCCCATGATGAATCCCTTTCTGGGTATACACATGATTCTTCTCTGAGGGAACAAGAGCAAAAGGCAAAAGGACTGTAGCTCCTGTCATACAGGGTATGTGGTGGCTCTCCAGGAAGGAGCGATCACGGCATGAGAAAAAGCCCAGGCTGAGAAATTGTTCCTTTCCAGGAAGTGGTTTCCTCAATGAGGCAGACAAACTGCCCATAGAAGAATGAAAATTTGTTTAAAGTCTACAAAGTTAAACTTTTCCTTTTTTTTTTTTTTATTATACTTTAAGTTCTGGGGTACATGTGCAGAATGTGCAGGTTTGTTACATAGGTATACACGTGCCGTGGTGGTTTGCTGGAAAGTTAAACTTTTCTAAACAGCCCAGCCAGAACAGAGTAAAACAAGTTTCTAAGTTTAAAAATACTAAAGAATCTAGTCTAAACAATAATCACTCTTAACAAGATATATACATGAGTGGGAACTTCTTTTTCCTACTTCCTGGATTTTCTGGCGTACCTATGACACCAAATGATTCACTGTATGATACTATCTTAATCTGAAAACTATTCTAGTTTGTGTTGGCAGCACAGAAAAAAGCATGCGCTAAAATTTAAATGCTTGAGGGTGATAGGAAGAAAGGAAGATTTATTTTGACTTACAGAGTATCTGAATGGTGCTTGGTCAGAGTGAAACCCAGCATTTTGTCTGTAAGCAACAAAAGACGTGTTTTTGAAAGACACATTTGTTACTCTTCACTGGAAGACAAACACAAGACAAAATTCCCCTTAGCTATCTGGAATTGCCTAGCTATTTACCCAGACCATTTCCTAAATTTAGTCTCCTAAAGTGAGACACACAAAACCACCAGTCTGAGCTGTATCCTTTGCCCACCAACTAACTGTTGGTTTCTGTTCCTGGAAGAGACAAAGATCATTGTATTAACAAGAGAGTAAAGTCTGGAATTTGTCCTAAAGTCATCTTCATTACCCAGTAAAGTTGAAAAGACTACTACATGCCAGTAATAGCCAAAATGCTTATCTCTCAAAAATAAATAGAAAGAATTACCAAATATAACTGAGCAAATTTCTTTGGAATATTGCTGAAAGTATAACTGAATTTCAACTTCCTCACGAGGCCAGGAGATGGCCAATATGGTGAAACCTTGTCTCTACAAAAATGCAAAGAATTAGCTGGGTGTGGGGGCACGTGCCTGTAGTCCTAGCTACTCAGGAGGCTGAGGCAGGAAAATCACTTGAATCTGGGAAGCAGAGGTTGCAGTGAGCTGAGATCACGCCACTGTACTCCAGCCTGCTGACAAAGAGAAACTCTATCTCAAAAAGAAAAAAAAAAATTTCAACTTCCTAGAGGGAAAAGAAAACAAATCCGCTCAGTGGTTGCTCCTTTAGAAAGACGAACCACAGTAAAGTAGTTTAGCTGGGTGCAGTGGCTCACGCCTGTAATCTCAGCACTTTGGGAGGCTGAGGTGGGTGGATCTCTTGAGGCTAGGAGTTTGACACCAGCCTGGCCAACGTGGCAAAACACGGGCTATACTAAAAATACAAAACTTATCTGGGTGCAGTGAACATCTGTAATTCCTATTGCTTGGGAGAATGAGACACAATAATCCCTTGAACCTGGGAGGCAGAGGTTACAGTGAGCTGAGATCACACCACTGCACTCCAACCTGGGTAACATAGCGAAACTCTGTCTCAAAAAAAAAAGTAATTTAAATGATTAACCAGAAGATTTATAACCTGACTTTAATTTTTGAGCATGAGATATACCAGAACTTTACATAAATTATCATAATTGATCTCAAACAGCCCTGTGACATGGCTCTTATCTTTCTCATTGCATAGATGAGGAGACAGGATCAGACAGATTACGTAAACTGCCCTAAATTTCTCATATATTTTAGTAGCGAAACCAAATTCTGCCCAAGAATGATTCCAAAATTCAAGATTTTTCATTATTCCAAAATAATTTTCACTCATTGGCCGAAATGATTACCTGTGAGGTTACTGACTGAGCCACTTGGGAATAAATGAACACAGTTGGGTTTTACCCAAAGATATGCTCACCCTCCAATTGCTGCTGGTGCTGCAGTTAATGGGTTATACCTGTGACATTCTGTGGCACATGCCTTGGCATAATAGAAGCCATGTAATCCTGATGCACCTAGGAAATTATGCCCCACCCCCAAGAAACAACATTGGTTGTTGTACTGGTTTTGGGGTACAAGAGCCCTGATCCCTTGCCTCAAGTCTGTAGGACCCTGTAATGCAATTTATACTCAAGCTGCTGTTGATTTGGTGCAGGCTACACGTTCCCTGTGAACATGTTCTTGCTCTGTTCTTTCCCCTCCCTATCTGGCTGTTTCATTTCTTTACATTTTTGTTTTTTCCTGAAGGGCATGTTCTTAAAAATTAGCATGCACCTGGAACTAGGAAGCAGACTCTAAGAATGGGATTCTTGAATTGTATCACCCACCAGGCAAATGGCAATCAAGACCCCATCACTTGTAAAAGATGGAGTGTTGATAGCCCCCTGTTTGCAGTAGCAGGGCAGCTATGCACATTTTCTTTTTTTTTTTTTTAATTTTATTGCATTTTAGATTTTGGGGTACAAGTGAAGAACATGCAAGATTGTTGCATAGGTACACACGTGGCAGTGTGATTTGCTGCCTTCCTCCCCATCACCTATATCTGGCATTTCTTCCCATGCTATCTCTCCCCAACTCCCCACCCCCCACTGACCCTCCCCTATTTCCCCCCAACAGACCCAGGTGTGTAGTGCTCCCCTCCCTGTGTCCATGTGTTCTCATTGTTCAACACCCGCCTATGAGTGAGAACATGCAGTGTTTGATCATCTGCTCTCTTGTCAGTTTGCTGAGAATGGACAGGGACTTTCCAGGTTCATCCATGTCCCTACAAAGGACACAAACTCATCGTTTTTGATGGCTGCATAATATTCCATGGTGTATATGCTATGCACATTTTCACCTGGTGAGCTGTCATGGAACACAGTTGGAAGGAGAGGCACTGGCTTGTGCCACGTCTCTGGCATTTGAAAGGTAGAGTGGAAATAGCAATAGCAGGGGTTGTAAAATTGGGTGACTGAGTAACACCTCCTAGCTGAAAATGAAGGCACAAGGCAATCAATCACAATGCAAATAAAAGGGTGAAAGCCAGAAGGCCAGCCTGTTAGTATTGAAAGAAACTCTTATCTTAGGAAGTTGAGGGTTAATTATGCTAAGGACCAGGCTCAGGATCTAACCTTAAAAGAACAGCAGGACTTCAACAAAGGATAAATTCTTAGCCCTTCCAAGTCTCCTACTAAAACTCAGGGGCCTTATGTACATTATTATTTACTATATTCACCATACTGTGCAATATATTTCAAATAACCTTATTCCTACTGTCTATTCGATGGATAATTGGCCCATTTTCCCTTGTTATAAGATAGTGTCTCTTCTCCATGCTTATATGCTATGCAGAGGATCAAATTAAGCAGATACCATATAAGGCCATAATTGCCTTCCTCAAGATCTGTCCCCCACCTCACCACCAGTCATCAGGTCAATAGATGGTGCAAATCTCAGTGTGAACTGACTGAGAAAGTGCTGGGCCTGCTGAAAGAGGAGAGAAATTAAACCCAGAAGCCATTGATCTAGATAGCATGTGTTGCCAGGAGCTGGGAGATTATCCCTGGGCATGATCCTGAGGAACTGGGAGAGTATGCCTGGGAATGGATCCTAAAGCCAGATAAAGCGGAGTTTATCGGCATGGGGACAATCTCCCATAGCACAGCATTTAACAGCTTGCCAAGTGCCATGGAGTCAGTTCTAATATGATGCTTAAGAAAAATGATGGTCATCAACATTAAATGAGACAGAGATGCCAGAACTGCCATGGCAAAGTAAGTTGGAAGAAATCACAGGGTCAGAGCAGTAGACACGTTAGAACTATCTATTTTATCAGGCCATAGACCCCCCAGCTATTTTCTTCATGAGAACCCTGAGGGTGTACTATTTAACAAGCTAACATGGAATGCACCTGTGACAGGAACCAACATCACTGCAAAACTCAGCAGTGGCTGGCCCTCTGTAGGCTGCATCTTATGGTAGGATGGGCTATTACCAAATTTGGCTGCCCAATAGCAATGGGGATAACAGATTCCAGAGCAGCAGGGCTTATGGCACTTACTTGATCTTCAGCAGCAAGGTGGGTGAAAAATCCTGTTTTGGACAGCAGAGTCAGGACTGACATGATATAAGATATGTGCCTAGGATGCAAAACCTAAGGAGGCACTTGTTCTCAGGGTTGTGCAAGTGCTGACTCTGCACTTGTATGACACTGTGAGTGAGTGCCTCCTTAAGAGTGAGGCATTTAGGGACAAGGTAGGACTGTAGCCTGGGAGGGTGAGGTTGTCCTGACCTACAGGAGCCTTTGAAGAAGTCAGAAGAATGTGGTGTTCCTAAAGGCAAGGGCCAGCCAACCCAGAGATTGCTTAATGTAAAAAGAGATCAGGAATGAACAATCCGAAGACTGAGGCTGGCCACTCCAATAGAAAGGCATGATCTCTTGCCTTTTACCTTGCTGATTGACTTTTTCATTTTTTTACAATTTCCTCAGCAGTAAATGAGAACAGGTCCATATGAGGAAGCACTGTGCAACCACACAGTAGGTATATATAGCAGTAATTCTATAGTCTTTCTGCAATGGGACCTTCAGTAATGATTTAAGTAATTAGTCATAGTGCTTTTTAGAAATTTGTTGGATTTCAGCTACCTGTGGTACCTGGGAACAGAAAGTATGATAGTTAAAGTAGGAGCTACAGGGGCCAGACAATGTCCATCATGTCTATCTCACAGTGATCCACTGTGACACACCTGGTGGTCATTTCCATGGTTCCCAAATGTATAGCAGCTTGTAGGACACTCACATTAGTTCCCTGACTTTTAGAATAAAAGCCATTAAGGTAGGAAACCCCATGCAGAAAATCTGCAAATAATATCACTTCATGATGAAACACAGAATGTTTAGGAACAGCAAGGATGTCTACCCTCATCATTCTTATTCAGCAATATATTTATTAGAATATATAGCCTGTGCAATAAAGCAAGAAAATAAACAAAAGCATACAGTTTGGAAAAGTAGAAATGAAACTTTATTTGCAAACAACATGATCATTTATGTAGTACATCCCAAAGAATTTATGAGGCAAAGGTACCAGAACTGCCATGGCAAATTAAGTCAGAAGAAATCACAGGGTCAGAGAAGTAGACATGTTAGAACTATCTATTTATAAAACTTATGAGAGAATTTAATAAGGCCACAGATACATGATCGATATACAAAAGTCAATTATATTTCTATACACTTGCAATGAACAATTGGAACTTGAAATTTAAAAAGCACTTCCATCTTAAGGGCAATATACTGGGTGAAATAAAATTTCAAAAGGTCACATGCTGTATGATTCCATTTGTAGAACATTGTCAAAAGGACAAAATGACAGAGAGGGAGAACAGATTACTAATTGCTGGAGTTAGGAATGGTGGGCCAGGGGAGAGGGGACAGTGTGATTTTAAAGTAGTAGCCAAGGGGGAGTCTTTGTGGTGATGAGATAATTCTGCACTTTGATTGCTGTGGTGGTTACATGACTCTACGCATGTGATAAAATGGCGTAGAACCATATGCACATGTTAAACCAATGTCAATTCCCTAGTTTTGATATCATATTATAGTTTCATAAGATATAACCAAAGAGTGGAAACTGGGTGAAGGTTACATGGTATTTCTCTATATTATCTTGATATGTATATGGGATTTCTCTTTATATTATTTTTATAACTTTCTGTGAATTCATAATTATTTTTAAAAGTTTTTAAAAGGACATATATTAAAGCTTTATGTGGTGCACAGCAGATGAAAACTCCAAAACATTCATGAAAAAAATCAGAGAAAATAGAGTAATATGCCATGTTTATGGATTGATATACAACATTATTAAGATGTCACTTGTCTCCAGATTGATCTACAGAGTCAAAGCATTCTAATCCAAATCCCAGTAGACATTTTTATAGAAATTGACAAGCTATTTCTGAAATGTACACGGATATGCCGAGGACCTAGAATAACCAAAACATTTCACACACACACAAGAAGTTGAAGAACTCATTCTGATTTAAAGATTTATGATAAAGCTGCAATGATCAAGATATTTTGAAATTGGCAAAGGAATGGACATACAGGCCAATGGAAAAAATAGACTAGAGAAATGCACCAGTGCATAAAAGGTTACTTGGTTAGAGACAAAATGCAATAGTATTTGGTAATTCCATAGAGAAAGGGTAGTCTTTTCAACAAATGATGTCAGAACACTTGGCTGTCCATATGAAGGAAAAAAGAATTTTTTTTTTTTTTTTTTTTGAGACAGAGTCTTACTCTGTCACCAGGCTGCAGTGCAGAGGCACGATCTTGGCTCATCGCAACCTCCGCTTCCCGGGTTCAAATGCTTCTCCTGCCTCAGTGTCCCAAGTAGCTAGGACTACAGGCACGCACCACCACACCCAGCTGATTTTGTATTTTTAGTAGAGACAGGTTTCATCATGTTGGCCAGGATGGTCTTGATCTCTTGACCTTGTGATCTGCCCACCTCGGCCTCCAAAAGGAGGCTAGGATAACAGACATGAGCCACCGCACCTGGCCGAAAAAAGAATCTTGACCCTATTTTTCACCACATACAAAAATTAATTCAAAATGGATCATAGACATAAATGTAAAACTAGACAATTTGGGGACCTCTAGTTTAAGAGAGATACTAATCATTCATTGCTCTGTGTATTCCAGGGTTTATCTTTGTTATAAACTTAGATCTCCAGTATACACATGGCTAGATCTCAATAGCTGAACATTTTGAGAAAATATAAATTCTGACTGATATTTTACTGTATTATCTCAGTTTTTATAGAGGATTGATATATTTAGCTTTTGAAGAACTTATCAACTGAAGTTGAAGGCATTATGTGTTATGTTATTCACTGTCCCTTGTAAAAATAGCTTATGCAATACATTTCCTTTCTATTTTCATAACAAGTATTTCTTCTGTAAGTAGAACTGATATGTTTATTTTTGCCAAACAATGTAAATACTTGATACATTATATTTTCTATTTTAGTTTGACTGAAAATAAACTCAATTACAATTACTGTATAAATTTAAACTTAGGGAAATTTGTCTCTCTTAACATGACTTTGATTTTCCATTTTTATTTTAGCACATTTAAGTTATACATATTGTTACAAACTAATATATTTTAAGCTTTTTGAAATTATTTTAATGTATTTTAAGCTTCTGCTGGGTACTGAGGAAAACATAAAAATAGAAAAATAAAATTAGGAAATTTTTTTCAATATAAATATGCATTATTGGTTATATATTAATATTTACAATGAGGGACAGTTTATCATATATTTAAACTTAAAAATATCAGTGTCTAGAAAATTGATAATTTGGTAAAAGTCATGTGAACCCAGGACTGGTAGTTATTCACAGGGCTATTTCTGGATTGGAAACCCCTATTATTTTTCTGAACCTTAATTTCCCACATTACAAAATGGCAGCTCAACCCATAGTTTCCATTCACATATAATATTCCATCTGAAAGTCTCCAGTTAAGCAGCTTCCTTTTTCCTAGGCTCTTTCTTTAAGCCTAGAGAGAGAATGAATTACATATTTATAGTTTGTTTCTCTATAGTCATAGAAGAATGTTTAGCAGCAGAAATTTTGTAATTGACCTTCTTCTGGACTGTATTAATACCAAGTGAGTATTTCATATAATTTCACATACTGTTTGCTCATGATATAATTATTGAGCACATCCTGCATACACACCTCTGAGGCAAATATGAAGATTGATTAAACTAGTCACAACAGAAGGAAAAACGTCACCTAAAACCAGTTGATGAATACAATGATAGAAATAGGAAAAATCGTTTCAAGAAAGAATGTAAATGCTTTCAACTTCGACATTGCAAAAGTATTGTTGCAGTAGAAACAGGGTGATAGGTGGAGGGAGAAGCAGAGTTCCACAAGAAAATAGAAGCAGTAATCTTTGTTGCATGGTAGAAATTCAAGTTAATAAATAAGCAGACAGGAGACTGGAGAGTCATTCTCTAGAGAAACTGGACGGCAACAGAAGAGATACGAGTAAACACTGATATTTGGGGATTCCTCTGGATTTGTTAGGGCATAGGTTAAGCTGCTGTAACAAACACACCCCAAGCACAGTGGCTAACCAGGCAGAAGTTTATCTCTCTTTCATATGACAGTCCAGAAATGGAAATGCATTCAGAACAGTCACCAGCTCTGACCTAGTTTGACAAGGTCATCCAGGGGCCAGGTGCTTTCCTCTTCGTTACTCTAGCATGCCCGGGCACAGTCCTCAGCATGGCAGAGGCTGACTCACCATCACTCTTGTCAACACTCCAGCCCACAACAGAGGGAAAGATGAAGTGGAAAACAAGTGTCTTCGTTTCTAAGAAAGCGACTAGGAAGTTGTACACATTGGGAAGTTACTCCAAGGGATCATCTAACAGAGCAGCAGGTGCCCTGCTGATATTTAAAGGGGTGAGGGTAGTTGTATTACTTAAACAAGTAGGAGAAATGGATACTGAGAAACAATCAGCAGTTTCTGCTGCAACTGCCAATGAGAACAAAATAGTTCACTGCCCAGTCTCACCATGTACATAGAACTTAAATAATCGGTGATATGGGTCTCACTCTTTAAAATGAATATATAATCTAGAACCTTCATCAACAGAAGTTTGCAGAGAGCAGAATATAATTTTCAAAGAAGCTATTATTAATATCCTCTGAGAAATATAAGTAGGCACTGTAATCATAAAAAACAGAATACATTTTTAAATGGAGTGTTTTTGAAAATGGTTAAAATATAAAATCAAGGAATGATCCTCAAAGAATGTGGGGAAGGGATGAGACAGAGATGATGTATAGGAAAAAGAGAGACAATTTAAGGAAATTTCTAGATTGATAAAAAGGATCAATATCTGGCCAGTAAGATTTCTCTAAAAATAAAAGAAAAATGTAAAGAAGAGAAAAAACTATACCAACAACATTTCTCAGAATAAAATATAAATTTTCTTACAGAAAAAACAAGGATAAAAGCATCCTACATGATCAAGAATTAAAATGGTTTCTGGTTTTCTACTATATTATTGGAAACTATAATAGAAAAAAAAGATATTCTTTAAAAGTTCTAAAAGAAAATGGTTTTTAACCCAATTTTCTACACTCAGCCAAATTATCAATCAAATGTGAGAATAAAGACAGTTTCAAATATGCAGGAGCTCAACATTTTACTTCCTGTGCATCATTTCTTAGATGGTTCCCAGAGGATGTGTTTCAGTACAAGGAAGGAGTAAGTCAAGAAAGAGGAGAACTTGAATTCAAGAAGAAAAGACAGGGCAAGCAGGTGAGCCTACAGACTTGGGAGCATCCATTGTATATTTCAGTGTGTAGCAGACCCTGTTAATGTCTCATTATCATCATTAGGGCCCTGCCACTTCAGCATACCCTGGACAACTTCCAACTTCCCTAAATCTGCTACATTTAGACCAGGCCCTTACCAGAGCCATTAACAACTACTCTGCCTTCTTATAGAGAAGGCCAGAAATACTAAGATATTAACACCTACCAGAAGCAGACCTCAGATTCTGAGTCATGAAAGCTATTATATCAATCAATTTTACAATTGTATTGGGGCAATGAAAAACACAATGCTCCAGAGATCTGGCAAAGAGAAGTGAAATATATGAGTAGGAGGAAAGTCGAAGACTAAGACAACGTGTCAACAGATACGACCACACAGAAAAGGCATCTGTAGAAGAAGCCATCTGTTCCCTGCCTTTGTGCCCTTGGCTTACTCTGGAGGTTGCTGTAGACAACCCATTAGGACCCACTGGCTACCCATGTCTCTCTGCCTAACCATGACCCCTGTCCTTGGAGCCTGCTCAACCAACCAACAGTGTGAATTCCTTGTGTCTGGAAGCCATCGCTGCTAGAACAAGACTTCGCCAGTGAGGGAAGAGAATAGGTAGAGAAATACCCATATCTTCATCCTGAGGAGAACAACTCAGAGTTGAGTGTTCCACCAGCTCTCAGCATGCTGGAGCCCCTCTTAGTAGTACAAGAACCTCCCCAACAATGTTCCCTCTTTAGCTTTCCTTCCTTTCCCATCTTACTGCCCACTCAGTGCTTTCTGGGACCCCCTTCCAAGGAAACCAGTTGCCCACAAATCCTTGTCTCAGGAGAACCAAAATAAATAACAGTAACAAAAGAAATTTCTAGCAGATGGAGCAGGCAATAGCTTTTAAGACCATAAATAGATACCTTCAATGTTAAGTGGCTTCCCTAACAGTTCAAGTCCCTCTGTTATAGCTAAGGTGCAATATAAGCCTGCCATATGCCATTGCCTCCATGGAATGTGTTTGGAGAAATTAAGTCAAAGAAACCAGTGTTCCGCATACAGTCCTATGCACAGAGAGAGAAGAGACAGCCAGAGGAGCTGAGATAAGAACGAAAAAGAGACTTCACAGGAAGCAAGAATCAGAAAAAGTGATGACTCGAAGGAATAGCCACCAGAGTAGCCAGAGATACGAATATTGTTACAGGGTTTCTCCTCATGTGTCGGACAGTTGCTCAAGCCATTTTAATATTAAGGAAAACTGGTTAAATCAGATAGAAGCCTTGCGAATATTACACTGCACATGTTGCACATTTTATATGTATATAAATGTATAGTATGTATACTACTTATCTTTTATATATACATATACATGTATAGTATGAATACTGTGTATCCTATGACATTGTATACATCCTACATAGTATATGTATACTACATGTAGCATATATACTATGATACTACAGGTATAATATATTCATAATCAAGGCACTTTATATATATTATATCATCCAATGATCACAATACTCCTAACAGATACTCCTTATCGTCTTCCCCACCTTTTAAAGAAAACATCTCCATGGAGAAGAACCTTGCTCCATGTTAAGCAGCTACTGAGTGACAGAAACAGTTTGGAACTGAGGCCTATTTTGCTCAAAAGTTCACATCCTCTATGGCTTCAGTCTATACTGGCTACTATTTAACAGCTGAGCTATTACTCTGCTTATTAATAATTGTTTTCTGTTTTGACAGTAGAGAGCATGTCTCAAGTATCTTTGTGTCTTTTTGACATGATATGTTCAAAATAAATGTTCACCTATGTACAAATCTAAGGCTCACAAATGAAATTTCCTAAGCCTCAGATCAAATGCATTATTAGGAAAAACCTTTTTATGAATTAGTCCAACAAACATTTATATGAATTCACCCCCATAAAACCGTTCAGGAGACATCAAGGCATATCCTTGCCTCTGTAAGGAAAATAAGTCATAACCACATGAATAGCAAAACCATAATACCAGTCACCTTCTGGTAATATCCAAAGACAAAGGAAGCAACAAGAAGGGTGTAAGAAAGAAGGAACGAGAGAGAACCAACACGGAAAAGGATAATATAACGTTTCTTGAAGGAGATTGAAAATATTACATATTTTGAAGTTTAAATTAAAATCTGCTTAAATGGGTGAGATGTGGGTAGGCATTTCATGTTTAGGCAAAGGCTTAGAGGCAGCATAAAGTTTTTATTGAAGGAAGAAAAAGAGGCAAACTTAGAAACCAGATTGTTAAAGATTTGGGCATAAGTTATACTGCAGGTAAAATAGGATTTTGAGGGAATGGAAAAAGAGGGGATAATGCAGAGAAACTCGGAGGCACCATGACAACTCTCTGTGACCTGTTAGACGTAGTCTACCTTCACTGCCTCAGAAACGAAGAGAAGACTTGGAAAGTCAAGATAATATGTGTAGGGGAAACAGTAAGAGGGCTGGAGTGAAGTAGGGCTTTGGAAAAATCACAAATTTAGCCATTTCAATTTCCAGAAGAGAAGAATAACCAAGGATAAAGGAATTCATTTACCTAACCTTAGAGTTTCCCTTAAAATATCCATTATTTTGATGTTTAAAAAAAAAAGACCTCTTCCAAAGGAAAATACTTTTAAATTCTCCTTAGAAAAAAACTCAGAAGTCACCTTGTGATATTAAGAGAGTTAAAGGATGGACATCATGGGCTCATTCTGGGTCACTGGAAATTACTCTTGACGTAAAAGACTACACTTGGGTACAGTGTACACTGCTCAGGTGATGGGTGCACCAAAATCTCAGAAATCACCACTAAAGAACTTACTCATGCAACCAACCACTGGTTCCCCAAAAACCTATTGAAATTAAAAAAAAAAAGAAATTAATCTTGACACATTATCTCAATGCTTTCATCAGGATGACGGAATGGCGTTGTGGGACTCCACATTCTATCTGATCGGCATAAAATCTTTCTGTCTTCTGAACTGGGAAAATCTCTGACAGCACATGAATATGAAACATGGACACCATAGAAATTTACATAACTGTTGGTGAAATATTTTCTTCTCTGTTGAGTGATTTTGAAATTCTATGCAAATGCGCTACTTTAGGTGTTCTGATAGATGGCATAAGGGATGTGTGTACAAAATTTTAAAATATTCTTAGGAAGGCTTTCTTTTAAAAAAGAAATCATATCAGAAGAAGAAAAATTACCTTTTATTAGCATTTTTTAAATTTATAAATTTAAACAGTTACATCTGCATTTATAATCAGCACTACACTAGTGGGATCTACGGGTTCTCAGAGACTCTTTCAGTGCTCTTGGTAAAGGATAATTATTCCCTAAACTACAATACAATACATTACACCCTATATAATGTTTTCAGTTTACACAATGCTTTATAATTTTACTTTAGTAAATGCACTCATTATTTGTAACAACAAGAAATTTTTCTTTCTAAATGACAAAAATCTTCTACTCAATTATTAATGCAATAGAAAGAAATCAACCCTTTAGAAGATCTAATTTTTAATTATTTAGCAGTATCCATTCACACATAATACATTAATATAAAAATTAAAAGTCTTTTATTAGATCAGCTCCTCAAGAATTTACATAATATTTTGCATTCCAAGCAATTAAATATTATATCAAAAAAACTAAAACTATTTAAATATATTTCTTTTAAAATACATATATATATTTTATTACATTTTAGGTTTTGGGGTACACATGAAGAACACGCAAGATAGTTGCATAGGTACATACATGGCAATGTGGTTTGCTGCATTCCCCCCCATCACCTATATCTGGCATTTCTCCCCATGCCATCCCTCTCCAACTCCCCACCTTCCGCTGTCCCTTCCCTAGTTTTCCCCTGACAGACCCCAGTGTGTGATGCTTCCCTCCCTGTGTCCATGTGTTCTCATTATTCAACACCTGCCTAGGAGTGAGAACATGCGGTGTTTGATTTTCTGTTCTTCTGTCAGTTTGCTGAGAATGTTGGTTTCCAGGTTCGTCAATGTCCCTACAAAGAACACGAGCTCATCGTTTTCAATGGCTGCATAATATTCCATGGTGTATATGTGCCACATTTTCCCTGTCCAGTCTATCATCAATGGGCATTTGGGTTGGTTCCAAGTCTTTGCTATTGCAAACAGTGCTGAAATGAACATGCATGTGCATATGTCCTTATAATAGAAAGCTTTATAATCATTTGGATATATACCCAGTAATGGGATTGCTGGGTCAAATGGAATTTCTATTTCCAGATCCTTGAGAAATCGCCACACTGTCTTCCACAATGGTTGAACTAATTTACACTCCCACCAACAGTGTAAAAGTGTTCCTATTTCTCCACATCCTCTCCAGCATTTGTTGTCTCCAGATTTTTTAATGATCACAATTCTAACTGGCGTGAGATGGTATCTCAATGTAGTTTTGATTTGCATTTCTCTATGACCAGTAATGATGAGTATTTTTTCATATGTTTGTTGGCCTCATATATGTCTTCTTTTTTAAAGTGTCTGTTCATATCCTTTGCCCACTTTTGAATGGGCTTGTTTTTCTCTTATAAATCTGTTTAATTCTTTGTGGATTCTGGATATCAGCCCTTTGTCAGATGGGTAGGTTGCAAAAATTTTTTCCCATTCTGTTGGTTGCCGATTCACTCTAATCATTGTTCCTTTTGCTGTGCAGAAGCTCTGGAGTTTAATTAGGTCCCATTTGTCTATTTAAATATATTTCTTAATAATGTACTTCAGCCAGGCACAGTGGCTCACTCCTGTAATCCCAGCACTTTGGGAGGCCGAGGTAGGCAGATCACGAGGTCAGGAGTTCAAGACCAGCCTGACCAACATGATGAAACCCCATCTCTACTAAAAATACAAAAACTAGCCAGGCATGGTGGTGGATGCCTGCAGTCCCAGCTACTCAGGAGGTGGCAGCAGGAGAATCGCTTGAACTTGGGAGGCAGAGGTTGTGGTGAGCTGAGATCACACCACTGCACTTCAGCTTGGGCAACAGAGTGAGACTCCATCTCAAAAAAAAAAAAAAATCTACTTCATTGTATTTCTCCAAAATTATACTGAATTATTGCCATTTGATCATACTGCATTAATTTTTAACCAGGAATTCTTCTCCATATCTTGATTTCAACTATCGCCTCTTGTTCTTTTCTTCCCCATAACCTCAGTACTCACCACACAGGACAGGTGGACACCACAGAAGAGAGGGGACTCTGGGGAGGCAGTGCTAGGAAGATTCCCTGCATCGTATGAGGTATTGTGCAGAATCTCAGACACAGTACTGGGCTCAACATTCTCAGACACCCTAAGTCAGATGAAAGTTGTTGCTCCAAATCACTAGTAAATTGATGCCTGAACCAAGAAACTAAGTTTTGGGAAGGCCACCACTTTGAGTCGCTGAAGGACACAATGTGATACTATTTTACACGCAACAGAATTTCCCCAAAACAAAAAACAAAAAACATTAACAATAGCAAGTGTTCCATGTTCTGCAGGAGTGTGGTGGAAAACTGAACAAACACACACGCACGCCTTATGAGCCAGCAATTTCATCCTCTGTTATATGCAGAAAATAAATGTCAATATTCAGCAAAAAAAATTTGCAAAAATATTCGTAGCAGCACTATTCATGGTGGCCAAAAAAAACTTAAAAATAACCCAAATATTCAAGATAAATTAATTGTGATATATTCATATGCTGGTGGAATACTAAATAGAAATGAAAATAAATGAACCTCAACTATACATAACATGGATGAATCTCACAAATATATTTAAAGGAAAAAATAACATGAATGAAATAATGCATAATGGATGATTTCATTTCTATAAAGTTGAGCAATATGCAAGCCCAATCTGTTAAAAGTGAGAAGAGTGGAATTCTGTGCAGGGGTGAAGGAGCGAGTTACTAATGGATAGGGGCCATGAAACAGACAATGGTTTGTCTGTAACAATACAGAAAATCCTTTGAGTTTTGTATCCGTTTCTGTAGGTAAAGGGTAGGCACATGTGGGATTCAGAGTAAAGGTGTTCAGGCTAAGATTACAGTATGAACATGGTTTGAATTTCCTGGCTTCCATTCTTTCTAAGGTACAAAAAAAGTGAGGTAAAGTTAATCACAGACACTTTAGGCAGTGGATTTGTGTACTGTACTGTGTCATATTTATGTGACATATTGACCAAGATGACTACACAGACAAACTGATATTTGATAAATAATTATTTAATTAACCAGTACTTCAAGTCCAGGAAAGTAGACATATGCACAACAAAAGGCTAGATTACCAATAATTACACATTTTCTCTAGCAGTAATAAGAAAGTTTTCCTAGCCCAGACACTTATTAGAGTGATGGTGCTTAAGGAAGAGTAGAGTTGAATGAAGATTCTGTGTATTGATTTAAAGGAAAAAATAAGTCCTTTCTTTCCTCTTTTTCAGAAAATTTCTGATGGGTGTTCACCAATTTGTCTCTCTCTTTTTCAAGTTGTTCAATCTCCAGAGACAGCTTATACACCTCCAGGGCCATTTTCACATCTTCTGGGCTTGGCAGGCACTGCATGAGCTTTCTGCCTGTGAGCACTTGCTCACAACCTTCAGATACCTCCTAAAAGCAATTTAAAGAAGTGAATAGGGAATGGGAGTACATTCTGAGAGTCATTACTGGCAAAAGGGAAATTGACCTGAGGAACAAAGAGGAAATCTGGAGAGACACTGCATCCTAGCAAGCATTCACATGCAAGCCAAGCCCAGCTCTGTCCTTGAGTAGCAACCAAGCAGGTTGAAGCTAAAAAGATGCTGGAATCTAAAGGAGATGCAAAGCACATCCACAAGGACAACTAGGGGATGGTTCTGAGGACCAACCAGAAATGGAACAAATGTACAACCTTTATGTAGAAAATGTAGATCTAGGGGTTAGGACATCTGGGTCAACGGCCTCTCAACTCTAGAGATTTTGGCTCTAGACACAGAGCGGGAAAATGTGCCTCTCTTGGCTTATCACCATGCAAGTGTGGAAGTGCTAATTGTGGTGAGTTACTTATGCTTCCTGACAAAAGTCAGATCTCACCATTGCTAACTGGAACAGAATTTGGGAAAGGCCAGTATTTTTAGGGATTAGTGGCACAGAACTTCCTTGAATTGTGCCACTTACCCACTCACATCTGGGCACTTCTGGGTACCAGGTTCTTTCCTCTGAACAAGTGATACTTTTGGGACCGACCAAACCATAGCCAGAATCACATTGGATGGTGACATTTTCAGGCTCAACATACTGATCCTTATCCACAGACAGCCTTCCATTCACTATTTCTGGTTTCAGACACAGAGCTGTAATGGAAACGTGTCTTTGAGTATATTGTTTCTTTAAAAAAGTCATCATGACAGCATTGGATAATAAAATGGATAAGAAATTATATTCATAATTATATTCTGGTCCTGCAGATTGTTCTATGCTTTCATTTTAATGATAATTATAACAGTTATAATTAGCATTTATTGAACGAGTACTATATGTCAATGTGCTATGTTTTTACTTATCTCATTTAATCCTCACTACCAATCCATGAGTTAGATAATATTATTATCACAATTTTACCAACAAGGAAACAAGAGTTAAATAGTTCCTCTGTATCACATAGCTTGTAAGTGGTAAGAACTGGTGCTCTCGCTGCTGCACCCCACGGCCTTGATTTGTGTGATTCCTGATATGTACTTTCCATTGTTCTTGCTTCATAATCTTCCTGAGCTAAATGGAGCCAGTGCTGATTATTAGCAGAATGATGAAAGCTCCAAGCACAATCAAGAGACAGAGCCTCTTGCTGCTACAGCAGATTTACCAACAGCACCACCATCAGGTCATCAAAAGGGGAAATGTAAAGGTCATGGGGAAATGGTGACCAGCATGAGGTTTTTGTGGAGATTTCCAACACTTCCTAATTTGGGAATTAACACTTGAGATTGCTATTTCTTGAGTAGTTGAAATTATCTCAGGATTCTTTTGTGAACTAGAGCCACAAAGGTATTCTCAGATAAATGATATTGTCTCAACGTATTCTGGAAAGATACATAAGAACCTGATAGTAGTGGTTCCCTCTGAACGTAGGGCAAGCTATACTTTTGGAAGACTGGAGTAGGAAGCAGAGTTCATTTCCAATGTACCTGTCAATTACTTTCTAAAGTATATCAGGCATAATTTAAATAGTATGAATGAATAAATAAAGACAAAATGTATGCTGCCTTTGATTAACAGGAAACATTGCTCTTAATATTTTGTAATTCTGTCTTCAATGGACTATGAGTTGAGCTGGAGTTACCTTTACATTGAGGAGGCGCTTGTTGCCAGCGAAAAGACTTGCAGTCGATTGTAGCAAATCCAGCCAAAACGTATCCTTCATCACACTCATATGTAGCCTCAGGATAAGGGGTTATTAAAATAACTTCCTTGTAGTGTCCATGGGCAATTCTGGGAGGGTACCTGCAAACTTGGATGGTGAGGGAGAGAGAGAGAGAAGAGCATAAGCTCATAGTTTCAGATTAATCAACCCAAATCTAAGTGATCTGTAAGAAAGTCAAATGTTCCCATCCAAATCCTTTTTCTGTAGGGTTACTTGACACAACTCAACATTTCTACTGCTTTCAGGCTGAGAACCTGGAGAAAAGCTTGATGTGAATGAAAGCAACTTGGGTTGAGAGAATTCTCCATTTTATAGGAAGCTTTTTGGTTTTTGCTTACATTATCACTAAAATATTTCACTACTTAGGGAAATTACATGAGCTTTGGTAAGAGAGCATGAATTCAACCACAGAGAGTCATATTAAGTAAGAATCATTCTCAATAAAAGTCAGGCTAAGTAAAAGAAATATTTATCTGTGAATAATTGTGAAGGCTCTGAATAACTGCAGGATCCCCAAACAATCTTGTCCATAACTACAACCATAAGAACATAATTACCATATTTCACAATTTAAACCATGATTTCAGTGTTGACATAAGTAATACGAAATGCTGGGTAGTCAAACTAGAAGGGAACTCTCAATTTTCAAGAACTCTTGTATAAAAATTTGCAACAGATTTCAAACATTGAGACTGTCAAAGAAGTCCTGTGTTGAAGGATGATTTCCTCCTGGGACCCTTCCTTATTAGAATTCGCTTACCTTCTCTAATTGTTATCTCAAGTCCCACTTCTCCATGAAGCTTTCTTTGATTATTCCAATACACAATGTCTGTTCTTTCCTTTTATAACACTTGTTAGCAGATTACTTAAAATTAATAGAATTTAATTAACGGGGCATAAACAAATGGAGTGGTGCAAAGGATATATTGTCACAGATGTTTTGTACCCATGCCATGTCCCTCTGGACTTCTGACTACAGTTGCAGATGAAATACAGTTTTACTCAAGCTCAGATTTATACTGGTGATGTTCTACAGAAGGCA
Source organism: Cebus imitator (assembly GCF_001604975.1). Classification (NCBI taxonomy): domain Eukaryota; kingdom Metazoa; phylum Chordata; class Mammalia; order Primates; family Cebidae; genus Cebus; species Cebus imitator. Next base: position 4,886,880 of record NW_016107353.1, on the reverse strand, counting down.
GTCAATGTGAATCTCTCAATCTTACTTTGGGGCCCCCTTTGCAGCTGAAAGAGCTCAGTTACTGCCTAAATTACCAAAGCAGTTAATGCCCTTTAAAGCAACCCTAAACCAATGAGCAACAGAAAGTAGCGGATAAATATTCCAGTCTCCCATCCTTCATGCAGATAATTATAAAAGGCATTCCTTACACTTCTCGGTGGTCCCAAAGAATTGACCCCTTGCTGCTTATAATAGTCACCTTTGTTTATTCCCCTTGTCTCTCTCTCATCCCTCACTCCTACCTCCTAGAATCACCTCCAAAATAAACTACTGGCTCCCAAGTCACTTTCTCAGCTTTGCTTTTAGAGAAATCCAAACTATAGTACCCAGTAATCACCATTGTGTTGATGTAAAGAGTCCTTTATAATGAAGATACTTCCATAATAACTACATTTTCGGTGTCTTATCCTGATTAGAGACAGATGTTTATCACCCTAGTTACTTATTTCTTTTCCTTCTTCATATTTCAATTGAGAGGTGATTCAGTAGTTCTGAGTTAAAGCAAGGAATGGAAAGGCTGACACTGTGTCAGCCACTGGGCTTCAAGGCTCCCCCTAACAGATCACTTCTTCAACCCAGAGCTTCCATTGTTACATAATACGTAAATCATGTTTTCTCTCTTGACCTATAAATATGGAGTTTTGTGAGGTAGTATCCCTCTTTACTAAAACATCACCCATAGTGCTAGTAGACCATATATGCAGGAAAAAAAGGACAAAATGAGACTAAAAGACTTCATCAATTCTACTTTTTTCTCTTACAAGAAAATTTCTCCTGTAAGTTTTTCTTCCAACATACTTTGTTCTATAGCTGCCTTGCATGGTGCTAGTGATGTGTATCTGTGACCCTCTTTGCACAATGCTTCTTGGAGGAACAACCTCAAATTCAGTTAGTTTTAAGCAGTTCAATCTTTTGTGGAGCCAATTGGAAGCATTTGGGGAATCTAGGAAATAATTATGACAAGTTCTCTCAATATTCTTACCTGGCTCACATGCTGGTATTTTAGGCTTCCATGTGCCATCTGTGTGGCATGAACTCTTCCCACCAACAGAAATAGGGTAATAGCCTTCATCACACATATATAAAATATAGTCCCCATAGGCATAGGCACATCTACCAGTGAAATACTTCCTTTCATTTATGATTCTGATGTTTTCCAGGTCTGGTGTTGGGCAACACACCCCTGATAGGTTAAAAAATGTTTAACATTACATGTCTGTATCAGGATATCTCATGTACTCCATAAATATACACACCTACTATGTACCCACAAAAGTTTTAATTTTTTTTAAATGATGTTCACATTTAATAAATTAATCAGGGGGACACAAACCTGACTCCACCTTACAGAAGATGTTAATATCTGAAGGCAAACTCATGGAAGTAGAGAGTAGAACAGTGGTTGCCAGAGGCTGGAGGAAGGAGAGGATGCAACTCCCCAGTTGTTCCACAAATATAAAGTTTCAGTTGTGCAAGATCAATGAGTTCTAGAAATCTGCTGTATAAATAGTGCCTATAATTAACAGTTCTGTAATATACACTGAAAAACTTGTTGAAAGGGTAGATCTCATGTTAAGTGCTTTTGCCATAATTTAAAGAGAGAAAGAGAAAGAAAGAAACAGAGAAGTTGAGAGAGGAGTTAGACAAAGCATCTTCTCCAAATTCTGCCATTGTTTTGTTGAAGTGCTATTACTTAATTTCCTTCCAACTGTGTTTCTTCATTAGAAGTCCTTAAAACAAAGTGTTGCTTTTGGTGATGATAAGCTAAGCAACGCAGATTCACCTTCTCTTTGACAGCAAGTAGAAAAACATGGAGGGGAGGGGGCGGTTAAATTCATGAAGAATTCAGATGCTAAGACCTTAATTGTCTTAGTTGTTATTTGAATGAGAAAGAAAGATACCCAATGAGGTGTGCCAGGAATATAAAGCTGCTTTTTTTTATATAGAAGTATACAATACTTCTCCTCCCCCAAAATACAACCGAGTGGCTAAGAAGCTGATCAGAGCTTGATATGTGTGTGGTAGTAGGGATTGATTGCTGGTAACTCCCTGCTCTTGGAAATGTTTAGAACTATCCCTTGAAGTAAGAATAAACCAAAATAGACCAACTATCTATAAAAAGTATTAAAACCCAGGCTTGTATCATTACAATCCCTGATTGGATTCGGGTCCTTCAAAACCCTTAATGCCCGTTACCACCTGCCAGAAGCGAACAGGAGACCAGACAACGTTATTAAAAGCCAAAGAAAGCAAGAGACAATGCTAAAAGACCTGAGAGGATCCAGAAAATGAAGCTCTAAACACTGAATTAAGAGCAGCTTTGCTTTGTTAGGCAGAAGGAAATAAAATACAACATTGAGAATTTTGATAGAAAAATAAATATTAATACTACAAATCCACTACAAGTGAGAATCTTGAAACTAAAAAATATAATAAAATTAAAAATTCAATTAATAATTAATATCAGATAATACATCAATGAAGAGAGAATTAGTGAACTTGATTTATATTCATAATAAAATACTGGGAAGCAAAGGTCAAGAACACAGATAAGAGCACAGGAAATACAGAAGATTCAGTATAAAAGTTTAATATAAATGTAGCCAAAGTAGTGAAAATAGGACTGAAATCGTACTCAAAGAAAATAATTATTTGTAATATTGAAGTATTTGAAGTTGAAAATTTTTCCAAAATCAAGGAAAGGCATCAAACCTCGTATTCTAGAAATATTCTGAATCTCAAGCAGGCCAAACACAAAGAAACCATCCCAGACATATCTGACAAAAACCGCCAAAAAATAAAGACAAGAACATCTTAAAAGCAATCTGAAAAAATAGACAACCTTCAAATGATTAACAGTATGACTAATAGCAAAATTCTTGATAGAAACAAAGGCAGAAAACAATGGAATGAAATCTTTCATATGGCCGAGGTAAATAATTGCCAATGTAGAATTTTATATCCAGCAAACATATCTTCAAATATTAAGGCGAAATAAAGGCACATTTAGGAAAGCAAAAAGAAAAATTTATCGTCAACAGATCCTCACTAAAGGAAACTAAAGAGTATTTATCAGGCAAAAGAAAGGGACCAGAGATATGACTGAAGAATCAGAAGAGAATAAAATGGTAATTATGTGGACAAATCTAAACTAATTGGATTTATTAAAATTATAATAGCAATAGTAATAATGATAATAATAATGCAGAGTTTAAGACACATTTAGAATTGAAATACACAAAAATAAAATCATAAGTCAGTCAGGATCAAGTTAAAGGTTTCTAAGGCTTTTCATTGCTTGGGAAGAGGCAAAAGTAGTAAATTATATGTAAACATCATAAAAAGAGCTAAAAGTAAATAAAAATCAAGCAAATACCAGGTAAAAAATTGAAAAAAAAATTTAATCTATTCAAAAGAAGGCAAAAAAGAATGCAAAACAGGAAAAAATATAGCAAATAGATGGTAGATTCAAATTCAAATGTCTTAATAATTACACTAACTGTACACTGACAAGTACTCTAATTAAATGATGAAAATTGTCAAGTAGGATTAAAATATCCAAGTACAAGATACACTTAAAATATAAAATTACAGAGTTTAAGAACAAAAGACTAAAATGATAAATCATGTAAACACCAACTCAAATAAAACTGTCAGAACCACATTATTATAAAAGTAGAATTTTAAAAATAAGATACAGTAATAAAGAGAATCATTTGATAATGATAAAAAGCGAAATTCATCAGGAAAATATATTATTCTAAATTTGTATGCATCTAGCAATGTAGTCTCAAATATCCAAAGCAAAAAATGATTTGAAAAAACTAAAAAGATGGCCAGATGTGGTGGCTCACAGCAGTAATCCCAGCACTTTGGGAGGCCGAGGTGAGTGAATTGCTTGAGTCCAGGAGTTTGAGACCAGCCTGGACAACATGGCGAAACCCCGTCTCTATAAAAAAATACGAAAATGAGCCAAATATGGTGGTGCACACATGTAGCCCCAGCTACTCCAGGGGCTGAGGCAGGAGGATGGCTTGAACCTGGGAAGTCTAGGTTGCAGTGAGCCGAGAGCGTGCCACTGCATTACAGGCTGCGTGACAGAGCAAAATCCGGTCTCAAAAGAAGCAAACAAACAAAAACTCTGAAAAGATTTAAAAAACAAAACTTTCTTGGTATCCGAGAGAACAAGCAGACAAGAAATAAATATAGATATGGAAATAGATTTGAACAAAACCATTAAAATTAGATCTAACTGATGTATATGTAACATTGTACCCAACAACTGCAAAATATGCATATTTTCAAGTGCACACACAACATTTATAAAAGTTAATTATATGCTATGCAATGAAGCAAGTCTCAGCAAATTTCAAGGATTCTGCTTAACATTTTCAATTGCAAAGAAGATCCTCACACACATACACAAAACAAAGTTCAAGTCTACTTACTCTCACACTCGTTGGAAAATGTCCATGTCAAATTTTCCTGACAAGTCACAGTCAGAGGCTCATCTAGAACAGGTCTATAGCCAGGTTTGCACAGATATTTCAACTCAGTTCCGATTTCAAATATTTCTTGATCACTTAGGTTGTAGTCATTTCTCTCCCAGGAAGCATAGGAAATGTCCGGGAGGTTGATGCAACCATCCATTCATAAAGAAAACACACGGGTAAAGGAAATGTGTTACTGGGAAAGGCAGAGTGACTTATGAGCCTGTCACAAAAAAAGGACATCACATACTCATTCCGCAAAAAATTGGATAGGAAAAGTTAAATGGGGATTCCAGAAAAAGACTTGGCAGCACCACTGCCCAATAGACGTGTCTGTTAAGTACATGTGTCTGCTAAATGCATGTGACACTGGAGAGGCTGTACTGAGAAGCATGCCATGGTACAGTAAGGGGACAGTTTCTAGTGCTGGGCCAACTCTGTAGGAGCTTAGTTTTCCTTTCACGTCACTGCACCTTAGAATGGTTGGTCTTCAGGGGAAGCATTAGCATCACTAGAAAGATACAGCAAAAATTTGCTCCAAGATGAGACTGACTTTCTAATCTTCTTGCCTAATGGGGAATTAAAATAAGATGCATTCTTCTTGACATCATAACATTGTCATCTAGAACTTCATAATTTGGCCTCAAATCAAGCCCTATATAACTTTTGCAGCTGGGCCTTTGGTCTTATTTTTTTCTTTTTTTTTTCCTGAACAACAATATGCTAAATGTCTGTGTAAACTGAGGAAAGGATATGTATCTGTCAAACTGCATATTTATTGAATTTCGTTACTACACATTTTGAGTGACACCTAAGTTCATGTGATAGCAGAAGGGACTAGATAAACCACGATGCAGTGGTGGCTTTCACCTCCAGTTAGCTATAGGAGCTTGTGCTAGTTACTTAATCTTTCTTTTTCAGTTTTCTTATCATTAAAATTGGATAAAAAATAGCAACTTCTTAGAATTGTTGTAAATATTGAATGAGTTAATTGATGTAAAGCACTTAGAACAGTGTTTATAACATAGAAAATGCTCAATAAATGTTAGCAATAAATCATTAATGTTATAAGTGATCTGCATGTATTTACAAAACCAAGGTCTCAAGGCCAATATTAGCCCTTATAGCATTTCTATGCAAATTATAAAAAAGAACCCCCTTAATGGACTCTTACTTTCATTGTTCAAAAAATTCTCATAATATGTTGATTTCATTAGACTGAGACGCTTTGCTATTGCGCCCTGGAAAACTTTTACAGCAAATATATAAGTCTACAATACCTATGAAGTCATTGGTCTCATGACTATATAATATATGTGAAATTCTTCCAGGAGCACTAAGACATTAACAAAAAAAAGTCTTCCTTTTAACAAGAAAGCTGGTGAAAAGTATTAAGATATCTCATAATGATTACTGGGAGTCAAGTAGGCTTGTGCTTATGAGCATGCCACAGCTATACATCAGGATAATTTTAGATCCAAATATGAAAACTCCATCATAGTCCATACTCACTGGATACACAAGAGGGAACAGAAGGATACCAGTCACTATTCGCTTCACAATAGATTAAATTGCTGCCTCTGAGGATATAACCTTCCTCACAGTTAATCACAATAGAGTCTCTGTAAGTATAGAGGGGTCCAAATCCAGAAATAAAGATTGCCTTTGGAATCTGTGGTTGACGACAGACAATTTCTAAAGAATCATACAAAAAGACATCTGAGTTAATAGAGAGAAATGGTAGGAAAGACGTGACTGTAACTGTTGGCATGGCTTCAAGGAGGTCCTGATATAAGTATATATTTAATAGGTACTGAACAAAGAAAACATTTTAGAGATTTATATATGTTCTTTCAGTTGCCAGAAACCTCAGGGGAATGAGGTCCCATCAAGTGGGTCATGTAAAGTCCTCCAACTTTCTCATCAATAAAAATGAGCAATATCTAAACCCTGAAGTCCAAACCTCAATGTTCCCAAATCCTTCCATTAAAGGGCCCAATTTCCTGGATGATTTTGATTGGGGGTCAGTGGCCCATGGTAATGATATGGTGTCATGCAGAGGCAGCCAGGGCATTGGGAAATCTGCGCCGCGCCTCCACAAGCAGAGAACAAGCCGCCCTCACCCCACGTCCTGTCTGTCATCACGTCCTGTCAATCCCACCACCTTAATTCCTCTATACTTCCTCAACTTCCCTCCAGGTTCACTGCTGTGGCTACAGTTGAGGCCACCTTCACTTCCTGGCTGAAAGGTTACAATAGGTGCTTATTAGTTATGGTTTGTCTCACTTCAAATTGTCCTTTTAATATCTCCCCTTTTCCTTCATTCCAAACTCCTGAAAGTGACACACAAGGCTTTTGTAATGTATTCAGCCTGAGCTCCTGCCTTTTCCACTTCTTGCAGTCCTGAATCCAGGCATTTTGAACTCTTTCTGCTATTATCCTCTCCCTCACCCCAGCGTTAGCTGTGTCCTGTACTGAGTCAAAACACTATGTGATATTGTGGTTTTTAGGCACTTTAATTGCACTAAAGAACAATGTCCTAAACCAGCAAGCTGAATCATTACTGATATTGATGTAACATCTCTTCTGCATTCCATAGAGAGGCCAAGGGAAAGTACTCTCTTTCACTGTCTTCTGCTATTAACCTGCCGCTGATGTTGATATTATTTTGCTTGCTCCTTAGGCATGTATGGTTGACATTATTAGTGTCCACATATATTTATAGTTATTGTAAGATAAACAAAAGACTAAGTTTCCCAGTTACTCTTCATTAGGCAGAAACAAGGCACTAGTTCTGGCCAAAAGGCTGTAATGACAAGTGATATGTGTCACTTCCAGGTCAAAGAACTGAAGAGCCAGAGACTGACCTTCCTGGTTCTCTTCTCCCACTGAACTAAATTGTGGAAGTTTTGACATAGAGGTGTTAAAGACTTAAACAATCTGAATTACCATATAAGTGGCAGCTGCCTTAGGGAGTTTCCCAGGCTAGCAGTACACTAAAAAGAAACTTGAAAAAAACTTTTGCTGTAAGAAGGCCTTGATATTTAGGTGCTGATTACTACTGCAGCACAGCTTATGCTATTCTGACTGATACAGCATGTAACAAGATTAGTTGAACAAATGAAGACTCCATCATTGCAATGATTAGTTTCTCTTTGAATCATTCCATCTTTCCTAATAAATACACCTTCCTTTTGCTTTTAAACAAATAAAAGAGATCAAAATTCATCATTTGATCATTCATCACTTGATCAAAGAGATGAAAATTCATCATTCTGACTTACTTTCACAGATAGTGACTTACTTTCACAGATAGTGACTTACTTTCACAGATAGTGACTTACTTTCACAGATAGGAGGGTTTGGGCTCCAGACACCTATTGTTTTATTCTCCACCGTGCAGTAAATGGAGGCGTTGCCTATGAGTGAAAAGTGGGGGTTGCAGCTATAGGTGACAGAAGAGGCATATATATAGAATTCTTGATCTCCACCGTTGTGCTTCCCATTTCTGATGTCTGGAGGGGACTCACACTTGGCAACTGAGATGAATGAGTGAAAAGAGAGAAATACTCAAGGTAGGCATTGTGACAAATCTAAAATTCATGCAAATTCTAATGGAGGGTAAAAGAAGCAGTGAACTTTGTTATTACCTAAAATAGTTCAGGTTTGTAGTCAGGTCAGGAAAAAAAAGTTTTACTTACTTACACATTCTGGGAGAGGATCACTCCAGTCAACTCCTTTACCTTGGATCTGACAGTGACTGGTGGTTGAGCCAATTAAGAAAAATCTGAATAAGATAGGTCAAAGATTTTAGTGGAATTCATTTTTACTCTAAACATAAATTGTCTATGAAGTTTTCGACAACTTAGAAAAAATAAATATTGAGTACTTTGCTTAGCGCCTGGGTAATGTTAAAAATCTGTACACCAAACCCCCATGACATGGGTTTATCTATGTAACAAACCTGCACATGTACCCCGATCCTAAAATAAAATTTTTAAAAATACATTTTTTACAAACTTTCTTATCTCCTGTTTGATCTCCTGAAAATGTATTTATCTTTCTAAAAAGTCATTTGTTTCCCATAAGTGCCTTTCTCCCTTCACCTACTAAAATGTATATATGCCCAAATTCTAACCACCCCTTTGAGTTACTCATCACCAAGCTCTCCCACATGTATGTATGTTGCATGAATAAACTCTGTAATTGTCTCCTGTTAAAAAAAACAACAGATTTTTATTCAATATTTTAAAATTAGAAAATAATGCTTTCTTGATTACCACAGTTACATTTTCTCATATCAAGCAGATGGCTTATTTGTTCAATTTTTAAATTCTCTAACTTCTCTAAACAACTTAAACTTTTTCTTTGTATCACATGGTGCCTATCTGTAATCAATAAAAACAGAACATGACAAGTTTTACACCTAAAATCTGAGGTTTTAGGTGTAAAACTTGTCATGTTGAGGTTTTAGGTGGGTAAAAGAAGCAGTGAACTTGGTTATTACCTAAAATAGTTACATGTGTTACATGGTACCCATCCTTAACCAATAAAAATCTAAATCTTACAGTCTTTCTCTAATAAGCTACAAATCAGGCAGTTCAAAACAAGTAAGTGATTCACTTGAGTTTGTTATGTAGTTTCCTTTAAATAAATAAACAAGACACATTATTGCTGTGTACTCTGACCTCTAATTTGAATCTTTCTTCTGGCTTCTAGAGCTTGGCTCACTCTCATAAACCTCAGAGTTCCTCAGAAACTCATAAATTCCTAACTTCCTGATTATCATTTCCTTGTTCTTGCTCTTGACAAGTCCCAGTCTTTCTTCTAGGACTTTTTGCATTTAAAAAAAACATTTACTCTGAGTATCAATAATCAGTTCCTGAATAAAATTTATCAAACAGAGTCCAACAACACTTTAAAAGAAAACTATACTATGACAAAATAGTATAGTTTTATTTCAAGAATAAAAGGATCCTTCAAAATCAGGAAATATATTAATGCAGAATACCTTGTTGTGGACTGAATGCATTTATCTCCAGAAAATTTATATGTGGAAGCCCTACCTACCTAATGTGGCTATATTTGCATAAGGAAGTAATTAAGGTTTACAAGGGTGGGGACCTGATCCAAGAAGATTAGAGTCCTTATAAGAAGAACAGCACAAAGATCTCCCACTTTCATTCCCTGCACCCTCGTGCTCACACCAGGGAAAGGTCATGTGTGGACAACCAGCCATCTGCAACCCAGGCAGAGAATCCTCAATCAGAACCAAACCCTGCGGTACCTTGACCTGAGACTTCTAGACTCCAGAACTGTCCCAGCCTGTGGCATTTTGGTATTTTGTTATGGCAGCCTGAGCAGACTAATATATACATGATATTAATAAATCTATGAAGAAAAATATACCATCACCTTGATAGTCACTAAAATGGCATTTGAAAAATAATCAAAAATTAGTTTTGGCCAAAAATGTTCAATATAATGGGAATCAGTGGAGACACAGCTCCACTAAATTTAGGAACAGAATGCTAGAGTCATTTCTGTAGAGTCAAGAATAATGAAACCATAACTGGTATGAATTTTTTATTTGAGATAATAACTAGCAGAAGGAAATAGAAATACAAAAATTTGGAAGAGAAAGTAACAGAATCATTATTTTTAGATTACATAATTACATATCTGGAAATCCCAAGAAAATCCAACTGTATTAGTCCATTTTCACACTGCTGATAAAGACATACTTGAGACTGGGTAATTTATGAAGAAAAAGAGATTTAATAGACTCACAGTTCCATGTGGCTAAGGAGGCCTCACAATTGTGACAGAAGTCAAAAGGCATGTCTTACATGGCAGCAGTCAAGAAAGAATGCATGCCAAGTGAAAAGGGAAACCCCTTATAAAATCATCAGATCTCATGAGACTTACTGCCATGAGAACAATATGGGGGAAACTACCCCCCGCCCATGATTCAATTATCTCCCATTGAGTCCCTTCCACAACACATGGGAAGCTACGATTCAAAATGAGGTTTGGGTGGGGACACAGCCAAACCATATTACCAACTGATATTACCAACTTACCATATTTTCTTATTTGATACAATAAGAAAATTCAAGGCATTAGCTGAGATATGAGATTAATATATAGAAACAAGTAGTTTCCATATATATGGATAAAAATTGCTAGGAGATATAATGGAAGAAAAGACAGCATTTGCAATCTCAAAAATAAGACAAAAATAAAATAAGCTACCAAAGATCAAACATGAGAAGTGAAAAATGTAAATGGGGAAAATTTTAAAACACCCTGAAACACACACACACACACACACACACACACACACACACACACACACAGCACCCCCCACCAACACACAGACTAGGACAGATGGCTAGGACAAATGGAAAGTCTTGGCTGGCAAAATGCAACATCATAAAATGTCTGTTCTCTTAAAGTTCATTTAAAAGCTTAATGCAATTGATTAAAAGTAAAAATAAACTAATTTAAAAGTTCATATAGAAATATAAACAAGCAAACATAGGAAAACTCTATAAAAACAAGTCAGGCAGATACCTCTAAATGAGGTTGCACGCTATACAAATTCAAGAGAAGGGACTGGTTGTATGAATATACAGACAGACTAAAAGCATTGAATAGAACATCTAAAAAAGACTCATATACACTTAAGAATTAAATATGTATTTTTAAAAGATGTTTTCTCACATGGATTAAGTGTAGACTTGTTAATAAATGATGCCAAGATAATGTGAAAGCCATCTAGAGAAAGATAAGGATTCTTTCTGTATTTTTTATATTTGCATGTGAACCTACACTTATCTCAAAATAAAAAGTTTTTCATCCTTGAGAGGTCAGAAAAAAATTAAAAACTTTAAAAACCTATTACAAAGATTTTATTTTCTCTTTTTAATAGGCAACAATTCAAAACTTTGATAAAATAGTGAATCATAGAGGTAAAGACACAAGCATTTGTTTATATTATAAAATTTTACAGTTTATAAAGAGCAATTTGGCAATATTTAGCAAAATTTCAAAGTATCCACTCTCTGATCCAACAATCCCACTTCTGGGAATTTGTTCTACAAACATCTCTACATATTAATACATATAACATAACATACGTAAAAAATATACATCAGGACATTGTATATAACAGGAAGAGATTGGAAACAGACAAAAGTCCACCAGTAGTAATCATTAAATAAACTATGATAAGCTATGATACATGCTTTAGAAAACTATGTAACTGTAAACATACGTATACACACAGACAGAGAGAGAGAGAATGAGGACACATTTGGTGCACGAATATCAAAGGTCTCTAGTACATATTTGTCTTAGTTATTTCTAGTTGCTATAACAAAATACCATAGACTGGACGGCTTAAACAACAGAAATTTATTTCTCACAATGCTAGAAGCTATGAAGTCTGAGATCAGGGTACCAATGTAGTTTCTGGTGAGTGCTCCCTTCCTGATTTGCAGATGGTTTGCATTCCTGCTGTGTCCTCACATGGCAGACAGGGAGAGAGAGACAGACAGAGAGGGTGCGTGAGAGAGAAGAGAAAGCAAGCTCTCTTATGTCTTGAGAGAAAGCGAGAGAGAGAGAGAGAGAGAGAGAGAGAGAGAGGGCAAGCTCTCTCACATCTTTTTATAAGGACACTAATACCCACATGACCTAATTACCTCCCAAAGGCCCCATCTCCAAATACCATCACACTGGGGATTTAGATATGAATTTTGAGGGAATACTGAAAAGAAATTCAGTCTATAGCAATGTTGTAAGTGAAAAAAACAAAAGCAAATTTCCAAACAATGTATGCAGTCAGATATCTTCTGTATAATAAAGGGGGGAAAATTGATAAAAAATACTTGTACTCACTTGTATTTGCAGAAGTAAACACTAAAAGAATAAATCTGAAGCTAACCAATGTCACTTTCTGTCAGAGGGCAGAGAGAAATGGAATGAATGAGGATGGAGTGGAAGTGAGAATTATTGATGTATACCTTTTTATGCCACTTTAATTTTTGAAACATACACATGTATTAGCTCCTTATAAAAATTAATTAAAAAGGAAATTATTGCTTCTAGGTTTCCTTATGCTTACCCCTCTGAGCAGCTGAATTCTATGGTTGAACCAAGGAGAAGATCTTTCTTAACTTCCACTATCCCATTGATTAATCCTCCTGGATTTCTGCACCGTTTCTCTAGGAGGAAAATTAGAAAAACGACTCGTGATTCCAATTATTCACAAAATAGAACATTCGGGAAGAAAAAAAGTCTGGTTAATTAACTTTAACTCCTTCTTCCAGATAGATCCAGAGATATTTTTCAATGCTTATTTCTTATTCTGACTCATTAATATTTTGCTTTGAGAAAAAAATAAATGTAAACATATATCTCATTTTTCTGACACATTTTAAGAGAAAAAAACTTCACTTAGTTTTATTTGCTCAATTAGACCACTGTAATAATACAGGATGTGATTTATTGATCAATTGTCCATAAAAATGTATGCTCCAAAAAATATATGACCTTTGTTACAGGGAAACAGAAGGAAAAAGGAAACAGATGCTATATTCTTACTGTTAGAAAAATAAGCCAGAGCATATTTCCAACTGACTTCTTTCAAATAGTACAGGTGATGTTAATTTTGAACTGTTTGATCAAAGGGTTTCATATGAATTAAATAATTCATTAAGTTTCTAAAAGAACTGTCTGGGGAAAAAAGCAAAGGTGAGAAAAATAGATGTTGATACTTACTTGCACAAAAGATACTGTAGCTCCATGAGCCTTTGGCATCACAAGTCAGTCGACTTGAATTGATTTTACCATATCCAGGGTGGCAGGTGTATTTCAGAATAGTTCCAGTTTTGAATTCAGTATCATACAACAGATTCGTTGGAGAAGCAAATGGTAACTTGGGTGGAGGACCACAGTCACCTGCACTCCAAAATGGCAAGGAACATCAACAGTTATATCTTGGGACACAGTATCTCAGTGTCTGAGTACTAAGTTTTCTGGAGCAGAGACCATGATTTTTCTCTTTCATCGTAACTCCTATTATCTCATTGTTCAATGAACACAGTAAGTGATTATTAATATACGTTTGTTGAGTAGTGATAACGACAATAATGAGTGAAGGCAGAAAAATTTCATCCATCTTTGACTGTGTAAGTGCTAATTTATTAGAAAGTGAATGAATAGACTTGATTTTCATCTTTCTATCAGATTGCCCACATCTCCCTGCTCAGAATACAGGCATCTATGCCATTCCATATGACTCTACCTCCTGTCTTAGCGAAAGATATTTTCTACTAATAATAGCGTTATGCAAGATTAGTTGCCTCAGTCAGGGGTAAGGAGGTATTTCATTTATGTCATTTTGGACCTTTTAGGTTTAGAATAGATGGCCTGTTAGAAGATAAACATGTTTTTCAAAAGCATCACAAGGTGGACAATCATTAAACCCTTGAAAAATAAAATCTTAATTCTACTTCCCTGGCAAGAAATAAAGTACTGAGTACTGAGTGACGTGCCAAAACCTCCAGAATAATTATACCAATCCCTTCTGCATTCTAACTAAGCACACACTGAGAGTGAATGACCAGGCTGGCAGATAATATGCACTTATTGCAAGTCATGATTGCTTCAGTGCTAAGTTGTTCAGAGTTTCCTGGAGAGAAAAATTCTAAAAGGGAGCATTAAGAGGGTCTATAAAACAATATTTTCTTTTTTTAGTTTATAGTATGTTCCCCAAATTCCAGGTGGTCAAATATATGCCATAATGTTAAAGATCTGTTAGACACCTCTTAAAATAGAGTGTGTGATGAACTCAGTTGTATGCTGGTAGTCTGGCCTATCTCCCCACTACTCACCAAGAACGGTAGCCAACAAAACAGTGACCAACATCATTTGGAACAGAGTTAGGTTGGAGACTTTCCACAGCCTACAGAAGAGCCAAGCTGACATTTCTGCTTTTCTATCGAGGGTGGAGCCCTCAAGGAGTGCAAGTGGAGATCTCTGGGAGTGCAGGATCTGATGCCTCTTCAGTGTTTTTCTGCTGAAAGAACTCAACTTAATAAACAGTCATTAAATTCTTACCTGTCATAAACTACCAGGAAGAATCAGATGGGAACCGTTTTCAAGGAGAGTCTAATCAGATGTAGAAGAAAAGGCATTAAGTGTTGGTAATAAAAGATAGTTTGTATTATCTGCTACAAGAGCATATTCAGGACATCAGTAAATTCCAGAGATCTGGGTGGGCTTTACAGAGGTGGCAGATATTTCTGTGCAAGTTGGAGTGTTAAATGAAGGATATTTTATGGCAATAGTAAAAATGGAGTAAAGGCGCAGCAGTGAGAATGTAAAGGTTATTTCTTGAAAATAGTAATTAGTACTTCAGTTTATTTAGAATGTAAGGAATTTCTAATAGGAGATGAGAGTTAAAGATAGAGAGGCAGGTTAGAACTGGGTTTGTTCAGGTTCTCAGTACCAAGATTGGGAGCTTGAACCTAGGAAACAGACATACACTTTTTTTTAAGTGACATGATTACTGTGTTTTTGAAAGACTATTATGGCAGATGTATACAAGGTAGATTGAAATAGGCAGAGAGAAAAGACAGGGAGATTGATTAAGAAGAATATAACAATTGGCCAAGTCAGCCAAGGAGATTATCTGAACAATAAAATGGCAGAAGAGTTATAGAAGAAGGGGCAAGCTTAAGAAAATGACAAGACAGAAGTAAGGAGTCAGAGATGTCTCCATCCATGAATCATATATCAATCTATATCTCTCTATCCAACCACCTATAGGAGTTCTTTTGTGGACAGGCAACTGTCAAAAAAAGCAACAATCCATTGGGTCATTTAGAATTTTTAAAATGTGGTGTTTGCCAACAACAACCAAAAATAAGTAGTAACATTACTGTTATGTTTCTTCATTCTAGTGATTTATTAATTATAAACTTCTTCAAAGCAAGATCTCTATAAAGTCATTCTTACCCCCTGAATGGGAAAAACCCTCACATAAACTGTTTACTTCAGAAACAAGTTACTTAAGAAGTACGACCCAAAGTTATATATAAAATTAACTTTCAGTGAAATATAGAATTTCACCTTTTTTTCTGAAACCTTAGGTAGGTTGAGATGGGTTTATATTATCATCTGTCCCTAATTATATGAATTGCCAATTCATGTCCATGTAAGTCAATAAGTCAATGTTGTGAGGCATTTCCCCTACGTTTTCTTCTAGTAGTTTTGTAGTTGGGGTTTCATATTTAAATCTCTAATCCATTTTGAGTTGGTTTTGTATATGGCAAGAGTTAGGGATCTAGTCTCATTCTTCTGCATGTGGTTATCCAATTTTTCCGGCACCATTTTTTGAAGACTGTCTTTTCTCAAATATATGTCCTCACCTGTGTCAAAAATCAGTTGGTTTTTGGTAGGTTTATTTCTGGTCTCTTTCTTCTCCATTGGTCCATTTGTATCTGAAGGTTTTCCCAATTGAGTATGATGTTAGCTGTGAGATTTTTATATATGGGTTTTATTGAATTGAGGTGCATACCTTCTATATTAATTTATTGAGAGTTTTTGTCAGGAAGGAATGTGAAATTTTGTCATATTCTTTTTCTGCACCTATTGAAATGATCATATGTTTGTCTTTTTCTCTGTTAATGTAGTGTCACATTTATTGATCTGAGTATGACAAACCATCCGTGGATCCCTGGGGTGAATTCTACTTGATCATAATGAATAATTTTTTTAATGTGCTCTTGGATTTGGTTTGCTATTATCTTCTTATGAATCTATGCCTCGATGCTCATCAGGGATATCAGCCTGTGGTTTTCTTTTCTCATTTTGTTCTTGTCCAGTTTTAGAATCAGAGTAATACTAGCCTCATAAAATGAGTTTGTAATTATTCCCTCCTCTTCAATTTTTCTAGAATAGTTTCAGAGGAATTGGTGTTATTTCTTTTTTAAATGTTTCATAGAATTCAGCAACGAAGACATAAGGTCCTAGGCTTTTCTTTGACGGAAAACTTTTTATTATTGTTTTAATTTTCTCTTCAACTTTTAATTGGTCTGTTCAGATGTTTTATTTCTTTATAACTTGATCTTGGTAGGTTGTATGCTTCCAGGAATTTATCCATTTCAACTATCTTAACAAATTTGTTGGCATATAGTTGTTTATAATAGTGTCTTATAATACGTTCTATTTGTGTATATTAATAGTAATGTCACCTTTTTAATCTCTGGTTTATTTATTTCAATATTCTCTCTTTTTTTCTTAGCCTAGCTAAATGTATGTCATTTTTATTCATATGTTCAAAAAACCGACTTCATTTCATTGGTCTTCTTAATTTTTTAGTATCTTCTTCATTTATTTCTGCTCTGAGCTTTATTATTTTCTACCTTATATCAGTTTTAGGTTTCATTAGTTCTTGTTTGTCTAATCCCTTGGGGTGTTTATTAGAAATCTCTCTTCTTTTTTATGTAGCTATTTATTGCTATAAACTTCTCAGTTAGAACTAGTTTTGCTGCGTCCTATAGATTTTGTTATAGTATGTTGTTATTCGCATTTGTCTCAAAAAATCTTTTAGTTTTCCTTTTAATTTATTTTTGACCAATCGATTGTTTAGGAACATGTTGTTTAACTTCCAAATATTTGTAAAGTTTTCAAAGTTTTTCTTGTTGTTAATTTCAAGTTTCACATTATGATAATAAGAAAACCTATTTGATATAATCTCTACCTTCTTAAATTTGTCAAGAATTGTTTTGTGGCCTAAAGTCTGATCTATCTTGGAGAACATTCCATGTGCAATTGAGAGTGTGTATTCTGTAGCTGTTGTATGGAATATTCTGTAAAGGTCAGCTAGATACATTTGGTCTATGGTGCACTTTAAGTCTGATGTTTAGGGATTGATTTTTTTTTTTTCTAAATAACATATTCATTGCTGAAAGTGAGATACTGATGTTCCCTAGTATTAATGTATTGCAGTCCCTCTTTCTCTTTAGGTCTAATAATATTTGCTTTATACATCTGGGTGCTACAGGATTGGGTGCATATGTAGTTATAATTCTTATTTACTCCTACTGAATTCATTCTTTTATCATTATATAATGACCTTTTTACAGTTTTTGTTGTTGTTGTTGTTTTTACTTCAAGTCTGTTTATATGTAAGTATTGCTACTCCTGTTTGCTTTAGGTTTTTGTTTACTTGGAATATCTTTTTCCATTCCTTCAATTTCAGTCTATATTTGACTTTAACCATGAGGTGAATCTCTTATAGGTGGTACATCGTTGGATCTTGTAGTTCTGTTCATTCAGTCACTATGTACCTTTCAATTTAAAAAATTGATTTATTTACATTCAAGGTTATTGTTGATAGGTAAGGACTGACTGGTGCCATTTTGTTAATTACTTTGGTTGTTATATAGATCCTCTATTTCTTTCTTCATTTTTGTTGCTTCCTCTCTTGTTGGTGGTTTTCTGTGGTGTTTAACTTTGTTCCCTTTCTCTTTCTTATCTGTGTGTCTGCTGTAATTTCCTTCTTTGTAGTTACCATCAAGCAAACATAAAGAGTCCCATAGTTATATTGACTATTTTTAGCTGATATCAACTTAACTTTGGTCACATAAAAATACTCTAGATTTTTTCTGTCTTTCTCACAATTTATATTTTTCTTGCCCGAATTTTCTTCTTTATTCTGTGTTCTTTAGCCACTAATTGTAGCTATTGTTGTTTTGACTATTTTGCCTTTAAAATTTATATTAGAGGATTGAGAGATTTACATAGCACCATTACATCACTGGAGTATTCGAAGTGTAATTTTTAAATTTACCTCTACTGGTGAGTTTAATACTTTCATGTGTTTTCTACATGCTGAATCAGCTCTCATTTTCAACTGTAGCACTCTCTTAAGCATTTTATTGCAAGGCTGGTCTATTGGCAATGAATTCCCTTCACTTCTGTTTGTTTGGGAAGGTCTTTATTTCTCAAAAATAGGTTTGCTGGATATAGTATTGTTGACTGACAGCTTTTTTCTTTCAGCATCTTGAAGATATCTTTCCAATCTCTTCTGGTATGCAGGGTTTCTGCTAAGAAATCTGCCAATAGTCTAATAGTGGTTCCTTATATGTGACTTAACATTTTTTTCTTGCAACTTTGCTGTCTTTGTCTTTGTTTTTGTCTTTTTATTTCGATGTGCCTCAGAGAGGATCACTTTTATTGAATTTAAATTGGGATTCTCCAGCTTCCTGGGTCTGGATGTTATATCTTTTCTCATACTTAGAAACTTTTCAGCTATTGTTTTATTAAATAGGCTTTCTGTGCCTTTCTCCATATCTTCTTTCCCAACACTCCTAAATGTAAATATTTATTCACTTAATAGTGTCCCGTAAGCTCTGTAGGCTTTCTTCATTCTTTTTTGCTATTATTTCTTTATTTTCACATTGACTGGATTATTTCGAAAGATCTCAATTGTATTTTACTGATAATATAACTTTTAAGTAGCATAGCCAGGATATAAACCTAGATACTGGAAATTTGTCTATGAAAGTTGAATATGTATATTACACAACCAGCATGTACACCAAAATACATGTGTAGGTATATTCATAGTTATGTAATAGCCAAAGAACTAAAACCATCTAAATTGTATCCTTAATAAAGTGGATAAAATGTAGTAGAGTCACAGAATGGTATAATATATAGCAATAAAAATTGATAAATGACAACTAGATACAACATAAGTAAATCTCACAAATGTAAGCAAAAGAAATCAGACAAAATATAATACATACTGAATGATTTTATATATAAAAAGAAGTAACAAACACTCTGCTAGAGTATTCAGGGATGCATGCTTATTTTATAAAACCATAAATGACAGAAAAAATATGATTGCTACAAATCAAAAGAATGATGGCAGTTGAAAAGGAGGAATAGGGCAAGATGAGGTGAGGCCTGAGGAAATAGGTTCTGTAAGAAGAAGTGGTGACCGACTAAGAGGACTGGCAAGTGAAGGAAGATCTTTCTGGAATAAATTTAGGATGTATTTTGAAGGAGTATAGAAACTGAGTAGCTGGATAAAATAGGAAATACTGTACAGTATTGGACCATAGTTTTCTACATGCTGAATCATAGCATGTCTGTTCATATTGTTTTAGTGTCCAAATACTATTGAAAGATTTGGATTCAGAAGTGAGACTTGGCTAAAACTAAGCACATACCTATATCAGACCTTCTCACAGTTTTGCAATTGAGAAGTGAGGGTAGTTATACATTTGCTGATGAAATTTTTCAGTATTTTCTTTTTAACTAAAAAACAAACTTTGGAGGTAGGGGTAAGACTCCCCAGTCTGCTTTCATTCCCCTTTTGTCCCTGTTCTAGCTTCTGGTACTTCCTCCTCATAACTCTTAACAAACCATGTCCCTTTTTTAGTACCCATAAATATAAACTGGTAATGTAATCAAAATACGTAGTATCTTTTTAGTTATAACTTTTCTATGGTAGAGCCTCTAGCTTACTCATTTCTTTCTCCCCATAGTTACTAAACCTGGAATAGCAACAGTTTACTTCATTTTAATTTATTTTCTTGTGGTCAAAGAAGGATATTTGGAAGCAGGGGTTTCATAGTTGATTTCACTCAGGCTCAACTAAATTTTAGCACCAAATTCACATTCCAGATAACCTAAACATTTTTTACTCCTAGTGTAATTATTCAGCACCATTGTGGGTGAACTTCTGAAGGAAATAGACGAACTAGTTAGTCATAGTGTAAAGAAAAATATGTAACTTAAAGCAAGCAGACAAATGCAACTGCTTTGTCTTTTAGAGATAAGTGCAATCATTTCAGGAAAGAAAGTTCTCTTGATGTTGATAGTGCAAAAGTAATCTGGTGATGGAAATAGTCTGAGGAATATATGAAGAAAGAGAGCTTTGAATAGTTAGAAGCAGTAATTGCCTCATTTTGCATGGGGGAAATTTAATTGTAAATTCAAGCTATAAACAGGCAAAAAACATTCCTTCTCTGGAGCAACTGGACAACAACAGAGAAGACACATATAAACATTAGTATTTGGATATTCATTACCCTATACTTGTCATTAGACAGGATACTCGAAAACTCAGTGGCTCAGAGCAGGTAGAACTTTATTATTCTTTCAAAAACAGTTCAGAGTCACAAACCCATTTAGGATGGAAGGCAGTATTGCTCAACATGGTCAGCTAGGGACTAGGGCCTTTTCTCCTTGTTGCTTTAATATCCCCCAGGATGCTGTCCTTCTCAACAAGGCAGAAGCTGGCTCTCAGGCACCCTATCAGCATTTCAGCCCTCAAGAGGAGGAAAGAGGAAGAAGAGAGCAAGAAGCTTTCGTTTTAAAAAAAAAAGTGACAAGCAAGTTGCATTTATTGGGAGGTTGCCCCAAGGGAGGGACTAGTTGAGCAACCCTGTGCCCTTCTGACACTTAAAATGGTAGAAGTGGCTCTATTAAAGTGTAAATAGAGGTTAATACAGGGGAACAATTCTCTGTTACAGTCACAAGTTAATTTAAAATGCCTCACTGTTCCATCATGCTTCAAGTAAACCTGCTGCCAGCAAAATTTGTTCACACACACAGAACTTTAAATAAGATTATGTGGGCCCTTCTCTTAAAGAACAACTGCCGACCAATGATTATTAACAGAGGTTTGCAGGGAGCAAAATCATACTTCTCTATTGCAAAATAGCTCCATAGAGACAATAATGAGTCTAGGTAGAAAGAATAGGATTACTATTTTTTTAAAGACAGAAAATATACTTTTTTAATTCTTGGAAAAATGTTACAAAGTGTTCTTAAAAGAAATTGAAAAATTCAGCAAACACATATGAAGTCAAGGGAATCTCCAAAAAAGTGTTTGAAGACTGAGGGTAAGAATGAAGACAGAAAACATAACTAAATCCAATGATTAACAAGGAGGTTCAATATCAAATGAGTTTGGTTTCCATGAAGAGAGAAAACAGTGAAGAAATATTATTGAAAACATTTTATAAGAAAATTTCTCAGAATAAAAGAACATGAGTTCTTTTATTGAAAGAGCCCACCAAGAATTAGCTTAAGAAATGAAAATAAATCATACAGCAAAGAATACCAATGTGATATTTTAGAACATCATGAGTAAAGATGGTATCCTAAAAGCTCCCAGAGTTGGAGAAAAATCAGTCAGAAATCAGGATGTCTTCTGACTTCTCAATAGCTGTATGAAGTATATTAAAACAATAGATAAATTCCTTTAAAATAAGAAAAATTATACTTTATCCAGCCTGCTGTGCCCAGACAAACTATCAATCAAGTGTGACGATAATGACAGTTTCA
The DNA here is from genome assembly GCF_001604975.1 of Cebus imitator. Classification (NCBI taxonomy): domain Eukaryota; kingdom Metazoa; phylum Chordata; class Mammalia; order Primates; family Cebidae; genus Cebus; species Cebus imitator. The sequence continues at coordinate 4,864,972 of NW_016107353.1, read as the reverse complement.
AGAATACAGGAGTTCACTCAATTGTTTACTTCCTATACTGTACATCATTTCTTAGGCAGTCCCTGGAGGATATGCTCCAGTAAAATGAGGAAATAAGAAAGAGAACATGAGTAAATAAAGCAAAGACGGGGCGGGAAGGCGAGCCTACAGATCTGAGTGTCCATTGCTCCTTGTAGTGTGTAGCAGAGCCTGCCAATGTCCTGTCAGTATCACCAGGGGGCTGCCACTTCAGCACACTCAAAACAATTTCCAACTGCCAATATCTGTTTCCTTTTACCTGGGCTTTCCCCACAAACATAAAAGGCTACTATGATTTGCACTTAGCAGGATAAACTGAAGATAACACCTTGCAGAAGCAGACCTCAATTAACAACTGATGGAAATATTGTATAAATATCCCAGCTCCCTACCCTTAGGTATGATTACTCTGAGGTGCAAGTTTACCATCTTTACCAGGTTCCCTTGGGATGAGGCTTTGGTCATCCTAACTAGTTTACTAACATATCCTTTTTGGGTTGCCTTTCCTTTCACATTTCACTGCCTTTCTCTCCTCTGGTGTTTCCTGTACCTCCTAAGCAAATGACCTACACTTTAATTCTTGTTTCAAGGTATGTTTCTAGGGCTCTGGGAGAAAGGTACATAGGAATAAGAAAGGAATTGGTAAAGCACATGATATCTCAACATTTGGAATACATTTGATAGACTGAAAAATCTCTTGGAGCATTTAGGAGGAAATGTAAATAGAAATATAGAAAACAAAACAAGCAAGCAAGCAAATAATATTACTGGAAAAGGAGATTATAGACCACAAATTAAAACAAAAGAAAGGAAGCATGCTCACAAAACGCTATTTGGTATATTGCATAGTCATAACATATAAAAGTTATTGATGCAACCAAAATTATGCAATAATCATATTCAAAGAAAAAAGAAAAGCAGGTGGTATATTAGAAAATGATTAAATATTTGTCTGTAATCAATAGATAACAGCTAAAATGAATAACAAGAAAAATAGAAAAAACATATTGTCTTAAACTATGAAGATAAATATCAGAAAAAAATTGCAAGATATGACAATGGCTCCCTAGGAGCAGGAAAAGGCAATTGTATGCACTGGATAATACGCTAATTTGTTAAACATGAATATATCTTAATTTTAAATATAAATAAAGGTCAAGAAATAGATGCATTTCTAACATGGCATGTACAAATTTAAAATCTTAAATGTGAAACTTAAATTTAAAATGGAAAGAGAAAAATGGATAATATAATGGAGGTAAGCTATCTATACCTACCTTTATTGTTTCAATATTTGTTAGAACATGTATGTATTTATTTCAAATAATTTTTGAAAGAGATTTAAATAAAAGGATAAACTAAAGAATGGAAGCATAATTTAAATCTATGTGAAAATAAGTCAACATTACTCCGTTATATTAGTAAAGAATGGTAAGAAAGGAAAAATAAAGGGCCAGTATTATAAACCTCAACTATTTCTTCGGTATACTCTTAAAGACTGAGACTTGGGGTGAATAACTCTGTTTAAACACATTAATAACATGAAAATATAAGCATACATAATTACCTATTCTTATCCACGCATAAAATGGCGTGGAAGGTGACTTTTTGGATAGTGGGAATTTTAATTTTATTTATGAAATTAGTTCATTTGTGGTTGGTGGAATAGAAGATCCTCAGCACTACTCCTCCCCATAAAAGTACAACTAGCAACTGTTAAAAGACAAGAACACCACCTTGAACTCACCAGAACCTGGGGGAAAAGAGGAGAAAGCCCCTACAACAAAACCACAACTGGTAACGGAAACGGCCATTTACAGACTGTGCCACCCTCTCCCCTAAGCTGGCATAACTGCCACTCACGGAGAATTTCCTGAGACCCACAGTTTCCAAGGTGGGAGGAGGGAACTGGAAGTGGACATTTGATCTCCCCACTGGTCTGGGAATTTTCATGGGAAGTCCACAGCAGTCCTGTCCCACAGGAAGCACTGGGAATGCCAGGAGGGCTGAACCACCTGGGGTGAATTGAAGACAAGTGGGGGGAAGGGGTGCTTATCACAGGGACTGACATGTGGATCTTGGTGTCTACACTGCATTTCCATCAGCTGGGCATCACGCAGAGGAGACTGGACAGTGCCATAGTGCTTCATGGGATACAATCCATGGGAAGGCCTGAGTCCCTGATCAGATTTCCCACACAGCCTGGATGCTTACATGGAACTTTCCCCTGACCTGGAAGCAACTGAAAGGTCAGTGATGAAGTTCTGGTGCTCTCTTACGTCTTCCCCAGACCTGGAAACCACTGCAGGTCTGTGTTTAAGTTCCTGTGAATGATATAAGTTCTTGTGCTCACACTAATTCTTCCCCAGACTGGGAAACAATGAAAGGGCAATGATTTAGTTCCAGGGTAGTGTTCAAGTTCTGGTGCTCAATATAAGTCCTTCCCAGAATGGGAAGCAACTACAGGCCAGAAAGTTAAGTTATAACGTTAAGCAGTAAAAGTCTAACATCACCAAAGAACACCTGCAAAAGCTGGAGAAGGTGGCCATCTCTTAAATGCACAAGCATCAATGTAAAGACACTTGATTGGAAAAAATCGTGGACAAAAACCAACAAAGCTCCAGCAATAGACCCTGAAGAATTAAAGATCTGTGAACTGTCTGACAAATAATTAATAATAATCCTCTTTTAAAAGCCCAGGAAATCACAAAAGTTATGGATAGAAAATTAAATAAAATTTAGAAAACAGACCAGAACAAAATAAGAAATTTGACAAATAAATATGAATAATTTTTGGTTTTTGTTTGTTTTTTAGAGATGGGGGTCTCACTTTTTCATCCAGCTTGGAGTGCAGTGGTATGATCATAGCTCAATGCCATCTCGAATTCCTGGTCTCAAGTGATCCTCCAGTCTCAGCCTCCAAAGTGGCTGCTACAGGCACATGCCACAATGCCTGGCTAATTTTTAAGTTTTTTGTGGAAACAAGGCTTCCCTATATTGCTCAGGCTGGCCTCAAATTCCTGGGCTTAAGTGATCCTCCCCCTTTGCCCTCTCAAAGCACTGGGATTACAGGCATGAGCCACCAGGCCCAGGCTAGGAACAACTTTTAAAAACCAAATAGAAATTCTAGAAATAAAGGATGAAATAACTTACTTAACTGAAAAACTCAACAGAAAGCTTCAGCGGCAGACCTGATCAAACAGAAGAAAGAATCAATAAGCCTGGCCCTTATGCCTATAATCCCAGCACTTTGGGAGGCCAAGATAAGAGGATTGCTTTAAGCCAGGAGTTTGAGACCAGCCTGGGCAATATAATAAGACTCCTTGTCTCTTAAGAAAAAAATCCAGGCATGGTAGTGCATGCCTATAGGCCTAGCTCCTCAGGAGGCTGAAATGGGAGACTTGTTTAAGCTCAGGGGTTCAAGGTTACAGTGACCTATGATTGCACCACTGTGCTCTAGCCTGAGTAACAGGAAAAACAAAAACAAAAACAAAAAACACACAAATTCAGCAAACTCAAATACAGAACATATGAAATTAACCAATCAGAGGACAAAAAGAAAAAAAAGAATAAAATGCTTTGCAGAAGGCCTATGAGAATTATGGGACTCTATCAAACTAACCTCTGCGTAATAGGAGATTCCAAGGAGACAAGAGACAAAAAGGCCTAGAAAGAATATTTAACCAAATAATGGCTGAAAATCCCCAAATCTGGGGAAAGATTATAGCATTCAGGTACGTGGAGCTCAGAGGTCACCAATCCACTTCAACCCGAAGAGGAATTCTTTCCCAAGGCACATCATAATGAAATTATCAAATGCCAGACATAGAAAGAATACTGAAAACAGCAAGAAAAAAGAAATACGTCACATTAAACAGAGCCCTAATACAGCTTTCAGATTTCTCATCAGAAACTCTGCAGGCCAAGAGAGAGTAGAAGGGTATATTCAAAGTACTGAATTTTAAAAAGTCCAACATGAATATGAGTACCCAGCAAAGCTAACTTTACATAGGAAGGAGAGATAACAACTTACCTGGACAAACAAAATTTGAGGAAATTCAAGACCAGATTTGTTTTAAGATAAATGTTAAAGAGAGCTCTTTAATCTGAAAGAAAAGGACACTAATGTGTTAGAAGAAAACATCTGGAAGTATAAAACATATTGGTAAAAGTAAGTATACACACACATTTAGAATAATGTTGTAACTGTAGCAACTCAATTACTTATATCTTTAGCATGAAGACTGAAAAACAAACTATTACAAATAATAACTATAACAATAGAGATAGGCAATATAAAAAGATGCAAATAGAAACATCAAAATGTGGGGAAGAGTGATATTAAAGAATAGTTTGTTTTTGCTTCCACTCTTTTCTTTGTGATCAAAGTTAAACTGTTGTCAGTTTAAAATAAACTGTTATGGCTATAACATTTTTATAAGCCTTAAGGAAACCACAAAGCAAAAACTTATAGTAGATACATTAAAAAATAAATATCAACAACCACTGTGGAAGACAGTGTGGTGATTCCTCAAAGACCTAGAACCAGAAATACCATTTGACCCAACAATCCCATTACTGGGTATATACCCAAAAGAATATAAATCATTCTATTATAAAGATACATGCATGTGTATGTTTATGGCAGCACTATTCACAGTGGCAAAGACATGGAATCAACCCAAATGTCCATCAAGTATTGACTGGATAAAGAAAATGTGGTACATATACACAATGGAATACTATGCAGCCATAAAAAGGAATGAGCTCATGTTCTTTGCAGGGATATGGATGGAGCTAGAAGCCACTATCCTCAGCAAACTAACACAGGAACAGAAAACCAAACACCACATATTCTCACTTATAAGTGAGAGCTACACAATGAGAACACATGGACACAGGGAGGGGAACAATACACTAGGGCCTTTCAGAGGGCAAGGCAAGGGAGAGCATCAGGATAAGTAGCTAATGCATTCAGGGCTTAATACCTAGGTGATGGGTTGATAGGTGCAGCAAACCACCATGGCGCACATTTAAATGTGTAACAAAACTGCATGTCCTGCACATGTAACCCAGAACTTAAAATAAAATTTAAAAGACTTTTAAAATAAATAAATAGCATGAAATCAAAACAGGGTACTAGAGACAATTACTTAACTATGAAAGAAGAGAGTAAGAGAGGAACAAAGAAAGAAACACTCCACACACACACAAAAAAAACACGCACACAGAAAATAAGCAACAAAATGGTAATAGTATGTCTTTAGCTGCCAGTAATAATCTTGAGTGTGAATGGATTAAATTCTCCTATTGAAAGACATGGAATGGCCGAATGGATTTTAGAAAACAAGACTCAGCTACATGCTGTCCTCAAGAAGCTCATTTCACCCATAAAGACATGCATACGCTTAGTATGAAAGGATGGAGAAAGATAACCAATGCGAAAAATAACCCAAAAAAGCAGGAGTAGATATACTTAGATCAAATAGACTTTAGATCAAAAACAATTTTTTAAAAGAAGATCATTTTGTAATAAATGTAATGATAAAGAAATCAATACAGCAAAAAGATATAACAATTGTGTTTGTGCATGTATTTATGTATGTATATACCCACCAGACCAGAGTATCTTAATATATAAAGCAAATATTAATAGACTTAAAGAAAGAGATTGACTGCAATACAACAATACTAAAAGATTTCAACATCCCACTTTCAGCAATGAACAGATCATCCTGACAGTCAACCAACAAAGAAACTTTGGAGTTAAACTATACTCTATCAAAGGAACAAATTGACATTTACGGAACATTTCATCTAACAGCTGCAGAAACACATTTTCTCATTATCACATGAAATATTCTCCAGGATAGACCCTATGTTAGCCCATAAAACAAGTCACAATAAATTTTTAGAAATCAAAATTATATCAAGTACCTAAAACCAAAAAAGGCCATAAGACATAAGCCCACTGCTAATACCATTCTAAATGGGGAAAATTTGAAGGCCTTTCTTCTAAGATCTAGAAAAAAACAAAGATGCCCAGTTTCACCACTTTTATTCCACATAGTACTGGAAATCCTAGCCTGAGCAATTAGACAAGAAAAGGGGGGAAGAAAGGGCATTCAGCTTGGAAAGGGAGAAGTCAAATTGTCCCTGTTTGTAGATGACACTATCCCATATTTAGAAAAACATAAACGCTCTATCAAAAAACTGTTAGAATTGATAAATGAAGTCAGTAAAATTGCAATATTCAACATTAACACAAAAAAGTTACTGATGTTCCTGTAAGCCAATAGAGACTGGCCAATGCCATAGTGCTCAGTCAACAGATAGAACCATGCAGAAAAGACAACTATAGAAGATACCATTTGTACCCTGGCCATATGCCCTTGACCTACTCTAGAGGTTACTGCAAATGGTCCCATAGGTGTCATTGGCTACCCATGTCTCTCTGCCTGAAGGTGACCCCCATCCTTGAAGCTTGCTTAGCCAGCCAACAGTGTGGATCCCTTGGGTCTGGGAGCCATTGCTACCTAGAGCAAAACTTCATCAGTGAGAGAAGAGAATAGGCAGATAAATACCCAGGTCTTCATCCTGAGGAGCACAACTCAGAGCTGGGTTCTACATGCTCTCAGATGCTGCCAGCGTGATTGAGTCCTGGTTGGCAATGCAATAACCCCCTCAACAATGTTTCCTCATGGGCTTTCCTCCCTTCCCCATCTTACTGGCCACTCACTCACAGTGTTTTTTGGAGCCACTTTCCAGGGAATCTAGTTGCTCACAAATTCTTGGATCGGAGAAATTAAAAAATAAACATTAAACCAAGAAATTCCTAGTAGCCTAATAGGTAATGGCTTTTAAGATCATGGATAGATACCTTCTATGTTAAGTGAATGTCTTAGTCTATTTTCTGTTGCTTATAACAGAACACCTGAAACTGAGTAATTTATAAACAATTGGTAAAAAATTTTTTTTTATAATTCTCAAGTCTGGGATATCTGAGGTCATGGCTCAGCATCTGGTGAGGGCTTTCTTCTTGTTGGGGACTCTGCAGGGTCCCAAGGCGGCACAGGGCATTACATGGTGAGGGGGCTGAGCGTACTAACTCAGACCTCTCCTCTTCTTATAAAGCCACAAGTTCCACTTCTGTAATAACAGCTGCAGAACACATTCTTCTCATTAGCATATGAAAGAGTCATCCTTGAATGGTTTAATCCATTTATCCGGACAGAACCCTCACGAACCAGCCACCTCTTAAAAACCCCAATTTTCAATAGTTCCACATTGGGGATTTACTTTCAACATGAGTTTGGAGGGGACAAGCATTCATATTATAGCAGTGGGTTTCTCCAACAGCCCCATCTCCTCTGTTACATCTAAAGTTCAGTGGGAGTTTCAGTAAAAGCCTGCCATCATGCCATTTCCTTCACAAAATATGTTTGGGAAAACTAAGCCAAAAAGGCCAATGTTCAAAAGGTCAGAGTTCTGTGTGCAAGGAAAGAAGAGACAGCCAAAGGAGCTGGAATAAAATTGAGAAAGAGACTGCACAGGAAGCAAGAGTCAGAAAATGTGATGACTTAAAGGAATAAAAGTTCCTAGAGTAACCAGAGACATGAGGCAGTTTGATACGGGGTAACTCGTCTGTGCGGGGCAGTAGCTCAACCTGTTTTAATTTGATATTAAGGAAATGGTGACCAAATCAGATAGAAGACTTGAGAATATGCAGAGGGCTGACATGTGAGCTTCATCTTCATCTATCTTTCGAAGTTCCTTCTCTGGGGTTGGAATGAGGAGGTCAGACACAAAATGTAAACTTCCTTCATGGAAGGCAACAGTGGAGATGTGGCATGAGTGAAAGAGACAACGTGAACAGGGGCTCAGGGGAAGGCGTGACTCCCCCAGATAGGGAGAATGCATGAGACTTTGGGGGTGTATTGACATTTAACCTCACCAGGGAGGACCTGAGTGCTATGCACACATGGAACTGTTGAGTAAAGGCAGTTTGTCCAGGATAAGAACCCAAGTATGGCCAGGCATGGTGTTTTACTCCTGTCTTCCCAGCACTTTGGAAGGCCAAGGTGGTCAGATCATTTGAGGTCAGGAGCTTGAGACCAGCCTGGTCAAAGTGGTGAAACCCTGTTTCTACTAAAAATACAAAAATTAGCCGGACATAGTGGCACATGCCTGTAATCCCAGCTACTTGGGAGGCTGAAGCGGGAGAATCGTGTGAACCCCAGGAGGCAGAGGTTACAGAGAGCCAAGATCATATCACTGCACTCCAGCCTGTGCGACAGAGCAAGAATCTGTCTCAAAAAAAAAAAAAAGAAAGAAAGAAAAAAAATCACACCTAAGTACCTATTTTTTATGGCCTAAACAGCAAAACAAAAGTACTAACTTTATATTATGGGTTTTTAAAGGATGCTTATTTCGCAGAGTCCTAAATGACCACAAAGACAAAATAGTTTTTTATATGTATATTTTTAATCGAAAAAAAAAGTGTGCTTAGTGTCTTGGAAAGCAAAAACATGAGCCACACATAGGATGACTAATAATTTCACAATCTCAAAGCACTAAACTAGCAAATTATCATTTCTAGATATTTATTAAGATGAATATCAGTGCCAAATTGACAGTAGATTTGCTAACCTATCCATATTGAATTGCGAGAGGCAAGCCAGCAAGGCACGTTTTTTCCTTCCTTTGAGAAACATTATAGTTCTTTATCCAAAGTGGATTGTCTTTCCCTGTCTCTCTGCAGTTCCAGTTGTTTAATCTCCAGAGACAGCTTATATAACTCCAGGGCCATTTTCACATCCCCTGGGTTTGGAAGACACTGCATGAGATTTTTGCCTGCGAGCACTTGTTCACAGCCTTCAGGGGTCTCCTAAAAGAGATATAAGTGGTGGATGTGATTGAGAAGCTTCCCTCCTAATCACGAAGCAGGGTGAATCCTGACAGTGGAAGGACTACAGGATTGAACCAAGACCAAACTCAGACTAGGAGTGGAGGCTGGGGAAACAAGAAATCACTTGCATCCCACCATAGTCTTCCCCAGGGGAACATGGATCTGTTCTGAGACAGCTGTACAGAAGGCCTCCATGGTAACAGAGGCTGTTTTTGCTGTCCATCGGGAAATGGAACAACAGTATATTATATAGCTTAACAAAAGTTAAGTTAGGAATCAGTACTACCAGGTCTATGAAACCCTGCTCGGTAAGGGCTCAGTTTTTGCTGTTCTCAAGTGAGAACAGGAAAATGCATGAGATATTTATGCCACATGGGAAATCCTAGAGGGAACAATATTTACCAAAGCTATAAGGAATTCCCTGAAAAGGAGCCAGCATCAAATGCTGGAGCTGATGACCAAAAAAAGCTCATTCATGAAAAAGGTTCACTGAGTGCCATGTAGAACTCAGAGACCAACCCGAACTTACCAGAATGCTTCAAGACAAAAAGAGTTTCTTTGAGTGGGAGTGGCTCAAAAATGAATCCTGACAAGTCAGATTTCACCATTGTTGAGTGGTACAGAGATGTGGGGGATGCCACCATTTTTAAGATTGACAGCACAGACCTTCCTTGAATTGTACCACTTACCCATTCACACCTGGGTACCTCTGGGTACCAGGTTCTGTCCCCAGAGCAAGTGATAATTTGGGGACCAACCACACCATAGCCAGAATCGCATTGGATGGTGACATTTTCAGACTCAACATACTGATTCTTATTCACAGACAATCTTCCATTCACTAATTCCGGTTTCAGACACAAAGCTGTAATGGAAATATATTTTTAAGAAATCTACAAATCTATGACGAAGGACATGATAACAGTCTCAGATAAGAATGAACTGTACTTAGCTCTGCTAATGGTTCTATCTTTCCCTTCATTTGAAAACAATATTAACGTTTTATTGAATATGACTATCAGACTTCTGCTAAGCACTTAAGGTTGCTATCAGTTAAGTCTCCTGACAGCCCTGTGAAGTGAACACTGTTACTATTCCCATTTTATCTAAGAGACAGTTGAGATACATTAAGACACTTGCTCAAGGTGATAACATTTTCATATAATATGACAGGATATTTCTTTTTTTAATTTTAATTTCTGGGATACATGTATAGAACATGCGGGTTTGTTACATAGGTATATATGTGCCATTGTGGTTTGCTGCACCCATTAACCCATCCTCTACCTTAGGTATTTGTCCTAATGCTCTCCCTCCCCTAGTCCCCTGCCCCCTGACAGGCCCCAGTGTGTGATGTTCCACTCCCAGTGTCCATGTGTTCTCATTGTTCAACTCCCACTTGTGAGTGAGAACATGCAGTGTTCAGTTTTCTGTTCCTGTGTTAGTTTGCTGAGAATGGTGCTTTCCAGCTTCATCCATGTCCCTGCAAAGGACACGAACTCATCCCTTTTTTATGGCTGCATACTATTCCATGGTGTATATGTGCCACATTTTCTTTATCCAGTCTATCATTGATGGGCATTTGGGTTGGTTCCAAGTCTTTGCTATTGTGAGCAGTGCTGCAATAAACACACGTGTGCATGTGTCTTTATAGTAGAATGATTTATAATCCTTTGGGTATATACCCAGTAATGGACTGCTGGGTCAAATGGCATTTCCGGTTCTAGATCCTTGAGGAATTGCTACACTATCTTCTACAATGGTTGAATTAATTTACACTCCCGCCAACAGTGGAAAAGCATTCCTATTTCTCCAAATCCTCTCCAGCATCTGTTGTTTCCATGACAGGATATTTCTAAAAGAAGGTATGTGATCCCAGAATCCCTGCAAGATTCTAATTATAAAAAATTTCCTTCTTGCCTATTATTCTTCTGTGTACAAAAGAGACAATGGTGGCAAATAAACACTGAAGTTGTTGACAGCAAAGCCATGCATGTTGACAGCACACTTCTATTCATGTAAAAATCAGACCTGATCTCAATTCCTTCTGTCCCCACAACTGCTGCAAACTAAGAGTCCCCCTTCACCCTCACACCAACACACACTATCTATAGCACAGCAGGTGGTGCCTGCCCTGCATGAGGCTCTGACGGAAATAATTGTCACTCATGATGTTTAGAATTTGCTCAAGGGACCCTATATTCATACTAGAGCAAGTTTGCATGGAAACTTTGCCACAGGCCACAGGTACGCTAAGATAAAATATGATGCTTTTAGAATGTTTCTGGAAATATACAAGAAACTAGGTATGGGCTACCTCAAGAAGGCTGAATTTTGTGATTGGGAGAAAGAAGTGGAGGAGATGCCCTTTGTACTTCTTGTGTTGGGTACCATTTGCATATATTGATTATTTAAAATAAATCAACTCAAATGTTTTCATGCTGCCTCTGGCAGGGAAGAAACTTAGATCTCAGTGCTCTCAGGAGAGGTCCGCCCGCTTAGTCTTGGGCTGAAAAGGAAGCTGGAGTTACCTTTACATTGAGGGGCTGCAGATGACCAGCGTGAGTCCCGGCAGGAGAGTCTTGCCTCTCCGTCCAGAATGTAGCCTTCATCACATTCATATAAAATGTCATCACTGAGAATAGCGAATGACTTAGCTTTTTTATAACGCCCATGGGCAATTCTAGGAGGAAAATTGCAGTCTTGAGGGAGAGACAGAAAAGTGAGAGAGTGTTAGTTTGTAAAGTGTATAAAGTAGCACATTGCAGAATGTGTGTGGTTTGTAGGAGGCTTCATTCTGTCCTTCCATCTTCTCTGTCCATAAGAGCACACAGCCAAGCCCAGGCACTCGTGCTGCCCTCCTGTAAGCCCCAGGCAGAACAACCATAGAGAGGCTCTCGTTATTGCCCTTAGGTTTTCCTTCATCTTATTGACAAGTTCACTCACCTTTCCACTGTTTAGGATCCATTTTGGCATGAAGGTGGAATTCAACCCTAAGTCACATCATAGTCATAATACATTTAGTCACTTTCAGGCTAAATGCAGAGATATGCATCTGTGAGAAACTGTAAGAATGTTATATTATCCACAATCTCTGAGTCATTACTCCCCAAACGATACTGTCCATGCATGCCCAGGAAGAAAATACTGCATTTTAAAGAGCTCTTAGGAAAAATGAAAAAGGTGACCTGAACATTGAAATAGCCAAGAGGACATGGTACAGAGAACCTCTGTGAAAGGGAACACTGTCAGGTCCACAAACATTGCATGAGAAAGTTAAATAAAGCAGAGCAGCAGAAATACCAGACAAAGTACTACACCAGGGGACTATGGCAGTTATAACTACGACAATAAGATGCTCCTACAAGCATGGGAAGGGTGATGGCCCACAGTAAGTCAGGTTGAAATGCTGGGATTTCCATGTCAGATGGTGTAAGAAGAGATTAAATGAGTGAGCATGCTGGAGTGGACATTTGTGTACACTGGAAAATGCACCAGGTAGTTATGCCACATGGGAAGTCCTAGAGGGAATAACATTTACCAAAGCTATAAGGAATTCCTCGAAAAGAGGATACCAGCACCAGATGCTGGGGAGCTGATGACAAAAAAGGTCATGAATGAAAAAGGTTCACTGATGGCCATATAGCAGTCAGAGAGCTGCTCATAGGCCTCAGAAGCTAAATAAATGCAACCATTATAATGAATTGCAAGGTCAGAGAGGCAACCAGGGGTGCCTGAGAGTTATGAAGATTAAACCATACCATACTTAGGGATGAAAACAGATGAGCAGCCAAAAACAATATATACTTTATTTGTACCATCAAAAGAAATTAAGGATGGATGATCAAGGGACCAATGGCATTTGGCCCATAAAAGTGCCTCCCTTGCCCAATATATGAACCTAGGACAGTTTTTAGGCCTGGTAATCATTAATTGAAGATGAAGCCAGTTGCCAGGAGTGAAGCTGCTACAAAATCTTGGAAGGTATGCACAGTAATGAGTCCGCCAGTCGTCTAAGAGGACCTTTGTTTATTTATGTAGTTACTGTGCACTAAAAAAAAAAAAAAGAGGTACAATAATTCAAAAATTATTGCAAATAGGGATTGAGTTGACATTGATACCTGGAACCATTATAGTTCTCCTATTAGACCACTTTGTGGTCATTTACATTATCCTTGAAAGTATAGTCAGAGTAGATAAAATTGGCAGTTGGCCCAACCCCTAAATTGGATTCTTGACCTGTGGAGTAAGAGCCATCTTATGCAGGAAGGCCAAGTAAAAGCAATTGGTACTGCCCACCCACCTCATCGCCTCCCCAAGGCAAATAAAGTAACATCTTTAAAAATACACCACCACAGTACCTCCCAGAGGTAGGAGAGGAACATGAAAATTTGTGCCACAAATAGCTAAAGACATGGGAGTAATCATCCCTGTTATAATCTCTATGAAATCCGTATCTGTCTACTACAAACATTAGAAGGATTCTGGAGAACTCCAGTATGCCACTGAAGAAAACACCACATTTTAGTTCCTATTGCAGCCATTGTACCAGATGTGTTATCCTTGCTAGGGCAGATTAATGCAGCTTCAAGTAAACGAGGCCACTGATTGAGCAAATGTGCTTCTTCCCATTCCTAGCAGAAACAGTGTGCATATACATGGAAGGTGTCAGAGTGTACATTTGCAAGTTTGTTCCTAGCCTAGGATAACCCTCCTACCCATGTCATAATTGAGTTAGAATATATGCTGACCATCTGGATATCCATAGAACATGACATTGATACACTGTATCAATGGCATCATGTTAATTCCCCGGATAAACAAGAGGTATTAGCATGATGATGCTCCAAAGTAAAAAAAAAAAAAAAAGAGGAGTTTGCCACATCAATAAAACTTTCAGAGGTCCAAGGTTCAGGGAACACTAAGATATCCCATCTAAACTAAAGTCAAATTATTCCAAATTGTACATCCCAATCTGAAGAACACAGCACAGCATCTAAATAGGACTTTTCAGATTCTAGATGCAGTATGATCCATACTTGGGGATACTGCTCAAACCCATAGGCTAGGGGGGACAAATGATTTCCAAGTTTCAGTGGGGCCCATGTTATCAACAGCAGGTCTAATCTGCAGTTAAATTATCCTGTTGCTTGAGGCCTTAGGACCCAGCAGAGCCTAGTGTATTGAATGTGGCTGTTGCAGGAAAGATGCAAATGTCAACAGGACAATTATACCATAGCCCCTAGAGATCCTGAAGCAAGGCTGTGAACTGCAACAGAGGATTTTATGCTTTCTGAAATATAACTCTTGGCATGTTAGAGTTATGTTTCCAGGTCCTGATAGAGAAAGCTCCTGACAGTGGGTCATTAAGTGATCATGCAGCCAGAATCACCCATCATGAGCCAAGTCTGTCAGGCCCGGCAGGTTATAAGGTCAAGCAGGCAACCATTCATGATAAGACAAAAGCAGTGCATCTGGGATTGAGCATGGGCAGGACAAGATGGCACACCCAAGCTGCACAAACAGGAAGCCCAGTTCCTACTTGTGCGTAGCCACTGTGGCACAAGTGCCTCTTCCTTAGTTCACAGTTGTGGCTATGGCAGTTACCTAGTGTAACCAACTGTCAGGACAGAGAAAGCTCTGAGCATGGTTCACAGATAAACATTTTTGGTATTGTAAACCAAAAATAAAATTCTAAGGCCCCCCAACCATCTGAATGGACCACTCTTCTCGGCCAAGGGCATTCCAGAATTAACCTGAACATCTTGTTCAGGCGATGATGGAAGAGGGGCCATGCCCCATTATATCCCTCCAGCATGAACATCAACACAGATAAGTCTAATAAGAAACATCTACAGCTCAGCGTGGTGGCTCATGCCTGTAATCCCAGCACTTTGGGAGGCCAAGATGGGCAGATCACTTCAGGTCGGGAGTTCAAGACCAGCCTGGCCAATATGGTGAAACCCCATCTCTACTAAAAATACAAAAATTAGCTGGCCTCAGTGGCACATGCCTATAATCCTAGCTACTCTGGAAGCTGTGGCAGGAGAATCTCTTGAACCTGGGAGGCAGAGGTTGCCATGAGCTGAGATAACACCACTGCACTCCAGCCTAGGCAACAGGGCGAAACTCTGTCTCAAAACAAAACAAAACAAAACAAAACAAGACAAAACACATATCTCCACAAGCCCTCCCAGACATTCCTTTCTTCTGATAATAATTCAACCAATTGCCAATCAGAAAATCTACCTATGACCCGGAAGCCCA
Organism: Cebus imitator; assembly: GCF_001604975.1. Lineage (NCBI taxonomy): Eukaryota > Metazoa > Chordata > Mammalia > Primates > Cebidae > Cebus > Cebus imitator. The sequence continues at coordinate 4,849,779 of NW_016107353.1, read as the reverse complement.
GCCCCACTCTCTCTGCCCCTACACCACATTGAATTCTCCCACCCTTCCAGATCAAACCAGTGTAAATTTTACATGTATTATGTCTACCTTAAATGTATAAAAGCAAGGTGCACCCGGCCACCTTGGGCACATGTCATCAAGACCTCCTGAGGCTGTGTCACACATGTGTCCTGAACCGTGGCAACATAAATTTTCTAAACTAATTGAGGCCTGTCTCAGATATTTTGTGTTCACAGTATGTGTTATAGAGGAGTGAGAGATCACCTCCACCTCTAATCCCCTTAGCTCTTATGTAGGCTTTTCGGCTAGATCTAGAAATCAAATTGACAATGGGTAGATGAGCAAGGGGAAAGCATACAAATGTTATACATACATGGGGACCTTCCCAAGAGAGTGATGCCTGAAGAAGAGGCCAAAGCAAGATATTTTATACTTTGTAAACAAAGAACAATAAATTTCAGAAGAAATGACAGGACAAAGGGGATTTGGCTAGGAACAATAAATGTCTAGGAGAGTCACTAGGAGATGTAGAGGGAAGGAGCTGTAACACTGGTGTAAAATAAAAGTTCCTTTGCGAAGTTTATGTATTCAGGTCCACTGCAGCCCCTAATTCCCAGTCTCTGGTGATAAGGGCTATTTTCTTGCTCTGGTAGGGGGCGGGTACTCCTCCCAGAGGAATCTTTATGGTTTGTGCATGCAAAAAGAGACAGGACAGCCAGCCCTTTCTGAAACTTAAATTCCTTTCATGTTTTCGACTTGAAATATTTAATACACCACTTCAGCATATTTTGAGATGGCATTACTTTCACTCCTTTGGTGTGTACACTGAAATGGATGGAAGCTGCGTCACAGCCCAATCAAGGTCAGTCTTGAAAGACAACTTGTAAGGAGAAATCAAGCGGCCTAAGGATGGGCTAAATTAGGATTCAGGGCACAGAATGAATGGCTTGCCTGGTCAAGGGCCCGTAAGGAGAAAGATTGGAAGATTGGGCACAGGGAGATCTGGGGTAAGAGCAGGTAAGTAGGCATATGCGAGTGGGCAGGAAGTGTGAAGATCTTTGTGTGTCAACACTAGAGCATCCCCAGTACAAAAGGTATTAAACAACCAAGTAAAATCATCTCAGCCAGCTGAGGTAAGTCATTCTCTGTCATTGGCCTCATGGGTGCTGGCACAAGAGGAAGAGAAGCAGAGTGGCTGTGGTGGCATGCATGAAAAATAAGCATGGGCCCAACAGCATGGGCTCCTGCTCACCAAGGCTCATCGTTGTCACTGAATATGAAAACCTGTCAACAGCAACGCTAAGTCCTTAGTATGATACCATCACTTGAAGCAACCAAAAAGCCACTTCCTAGCAAGTTGACTACATTGGCCCCCTTCTACTGTGAAAGGAAGAGCAATGTTGTCTGATAGAACTAGACCAATATTGCAGGCATGGGTTTGCCTTTCCTGCTTGCAGGACCTCGGTTAGCGCTGTCATCTTAAGGGTTGCAGAGTGTCTGAACAATTGGCATTGGCATAGGATCTGCTACATCCAACTAGAAAGCCCACTCACAGCAAAGAAGGTGTGTTGTTGAGACCGTGCTCACGGAATCCACTACTCAAATCACGTACTGCGTCACTCAGAGCCTGTTGACCTGTGAAAACACTGAATGGCCTATCAAAGGCACAGTTGAAGTGCTAGCTTGGAGGCAATGCTTGACAATGATGGGACACTATGTTCCAGAATGCTGTATTTATTTTGAATCATATCAACCTTTATATGGCTCTGGGTCCTCAGTAAAATAAATGCATGGGTCCAGGAACCAGGGGATGGCAGCATGAGTGGCCCCATTGGCCACCACTCTAAGTGACCTACTTGGGAAATTTGTGCTTCACATCTCTGAAGCTCTGGGATCTGTAGGTTTAAAAGACCTGATTGGCAAAGTGGGAACATTTCTACAAGGGGGAGATAGGAATTTTCCTGTTGATTAATGAGCTGTAACTAATGCCTGGTTACTTTGGGCTCCTAATAGGGGTAATGAGCCCTCATCATCACTAGATAGGGCTATCAAACACAAAGGGAGGAGGGAAAATGAGTTAACACTTGACCCTTTTTTTTTTGAGACAAAGTCTCGCTCTGTTGCCCAGGCTGGAGTGAAATGGTGCAATCTCAGCTCATGGCAACCTCTGCCTCCTGGGTTCAAGCAATTCTCCTGCCTCAGTTTCCTGAGTAGTTGGGAGTACAGGCCCGCACCACCATGCCTGGCTAATTTTTTGGATTTTTAGTAGGGAATGAGTTTTACAATACTGGCCAGCCTGGACTCGAACTCCTGACCTCAAGTGATCTGCCCATCTCAGCCTCCCAAAGTGCTGGGATTACAGGTATAAGCCACCATGCCCGGCCCGCTTTGCACACTGAGTGATGGTCTGACTGGAGGGCTCAGAGGCAACAGTAAGCTGCTGTTTGAGGAAGAAGAAGGAAGCAAGTTCAGAAAGGTAGGTTCAAATAGATTTCAACAGTTCTTGTTCACAGATTAAAACATATGGACCAGAAATAAGGGTAGAAAGAAGATAATACAAAGAAACAAAAAGCAGTGCTTGAAAAGTCCAGATTACCTATTAGACATGGTCTATTTTCACTGATTCAGAAAAGAGAAAAGTGAGAAGGCCAAAAGACAGGGAACACTCATGGGGAAGCAGGAGAAGGCTTGATCCATTCCAAGAATCATGCACGGTACATGAATTCTTTTACCTAATTTTAAACCTTCCCTTAATATCTCCATCACATTGATATGAAGAAACTCCCAGAATAATATAATTGTATGAACTCTTACTGTCTTCACATGATGGTGTTCGGGGACTCCATGTGCCATCTTCTTGGCATATAGCCGAATTCCATGAAAACCAACTGTTCTTATGACATGAATATGAAATCTCATCTCCATAGAAATAGACACAGCCATTGGCAGAATGACGTTTTCGTTGTGTAGTAATTTGATCATTACTTAGCTTTGGTTCAGGGCAACATAACACTGAAAAATAAAATGTGAGGCGCATGGTTAGTAAAATCACCATGAGTAAGCTTCTATGGCTAACAATCTCATTTCCATCTTTAGAAGATCTCACCACTAAAGAGAGATTGGGGAAGCAGAAAAGGAGACTCGAGACATTCCAAGTCTGCTTTCTCGCCCCTGATTGCTAAAGTCTTCTAATCCAGTTGCTTCCCTCCAACTAAGCATTTCATTAGGAGCCTCCAGAATGAAAAGTTGTATTAAACCTGTATGAAGAACCAGGTGTGGTAGTTCATGCCTATAATCCCAGCACTTTGGGCGTTCGAGATGAGAGGATTGCTTGAGTCCGGGAGTTTGAGACCAGTCTGGGCAACATAGTGAGATCCTGTCTCTATTAAATAAATAAATAATTTTTAACCAATATGAAAAATTTTCAAAATTATTCAAGGGCAGTGACAAACAACATTCATCTACTTATGGCTTCGTTATTAAACTATTAACTTACACTTCTCAAGTCACAGGGAAGAAGAAAGTTTTCAAAAGTTTATATCCACCTGATAGTTAATGCATATAAATAAATTTAAATTACTGCTTATTGCAAGGGGTTTTCTTTTCTGCTGCAAAATTTAAGAAAAATAGCGATTGAAATGGCAGGATCTTGCTTTATCACTCAGGTTGGAGTACAGTGGTGCAATTATGACTCACTACAGTCTCAAACTCCCGGCTCAAGCAATCCTCCCACTTCAGGCTCCTGAGTAGCTGGGACTACAGGTTTGTGCCACCACACTCACTAATTATTTTTACTTTTTGGTAGACAAGGGGTCTCACTATGTTATCCAGGCTGGTCTCAAACTCCTGGCCTCAAGTGGTCCCCCCACCTTGGCCTCCCAAATTGCTGGGGTCACAGATGTGAGCCATGACACCTGGCCAAATTCTTTCATTTTTTAATAGAGTAAGAGCTGCTATAGGGATATAATTTTTTATTCATTAGTAGAAATACATTTAAAAACTTGATAGTGTCTGATGTAAAAGAAAACATCAAAACAGAATAAAATGCTCTATTCTCCATGTCTGTAATTCAACCAGTATTAAAATGGGCTTTTTGGACATATTCAAGTAATTCCAGTGCTCATTTGTTTAGAAATTATAATAAAAATACTCAGCAACCATATGGATTATATTGTAACAACAAAAATATTTATAAAAGGCTTACAGTGTAGAAGATACTATTAAATATGTAAGACATGAGTCTAAATTCACATTTGATCAGATTTCATAACTTGGATAAATACTATTTCACTTCTGCTTTTAAAATGGTTAAAAATATCCTTTATTAAATAATTAAATCAATAAGGCCACAGTGGGTCAAATAAATATAACCGACTGGGTCCTACTCTGTCATCTATGCTGGAGTGCAGTGGCATGATCTCAGCTCACTGCAGCCCTGGCCTCTTAGCTTCAAGTTACCCTTCTACCTCAGCCTCCTGAGTAGCTGGGATTACAGGCATATGCCACACCCAGCTAATTTTTAAAAAATTATTTGCAGAGACAAGAGTCTCACTATATTGCCCAGGCTGGTCTCAAACTCGTGGGCTCAAGCAATCCTCTTGCCTCCCAAAGTGCTGGGATTATAGGCATGAGCCACCGCACCCGGCCTAAATATAACTTTAAAAATAGGTTTTTAAAAATCTATAAGCAATACTTTTTGTTATTTAAGTAATGGCAGTAAGTTTTATTAAGCGTATTTTTAATTCAGTCCTTTTATTAAAATCTTTTATTCTATTTCCCCAAAATGAATCTGAATAACTGCAATGAAACTTTGTTAAGTCTTAATATGAAATAAATAATTTTGTGACAGGTTGATCTAAACTACCACCTTTCATTATTTGCGCATTTCACACCTTGTTCAAATTCCGATAGGCAGCATAAAATTCCTTGTGTTCTGAGCCTCAGTGTCTTCACTTCTAAAGCGGCAAGGATCTGATAGATGGGTAGAACGAAGCATTTTCTCCCTCTCTTGTCTGTTCCACTGAGGCTCATAAAATAGCATCCACTTGTCCTTCAGTCCCTCACTTATTTCCACAAATAAAAGAGGTGCCTCTCTTACCAGAGAAACTGGAGAAAGTCTTTTCTATCCTTCTAAAGTGAGAACTGAGTCACGGGTCAGGATTTGTCTTCTAGAGGCACATCAGGAAGCCCTGCCATCATCTCAGGAGGCATGAGACACACAAGTGACCTTGCATCTGGTTAAGTTCATGACTGCTTCACAAACTGTTTTTTTGCTAAAAACCCCAAAGTCCATACTGGGGAGGTAAGGGCTATGAAGGAAGCCTGATTCTGACAATAGTTGAGCTGTGTTCTCTATTCTAGTTTTACCAGTAAGGAAACTAATACTTAATCTGCATAATTTTGACATCTGTGTCTACTTCTCATTTGATTCTGAACTGGGATTAAAAAAGGTTACAATTTCTCAGTGCCTCAAACTGTAACATGTTTATGGTCACCTTCTGGCAATAACAGCTTACTAATCTGTTGAATTAATTTAATTCTAAATTTATTATGAGGGATAAAAGTATATTCATTTAGGGTAGAGTATTCTAGCATTTGCCAAACAAAAATATTTCAAAACAAAAACTCACCCTCACATCCTTGAAATGGGGTCCATCTCAAATTTTTCTGACAAGTCACAGTCGTAGGCGCATCTGTAGCAGGTTTGTAGCCAGGATGACAGCGGTATCTTAACACAGTCCCAACAACGTGCACATCCTCTTTACTTGGCCTAGGATATCCTTCCCACATAGCATGTGGAATGTCTGGTAAGTTAGTACAACCATCTACTCATGAAAGAAGAAGAACAATAACAACAAAAGGACACTATTACTAGGGCTGCTGCAACAATCAATAAGCCTGTCCTGTCAAAGCGGGGCATGTGTTCATTCAGCCTGGAACCAGCCTGCAAGGGCCGATGTATCAACTGCATTAGAAAACACTCATGGGCCGGGCGCGGTGGCTCAAGCCTGTAATCCCAGCACTTTGGGAGGCCGAGGCGGGTGGATCACGAGGTCAAGAGATCGAGACCATCCTGGTCAACATGGTGAAACCCCGTCTCTACTAAAAATACAAAAAATTAGCTGGGCATGGTGGCACGTGCCTGTAATCCCAGCGACTCAGGAGGCTGGGGCAGGAGAATTGCCTGAACCCGGGAGGCGGAGGTTGCGGTGAGCCGAGATTGCGCCATTGCACTCCAGCCTGGGTAACAAGAGCGAAACTCCGTCTCAAAAAAAAAAAAAAAGAAAGAAAAAGAAAACACTCATGGACATTTGCCCAAATGTGCACACCTCCAGATAGGTTCTTTACTAAGGGCACTCCTAAGTGGTTTTCATGTGCTATGCCAAGTATAATAAAGTTAATTCTCCTTCCTCTTCATTACGCTTCAGAGATTTTAGGTTCTGAATTGAAGCAAGGCAGGAAAACTGTCACAAACAAATCTATGTTTCCTGATTGACTGGGGACAATAAACAGGAGTCATTCCCCTCATCCAGATGATACTAGGAATGTTATCATTTAATGGCTTGGCAAGAAAAAACCAAGCTCCAAGCATTTTTTAAGCTTTGGCCTTGGGTCTTGTCTTCTTCTTTCTTTCCCAATGCTACTGATTCATATGATATGGAAATAAATGCAAACATCTACCGTGCTGGATGTTTATTACATTTTATCTTCAGACAATCGAAATGGAATATAAAAATTCATTTTAACAGCTTTAGTGAGATACATGTCACAACAAATAAATTCACCTATTTAGAATGTGCAATTCAATGGTTTTTAGCATAATCACAGAGTTGTGCAACCATCACCACTAACTAATTTAGAATATTTTTATCAACCCAAGAAGAAAACTCATATTCATTATCAGTCACTCTCTATTTCCACCTCCCCCTAGGTCCTGACAACCACGAATCTATTTTTTTTCTTTATGGATTTCCCTATTCTGAGCATGTTAAATAAATAAAAATCACACAATACATGCACTTTTTGTGGCTGGCTTGTTTTAGTTAGCACAATATTTTCAAGGTTCATCCACGTTGTATCATACATCAGTACTTTTTATTTTTCATTTTTATTGCCAAATGAGATATTCTATTTTATGGATAAACCACTTTTTGTTTATTCATTATTCAGCTGATGGGCATTTGGGTTGTTTGGCTGTTATGAATAATAATACTATAAATCTTCATGTAAAAGTTTTGTGTGAAGACATGTGTTTTCATTTCTCTTGGGTAGATACCCAGGAGAGCAATTACTGAGTCACGTGGTAACTCCATGCTTAAACTTCAGAGGAACTGCAAAAATTCTTTTCCAAAATGGTTGCACCAATGTACATTTTTATTAGCAGTATATGAGAGTTCTAACTTTTCTACATCCTCATCAACATTTGTTATTGTCTACCTTTTTTATTATAGCCATTCTGCTGGACGTGAAGTGGTATCTGATTGTTACTAGAGGACTATCCTTACAAGAAATACTAAAGGAAATTATTCAGACTGAAAGCAAGTGACACTAGACAGTAATTTGAATCCACGCAGAAAAACAATGATCATTATGTCAGTAATTTGAAACACAATATAATGTATATTACTACTTCTTCCTTCTCTTAGCTGATTTAAACAGCAATTGCATAAAACGGTATGTATATAATTGCATTATTAAGCCTAATTCAATTAAAGTTCCTTGAAAGGGGCAGAGTGTTTATAGTTTTTGAAGCTTGATCTAAATCTGTCCTGGAAGAATCTCTGTTCTATAGATCAGGAACTGGGGGAAATTAGCTGGGGGAAACTCATTCTTTTCCAGACACCCCACCAGAGTTCTTCCTATGGTGTAGCAGCTGTGAGGAGAGAAAAGGGGGCAGTAGAACTGGTACTGCCACCCAGCTGTACCCACCACCAACTATACATATTCCACAGCCCAGAGCCAGGGAGAATAATATCTGCCAATAGTCACAGCTTTCAAACCTACCCTTAATAGTTCTTCCATTCTAGGATGCTGGGGAAGATGGGAGATGCCACTTGGCTACTGAGCCAACAGGAATAATTCTCCTGCAACACAGAGCCATGCAAAAAGCGGGGACTGAATTCTTTGCCAGCTGCCTCACCTAGATCCTCCCCATATAATGGGAATTGGGGGGGTGAAGGAACAGACACTGACATCTGTTTGCTGCCACCTATTCAATATAAACCTTCCGCAGCATGGATCTTTGAAAAATGCTATCATGTAATTTTCACTGGCTGCCAAATCCACCCCAAATAACTTTTTCACCCCAGGGAGCTGGGGAAGATGGGAATTACCATTCATGAGCCCAAAGAAAACATCCTCCCACAAGGTAGAGCTCTTGCAGCCCCTAAGTTCCAATGCAATGTCCTCCCATTGTTCATATCAAGTCTCCATATTTTTGCTGAATAAATGCTTCTCAGTTTGTTGTAATCTCTTTGGTCAATCTCCAGAGATCTTGAATGTTTTTTTTTTTTTTTTTTTTTTTTTTTTTTTTTTTTTTTTTTTTTTTTTTTTTTTTTTTTTTTTTTTTTTTTTTTTTTTTTTTGGCTAATTTTGATCAGCTTGATGGATACTTCTTCAGGAGGTATCCCCAGCTCCTCCACCACTGTTCCAGAAATCCCCAGAAGTTCTTGACATTTCATGAGGGCAAAACTTAAGGCACAAGGCATTAGTGGCTTCCTTCCCTTACCGGTTGTATGATCTTGGGCAAGGTTTTTAACCTCTCTGAACAGTTTCTCATCTGTAACATAAGGATAATCATAGTGCCCACAATTTTGGGGAGGATTCATTGAGTTAATCCTTGCTACGCACCTAGTCTAGTGCCAAGTTATTATTACTATTGTCACTATTTTTAACAATCCATGAGTTTATAACTTCAGAGTGTTGGAATCATAACCAGTCCACACAATACTTTCGTGCAAGTTAGAAAATGGCATTTGTCCTCAGGACACATTATTATTTGTCTTTCAAAATAATTATAATAATATAATGATTCTGTCAGAATAAGACAATTTTCTATCAAATTCCAGAAAATTTTTGAAATAAGCACACAAATCCACAATGTCTACAGTGTTAACACCTCCCTTTAAGGTTGGAGTGTGCACAGTCATGTGGCATGTGGTAGTCTTATGTGATGATATATGACCTTGCAGAGTGTATTAAAATCATTCTTCTTTCCAACAAGAAAATAATAAATGAAATTATTGATCTAGATGTAAATTTTTACTGTAATTCATAAATGGACCTATGCATACAAGTATACCCATATTAACAGTTCTGGGTACCTTTAGATGCTGAACACTGAAACTCCTTCATAGTCCGTACTTACTGGGCTCACAAACAGGAGGAGAAGGACTCCATTCATTACCAACTTCACAATGAATTACACTGCTGCCACTGAGAACAAAACCTTTTTCGCAGTTAAACACAATAGTGTCTTTGTACTTATAGATGGTTCTAAATCCAGAGACAATATTCCCATGTGGAACATCTGGCTTGTGACAGAAGACTTCTAAAAAACCATGAGAAAAACAAGTGGATTTTAAAAGACAAATGGTAATAAGGACATTATTGCTAATGCTAATCCAGTTACAAGTGCAACACAAATACCTGATGAATGTGTACGCCAAGTAGATAGAAGGGAAACATTTTAAAGCGAACACACACACACACACACACACACACACACACACACATATATTTGTGTGTGTACACATATGTATATTATATATTATATATACGTACTCTTTTTAGTACTAGTTTTTATTGGTGAGGAAGTTGAAGGGGTTATCTACAATTACGTCACAGAAAGACCAATGTGATGAAAACTCATTTTACTGAGGCTTTTAAAAGCTGAAATCATTTATATTATGTTAAAAATACATATAATATTATATATTTTATATATTATATAAATATATATAAATATATAGTGTTATATAATACTAATAGTATTATATATTATTCTATCTTTATGATATTTGATATTACATATGTATATATACATATATGTGTGTGTGTGTATAAAATATATGTGATTTCAGCTTTTACAATGAATTTCCATTACATTGGTCCTTCTGTCACCAAACTGCAGACAATGGGCTCAGGTTGCTACCCGATAGGATGTGTTCTTCCAGGCCCTTGGTCCCTCACTTACCCAAGAATGAAGAAGGGGACCCCGCTGGGTGTGGTGAGCTCGTTCAAGTAAATATCAGGCCTCAAAGAGTTTTGCAGAAAGTGATGTATTTAGGCAGAGAGAGAAAAAGAAATAGAGAGAGCTCCCACGCTGTTGTCATGGGAGGGGATCCAGAGATGGAGTCCGCACTGATGAGAGGAAAGAGGGCTTTAAACCTGGGAGTTATTCCCGCCCTATTCAAGCTTTCTGTCCTATGAAAGGAGTTCCTTTAAACTTCTGCTGGAGTGATGGACCTTTGATTTCTGGGCAGTCTATCTCCCTGCACGTGGTAAAGTTAAACAAAGACCTCTAAGCTCCCTGAATGGCGACATGAAAGAAAGCAAGTCCAGCATGTCGCTAGGAAGTTCCTGCCTTTGAAACCACGCCCCCTTGTGGGCACAGGAAGAAAAGTTAATTACATTCCCTCACTTCTTTGAGATGATTGTGCCTAACTCCTCCAACTTCCCTACCAATAAAAATCAGTCATACATAACCCAGCAGAAACATATTTCCAAAACCCCCAAAACTTTCAGTATAATGGCCTAATTTCCTAAACGATTTTGGTTATGGGTCAGTGGTCTGTGGCAATTACATAGTGCAGTGGTAGCCAGGGAATCAGAGACCCATCCCCCAACAAGCAGAGAACAAACTGCCCCCATCCCACACCCCTGACCCCACATCTGGCAGTCAGCCAGTCCTGTCAATTCTGCCACTTTAATTCCTCTACAATCCCTTAACTTCTCTCCAGCCCCACTGCCATGCTACCACTGAAGCCACCTTCAGTTTTTGCCTGGAGGTTTGCACAGGTGCTGTCTTAGTCTGTTCCTACTGCTATAACAAAATTCTTTAGGCTACGTGTTTACAAATAATGGAAATGTATTTCTCACAGTTCTTGAGGCTGGGAAGTTCAAGATCTAGGCACCATCAGACTGAATGTCTGCTTGCTGTCTCCTTTCAAGATGGTGCTTTCTTGCTGCATCCTCACATGGGGGAAGGAATGAAGGCTCTGTCCTCACAAGGCAGAAAGGCAAAAGAGACTAGGGCTCTCCCATCAACCTCTTTTATAAGGGCACTAATCTCATTCATGAGGGTGGATCCCTTGTGACTTAATCACTTCCCCAAAGCTTCTGCCTATTAAAAAGATCACATTGGGTCTTTGGTTCTAACATAAGTTTGAAGGGACACATTCAAGCCATAGCAGGTCCTTATCAGTTAAGTGTTGTCCCACTTCAGGTTATTGTTTATCCCACAGCCAGAGTTATCTTTCTAAAATGCAGCACATTTATTCCCCTGGTTAAAGCCTTTCAAAGTCTCCCCTTCATGATTGTTCTGAGCTCCTGAGACTGAAACACAAGGCCTTTCATAATCCGATTCCTGCTAATTTTTCCAGGCTCAGCTATTGCCACTTCCATTTCTTGCAGACCTAACTCCAGGCATTTTGCACTGTTGGCAGTATCTTGCTCTTTTGTGACCCAGTCTGATTGTGTCCCGTGGTGGGTTAGTAAACAATACTATGTAAACTTAACAGTAAAGTAAGATGCCTCAGACAAGCACACTAACATATCTTTTGACTCAATTATCACTTGTTTTGTTCTGTTGTTCTTCTGGTGCTTAGTAGGTTTTGCTTGCCCTACAGGGGTATGTGTTTCATCTTACAGATGCAAATTATATTTTCAGTTCTTCTTCTTGAACAGACCAAGACTACATTCGCCAGTCCTCTGCAACTACTCTCTAGGTCTAGACAACAAGCTGTAATGGAAAGTGATATGTGGTCACTTCTAGGCCAAAGCTCTTAGCCAGGACACAATTGGCCTTTCTTTCTTCCTCTACTGAAGAGATTGGGAAAGCACACTTTGAAAGGGAGGTGCAATAAGATCAAAGCAACCTGGTCTGCTGAGCTGGTTGCTAAGCTAACACAGACTACAGCTGCCCTGGAGAGTCTCCTAGACATGGAACAAACTCAGTATGAATGAGAATAAACTTTTACTTTACCAAATCGGTGAGATGTTGCTGCTATTTGTTCCCATTCACCATTAGCTCCCAGTTCACTTTTCCCATTTTTATGGCTTTTATATTCTAATACAACATGCAATAAGTATCAGGTGGCCAAATAAATGATTGCATCAGAGCAATAATTAGTTTCTCTTTGTATTGTTCCATTTACCCCCCAATAAATTCACCTTTCTCTTTTAAGCAAAAGAGAGCAATACTTTGATGCAAAATTCATCATTGTGACTTACTTTCACAGGTAGGAGGGCTTGGACTCCAAACACCTATTGTTTTATTCTCCACAGTGCAGGAAATGGAGGCTTGGCCCACGAGTGAGAAGCGGGAGTCACAGCTGTAGGTGACAGAAGAGCCATATGTGTACAATTCTGCTTGAGAGCTGTGCCTTCCATTTTTGATGTCTGGAGGGGGCTCACACTTGACAACTGAGGTAAGTGAGTGAAGAGAAAGAAATACTCAGGGAAAGCATGGTGATAAATCAAAATTTGGGCAAATTCTAATGAAAGGTACACATACCTGTAAAGATGCAGAGGGACTTTATTACCTAACAAAGTTTAAACTGATAGTCAAGTCAGAAAAGTTTTACTTACTTTCACATTGTGGGAGAGGATGGCTCCAGTCAACTCCTCTATCTTGGAGTGCACAATGACTAGTGGTTGAGCCAATTAAGAAATATCTGAATAAGATAGATCAAAGACTTTAATGGAATTCCTCCTACCCTAAATTAAATTAAAGCAATCTGAGTAAATAGAATTGTTACTCCTTGTTAAAATAAACAAATCATATTTTCTTGAATATCATTTTCCATTGAGCACTCTATTCAGTAAAATTTCATCACTGCAATGAGATGTCTGCGCTTGTTCCTTTGTACCCTCATTGCTTAATCTGTTACTGAGAATCTACTAGGGATCAGGAATGCAGTTCATCCAGACCTCAAGCACAACAATTAAAGGCTCACCTGAGTGTGTTCAGTGGTTGTCTTTGGTTGAGAGTACCAACTAGAACTCTAAAGTAAATGTCACCTTCAGCAATATAAGAGCCCGTGGAATTTATTGAACAATAACTTCAAGAAAAACATATCTGAACTACAACTACAATTACGTATTTCTTTACTTTAAATTTTCTTTAAAATGTAGTTTTTCCAACCTAGCCAAGAGACTAAGTACAAAATATTGTTTCCGATTGTTTCAGTGGGAACACCTTAGTGTTCCAACAGCATCTTAGTTCTGAATCTTTTCACTCTCCCTCATGGGAGCCATATACAATAAGGAAAACAGAGGATAAAAATGCGAAGATCAACAAAAATGAAACAAAGGGAAAAGATAAGAGAAAACTAATAGATACAGATGTCACACAAAAGAGGATCAACATATGCTTCATTGGATAACCTAAAGGAGGAATCCAAGCAGAACAAAATAGCTTTTTAAAAATTTATTTTGGGCCAGGTATGGTGGCTCACACCTGTAATACCAGCACTTTGGAAGGCTGAGGCAGGTAGATTCCTTGAGGCCAGGAGTTCAAGACCAGCCTGGCAAACATGGCAAAACCCCATCTCTACTAAAAATACAAAAATTAGCAGAGTGTGATGGAACACACCTGTAGTCTCAGCTACTTGAGAGGCTGAGATGGGAGGATTGCTTGAGCCCAGGAAGTTGAGGCTGCAGTGAACCATGATCGGGTCACTACACTCCAGCCTGGGCAATGGGAGTGAGGCCTTACCTCAAAAAAATATTATTTCAAGTAAATGTTACTAAAATAAAATAATACTTCAATCTACATATTAAAATTGCACATCACTTAGCAGCAAAAAAATTAAACCAAATGATTTCTATCAAAACAACTAAAAGTATTAGGTTTCAAAGATAAAGAATAATATCTTTGGATAGGCAAACAAAGATCAAGCCATGTGAGAAGAAATTCAGATCAGATCAGAGAAGAAATTCAGATGCTTTGCTAGCATCCACTAGCAAAAGACAGTGCAGCAGTTACTATAATGCATCCAAGAAAAGAAAGGATGAGCCAAAGACCATAGAAAGCTCCATTATCTTCTAGGTATCAATGCCTCAGATAGATTACCTGAACCTGCAAGAACTCAAAGAATAATTTTTACTTGGAACTTTTTTTTGGAAACCACCATAGGACAAATTATAGCCAACCAAGAGATGACAATGACAACTTTAGCCAAAACAAACGAAAATGGTAGCAAATATTGTACATGCAGATCTAAGACCAAAACAAATGTGAGTTTAAGTGTGACTGAAGTAAATATAAACGTTATATGCTCAGGCAGCATTGAAGTAGTATAACTAACAAAAAATAGAGGTAGGGAAGACAGGGTAAAATAAAGCAAACTCCCTTATTCCTGATCATTTGCAAGATTGGGAGTGAAAGTAACCATAGACACATGTGAGTATTTCACATTAATGTTAAATACAAAATAAACACTACGATAATACAAATGATGCAAATTTTCTGGTAGGGAAGAGAGAAAGGATGAAGGGAGTGGAAAGAATACAAGATAAGTTTATTGTTGTTTATAGCAAGGAACCAACTTAAACTATCTAAAGGTAAAGAGGAGTGATAGTATTATATAAATTTAAATGTATATAGGTAACCACTAGAACCAAATTTGAACCTTCTTAAACACCACTATATATTTAAACATATATATTACAAAATATGACAAAACCATGTCTATAAGTACCATTCACATCAATATATGTAATTAGGCTTAAAATGCCTAATGCAGGAAAAACAGCTTTTATTTGAAGCAAAATTCAGCTCTATGTTACATACAGGAGACAAACCCAAAAGTGTTTTAGACAGATTAAAAAAAAGGCAGGATAAAATTATACCAAAAAATGCAAATCAAAACAAAAGCAAAGATAATAATTTTAATATCCCATAAGTTGGACATCAGAACCAAGACTATTAAATTACACAAAAATGGATACTTTACATGTTAAATAAAGATTTTGATTTTCAGTGAAGAGCTATGAATCTTTGTGTACCAAAATATGTATGTAGCAGCAATTTTAATAAGACAGAAATACATGAGACATAAGAAAAATGATCAAAATATGTTACTAATTGTCACTAAATTATTTTATTATAAAATAAAATTATTTTATTATAAAATTGTTAATTTACTTTAACTCTTATCTTCATGTTTAAGATCTGTGAAGACAAGCATAATAAAAGATTCAAAACAACTTATCAAGAAAGTAGACCTGGCTGGGCACAGTGGCTCATGCTTGTAATTCCAGCAGTTTGGAAGGCCAGAGAAAGAGAATCTATTGAGCCCAGGTGTTCTTGACCAGCCTGAGCAGCATAGCAAGACCTCATCTCTACAAAAATTAAAACTTTAGCCAGGCATCATGGCACATGCCTTTAGACCCAGCTACTCAGAAGGCTGAGTCAGGAGGATTGCTTGAGCCAGGGCAGTCCAGCCCACAGTGAGCCAAGACTGCACCACTGCATTCTAGCCTGTGTGACAGAGGGAGACCCTGTCTCAAAAAAAGAAAGAAAATCTGATGTGTATATAGAAAACTCTATATACTACTAATAAAAAAAATCTTTCAAGTGCCTGTTGAAATATTAATAAAAATTAGTTGTATATCATGACCCACCCTAAACCTCTGTAAAACATAGAAATAAGTAACATTCTTGGTTGATCTAGAAGTCTTTTTTTTTTTT